>NC_069501.1:746985239-748185239 GCF_027579735.1 Bombina bombina | reverse complement strand
ATAAAGTTATTGCGGCATTAGGTTTAGGGGTTATTAATTTAAATTAGTTTATTGTGATGTGGGGGGCTTTCGGTTTAGGGGTTAATAGTTTAATTTAGTATATTTTGTTGTGGGGGGCTTGCGGTTTAGGGGTTAATAGCTTTATAATAGTTACGGCGGTGTAGGGCTTAATAACTTTAGTATAGTGGTAGTGATGTGGGTGGACGGCAGATTAGGGGTTAATAATATTTAAATAGTTTTTGCGTTGCAGGAGGGCGGCTGTTTAGGGGTTAATAACATTATTATAGTGGTGATAATGCCGGGGAGCAGAGGAATAGGGGTTAATATATGTTATTAATGGCGGCGATGTCGGGAGCGGCAGATTAGGGGTTAATAGGTTTAATATAGTATTTGTGATGCGGGAGGGCCTCGGTTTAGGGGTTAATAGGTAGTTTATGGGTGTTTAGTGTACTTTGTGACAGTTTAGTTATGAGTTTTATGTAACAGTTTTGTTGGTAAAACATAACTACTGCTCTCAGATTGTGAAACGGATCGTGTCGGTATAGACTGCAAAGCAAGCGTTTTAGCCTCACTGCAAAACTCGTAATGGCTGCACTATGGAAGTCCCATAAAAAACATTGTTTTTACGTGTGCGGGACTGACGTTGCGTTACAGGCTAAAAGGCTTGTGGTACAGCTATACTGACAAGACTTGTTATGGCTGCGGTGCTGTTTTAATGCTGAAATTAACATTTTTTCAGCCTTAAAACATGAACGCAAAACTTGTAATCTAGGTGTATATTTGTTACATGTGGCTAGTGGTATACTTCATTAATTCATCGTAAGTAATGTTAAAATAGTAATTTTTTACTGAAACTTAACAATGTGAACAAACAAAATGACATATCAGCAAGGGAAATGTCAAGAACAGATTAATTTGAGGACATATGTTGTTAATTAATAATCTCTGGTCAGAATCATAGGATATCAGCAACAGTAACTTTTTTATGATTGAGTTTTGGACAGATTATAGGAAAGTAAGTTACACATAATCAAGAGAATCCAGTGAGTGACTGATAGGACCATAGATATTAATAGGCCTTTTCAGAATAATGCAAGGTTACTAATCTGCATAAATAAAAAGAGAGAAGCGCTCAAACTGATACTAATCTGTCTGCTTTTGAGACATACATTTTTTACCCAATGTGACCCCAAAGATTAGGGCAGATCACATGTATAAGAAGTACATTTTCCTTGAACAGATGCCATTTTTCAGGTGTACTTGATGGGCACACAGGGAGAAAAAACGCTCAGAAGTGCGTAAATTAACTTAAGATGTCTTAAAAAAGCAGTCTGGCTTATGCCAATAATGATACTTGAAACTGACTGTAAGGATACTGTTACAAAGGAATGTGCTGCAGTCAGAACATTAAGAAACCCAGAAATGGACCGCGACCCTGCTGTAATGGGCTCCAGTGCGTCACTGATCTCTTCGAACAGTGCCAGGATAGACTGCCTATCCATACTTAACCTCTCTTGGTCAGTAAGGGCACCTAATCTGATCCTGGGAAGATATTTTCTTGGGACTCCTTGTGCCCCATCTCCAGTCTTTGTTTTTTTTTTTTCATAAATAAAGAACTCAGAAAATAAAAAGATAAAGCAAGGTGTCCATGATTAAATAGTCAATTACCAAGTAAGTTATATTGTAATTGTGATACAAGCAGGGCCACCACTAGAAATTATTACTATATTATTGACTGTGGGCCCCCTCGCTGGACCACCTGGAAAAGTCCACTAGTAATCACAAAGCATTAGAAAAGAACATGAGCAGTTTATTAAAAATGCCTACCTTATTCCCAAGTGGAGGCAAGAGGTTGTCAGCTGCCGTCTGCAGCTCTGGCTGCTTCCTCTGTGTGCTGCTTCCTCACACAGTCCCCATGTGCTGCTGCTGCTGCTGCTACTCAGGGGACTCCTTCTTCCTTAGTCCCCATGTGCTGTTCCTATGGTTGCTACCTTTAGTTCAGGGCAAAACCCAAATTCTCTTGTGCCGCAAAAAATAAATACAAAGAAGAAATTCCTATTGGAGACACTTTTACGGTACTTGGTCCCTTAAAATCAAATGCTGACAGGTGGATAAGCCGATCTCTCTCTCTCTCACTGAGTTACTGATGGGCAATGGCATTAGAAAAACATAAAAACAACATTTTTCTTTTCATTCGCCTAGATTTAGAGTTCTGCGTTAGCCGTCAAAAGCAGCGTTAAGGGGTCCTAACTCTGCTTTTTACCGCCTGCTGGTATTTAGAGTCAGGCAGGAAAGGGTCTAACGCTCACTTTCCAGCCGTGATTTTTCCATACCGCCGATCCCCTTACGCCAATTGCGTATCCTATCTTTTCAATGGGATCTTCCTAATGCCGGTATTTAGAGTCTTGGCTGAAGTGAGCGGTAGAGCCTCTATCGACAAGACTCCAGCCGCAGAAAAAAGTCAGGAGTTAAGAGCTTTCTGGGCTAATGCCGGTTCATAAAGCTCTTAACTACTGTGTTCTAAAGTACACTAACACCCATAAACACCCATAAACTACCTATGTACCCCTAAACCGAGGCTCCCCCCACATCGCCGCCACTCTAATAAATGTAGTTAATAAATTATAGTTAAGGTATACCTATGATGAAAATTACTACTTCTTAAGTAGGAGAACTTGCACAATTGGTGGCTGACTAAATACTTTTTTGCCCCACTTGATGCCCACATAGAAAAGGAAAGCGAGCTAACACACGCAAATTTGTCCAATTGCATATTTAATTTTATTAATATTTAATTTACAGTACTTTTTGGAAGGTTAATGGCTTTGTACACTAAAATTTGTATCCACATGTGGACTTTGATGAGAAATTGTATGTGGATGTACAGCAAGTTGACGGCTTAGTTCATGGGGTCCTATGGGCTCATTTAATTCTGTAAATGAGGAAGCTGTAGATGTAAGCCTGCCATTTTAATAACAATTGATCCTTGATTTTGGTTGCGATATTCTTAATAACTGTACAACCAAACTGGTGTTACTTCAGAAAAAACTATTAATTATGCTTAGGCTATCAGTTTATCAAACTTCAAACTTACATATTGAAGTAATCATTTAGTTGCATTCAAGCTGTCTCATTTTGTGGAGTAAAAATATACAAAGATGAAGAAGTTTTCAATACTGAAAAAGTTTTGATTAACATCTATACATAATTTGTTTAAGTTTAGAAATCCAGGCCAGTAGTATAAAAGGCCTTTGGAACGAATGCCATGACTTTCTTTAAAACTACTTCAAATAAAAATTTTTAATCAACTTGAGCTTGTGAAATGGATTTTTAGTTTGCATAATGTGGTGTTTTCTGCCATATGAAAGGGGATTATTTTAATTTCCAACACTGATATTTTTCTCACATGGTTGTATTTACACATGATATAGAATTTTATTGCAAGGCATGCCTGTTAAGGGCTAGATTACAAGTGGAGGGCAAAATATCACTTGCGTGCAAGCGATATTAATGCTCCACTTTCTAATACCAGCGCACGATAATATGCACTGGTATTACAAGTAAATCACAATCAGCTAGATTACGAGTTTTGCGTTATGAGTCAAATAGCATAGTTATGGCCCATAACGCTTCATTTTCCCTAACGCTGCTATTACAAGTGCTGTCAGTTTAGGTGTACCGCACACCTTTTAGCCTGTCACGCAACGTCAGTACCGCACTTTAAAAAAAAGTCCTTTTTCAATGGGACTCCCATAGCGCCGGTATTACGAGTTTACCTGGGAGGCCAAAAAGTGAGTGGTACACTCTATAACCACAAGATCCGTACCACCATCTAAAGTCAGTAGTTAAGAGTTTTACATTACAAAGCTGTACCATAAAACTCATACATAAAGTGTTACAAAGTACACTAACACCCATAAACTACCTATTAACACCTAAACCGAGGCCCTCCCGCATCGCAAACACTATAATAAAGTTAATAACCCCTAATCTGCCATTCAGGACATTTTCGCCACTATTAAAATGTTTTAACCCCTATTTAGCTGCTCCCCGACATCGTCACCACTATAATAAACCTATTAACCCCTATACCGCCGTCCTCCCACATCGCAAACACTATTTAAATATAACTAACCCCTAATCTTCCATCCGTCCACACTGCTGCTATAATAAACCTATTAACCCCTAAACCGCAAGCCCCCCACAACGAAATATACTAAAATAAACTAACTTTATGCTAAAATTACAATTTCCTTATTTTAAATTAAATTAAAATTTACTTCAAATTAAATAAATTAATTTTAAACTATCAATTAAACTAAGATAATAATTAAACTACAATTAAACTAACTGCCAATTACAGTGGGGCAAAAAAGTATTTAGTCAGCCACCAATTGTGCAAGTTCTCCCACTTAAAAAGATGAGAGAGGCCTGTAATTTTCATCATAGGTATACCTCAACTATGAGAGAAAAAAATGTGGAAACAAATCCAGACAATCACATTGTCTGATTTGAAAAGAATTTATTTGCATATTATGGTGGAAAATAAGTATTTGGTCACCTACAAACAAGCACGATTTCTGACTCTCACAGACCTGTATTTTCTTCTTTAAGAGGCTCCTCTGTCCTCCACTTATTACCTGTATTAATTGCACCTGTTTGAACTTGTTATCAGTATAAAAGACACCTGTCCACAACGTCAAACAGTCACACTCCAAACTCCACTATGGTGAAGACCAAAGAGCTGTCGAAGGACACCAGAAACAAAATTGTAGACCTGCACCAGGCTGGGAAGACCGAATCTGCAATAGGCAAGCAGCTTGGTGTGAAGAAATAAACTGTGGGAGCAATAATTAGAGAATGGAAGACATACAAGCCACTGATAATCTCCCTCGATCTGGCGCTCCATGCAAGATCTCACCCCATGGGGTCAAAATGATCACAAGAAGGGTGAGCAAACATCCCAGAACCACACGAGGGGACCTAGTGAATGACCTGCAGAAAGCTGGGACCAATGTAACAAAGGCTATCATCAGTAACACACTATGCCGCCAGGGACTCAGATCCTGCAGTGCCAGACGTGTTCCCCTGCTTAAGCCAGTACATGTCTGAGCCCGTCTGTAGTATGCTAGAGAGCATTTGGATGATCCAGAAGTGGATTGGGAGAATGTCATATGGTCAGATGAAACTAAAGTAGAACTGTTTGGTAGAAACACAACTCGTCGTGTTTGGAGGAGAGAGAATGTTGAGTTGCAACCAAAGAACACCATACCTACTATGAAGCATGGGGGTGGCAACATCATGCTTTGGGGCTGTTTCTCTGCAAAGGGAACTGGATGACTGATCCGTGTACATGAAAGAATGAATGGGGCCATGTATCGTGAGATTTTGAGTGCAAACCTCCTTCCATCAGCAAGGGCATTGAAGATGAAACGTGGCTGGGTCTTTCAGCATGACAATGATCCCAAACACACCGCCTGGGCAATGAAGGAGTTGCTTCGTAAAAAGCATTTCAAGGTCCTGGAGTGGCCTAGCCAGTCTCCAGATCTCAACCCCATAGAAAACCTTTGGAGGGAGTGGAAAGTCCGTGTTGCCCAGTGACAGCCCCAAAACATCACTGCTCTAGAGGAGATCTGCATGCAGGAATGGGCCAACATACCAGCAACAGTGTGCGACAACCTTGTGAAGACTTACAGAAAACGTTTGACCTCTGTCATTGCCAACAAAGGATATATAACAAAGTATTGAGATGAACTTTTGATATTGACTAAATACTTATTTCCCACCATAATTGCAAATAAATTCTTTCCAAATCAGACAATGTGATTGTCTGGATTTGTTTCCACATTACAGGCCTCGCTCATCTTCTTAAGTAGAAGAACTTGCACAATTGGTGGCTGACTAATTAATTTTTCGCCCCACTGTAAATTAAACTAAACTATACATTAAAAGAATCCTAACACTAATTACAAAAAAAAAATAACTAAATTAGAAAAAAACAAACACTAAATTACGAAAAATAAGAAACAAATTATCAAAAATAAAAAAAATTACACCTAATCTAATGGTTCTATCAAAATAAAAAAAATAAACCAAAATAAAAAAAAACCCTAGCCTACAATAAACTACCAATGGCCCTTAAAAGGGGCTTTTGTGGGGCATTGCCCCAAAGATATCAGTTCTTTTACCTGTAAAAAGATACAAACAGCCCCCAACAGTAAAACCCACCACCACCACAACCAACCCCCCCCAAATAAAATAACTATCTAAAAAAACAAAAGCTCCCCATTGCCCTGAAAAGGACATTTGTATGGGCATTGCCATTAAAAGGGCATTTAGCTCTTTTACATGCCCAGACCCTAAACTAAAAATAAAACCCAGCCAAAAAACCCTTAGGTTCCAATCAGCCAATAGGATTAGAGTTGCTAAAATCCTATTGGCTGTTCCAATCAGCCAATAGGATGAGAGCTCAATCCTATTGGCTGATTGGAACAGCCAATAGGATTTAAGCAGTTCTAATCCTTTTGGATGATTGAAATCGTTCAGCCAATAGGAATGCAAGGGACGCCATCTTGTATCACGTCACTTGCATTGAAGTTCCAGTTTACGGTGGCAACCGTATGAAGAGGATGCTCTTCAGGATGGACCCTCTCCGCGCCGGATGGATGAAGATAGAAGATGCCATCTGGATGAAGACTTCTTGCCGCATGGATGAGGACTTTGCCGGCTGGATGAAGATGGAATAGGCCGCCCGAATAAAGACTTCTTCGCTGGCTGGATGGATCCTTCAAGCGGTACTTCAAGAACTGTAAGTGGATCGTCCCGGGTTAGTGTTAGGTTTTTTAATTTTTTTTTGGGTGGGTTTTATTTTTAGTTTAGGGTCTGGGCATGTAAAAGAGCTAAATACCCTTTTAAGAGCAATGCCCATACAAATGCCCTTTTCAGGGCAATGGGGAGCTTAGGTTTTATTAGATAGTTATTTTATTTGGGGGGGTTGGTTGTGGGTTTTTTTTTACGGGTAAACAAGCTGATATCTTTGGGGCAATGCCCCACAAAAGGCCATTTTAAGGGCCATTGGAAGTTTATTGTAGGCTAGGTTTTTTTTATTTTGGGGGGCTTTTTTATTTTGATAGGGCTATTAGATTTGGTGTAATTCTTTTTTATTTTTTAAATTTGTTTCTTATTTTTTGTAATTTAGTGTTTTTTATGTAATTTAGTTATTTTTATTTTTAGTAATTTTAGTGTTTATTTTTTTGTAATGGTAGGTTTTTTATTTTTTGTAATATTAGGTTTTAGTGTAAGGCAGCTTAGGTTTTATTTCACAGGTAATTTTGTAATTATTTTAACTAGGTAGTTAGTAAATAAATAGTTAATAACTATTTACTAACTAGTCTACCTAGTTAAAATAAATACAAATTTACCTGTGAAATAAAAATAAAACCTATGCTAGCTACAATATAACTATTATTGTAGCTAGCTTAGTTTTTATTTTACAGATAAGTAAGTATTTAGTTTTAAATAGGTATTATTTAGTTAATAAGTGTAACTTTAATTTAGCTATATTTTAATTATGTTAAAGTTAGGGGGTGTTAGGGTTACGTTAGGGTTAGTGTTAGGTTTAGGGGTTAATGGATTTATTTAGTGGTAGTGATGTGGAAGGCCAGAGGTTTAGGAGTTAATAACTTTAGTATAGTGGCGGCGACATCGGGAGCAGCAGATAAGGGGTTAATAGTGTTATGCAGGTGGCGGCGATGTTGGAGGTGGCAGATTAGGGGTTAATAACTGTATGTAGGTGGCAACGATATTGGGGGCTGCAGATTAGGGGTTAATAATTGTATGTAGGTGGCGACAATGTTTCCAGATTTGGGGTTAATAACTGTATGTAGGTGGCGGCGATGTCGGGGGCAGCAGATTAGGGGTGTTTAGACTCAGGGTTTATGTTAGGGTGTTAGGTTAAAACGTAACTTTTTATTTCCCCATAGATATCAATGGGGCTGCGTTGCTTTTCATTCCGCGATCACAGGTGTTAGGCTTTTTTTTTTGCCGACTCTCCCCATTGATGTCTATGGGGAAATTGTACATGAGCATGTCAAAGCAGCGCTTGATTTCGGTGTGGTATGGAGCTCAACGCCACCATATCGCCCACACAAGCCTGCTTTTTTTAAACTTGTAATAGCAGCGCTATAGGGAGGTGAAATAATGACGCTTTTGTGGCGGTCGTTAAAATCCCTATAGCGCTCAAAACTCATAATCTAGCTGAATGTGAATGCGAGCTCACACTTGCATTGCTAGGAAGCATTGCACTCATGAGAGTGTGCTTCCATGGGCTCCTATGGGAGCCTAGTTCTGATGCCGTCAGATATGGCATCAGAACCATGCACAGCTTTTTTCGGGGCAGAATTTTTAAATATATATTATATATGCATTTATATTTATGTGTTAATATATGTATATAAAGTAATACTTCAAAAAGAAAGACCACGCTCAAAAAAATAAAAGAAAATTTTATTCGGTAACTTTAAAAAATAGCGACAATACCGCTCAATACAAAAGCTGAGAAATGGTAGCATAGCACAGATGTCTTACGCATTTCGGCAGATTGCCGTAATCATAGCCATCTGTGCTACGCTACCATTTCTCAGCTTTTGTTTTGAGCGGTATTGTCGCTATTTTTTAAAGTTACCGAATAAAATGTATTTTTATTTTTTACTAAGTGCTGGCTGTCCTTGCGATTGGGCTGTAACACACACACCCCCCCACAGTGATGTCAGCATGCCGGATCCAACAGTGATTGCAGTAGGAAAACAGCTTCACTTAGCTTTGCAGACACCGGACAAAGAGGTAAGAAGCAAGAAGCTTCAAATAGGAGGACACTGCAACTGTCAGCCCCATGAAAGCTTGGAGAATCACAGCGTCGACAGAGTGGTAAGCCCATAGATGCAGTCTAACTTACGCAGTGTGATACAAGCATATAACAAGGGTGACACACAATTATAGGAATAATTACTTATTTAGAGATCCATACCTTCTACACTAGGCTACGTGTTACTTTATTAACTACAATACAAGAGACTTGCTAACAGTGGACATGACTCTATTGAAAGCAGCATTTGTCACCTAATCCGCACAAGGAGTGTGAGAAGGGGATATACCCGGGGTGATTAACACAAAGTATCCTAGTAGTATAGCGTTAAGAGACTGACCAGGGGTTTACTATGTGTGTGTATTTGTATATTGGCTCAATACATTTTTGAACAGATTGAAAGGACTATAAATAATTTTTTGTAGTTTAATCCTGTAACCCAGACTTTACATTGTAATATATGTATATACACATATTAACACATAAATATATGTGTATATATTCATATACATATACAGTCATGGCCAAAAATATTGGCACCCCTGCATTTCAGATAATGCACCACAGAATTGTTGCAATTACAAATGTTTAGGCATTCTCATGTTTATTTCTTTTGTTTCGGTATGACACAAAAAAGTGGATAAAAAAACAAACAAATCTGACACATTCCACACAAAACTCCAAAAATGGACTGGACAAAATTATTGACACCCTTAATTTTATATTTGGTAGCACACCCCTTGGAAAAAATAACTGAAATCAATTGCTTCTTGTAACCATCAATGAGTTTCTTACACCTTTCTACTGGAGTTTTGGACCATTCTTCTTTCGCCAACTGCTCCAGGTCTCTCAGATACTCTCCATCGCTTTGTCTTAAACCATTTCTGGGAGCTTTTTTACATGTGATTTGGTCATTGTCCTACTGTAATACCCATGACTTCTGACAGAGACCCAACTTTCTGACACTGGGCCGTACATTGCACCACATAATTATTTGGTAGGCTTCAGCTTTCATAATGCCATGCACACAGTCAAGACATCCAGTGCCTGAAGCAGCAAAGCAACCCCAAAACATAAGTAAACCTCCACCATATTTGACTGTTGGAACTGTATTCTTTTCTTTAAAAGCCTAATTTCTTTTTCTGAAAACAGTAGAATGATGGCTTTACCAAAAAACTGTAATTTTGTTTTGTCTGTACAAAGCACATTCTCCCAAAAGGATTTTGTCTTCCTCAGGTAAGTTTTGGGAAACTGCAATCTGGCTTTTCTATATTTCTATGTCAGCAGTGGGGTCCTCCGGGGGCTCCTATCATAACAGTAGAATGATGGCTTTACCAAAAAACTGTAATTTTCTTTCATCTGTACACAGCACATTCTCCCAAAAGGATTTTGTCTTCCTCAGGTAAGTTTTGGGAAACTGCAATCTGGCTTTTCTATATTTCTGTGTCAGCAGTGGGGTCCTCCTGGGTCTCCTACCATAGCATCCCTTTTCATTCAGATGGTGACGTATAGTGTGAGCTGACACATTTGTACCCTGTGCCTGAAGGTCAGCTTGAATTTTTCTGGAAATTGATTGAGGTTCTTTATCCACCATTCGAAAAAATCCTTTATTGCAATATTTGATCAATTTTCTTCTTTCGTCCACTTCCAGGGAGATTAGCTACAGTGCAATGGGCTGTAAACGTCTTGAAAATGTTGGAACAGTGGACACAGGAACATTAAAATCTCTGGAGATGGACTTGTAACCTTGAGATTGTCCATGCTTTTCCACAATTTTTGTTCTCAAATCCTCAGACAATTATTTGCTGCTCTTTCTCTTTTGAATACTCAGTGTGGCACACAAAGACACACAACAGAAAGGCTAAGTACTGTACATTTTTAACCATTTTAACTTTTTGCCGGTGGGATTTCTATATTGCCAGCACTTTTTAATTTATACAGGTGAGTTTAATTACAAATTACAGGAGCATCACAAACTTGGAATTCAATTATTTTGTACAATTTTGAGAAGGTGCCAATAATTTTGTTCAGTCCATTTTTTGAGTTTTGAGTGCAATGTATCAGATTTGTTTTTTTTTGCTTCCACTTTTTTGCGGCATACCAATACAAAAAAAATCATGAGAATGCCTAAACATTTGTAATTGCAACAATTTTTGGGGGAAGTGGTGCTTTATCTGATAGAAATGCAGTGGTGCCAATATTTTTGGCCATGACTGTATTTTTATTGCGGTTTATGGGAAGAGACAGTTTCCATAGACTGCAATGTAAAGGCACTTTTCAGTGCCTTTTTTTCTAAAACTCCAATTTTAAAGTAGAGATGTGCGTTTTGATTCGAATTTCCGAATTACGGTAGTACCGAATCTACCGAATAAATCCAAATTAGTTCGGATTTATTCGGTAGATTCGGATGGCCATAGATTACACTAGTATTGTACAGTATATTAGGTTATATCACTCTGCTATGGGTTACACCTAATATACAGTACATAATAATAGTCTAATACACAGCACATCCCACCTAACACATACCGAAATTCTGAATTTCCGAATTGAACCAAACCAAATCGAACCGAATTCAAATCTGAATGAATCCGAAACGAATCCGAAACAAATTCATGTGAATTTTTCCGATTTCGAATCAATCCGAACCGAAATTCAAAAAAATCTGAATCGATCTGAACCGAAACAAATTTTTCGACCATGCACAAGTCTACTTTAAAGCCCCAAAACTACCTAGTTCAGTTATTTTTTATTTTAAAAAGTAGTTTTTTTTTTTTAATAAAAACTGTAATGCCCTTAATTTTGAGAACATTTGGTGCACTTTTAGAAAATTAACCAGAGATCTAATCTCTGGTTAATTTTCGGGGCGGTAATTGCTACCGTGAGCTTATGGTAGCATTAACCAGCCACTTGTAATGACTGGTTAATTATTGTGCACACACAAACGAGCAAATTTTCCCATTTGCGGGCGCTCGATAATTAAGCGATCCACTTGTAATCTAGCTCTAAATATGGTTTCTATATAAATAAACTAACCTTAGGTACAGTGATCACCAAGTTGTTACCCCTTCACTATTTAAATATGTAAGAATAGATTCAATAATATATAAGGTATTAATTGTTATTTGTCTCTTTGGATGTTCGAAATTAAAGAGATAGTAAACACCAAAAATGTTAATGTTTAAAAAGAATGATAATCCCTTTATTTACTATTCCCCAGTTTTCTACTATCAACACTGTTATAGAAATATACTTTTTACCTCTGTAATAACCTTGTTTTTAATCTTCTGCAGACTTTCTCCTTATCTCAGATCTTTTGATAGACTTGCATTTCAGGCAATAAGTGCTGACTCTTAAATAACTCCACGTGAGTGAGCACAATGCTATTAATATGAAACACATGAACTAACACCCTTTAGCTGTGAAAAACTGTCAAATGCATTCACATAAGAGGCGGACTTCAAGGGCTTAGAAATTAGCATATAAGCCTACCAAGATTTAGCTTTCAAAAAAGAATATCAAGAGAACATGGCAAATTTGATGGTAAGAGTAAATTAGAAAGTTGTTTAAAATTGCATGCCCTATCTGTATCATGAAAGTTTAATTTGGACTTTATTATCCCTTTAAGTAATTGTTCAAATGATTTAAAATATTCTTAAATTGCATGCCCTTTTTCTTCATATTATAAGAATTACTTATAGAACTACACATTCACGTTAGTGTCTCTTTTCTTATGATATTATTACTATAAAAATTGTTCAAAAATTAGAAACAGGCTTCATTCAAAACAAGACTAAAAGAAGCAATTAATATTATCTTAATTTCACAATTATCACATTTCTATGCATCTCCCATTTGGGCGAACATTCCAAGAAACTACAAAAGGGTTATACTGCTTTGATGTTAAAGGTGGGAGGGCGGGGGGGGGGGGTAACTTTGCAAATGCAATACACTAAAATGCTAAACATCTTGAAATATTGTAACTGGCAATAATTGGAACTTGATTAACTCCCTTATTAGTCATGCACAACTGTATAACTTGGTACTGTCCTGTTAAATACATTAGTAAAATCTGACAATTATAACTGGCAGCACTTTTAGTTCTGTAACAGTATCTTTCTTTAAAACTAATAATAGTTTCACTACATTTTTTTGCATCAATGTTTCACTTTACTTCTATTTTTATAAACAAGTGGAATTTCAGATGGGGAGGTAAATTGATCCCATTCTACAGTGCTATATAAATAAATTATGATAATAATATTAATAGTAAACACATATATATTGCATAGCTAATTTATTTGTGACTTACTTTGAGATTTACAATAAAAAGAAATGTGATTTTTGAAGTAACATAAAATAATATTTTTTCTTGTTCCTTTAAGAATCAACTTATCCAATTATATGGGGTTTGTTTCCTTATTTATTTTATATATTAACATTAAAATATAAATAGTCTTTGAGTGCATGACAAAAGCATCTTAGTAGCACTGGAAATATTGGCTTCTCAACAAATATATTTTTTAGAAACATGTGCGGTTAGACAATAGAGCAATTATATTGATATCAGCTGAAGATTATGCATGATCAAGCTCTTGTCAGCAAGCAGCCAACAGATGCATTGTTACAGCTCAGGTGGAATATATATACGTATATATATATATATATATATATATATATATATATATATATATATATATACACAAAACACGGGTGGGGTAAGCACTCTCAGGCCGGACCGGGTACACATCCTATGACCCTGTAACATGCACAGCCCTGGGTGCAAAACAGCACTCTCAGGAAGCTGCACTGTCACCAGAGTCACAGGCAACTAAGATAAAAAGCAGGAATGGAAGAATTAGTTACCGCATCTGGCCAAATGGGAAAAGCCCAGGTACCTCGTCAAGGTCTCTTCCAAAAACATGGGTCCCTAAACAGCCACACAATGCACAGGTTTATGTAATCTCCCCAAACATATACAGAACACGGTTGGGGTAATCACTCTCAGGCGGGACCGGGTACACATCCTATGACCCTGTAACATGCACAGCCCTGGGTGCAAAACAGCACTCTCAGGAAGCTGTACTGTCCCCAGAGTCACAGGCAGTTAACCCCAGACAGGCCTGGGTTCAAGGCCCAAACAGGGAAAATTACAAAAAAATAATAGATTAATATAGCACACAGAGAAAGTCCAGCACTCACTCACAAGCTCTCAACTAAGATAAAAAGCAGCAATTTAAGAGTTAGTTACCACATCTGGCCAAATGGGAAAAGCCCAGTTACCTCGTCAAGGTCTCTTCCAAAAACCTGGGTCCCTAAACAGCCACACAATAGAGGTTCACATTCAAACAACTTATGTAATCTCCCCAAACATATATAGAACACGGGTGGGGTCAGCACTCTCAGGCGGGACCGGGTACACATCCCATGACCCTGTAACATGCACAGCCCTGGGTGCAAAACAGCACTCTCAGGAAACACACAGAGAAAGTCCACCACTCACTCACAAGCTCTCAACTAAGATAAAGAGCAGCAATGGAAGAGTTAGTTACAGCATCTGGCCAAATGGGAAAAGCCCAGGTACCTCGTCAAGGTCTCTTCCAAAAACCAAATATATACATATACATACTAGGCGATAAGCCTTCCCAGAGGGCAGTATATTTTTAAAAAAAAACTACAACCCCCAAAGCTAAAATTACAAAAAATAAGAAATGTAAAATTACAGAAAAAAATAAACAAAAGCTATCCAAAGTAAAAAAATTGAAACCTAAACTAATACCCCTATAAAAAATAAAAAAATCCCCCCAAAAATAAAAACACCCCCTAATCTAATACTAAACTACCAATAGCCCTTTAAAGGACTTTTGTAGGGCATTAACCTAAGTTAAACAAAACAATAACAATTACCCCCTAACAGTAACCCCCCCCCAAATAAAAAAAACTAACATTTAAAAAACCTAAGCTATCCATTCAGCTCTTTAAATGCCCTTAAAATGGCAATTTTTTTCCAGCCCAATAAATCCCTAATCATAAAAAAATCTAAGCCCCAAATATATACTCACCTTTCCTAAAGTCCGGCGGAGAAGGTCTTCTTCCAATCTGCTCCATCATCTTCTATCTTCATCTGGTGGTGGGGAGCTGTGGATCCTGAGCGCCGGTCCTCACTGTTGGCGTAGAGCAGTGGTGTGGAGCTGTCTTCCCCGATGTGTGGATCCTCAGTGGTGGTCCTCAACAACGGTTGGGATTTGGTCATTTTTAAATGTAGAAGAGCTGTTTAACTTAGGGCAATGTCCTACAAAAGGCCCTTTTAAGGGCAATTAGTAGTTTAGTTTATGGGTGTTTTTATTTTGTGGGGGCTTTTTATTTACATAGGGATTAGATTTAATTTTTTTATTTTTGACAATTTTTTTTATTTTTTTCTGCTATTTTCGAGTTTTTTATTTTTTGTAATTTTAGATAATTTTTTTGTAATTTAATGTTAGGTTTTATTTAAGTGTAACTTAGTATTGCGGTTAATTTAGAGGATGTTAGAATAGGGGGCTTAGTCATTAAATTAGTTATTTCCTTTGTGGGGGGTTGGCGGTTTTGGAGTTAATAGGTTAATTAGGTTTATTGTGATGTTGGAGTTGGCGATTTAGGGGTTAATGGTTTAATTAGGTTTATTGCGATGTGGGGGTTTGTCGGTTTAGGGGTTAATAGGTTAATTAGGTGTATTGTGATGTGAGGGGTTGGCGGTTAATATTGTAATTATGTTTTTTGTGGATTAGGAGTTAATTACTTTATTATTTTGCGATGTGAGGGGTTTGCGGTTTAGGTGTTTGATAATACTTCATGCGGGAGGTTAGATTTTTTTTTTATACTTTGTGCGTGCGGTACATTTTTTTTTGTTATACTTTGTGCGGGTGGTTACGTGTTTTTTCGATAATCCGTGCGGGCGGTTACGTGTTTATTTTTTTAAGGCTTCGGGTTTGCTTATGCTGCATCCAGGTGGATTCCAAAAATGGCAGGGTGGTGCAGTGGATTCTTTCACTACCCTGCCATTTTCGGAATCCACCAGGATGCAGCTTCGCTGTATCCAGGTAGATTCTTTTGACTGTGCGCCCAGCCAACATTCTTTTGGCTGCCATGTGCAGCCAACATTCCTTTGAGGATGCGTGTACAACTGGCGACAGGCGCATTACAAATGTGATTATAGTATATGCTACTGCTATATAAGATAATCATGATTTATCTGTACTGCAATTAACCATAAATGATGTAGACCTACTGCAACTTGCATCCCAATGCAACCTCCCCCTCATCATAATTAATCACTCCTCCCACATTTTAACAGCACTTTTGTGTGTGGGGTATTAACAATGAGAGGGGCAAGGTCATGGTCAGTTAATGAGTAAGACAGTGAAGGGGTGTGGTTGGACAATTTGTGGACATAGCTGGATGTGTGGAGCTTACAGTGGTCATGATCCTATAAAATAAACTGGTAGTTACCTTGGCTGTTAACTGAAATGAACTATGCAGGAGATGTGTTGCAGGCCCAGGATAGGTACAAGTATGAGTTGAAACCCAGAGAAAGGCAGCAGGAATTGGTAATAAGGAAATAACCATAAGAGTAGTCAGACCAGGGTTCAATACCAGGTTATCAAGGCAGAAACAAATGCCTAGCAATGGGGAGAGAAGGAGGAATATTCTAAAGTTCTGTTCTAGGGGTCAGGTAGCCAGGTAATAAGTTCACAGTTCACAGTACAGTTAAGGATAAGGCAAAGAACATAAACCAGGATACATGCCAGCATCAGGATCAAGGAAACATGCCAGAAACAAGAACACCTGGACTTGCATAGAGAATAACTTAGCACTGGACTGTAGTTAGCAAGTCACCCATCAATCTTGGCACCAAAGCAACTGCAGGGTCACTTCCAAAGTTATGGTCACAAAGAGGGATATCCTAAGCACAGGCCACTGTGTCCACAATTAGCATTATCTTCAGCAAGAGTCACCATCATGCTAACCTGAGCACACTTCTCTTCATTTACCATGCTATCCTTAGCAGGGCCGCCACTAGAAATTTTGGGGCCCCTGACTTAACCATTGATCAGCCCCCCCCCTCCTCCTTTGACACGTGCAATTTTTGACCAAGTGACTAAAACGTATATGCACTTTATACTTAAGTGTCTATTTAAACTTGGAAATGTTGTATAGGTAGTAACATACACTGAAACACACACACACACACTCACACATAAGGGTTCACATATAGACACTCTAGCAAACACGCAAAGAAACTCAGACACAGACACTTAGCACTTGTTTACATTGACCTGGCAAGTAATGAGGTAAACTACAGTTTTGTAAAAATAAGGACATTTATAAAACAAAATATGGAGTTCTGATTATCTTTTTGTAAAGGAAGATGCCAACTAAATGATGACAACAGCATGCAGTGGCTGAAAGGAAGGGCCCTGAACTGCCTAAACAATAATTTAAAGGTTAAATGGTAGATTGGTGACCTCCGGAAAGGTCTCATTAGTCTCAAAGTTTGTAGAAAGATGTGAATAATCAGTAGTAAGGTCAAAATGTCCTAAAAAGGAACAGATAATGGACACACACACACACACACACAAACTCAAACTTGCACATACACCCAAGGAAACACCAACAGAGACAGCCTCAGAAAACACACAAAGACATACACACACACACACAGACACCCACAGAAAACACAGAAAGACATACATACACACCCTCACTGAAACATCCACAGAAAACACACAAAGACATAAACACACCCTCACAGAGACACCCACAGAAAATACACACCCTCACAGAGACATCCACAGAAAACACAGACATACACGCACACACACACACTCACAGAGACATCCACAGAAAACACAGACATACACACCCACCCTCACAGAGGCATCCAGAGAAAATACACAAAGACAAACACACTCCCAAGCTCACATAGACACCCATAGAAAAAGCTCAAAGACATATGCACACACCCTCACAGACATCCACAGAAAATGCACAAAGACATACACACCCACCCTCACAGAGATACCAACAGAAAAAAAATACATACACACTCATAGAGACACAAACCAAAGCACAAAGACAAACACAGACACCCACAGAAATACTCACAGGAAGAAACATTTATGCACCTTGCATCCCCTAAATCAACAGTGTGTGACATGCATGATAAAAAAAAATGCAGAAATTAAGAGATCACTTTTTAAAGAATCATAATTGTAAATGTGCAAACAAAAATAATTCTGTCAATTCAAAATTGTACATTAATGATCTGGGTAGATGGCTAGATGAAGAAAAGTACTTTTAAAAGGTTGACATATGTTTGTTTGATATTTTCCCCAACCAAGAGCACCACTTCAAATATAGTGTACAAATGTTCCCATCTGTCAGCTGTACTTGTGGATTTTGAAAATGCTGTACTCTATACGGTCTTGGTGGAACCATAAGCTGTGGTACTCATACCATTAGATCTGGTTAAATGCAGGATTTAAGCTTGTTGGTATGCATTTCAAAATTAATTCAGCTGTAAAGTAAAGTGAACAGTTTTAAGTTAACCTGTCTCATTTCCAACACTGAGCAATCTTAGTCTGAGAGTATAACATGTTATGCAGATGTAAAAATCTTAGATAAATTCCTCCTTGTATCTGGAAAGTCATTGCATAAAGGGGCAGTAAACTGGAATGTAATATATATCATTTGTGTATTGAGGAGGAAACATTTCTGCATGGTTTTAAATATAGAATTTCTACAGCATTGTCAAATAATCATAAATACACTGCTGCTAAAAAAATGTGTTATTACGGATCCCTGGCCCCACCATACAACTACTACCACACTGAAGTTACAATCTTAAATTGCACAAAGAAATAAAAAACATTTGCTAAGTAATTCCTACCTCCTCTGCAAATGAAAGTGATCAGCCGTCTGACTCAGGCACACACTCTACAAACAAAGTGCCAAGTCTGTCTCACACTGTGCATAGTGGTTTAGTGCACACTCAGAAATCATCTCAAATGCTAATACTTTACTCCTTGTAATAACATTCCCCATGCTCAGTTAGCATTCTGCTGTAGTACCCACTGGTGGCTGCCAAAATGTAAAAAAAAAAATTTTTTTTTTTTAGTTCTTGCCTCATGGGGGCCCCCTAGACCATTGGCCCCCTGACAGGAGTCACCCCTGTCACCCCCTGATGGCGGCCCTGATCCTTAGCATGTAACCCCCATTGAAAAAAAGCTAATGTAGAAAAGGAGAAAGTGCGACTCCAGTCATGCTAAGCAGCTTGTTCTTAGGGTACCTCATGACATGCAAAGGTAAATGTCCTGGGGTCTGGCGGATGCTGAGGAACTGTGGGCAGGAAGCAGGCCCAACCTCCCAACCCATAACATTCCCACAGGATCTGTGATGGTTGGGAGACCTTGTAACCCTAACTCCACCCTTTGTAATAGTCTACCTCCACTTTTCACATCAAACCAATACAATGACATCTAAGGTACCCCCGTAAATGACCCCATCCTGGACCAAAAAAACATCCTAATACTTAAAAATGACCACTAAAAGAAATTCTTACTTCAAATCTCCTCATCAAAAAGGACCTACCCATCCATTCCTAAAGAAACACCATTTCAATGTTCTTCAGCTGCTAAAACCCTTACAATTATAAAATAACAAATTTTAACTAAAAAAAAAAAAAAGGTCTGCAGCTATTCCCAAGTAAGAATCACATATCATTATCTTCTTCTGATAAGTAATAGACCAGTCACAGTCCTTATTCATTTGTTAACTCACAGGACTGCTTTAAGAAAAAGTGATAAATATGCACCCTTGCCTGGCCTCAGACTTTGACAAGAAAACTATAAGGGCCTTTTGCTATCTATAGAAAGTTTACAATATGTAATCTGTGATAGAAAGGTTTGACTTTTTAAAATTATTTAGTAATTTTATTTGTTAGGGGTTAACCTTGTGGGATTAGGTGTTAGAGGAAGTTTCTAAAGTATTTATGGTTCAGGAGTTATTTTTTTATTAGGCTTTTCTTAGGTATTATGTGGGTCTGTGGCTCATGAAGGGGTAGATCCTTTGTTGTGTGGTATTAGAGCATGGGTTGGGTTAGAAGGTTCCCTTATGTATCAGTATAGGCTAGTAAGGCCATGTAAGGGTTAATTGGTTAATTGTAAGTGGCAAAGCTAAGATAATTGCAGTTGGAAAATATTACATTGGGGGAATGATTCAATGTTTAAGTGGTACAGGTAGTGTCCTACACTGGTGAAGGTCATGCACTGAGTGAGCAGTAACAATGGTATTTACATTATATTATAGTCGGGTAACAGAGATCAGCTATAATTAGCCATTATTTATTAGTGACAGAAAATGCACACTGTTGCTAAATTTGAGTGATTTGAGTGTGATATAAATTCTATAAAAAACCATGGCTACTATATTTTCACTTATGCATGTGATCTAGCCCTTTATATGTTGAGGTAAACCAGCAAGCCACTTACAAAAGCTAGCTTCATATACATATAAAAGTAGGTTCACTTTTTTATCATTAGATGAAGAGGTTGTTAAACTGTATTTGCTTTTTGTTATCTCAGTGTGAGTTTAATAACAATCTGGTGTCTCATCTCTTGTATTTTTGCATGCAAGAAGAGTCTGTAGCTTGCTGCATCTAAGTTAGTTTTTATTTGTCTTGTGTCTTGTGTTATAAAGTCACAAGTAAAAGAGTTTATTTTCCTTACCTTATTTATAAATAATATGGCCTTTCCTTTGCATCTCTGCTACTAAAATAAAAATTACATAACCCTGGCACTTTACAGCGATAACATTTTTTCACTCTGTTTACATCTATAATTTATGTTCATAATTGAACAAGAAAAATCGTAATAATTCCATTTTCTTTCAAGTACAGTTTTATTAAAAAAATAATAATATTAAACTAAAAAGATCTAGAAGATTAACAGCCTTAGTGAAACAATTCCAGTTTCACTTTTTTTGTTTTCAACCGGTGAAAATCAATCTATTGTCATGAAATGTAATGAGAGTCAATGTGATGATGCTCTTGTCAACATAACCCAGATGTCTTAATTTCCTCAAGAATCCTTTTACGGACTCCTTAATCTATTTATTTTATTTTGCAACAAAGATGAAGAGTATCATTTTAGAAATGAATGTGCTTTGCACAGCAGCATCTTAGAAGTTACTACTGCCCAACTGTTACAACATAAATAACTATTGATCTGATTCACTTTGCAATTTTTCCTGCAACAGTAAAACTTCAATCATTTTGAAGTGCATTTCAACCGAGCTCTGAAAGCTATTGTGTGAAATTAAAGTCTCTTGAAATGACTGTGATATTTGCCAATGTCATAAAAGCAATCAATTTTAAGTTCGTTTTCTGACAATCAGTGACGATATGAAATCATAAATCTTTGGTATTGTGGATATATTACACATTCTAACTATTTTTTTTTTCCATAACTTTTATTTTTAATTCATAAACTCAAGAGTAAGTAATGGGTGTCTAAGGACAAAAATGAATGCTTTGTCTTCATAAGCAAAATTGCATTACCATTATTTTATTTGTTTATAGCCAGATGGTATATTATTTGTCCTCTGGGTTACAAGAAGACTGCTAAATGATATAGGGCTAGATTACAAGTGAAGCGCTAATTTATCACATGCCCGCAAACCAGTCATTTTCATTAATACAGATTGCAACTTGAGGAAGCTAGGTTCCCTTGTAAAACACGTCCGGCAACTGTTTTTTGTTTTGTTTTTTTATATTTTAATAAATACACTTCCTAATATACATTTGAGAAGTTTTATCAGCCTTTTCAAATCCTGGATTGTAATTATTGTTTGCTGTGAAATTTCCTATACTTGGCTGTTGATTGTGATCGTATTTGAGCTAGCTGGGGAGTTCTTGAGAGCCTAGACTGCACAATTTTGCACTTTGCGATGAGTGCCTACAGATTGTCAGTATTCTGTATATAGAGGTGGAACTGACAACCTAAGGGGATCATACCCTGAGTTACTACGCCATTGAAGCACCTTCTTTTGTTCTATTTTTTTGTCTCCAGATACTGTACTGTGTTAAAGAGCTGACCGTGGCATTGTATTCTATGGAATTATCACCTACCTAAGAAGTTGCGCCTCTGTAATACTTTGGAACATAGTTGCCAGTGGGACAGAATATTTCATTGTTTTTCTTAAACGGGCAAATTTGCCCGTGTGCAGGCAAGCGATAAATAACCAGCTATTAAAAGTGGCTGGTTATTGCTGCTTGAATCTTATATATATATATATATATATATATATATATATATATATATATATATATATATATATATATATAGATTCAAGACTATGCCATGTCAGCAACTCAGGATTTCTCCATCTATATAGATTCATATAGGCCAAGAAGACTGGTTCACATTCATCACACTCTATATGGCCTGCCATATCACATTTGTATCACATTCGATCCTTGAACCAATCTTATTGACCATATGAATAAGCCATGACTTTCAAAGGTCTGCAGAACATTCAATAAGCCATGTAGCAATTCCATAATGTTAATATACAAATTAGGATTTCTATCACCAATACTGGGTGAATTATCTATGTTAGCATCTTAGTAGCTGATGGTGAATACCCCATAAAAATATCATACCAATGATGTTGTGTTGCTGTTTCAATTTTTGAGCCTATTTTAACTAAATCCTGTCCAATTATAGTTGTGTATATAACTTGATGTTGCAAAGTCCGATTCAACAATTTTGTCTTTACCGATTCTGATCTACTCATGATGTAATGTAATGCTGCTGAATAAGATAAATTCCAATTGGGAATCATCATTATATTTGGTAGCCACAAGGAACACACATTTATATGAAGTTCTCGATGTAATATATAGGTCCTATTTTCCCATTTAAAAATAGTAAGATTAGATATACATCCAGCAAAAGGTAATTGCATGTGAGGTATCACCTCCTCTTTAGTAACTATACATAGTGTTTGAGAAGCTATTTCAATCAACATTTTCCATTGTATAGGTAGGATTGTCCAATCACAGATGTTAATAGTATTTTGCAATAAACATGGTTCATATAGTCTGGAATTAATAGTACACACCACTCCTATCATCTCTTCACAAATTTAAATCATGTTAAATTATAAGTATCAATATGGGTACCTTTAAACTGAGGCACCCAATATGCACATCCTAAAATCATAGGTAAAGTAGTGATGTCGCGAATAGTTCGCCGGCGAATAGTTCCCAGCAAACATAGCATGTTCGCGTTTGCCGAGAACGGCGAACATATGCGATGTTCGGTCAGCCCCCTATTCGTCATAATTGACTAAACTTTGACCCTGTACCTCACAGTCAGCAGACACATTCCAGCCAATCAGCAGCAGACCCTCCCTCCCTCCCTCCCAGACCCTCCCACCTCCTGGACAGCATCCATTTTAGATTCATTTGGAAGCTGCATTCTTAGTGAGAGGAGGGACAGTGTAGCTGCTGCTGATTTAATAGGGAAATCGATAGCTAGGCTAGTGTATTCAGTGTCCAGTTCAGTCCTGAAGGACTCATCTGATATCTGCTGTAAGGACAGCACCTCAAAAAGCCCTTTTTAGGGCTAGAACATCAGTGCTTTATTTTTATTTTTTCTGTGTAATCTAATTGCAGTTGCCTGTCTGCCAGCGTGTGTGTCAGACGCAGCGTATACTGTGCCCACTTTCCCAGTGCCACCACTCATATCTGGTGTAACAGTAGTGTACATTTAAAAAATAAAACTTTTTTGACTGTGAAATAATAGCAGTCAGTTTCCTTCACACGTGTGCATTTGGGAGTGGGTGGGAGATTGGTCTTGGGGGGGGGGAAAGCTACACTACAGAAAAAAGGGAAAAAAAATAAAAATAAACATTTTATTTGCAAACTGGGTACTGGCAGACAGCTGCCAGTACCCAAGATGGCCCACAATAAGGCAGAGGGGGAGAGTTAGAGAGCTGTTTTGGGGGGGATCAGGGGGGTTGGGGGCTAAGGGGGCATCCTAAACAACAGCATATGCAAATATTCTAAAAAAAAGATTTAAAAAAAAAAAAACCTTTTTTTTTAGTACTGGCAGACTTTCTGCCAGTACATAAGATGGCGGGGACAATTTGTGGGGTGGGGGAGGGAAGAGAGCTCTTTGGGAGGGATCAGGGGGTCTGATGTGTGAGGTGGGAAGCTGATCTCTACACTAAAGCTAAAATTAACCCTGCAAGCTCCATTCAAGCTACCTAATTAACCCCTTCACTGCTGGGCATAATTCACATGTTGTGAGCAGTGGCATTTAGCAGCCTTCTAATTACCAAAAAGCAACACCAAAGCCATATATGTCTGCTATTTCTGAACAAAGGGGATCCCAGAGAAGCATTAGCAACCATTTGTGCCATAATTGCACAAGCTGTTTGTAAATAATTTCAGTGAAAAACCTAAAGTTTGTGAAAAAGTTGACTATTTTTTTTAATTTGATCGCATTTGGCGGTGAAATGGTGGCATGAAATATACCAAAAAGAGCCAAGATCAATACTTGGGGTTGTCTACTGCACTACACTAAAGCTAAAATTAAACCTACAAGCTCCCTACAAGCTCCTAACCCCTGCTCTGCTGAGCATAATACACGTGTGGTGCGCAGCGGCATTTAGCGGCCTTATAATTACCAAAAAGCTTTGCCAAAGCCATATATGTCTGCTATTTCTGAACAAAGGGGATCCCAGAGAAACATTTACAACCATTTGTGCCATAATTGCACAAAATGTTTGTAAATGATTTCAGTGAGAAACCTAAAATTTGGAAAAATGTAAAGTTTTTTTTTATTTGATCGCATTTGACGGTGAAATGGTGGCATGAAATATACCAAAATGGGCCTAGATCAATACTTTGGGTTGTCTTCTACACTACACTAAAACTAAAACTACCCCAAAAAGCTCCCTACATGCTCCCTAATTAACCCCTTCACTGCTGGGCATAATACACATATGGTGCGCAGTGGCATTTAGCGGCCTTCTAATTACCAAAAAGCAATGACAAAGCCATATATGTCTGCTATTTCTGAAAAAAGGGGATCCCAGAGAAAAATTTACAACCAATTATGCCATAATTGCACAAGCTGCTTGTAAATAATTTCAGTGAGAAACCTAAAGTTTGTGAAAAAATTTGTGAAAAAGTGAACAATTTTTTTTATTTGATCGCATTTGGTGATGAAATGGTGGCATGAAATATACCAAAATGGGCCTAAATCAATACTTTGTGATGTCTTCTAAAAAAATATATATACATGTCAATGGATATTCAGGGATTCCTGACAGATATCAGTGTTCCAATGTAACTAGCGCTAATTTTGAAAAAAAAGTGGTTTGAAAATAGCAAAGTGCTATTTGTATTTATGGCCCTATAACTTGGAAAAAAAAGCAAACAAGATGTAAACATTGGGTATTTCTAAACTCAGGACAAAATTTAGAAACTATTTAGCATAGGTGTTTTTTGGTGGTTGTATATATTTGGGGGTTAAATTTAGAAAAAGTGTGTTTTTTTCTATTTTTTCCTCATATTTTATAATTTTGTTTATAGTAAATTATAAGATATGATGAAAATAATGGTATCTTTAGAAAGTCCATTTAATAGCGAGAAAAACAGTATATAATATGTGTGGGTACAGTAAATGAGTAAGAGGAAAATTACAGCTAAATACAAACACCACAGAAATGTAAAAATAGCCTTGGTCCCAAACGGACAGAAAATGGAAAAGTGCTGTGGTCATTAAGGGGTTAAAAAAAACAACACTTTTTTGACTGTGAAATAATAGCAGTCAGTTTCCTTCACATGTGTGCGTTTCAGGGCCTGCCAGGGCACAGTGTCACCCCAGTGCAACTCATATCTGGTGTAACAGTAGTGTACATTTAAAAAAACAAAACTTTTTTTAATTTGAAATAATAGCAGTCAGTTTCCTTCACAAGTGTGCGTTTCAGGACCTGCCAGGGCACAGTGTCACACCAGTACAACTCATATCTGGTGTACCAGTAGTGTACATTAAAAAAAAAAAACTAGAAATTTGACTGTGAAATAATAGCAGTCAGTTTCCTTCACACGTGTGCGTTTCAGGGCCTACCAGGGCACAGTGTCACCCCAGTGCAACTCATATCTGGTGTAACAGTAGTGTACATTAAAAAAAAAATTGAAATTTGACTGTGAAATAAGAGCAGTCAGTTTCCTTCACGCGTGTGCGCTTCAGGGCCTGCCAGGGCACAGTGTCACACCAGTGCAACTCATATCTGGTGTAACAGTAGTGTACATTTAAAAAAAAAAATACAATTTTGACTGTAATAGATTGAATAGCAGTTAGTTGTCTGCAAGCGTGTGTGTCAGGCCTACAGCGTCTACTCTGCCAACTTCTGCCAGTGCACAGTGCAACTCATATCTGTTGTCACAGTAGCTTGCATGCATAGTACCACTAATCGAAAAAAAAAATGACAGGCAGAGGCAGGCCACCCCGCAGGGGCCGTCGTGGTGCTGTGATTCCCTTTGGCCCTAGAATAATGCCCAGTGTTCAGAGGCCACGTACCCTGAACTCGAACAGTTCTGAGGACAGTTGAATGGCTAACACAGGACACCCAATCTTCTACAGCTTCTTCTCGGAACCTTGACGCACCATCCTCCTCCAGCTTAGCTTCGTGCACCTCTCAAGTTACCACTCGCCCGCCTGCCGCCACCACCAACACTAGCACCACAGCCGCTTCACTTGATCTGTCAGAGGAGTTATATACACATCAGTTGGAAGAAATGAGTGATAGTGATGCGCAACCATTATTGACAGAGGATGTAGATAACAGGGATTTGTCTCAGTCAGGCAGCATTACACACATGGACGTACGGTATGATGATGATGATGTTGTACCCGCTGCTGCTTCCTTTGCTGAGTTGTCAGATACAAGTGAAGTGGTTGATGATGACGTGGGTGCCCGCTAGAAGAGAAGAAGAACAGGGGGAAAGTTCAGATGGGGAGACAGAGAGGAGGAGGAGACGAGTTGGAAGCAGGGGGAGGTCATCGCAAGGAGCTAGTGACACAGTCAGACAGCATGCATCGGCACCCGGGGTCAGCCAGACAGCACTCCAATCAACGCATGCTGTTACCACCACCAGAATGCCGTCATTGCAGAGCTCAGCAGTGTGGCATTTTTTTTGTATGTCTGCCTCTGACAACAGCGATGCCATTTGCAACCTGTGCCAAAAGAAACTGAGTCGTGGGAAGTCCAACAACCACCTAGGTACAACTGCTTTGCGAAGGCACATGATCGCACATCACAAACGCCTATGGGATCAACACATGAGTACAAGCAGCACACAAACTCAAAGCTGCCATCCTCCTCCTGGTCCAGCATCTTCAGCCACGTCAACCACTGCTGTCCTCCTTGCCCCCTCTAAACCATCCGCAACTCCATCTCTCGCCTTGAGCAGTTCCTGCTCATCTGCCCACAGTCAGGTGTCTGTCAAGGACATGTTTGAGCGTAAGAAGCCAATGTCACAAAGTAACCCCCTTGACCGGCATCTGACAGCTGGCTTGTCTGAACTCTTAGCCCGCCAGCTTTTACCATACAAGCTGGTGGAGTCTGAGACGTTCCAAAAATTTGTAGCTATTGGGACACCGCAGTGGAAGGTACCCGGCCGAAATTTCTTTGCACGAAAGGCAATCCCCAACCTGTACTCGATTGTGCAAAAGGAAGTAATGGCATGTCTGGCACACAGTGTTGGGGCAAGGGTCCATCTGACCACTTATACCTGGTCTGAAAAGCATGGTCAGGGCAGGTATATCACCTACAACTGCGCATTGGGTAAACCTGCTGATGGCTGCCAAGCATGGAATGCATGGCTCTGCAGAGGAGTTGGTGACACCGCCACGACTTGCAGGCAGGCCTGCTGACACCTCCTCTACTCCTCCTACTCCATAACCTCATCAGCTGAGTCCTCTTCTGCTGCTGCATCTTGCTCCACATCAATGGCACCCCCCCCACCTCCCCAGGTACTATTCCACATCCCGGATATGGCAGTGATACGCCGTCTTGGGGTTGACTTGCCTGAAAGCAGAGAGTCACACCGGACCAGCACTCCTGTCTGCCCTAAACGTACAGGTGGATCAGTGGCTGACTCCGCACCAACTGGAGATTGGCAAAGTGGTTTGTGACAATGGAAGTAATTTGTTGGCGGCATTGAATTTGGGCAAGTTGACACATGTGCCATGCATGGCACATGTGTGTAATATGATCGTACAACGCTTTGTGCATAAGTACCCAGGCTTACAGGACGTCCTGAAGCAGGCCAGGAAGGTGTGTGGCCATTTCAGGCATTCATACACGGCCATGGCGTACTTTTCAGATATCCAGCGGCGAAACAACATGCCAGTGAGGCGCTTGATTTGTGACAGCCCGACACATTGGAATTCAACACTCCTAATGTTCGACCGCCTGCTCCAACAAGAAAAAGCCGTTAACGACTATTTGTATGACCGGGGTGCTAGGACAGCCTCTGCGGAGCTGGGAATTTTTTTGCCACGTTACTGGACGCTCATGCGCAATGCCTATAGGCTCATGCATCCTTTTGAGGAGGTGACAAACCTAGTCAGTCGCACCGAAGGCACATCATACCATTTGTTTGCTTCCTGGAGCATTCCCTGCGAAGAGTGCTGGATCAGACCGTAGATGAGCGTGAAGAGGAAGAGTTGTGGTCACCATCACCACCAGAAACAGCCTTATCGGCATCGCTTGCTGGACCTGCAGCAATGCTGGAAGAGGATTGTGAGGAAGAGGAGTCAGAGGAGGAATGTGGCTTTGAGGAGGAGGAGGAAGACCAACCACAACAGGCATCCCAGGGTGCTCGTTGTCACCTATCTGGTACCCGTGGTGTTGTACATGGCTGGTGGGAAGAACATACCTTCAGTGAGATCACTGAGGACGAGGAACGGGACATGAGTAGCTTGGCATCCAACCTTGTGCAAATGGGGTCTTTCATGCTGTCGTGCCTGTTGAGGGACCCTCTTATAAAAAGGCTGAAGGAGAACGACCTGTACTGGGTGTCCACGCTACTAGACCCCCGGTATAAGCATAAAGTGCCTGAAATGTTAATGAATTACCGCAAGTCAGAAAGGATGCAGCAGTTCCAAAATAAATTAAAAAGTATGCTTTACACAGCGTATAAGGGTGATGTCACAGCAGAACAGGAATCAAACAGGGGAAGAGGTGAAAGTATTCCTCCTCCTCCTACGACCACGCCGGCAAGGACAGGACGCTTTACAGACGTGTTGTTGATGGAGGACATGCAGAGCTTTTTAAGTCCTACGCATCGCCACAGCCCTTCAGGGTCCACCCTCAGAGAGCGACTCGACCGTCAGGTAGCAGACTACCTCGCCTTAACTGCAGATATTGACACTCTGAGGAGCGATGAACCCCTTGACTACTGGGTGTGCAGGCTTGACCTGTGGCCTGAGCTATCCCAATTTGCGATAGAACTTCTGGCCTTTCCCGCTTCAAGTGTCCTGTCAGAAAGGACCTTCAGTGCAGCAGGAGGTATTGTCACTGAGAAGAGAAGTCGCCTAGGTCAAAAAAGTCTAGATTACCTCACCTTTATTAAGATGAATGAGGGATGGATCCTGAAGGGACTGACACTGGGTGATACATTCAACTAAAAAAGGCCTGATGAGATGAGCTGCCTTGGGCTAAAAATGGTCCACACGCTGCTGTATTTTATCTCTTAATGCCGGATGACTTGCGTGACTTATCCGCCACCAACTAGGGTTCAAGCCTCAATGTTTTAGGGCACTTTCTGCCTGGGAAACAAACATCAATATTTCTGGCCGCTGCTACAGCAGCGGCTGCAACAATACCTAATTTTTCAGGCATGTGTACATGCCTAATTTTTTTGGCCTCTGGTGCTGCACTGTGGCTTCAAAACCAAACCAAAAAAAGGCACATAAAAGGGATTAAACTGATAGGAATAGTACTACTTAACACACCTTATAATAATGCAGAGAGATGAGTCTGAAGTCATCAATCTAGTTTGAGCAGCATTTTTTTAGTTGGATTTGATTTAATGTTTTTATACTACACACTGTAAATGAATAAAGGAAAATAAATTATTAGTTAAATCCTCCCCCCAATAAATTGTGGCATTAACTAAATCCAATACATAAAAACTAATATATAATTGTTTTTGTTGTGTCCTAAAAGTATTTGGCATCCATCTAGCTTATATTTTAAAGCCTTGTTCATGCCTTGTCCCACATTATGTAATCTATTTGCTAAAGTTTCTATATCAAATCCATTCAGTGTTCCTGCAATTGTACCGTATGATCCTAGCAATGTATGATGTGCCCCATCATTATATGGTGAATCATCCCACCCGGGAATAGTAAAGTCTCTGACAACGTTAACTCTATTTTTAAACATTGTTACCCCTAAATAAAATGTCTTTTGTGAATACGTTCGTTATTTATTTATGATTTGACAGTGTAGTACCTTCAACCAACATAAGAATTTCAACAGTCAAATGCCTAAATACCCCAAACTTGTCGCCAAATTATGTATTGCCTAATAAAATGTATACCTTAATACATATGCTAAAAGCAATAATTGAATTCTTTGCTATTCTTAATAGGTATAAGAGTTTATTCACAAAAGAAAAGAACAATCTTAAACAATAATGTATAACTTGTTAATATAAAAGTAAAATAAATAACTACATCACCAGATAGTGCATCATATATGTTCCACTTTGGCTGTGGATTCCCACTTACTTCAACCCGAATGATATAGAAGATCTGGGAGTTTCAGTTTTACATCTAAACGACATGTCTGCCCTTGGATTGAGAAGTCCTGTGAAAGAAAGTCCCAGATCCTTTATATAAACTTTTAATAATAGTTCTTACATTAGTTTGTGCAAAGGAGGTTATGAAACTGTCTGTGTCTTATTCCTGTCAAGATGTATCCGGTCCAACAAATGTTTCAACCAAGGATGAGTCATTTGTTCTTTTAAAATTCATATTGTTTTGTTAAGCATTTTGACAATCAAAACAAGTTATATATAAGCTTCGAGTCTATGCCATGTCAGAAACTCAGTATTTCTCTGTCTATATAGATTCATATAGGCCAAGAAGACTGGTTCACAGTCATCACACTCTATATGACTTGCCATATCACATTTGTATCACACTCATGCACGTGGAGTTATTTAAGAGTCATCACTAATTGCCTGAAATACAAGTCTATCAAAAGATCTGAAATAAGGAGGCAGTTTGCAGGAGCTTAGATACAAGGTAATTACAGAGGTAAAAAATATATTTCTACAACAGTGTTGATTGTGAAAAACTGGGGAATAGTAAATAAAGGTATTTTCTATCTTTTTAAACAATAACATATTTGCTGTTTACTATCCCTTTAAATGAAAACAAATGTAAATATTTAACGAATATTCAGTATGAGTTTATTTAAAATTAAACAAATAGCACAGGAAAGGAATATTGGGGGGAAATCAAATTCCCTGAATGTTTGTTCCCCAAAAAATCGGTGGAACCAATGTATTTGCCTGTGTACACCTCTACTGATTCCCCTGTTCCTAGAACAAAAGGACCCTTGCTAAAATTAATACACGTATATAGAACTTTAACATAAGGTGGATTAGCACTGATTAAGTCTAGTTATTTAGTAATACTTTTTTAAACAGGTATTTAAACAGGCAGATATCCTTTCTAATCTCCATCAAATAGCAAGAAGGTTTTGTGTCATTATTAAAGAAAAATTGTATATGACAAGGTGATGGACTGGGGAGGAGTACATGTGTGTGTATGTATTCCTCCTTCACCGAAATTTACAGTAGGCACTGTGCATTCTGGTAGGTAGCATTCTCTCTCTTGGGATCTGACACACCAAGATAAAGGTAATGGAAACCCATTTCATGAACCTCCTGATGCACAGTTCCTGTACTTATATTGCTTCCAGAGGCAATTTGGAACAGATGATAGGTGATTTTTTAGTTCTATGCTCTTCAGCACTCGGTGGCCCTCCCCTGTTCTCACTGTACAGAATGGAATTTTTGCAAAACACTTTTTACAATGTAAAAAGAGTTTAAAAGCCCACTATTGAAAACAGGAAAAGTCACTGCCATTTTTTCTTTAAACTATTAATATATTATATGTAAGCTTAGGAGTCAACCAATTTTTGGTTCAGCACACAGGGTAGCACTTGCTGATTGGTGACTATATTTAGCCTCTAATCAGCAAGTGCTACCCCAGGTACTGAACAAAAAAACTGTCTGGCTTCTAAGCTTAAATTCCTGCTTTTCAAATAAAGAGAATGAAGAAACTATCACCTAGATTACGAGTTTTGCGATAACAGGGGTGCGGTGCTAACGCTCAGTTTTGTCTCACCGCTCACCTACAAACGCTGGTATTACAGTTTTATTTTAACCTGCCGTTAGCCGCAAAAAAGTGAGCGTAGAGCAAAATTTAGCTCCACATCTCACCTCAATATCAGTGCTGCCTACGGTATCGGTGAGCTGGCAAAACATGCTTGTGCACGATTTCCCCATAGGAATCTACGGGGGGAGAGCCGGCTGAAAAAAAAACTAACACCTGCAAAAAGGCAGTGTAAAGCTCCTAACCCATTGATTCCTATGGGGAAATAAAAGTTATGTCTACACCTAACACCCTAACATGAACCCCGAGTCTAAACCCCCTTAATATTACACTTATTAACCCCTAATCTGCCGCCCCGACATCGCTGACACCTGCATAATATTATTAACCCCTAATCTGCCGCTCTGGACACCGCCGCCACCTACATTATACTTATTAACCCCTAATCTGATGCCCCCAACATCGCTGAACCCTACATTATATTTATTAACTCCTAATCTGCCGCCCCCAATGTCGCTGCAACCTAACTACATTTATTAACCCCTAATATTCCGCCCACAACGTCGCCACCACTATAATAAATATATTAACCACTAAACCTAAGTCTAACCCTAACACCCCCCTAACTTAAATATAATTTTAAATAATGTAAATAAAATTACTACAATTAACTAAATTATTCCTATTTAAAACAAAATACCTATAAAATAAACCCTAAGCTAGCTACAATATAAATAATAGTTACATTGTAGCTAGCTTAGGGTTTATTTTTATTTTACAGGCAACATTGTATTTATTTTAACTAGGTACAATAGTTATTAAATAGTTATTAACTATTTAATAACTTCCTAGTTAAAATAAAAACAAATATACCTGTAAAATAAAACCTAACCTAAGTTACAATTACACCTAACACTACACTATCATTAAATACATTAAAGGGCCATAATACCCAAATGTTTAAACACTTGAAAGTGATGCATCATAGCTGTAAAAAGCTGACTAGAAAATATCACCTGAACATCTCTATGTAAAAAAGAAAGATATTTTACCTCAAAAGTTCCTCAGTAGCCACATCCCATTGTAAAGGATTTCTGAGCAGCATATTAGTATGTCTGTCCTGGGACAGCTTAGGGGATGAGCCTTGTGCACTCTCATATTATTTCCCTATTCAGGTTAAAGGAAGCTTACTATGAAATATCATGAGAGTTAAGTCAAATCTCATGAGATCACAGTAAAAGAGTTCATGACCTCAGCACTGCTGATGCTGATTGGCTGCTGTTCATTTCTTTCTTTTTTTTTTTTTTACCTGCAGCTGGGAGCAGCTAAGTATAACTTTTTACACTGAACTTACTCTGCTGAGCTGAGGAAATTGTGAGGTAAAATATCTTCCTTTTTTACATAGATATGCTCAGGTGATATTTTCCTGTCAGCTTTTTACAGTTATAATGCATTAGTTTCAATTGATTTAGCATATTAGTATTATGTCCCTTTAACTAAATTAACTACAATTAATTACAATTAAATTAAATAAACTAAAGTACGGAAAAAAACAAACACTAAATTACAGAAAATAATAAAATAATTACAAGTTATTTAAAATAATTACACCTAATCTAATCCCCCTAATAAAATAAAAAGCCCCCCAAAATAAGAAAAATCCCTACCCTGTACTAAATTACAAATATCCCTTAAAATGGGTCTTTTGCGGGGCATTGCCCCAAAGTAATCAGCTCTTTTACCTGTAAAAAAAATACAATACCCCTCAACATTAAAACCCACCACCCACACAACCAACCCTGCTCTAAAACCCACCTAATCTCCCCTTAATACAACCTAACACTAACCACTTGAAGATCACCCTACCTTGAGACGTCTTCACCCAACCGGGCAGAAGTGGTCCTCCAGACACTCCAAAGTCTTCATCCTATCCGGGCAGAAGAGGTCCTCCAGACGGTCCAAAGTCTTCATCCTATCCAGGCAGAAGAGGTCCTCCAGACGGGCAGAAGTCTTCATCCAGGCGGCATCTTCTTTTTTTTTTAAATCTCTTTATTAATTGCTGAAAACAGAAACAAAAGACAATTAATAAGAATAAACACAATATACAAGGATCCTCCCTTGTTGTCATTTACGTTACTTGTCACACTCAAGTAGTTTAACAATACTAGACAATAAAATCCACAAAACAACATGTAATAATCTTTTGTCTGCATTTTTATAGTTGACTCCTCGAAGCACTTGGCTACGTGGGGCCATAGGAAAAAAAGAAAAAAGAAAAAAGGGGTAATAGAAAAAAAAAAGAAGAGAATTTTCTATTCTCTTTCCCTTCTTCTTCCTTCCCCTTTCCCCCTTTTGAAAAAAAAATAATATATTATCTTCATAATTCGGTCCTCGTACCCACTATGCTTGTATCTCGGTGGGATTCGTAATCCAAGTATGCGGGAACAATTCTAATATTACCATCTCAGTGAAACTAATGGAAGATAGAAAGGGTGCTAACATCTGTTTTTGTATAGCTAGAGGATATGTCTTAATAATAGAATACCACCCATATAAAAATTTCTTGATTCTTTTTTCTGACGGGTCCTGAAGATGGTAAGATTAAAAAATGAACTGTTCTTGTATCATCTGAGTGACTACTGAGAGAAGGGGAGCTCTTCTCGCTTTCCAACTTTTTAATATGCACTGTCTTACAACTAATATTGTAATATTTAATGGATATACCCAGAAACTATCTTGATTACTGGAGGTCTTAAATAATAGGACGATATCCTGGAATGTGAGGGAGATAGATAGATTATGGACAATATTGAACCAGTATGTAATTTTTAGCCATAGCTGACTTATCTTAGGACAGGCCCAGAACATATGAAATATATCAGCGTTCTGATAACGACATCTGGGACAGCCTGCGGATCTACCCTGATAAAATCTGGCAAGTTTAGCTGGATGTAAATAAAAATTATTTATGAGTTTCATGTGCGCTTTCATGTGCCAGGCGGCATCTTCTATCTTCATCCATCCGGAGCGGAGCCGGTCCATCTTCAAGACATCTGACGTGGAGCATCCTCTTCTTTCTGACGACTAACACTAAATGACGGTACCTTTAAGTGACGTCATCCAAGATGGCATCCCTTTAATTTCGATTGGCTGAAAGAATTCTATCAGCCAATCGGAATTAAGGTAGAAAAAATCCTATTGGCTGATCCAATCAGCCAATAGGATTGAGCTTGCATTCTATTGGCTGTTTCAATCAGCCAATAGAATACAAGCTCAATCCTATTGGCTGATTGGATCAGCCAATAGGACTGAACTTCAAACCTATTGGCTGATTGGATCAGCCAATAGGATTTTTTCTACCTTAATTCCAATTGGCTGGGACACCATCTTGGATGACGTCACTTAAAGGTACCGTCATTTAGTGTTAGTCATCGGAAAGAAGAGGATGCTCCGCGTTGGATGTCTTGAAGATGGACCCGCTCGGCTTTGGATGGATGAAGATAGAAGATGCTGCCTGGATGAAGACTTCTGGCCATCTGGAGGACCTCTTCTGCCCATATAGGATGAAGACTTCGGACCATTTGGAGGACCACTTCTGCCCGGTTGGGTGAAGACATCTCAAGGTAGGGTGATCTTCAAGGGGTTAGTGTTAGGTTTTATTAAGGGGGGATTGGGTGGGTTTTATAGTAAGTTTGGGTGTGTGGGTGATTAGTTTTAATGTTGGGGGTATTGGGTTTTTTTTACAGGTAAAAGAGCTGATTACTTTGGGGCAATGCCCCGCAAAAGGCCCCTTTTAAGGGCTATTTGTAATTTAGTATAGGGTATGGATTTTTTTTTATTTTGGGGGGCTTTTTTATTTTATTAGGGGGATTAGATTAGGTGTAATTAGTTTAAAAAATTTGTAATTATTTTATTTTTTTTCTGTAATTTAGTGTTTGTTTTTTTCGTACTTTAGTTTATTTAATTTAATTGTAATTAATTGTAGTTAATTTAGTTAATTTATTTAATGATAGTGTAGTGTTAGTAATTGTAATTAATTGTAGTTAATTTAGTTAATTTATTTAATGATAGTGTAGTGTTAGGTATAATTGTAACTTAGGTTAGGTTTTATTTTACAGGTAAATTTGTCTTTATTTTAACTAGGAAGTTATTAAATAGTTAATAACTATTTAATAACTATTGTACCTAGTAAAAATAAATACAAAGTTGCCTGTAAAATAAATATAAACCCTAAGCTAGATACAAATGTAACTATTAGTTATATTGTAGCTATCTTAGGGTTTATTTTATAGATAAGTATTTAGTTTTAAATAGGAATAATTTAGTTAATTGTAGTTATTTTATTTAGATTATTTTAAATTATATTTAAATTAGGGGGGTGTTAGAGTTAGACTTAGGTTTAGGGGTTAATAACTTTGATATAGTTGCGGTGACATTGGGGGTGGCAGATTAGGGGTTAATAAATGTAGGTAGGTGTCAGCGATGTTAGGGACGGCAGATTAGGGGTTAATAAAATGTAACTAATGTTTGTGAGACGGGAGTGCGGCGGTTTAGGGTTTAATATATTTATTGAAGTGGCGGCGATGTCCGGTCAGCAGATTATGGGTTAAAAGTGTTTGCTATGTGGGGGGCTCGGTTTAAGGGTTAATAGGTAGTTTATGGGTGTTAGTGTACTTTTTAGCACTTTAGTTAAGAGTTTTATGTTACGGCGTTAGCCCATAAAACTCTTAACTACTGACTTTTAAATGCGGTAGGAGTCTTGACAGGAGAGGGTGTACGGCTCACTTTTTCCAAGACTTGTAATACCAGCGCTATGCAAGTCCCATTGAAAAGATAGGATACGCAATTTACGTAAGTGGATTTGCGGTATGCTCGAGTCGCAGAAAAAAGTAAGCGGTATACCTGTACCTGCCAGACTCGTAATACCAGCGGGCGTTATAAAGCAGCGTTGGGACCTCTCAACGCTGCTTTTTAAGGCTAACGCAAGACTCGTAATCTAGGCGATTGATAATAGGAGTAAATTAGAAAGTTTCTTAAAATTGTATGCTCTATCTGAATCATGAAAGAGAAAATTTGTGTTTCATATCTCTTTAGAATAGTAAGTTAAGTATAAGGGGTACAAATAACACATCCTACACACATGCATTGTACATCCTCATGCCCTAACTAAAATTTATAAATTATTAATTTTACATACTTAATTTTTGAAAGCATAACCAATAAATAAAACATCCATTCCTTAGATAAATGGTGAACACATTTAGCTTTACTTTTATAAACCATGCCTTCAATATTTTATTTTAGTAGAGAGAAGGGACTTAAAACCGTAAGTAGTTTTTCCCTTTAAAATAAGCGTACAACAGAAAACCTATAATACGAGTCAATTCTTCTCTTTACTATTTTTAAAGCATGATATGGATACCACCTCAGATATATTAGCTTATTTGATTTTTTCCCTGGCGCACCACTATTCTTTTTGATTTCCAAAGTATTATCTGTACCTGCAATTACTACCCTGGGATATTTCCTAACACAGCATCTTTTGGCCCATACTTTTTTTTTTTCTAGCAAAACTTTGTGAACTTCCATATAAATCTTCTGAGCATCTCATAAAAGGATATGACCTATTAATTCTATGTGAGGAATTATTTACATAATTGATAATAATCAGTGGTTGTAAAGTGTAAAAATTATCGTTTCACAAAATCCTGCATAGTATTCATTTAACACACAGTTTACATACTTCTGCATTCTTTTTACTAGCACGTCATAAACTCAGCAGGTAGTAACCAGATACAATGGCCTTTAAAACATATTTGTATAAATGAAATGTCCATCCCTTTGAAAATAAATGTGCACATTACAGATCTCCACACTCACCCCAAACATAAGATATATCCAAAAGAATAGTAGAACCACTTTTTACAGTATCACAAAGCTTGTTTATTGGAACATCACCATAAAAACATATCACAACTTTTCAGTCCAAATGACCTTAAACATGAATAAGGTCATTTGGACCAAAAGCTTTGAGATACTGGAAGAAGTAGTGCTGCTACTCCTTTGGATATACTTTACAACATATTTCCAAGTATTTCAAGAGGTTTTGGAATAACTCTATTATGTTGCTCCAGTGCAATACTCAGTGTAGTGGCCACAAAGTTTTAGAAGTAGACTGTTGTCTACCTACTCCAGCTTGCTCCTGTTTGTGTAAAGTGGGGGCAGTGTCTGCTCTTTTTGCTTTCCAGCCCATTTCATTGGGTGTCCCAGCCTTACCTTTTTAACAGTGCTAAACTGGGAGCTTCTGAGTATGTTTTAAAAGGTTTTATACTGGGTTTTTAGATCAGTATTTGTCCATACTAATCTTTATAGTATAGTCTATTACATGCAGTTATGTATACTGGTGTATACTGTCCCTTTAAGAGAATCTGAGTAAAGTTGTTTACTTGATTTTGTGTGTGTTTTTTTTTTTAAGTAATAAAAATGTATAATCCAGGGGGCTTAATTTAAGTCAAACTTCTTTTTGTTTTTAATTCTAGAAAGGAATACAAAAAACTCACCAAATTAAAGGGACAGTCTAGGCCAAAATAAACTTTCATGATTCAGATAGAGCATGTCATTTTAAACAATTTTCCAATTTACTTTTATCACCAATTTTGCTTTGTTCTCTTGGTATTCTTAGTTGAAAGCTTAACCTAGGAGGTTCATATGCTAATTTCTTAGACCTTGAAGCCCACCTCTTTCAGATTGCATTTTAACAGTTTTTCACCACTAGAGGGTGTTAGTTCATGTATTTCATATAGATAACACTGTGCTCGTGCACGAGAAGTTATCTGGGAGCAGGCACTGATTGGCTAGACTGCAAGTCTGTCAAAAGAACTGAAAAAAGGGGCAGTTTGCAGAGGCTTAGATACAAGATAATCACAGAGGTTAAAAGTATATTATTATAACTGTGTTAGTTGTGCAAAACTGGGAAATGGGTAATAAAGAGATTATCTATATTTTAAAACAATAAAAATTCTGGTGTAGACTGTCCCTTTAATAAGAATCTTTGCACTGTAAAACTCTAATCGATTGGAATAGGGGTCAGTGTTTCATCATGGGTGAAGCAGTAAAGTCAGTAGATGCATTGGATTTGAATTGCTATTTTGGATTAATACATTTATTCAGAGTTATTTAAAAAGCAATTGCCATTCCATTAACAATTAAAGGATACACGAAATAACGTAGATAATGTGGTCATTTTATTTTAATTTCATGAAGATAAGCCAGATGATCTACAGGTCTCTGGGCTGGTGAGATTATTAAAGAATACTCACCAGTCCTTCTGTGAAATCAGCTAAAGCCACTTTTTACCTTGAAAACAGGGTGTCTCGCTAAGGGGCGTATACTGCATTTTTGTATGAGAAGGAGGTGCAGACATTACAACAGTACACAAAATTTGTATTTAAAAAATCTTGCAAAATGAATAACTGAACCAAACCAATAATTTAAAAAAAAAGTCTCTCTAATCCCATCTTAATTATGTAAATTATGTAAATTTTGCACTACAAATCTCAGTTTTCTTCTCACCAGTTAGAAAGCGGCGAACTTTTCTCAAAACACTCAAAATATTTATAACCTTAATGAAAAACACATCCATATGAAAATATAGGTGGTTTTAAGATGTTGTACATAGAAAGCAGAGTAATGTGGTTTATATTGGCTGCAGGGTTTCATTTTTAAAGTGCACTCCCTGCTCACTGCTAACTTTTCTCCACGGTGCGGTGTCCCTTTCCAGCGAGCTCCATTACTTTTAATAGGATACAATCGCAGGGACTGCCCCTTTTTTACAATAATTCCACCATGCAGCCCCTACAAACTTGCAAGGTTTAGATTATTGGCTCAATGTCTTATATGTTGTATACTTTAATTTATTTCTGCTTATGTTTTTGTCAACACTTTCATGTTGTTGTATCATAAGTCTAAGTAGGGTCATAGCAATATATTAAACGTGAAATGTGTGTTTTTGGCAAACTATCGCCTAGATTTAGAGTTCTGCGTTAGCCGTCAAAACCAGCGTTAGGGGGTCCTAACGCTGGTTTTGGCCCGGCCGCTGGTATTTAGAGTCTTGTAGGTAAGGGTCTAACGCTCACTTTCCAGCCGCGACTTTTCCATACCGCAGATCCCCTTACGTCAATTGCGTATCCTATCTTTTCAATGGGATCTTTCTAACGCCGGTATTTAGAGTCTTGGCTGAAGTGAGCGTTAGAACTCAAACGACAAAACTCCAGCCGCAGAAAAAAGTCAGGAGTTAAGAGCTTTATGGGCTAATGTCGGTTCATAAAGCTCTTAACTACTGTGCTCTAAAGTACACTAACACCCATAAACTACCTATGTACCCCTAAACCAAGGTCCCCCCACATCGCCGCCACTCTATTAAAATTTTGTAACCCCTAATCTGCCGACCGCACACCGCCGCAACCTACATTATCCCTATGAACCCCTAATCTGCTGCCCCTAACATCGCCGACACCTACATAATATTTATTACCCCCTACTCTGCCCCCCCCAACGTCGCCGCTACCTACCTACACTTATTAACTCCTAATCTGCCAACTGGACCTCACCGCTACTATAATAATTGTATTAACCCCTAATCCGCCTCACTCCCGACTCAAAAACCCTATAATAAATAGTAGTAACCCCTAATCTGCCCTGCCTAACATCGCCAACACCTAACTTCAAGTATTAACCCCTAATCTGCCGACCGGACCTCGCCGCTACTCTAATAAATGTATTAACCCCTAAAGCTAAGTCTAACCCTAACACTAACACCCCCCTAAATTAAATATAATTTAAATCTAACAAAATAAAATAAATCGTATTATATAAATTAATCCTATTTAAAGCTAAATACTTACCTGTAAAATAAACCCTAATATAGCTACAAGATAAATAATAATTACATTGTAGCTATTTTAGGATTAATATTTATTTTACAGGCAACTTTGTATTTATTTTAAATAGGTACAATAGCTATTAAATAGTTAATAACTATTTAATAGCTACCTAGTTAAAAATATTACAAAATTACCTGTAAAATAAATCCTAACCTAAGTTACAAATACACCTAACACTACACTATCAATAAATTAATTAAATAAACTACCTACAATTATCTACATTTAAATCAACTAAACTAAATTACAAAAACAAACAAACACTAAATTACAAAAAAAACCCACTAAATTACAAAAAATAAAAAACAAGAATTTTAAACTAATTACACCTACTCTAAGCCCCCTAAAAAAAATAACAAAGCCCCCCAAAATAAAAAAATGCCCTACCCTATTCTAAAATAAAAATTTAACAGCTCTTTTACCTTACCAGCCCTTAAAAGGGCCTTTTGTGGGGCATGCCCCAAAGAAAACAGCGCTTTTGCATTTAAATAAACATACAATACCCCCCCAACATTACAACCCACCACCCACACTAAGCCCCTGAAGATCTTCCTACCTTATCTTCACCACGCCGGGTATCACTGATCCGTCCAGAAGAGGGTCCGAAGTCTTCATCCTATCTGTCAAGAAGAGGTCCAGAAGAGGGTCCGAAGTTTTCATCCTATCCGGCAAGAAGAGGGCATCCGGACCGGTAGACATCTTCATCCAGGCGGCATCTTCTATCTTCTTCCATCCGGCGTGGAGCGGGACCATCTTGAAGCAGCCGACGCAGATCCGTCCTCTTCTTCCGGCGACTCCCGACGAATGAAGGTTCCTTTAAGTGACGTCATCCAAGATGGCGTCCCTCGAATTCCGATTGGCTGATAGGATTCTATCAGCCAATCGGAATTATGGTAGGAAAAATCAGCCAATCAGATTGAGCTCGCATTCTATTGGCTGATCGGAACAGCCAATAGAATGCAAGATCAATCTGATTAGCTGATTGGATCAGCCAATCCGATTGAACTTGAATCTGATTGGCTGATTCAATCAGCCAATCAGATTTTTTCCAACCTTAATTCCAATTGGCTGATAGAATCCAGAAGAAGAGGATGGATCCGCGTTGGCTGCTTCAAGATGGTCCCGCTCCACGCTGGATGGAAGAAGATAGAAGATGCCGTCTGGATGAAGATGTCTACCGGTCCGGATGCCCTCTTCTTGCTGGATAGGATGAAGACTTCGGACCCTCTTCTGGACCTCTTCTTGACGGATAGGATGAAGACTTTGGACCCTCTTCTGGACGGATCGGTGATACCCGGCATGGTGAAGATAAGGTAGGGAGATCTTCAGGGGCTTAATGTTAGTTTTTTTAAGGGGGGTTTGGGTTAGATTAGGGGTATGTGGGTGGTGGGTTGTAATGTTGGGGGGGTATTGTATGTTTATTTAAATGCAAAAGAGCTGTTTTCTTTGGGGCATGCCCCGCAAAAGGCCCTTTTAAGGGCTGGTAAGGTAAAAGAGCTGTTAAATTTTTATTTTAGAATAGGGTAGGGCATTTTTTTATTTTGGGGGCTTTGTTATTTTTTTAGGGGGCTTAGAGTAGGTGTAATTGGTTTAAAATTCTTGTAATCTGTTTTTTATTTTTTGTAATTTAGTGTTTGTTTGTTTTTGTAATTTAGTGGGGTTTTTTGTAGTTTAGTTTAGTTGATTTATTGTAGATAATTGTAGATAGTTTAGTTAATTAATTTATTGATAGTGTAGTGTTAGGTTTAATTGTAACTTAGGTTAGGATTTATTTTACAGGTAATTTTGTAATTATTTTAACTAGGTAGCTATTAAATAGTTATTAACTATTTAATAGCTATTGTACCTATTTAAAATAAATACAAAGTTGCCTGTAAAATAAATATTAATCCTAAAATAGCTACAATATAATTATTATTTATATTGTAGCTATATTAGGGTTTATTTTACAGGTAAATATTTAGCTTTAAATAGGATTAATTTATTTAATAAGATTTATTTTATTTTGTTAGATTTAAATTATATTTAATTTAGGGGGGTTTTAGTGTTAGGGTTAGACTTAGCTTTAGGGGTTAATACATTTATTAGAGTAGCAGTGAGGTCCGGTCGGCAGATTAGGGGTTAATAAGTGTAGGTAGGTATCGGCGACGTTGGGGGGGGGGCAGATTAGGGGGTAATAAATATAGGGGTCGGCGGTGTTAGGGGCAGCAGATTAGGGGTATATAGGGATAACGTAGGTGGTGGCGGTGTACGGAACGGCAGATTAGGGGTTAAAAAAATATGCAGGGGTCAGCGATAGCGGGGGCGGCAGATTAGGGGTTAATAAGTGTAAGGTTAGGGGTGTTTAGACTCAGGGTACATGTTAGAGTGTTAGGTGCAGACTTAGGAAGTGTTTCCCCATAGGAAACAATGGGGCTGCGTTAGGAGCTGAACGCTGCTTTTTTGCAGGTGTTAGGTTTTCTTGCAGCTCAAACTGCCCCATTGTTTCCTATGGGGGAATCGTGCACGAGCGCGTTTTTGAAGCTGGCTGCCTCCGTAAGCAACGCTGGTATTGAGAGTTGCAGTGGCAGTAAATTATGCTCTACACTCCCTTTTTGAAGCCTAACTCAGCCCTTCGGAGAACTCTAAATACCAGCGTTGTTTAAAAGGTGCGGGGGAAAAAAAACACGCGTAGCTAACGCACCCCTTCTAACGCAAAACTCTAAATCTAGGCGAATGTTTTTTAATCTCCAACATATTATTCCAGGCCAAGTGCAATAGAATAATTTACATTTAAATAGAAGTAACAGATTTCAAGATGTCAAAGCCAAAATTGATTAAAAACTGTAATGGGTTTCTGTATTTATTATAAAATAGTTCTAATATTTTTTTAAAAAAAAAATAAAAATTGGCCGGGAACTTTTCTGGGGGGCGGGGCAGTTGTGCGGCGTGCTCAAATGTACAGTGGAGGACTGGAGGGCTGGCTTGGCTGGGGGCATGAGCGCTCTATCTGCACATGAAGGGGCCTAGTTATCAAGCTGTCAACCTCAAATACGCTGGAATTCCGCAGCGTATTTGTGGCGAGGCTGATGCGCCTTAGTTATCAAAGGCTCGAGACCGGCAAAAGTAGAATTTTGTGACGTAAGCATCGATCCGCCGGACTCCGTCCGACACAGATCGATTCTTACGTCACTTCAGATGTTCCGCACACAAGTGCGGCACATTCTCACTACTTTTGCTAGTTATCAAAAAACTAGCAGGTACGCTCTGCACTTTTACGGCCCAGCGTACCTGGTTTTCAATCCGCCACCCCTGGAGGCGGCGGATCCCATAGGAATCAATGGGAGTCTGACCATAGCGAAAGTACAAGTTCGCTGCTGACAGACATCCCATTGATTCCTATGGGAGCTGTCTACACCTAACACCCTAACATGTACCCCGAGTCTAAACACCGCTAATCTGACCCCCCCTACACCGCCGCAACTAAATAGAGTTATTACCCCCTAAACCGCCGCTCCCGGAGCCCACCGCAAGCTACTCTATACATATTACCCCCTAAACTGCCGCTCCCGGAGCCCACCGCAAGCTACTCTATACATATTAACCCCTAAACCGCCGCTCCCGGAGCCCACCGCAAGCTACTCTATACATATTACCCCCTAAACCGCCGCTCCCGGAGCCCACCGCAAGCTACTTTATACATATTAACCCCTAAACCGCCGCTCCCGGAGCCCACCGCAAGCTACTCTATACATATTAACCCCTAAACCGCCGCTCCCAGAGCCCACCGCAAGCTACTCTATACATATTAACCCCTAAACCGCCGCTCCCGGAGCCCACCGCAAGCTACTCTATACATATTAACCCCTAAACCGCCGCTCCCGGAGCCCACCGCAACTATAATAAATGTATTAACCCCTAAACCGCCACTCCCTGAACCCGCCGCAACCTATATTAAATGTATTAACCCCTATCCTGCCCCCCCTACACCGTCGCCACCTATAATAAATTTATTAACCCCTATCCTGCCCCCCACTACGCCGCCGCCACTGTAATAAAATTATTAACCCCTAAACCTAAGTCTAACCCTAACCCTAACGCCCCCCTAACTTAAAAATTAATTAAATAAATCTAAATAAATTAACTCTTATTAACTAAATGAATCCTATTTAAAACTAAATACTTACCTTTAAAATAAACCCTAATATAGCTACAATATAAATAATAATTATACTCTAGCTATCTTAGGATTTATATTTATTTTACAGGTAACTTTCAATTTATTTTAACCATGTACAATAACTAGTAAATAGTTATTAACTATTTAATAGCTTACCTAGCTAAAATAAAGAGAAATGTACCTGTGAAATAAATCCTAACCTAAGTTACAATTACACCTAACACTACACTATACTTTAATAAATTATTCCTATTTAAAAATAAATACTTACCTGTAAAATAAACCCTAAGATAGCTACAATATAATTAATAATTATATTATAGCTATCTTAGGATTTATATTTATTTTACAGGTAACTTTGTATTTATTTTAGCTAGTTAGAATAGTTATTAAATAGTTATTAACTATTTAATAACTACCTAGCTAAAAGAAATACAAAATTACCTGTAAAATAAATCCTAACCTAAGTTACAATTAAACCTAATACTACACTATCATTAAATTAACTAAATAAACTACCTACAAATAACTACAATTAAATACAATTACATAAACTAACTAAAGAACAAAAAATAAAAAAGCTAAGTTACAAAAAATAAAAAAATAAGTTACAAACATGTTAAAAATATTACAACAATTTTAAGCTACTTACACCTAATTTAAGCCCCCTAATAAAATAACAAACCCCCCCAAAATAAAAAAAATCCCTACCCTATTCTAAATTAAATAAATTTCAAAGCTCTTTTACCTTACCAGCCCTTAAAAGGGCCATTTGTGGGGGCATGCCCCAAAAAGTTCAGCTCTTTTGCCTGTAAAAGAAAAATACAACCCCCCCCCCAACATTAAAACCCACCACCCACATACCCCTAATCTAACCCAAACCCCCCTTACAAAAACCTAACACTAATCCCCTGAAGATCATCCTACCTTGAGTCGTCTTCACTCAGCCGAGCCACCGATGGAACTGAAGAGGACATCCAGAGCGGAAGAAGTTAATCCTCCAAGCGGCGCTGAAGAAATCTTCCATCCGATGAAGTCATCATCCAGGCGGCGCTGAAGAAAAGTCTTCGATCCGGCCGATGTCATCTTCAAAGAGGCGCTGAAGAGGTCTTCTATCCGGGCGAAGTCATCTTCCAAGCCGGGTCTTGAATCTTCCTTCCGCCGACGTGGAACCACCTTCTTCACGGACGGACTACGATGAATGACGGCTCCTTTAAGGGACGTCATCCAAGATGGCGTCCCCTCAATTCCGATTGGCTGATAGGATTCTATCAGCCAATCGGAATTAAGGTAGGAAAAATCTGATTGGCTGATGGAATCAGCCAATCAGATTGAGCTCACATTCTATTGGCTGTTCCGATCAGCCAATAGAATGCAAGCTCAATCTGATTGGCTGATTGGATCAGCCAATCGGATTGAACTTGAATCTGATTGGCTGATTCCATCAGCCAATCAGATTTTCCTACCTTAATTCCGATTGGCTGATAGAATCCTATCAGCCAATCGGAATTGAGGGGACGCCATCTTGGATGACGTCCCTTAAAGGAGCCGTCATTCGTCGTAGTCCATCGGTGAAGAAGGTGGTTCCGCGTCGGCGGAAGGAAGATTCAAGACCCGGCTTGGAAGATGACTTCGCCCGGATAGAAGACCTCTTCAGCGACTCTTTGAAGATGACATCGGCCAGATCGAAGACTTTTCTTCAGCGCCGCCTGGATGATGACTTCATCGGATGGAAGATTTCTTCAGCGCCGCTTGGAGGATTAACTTCTTCCGCTCCGGATGTCCTCTTCAGTTCCATCGCTGCTCGGCTGAGTGAAGACGACTCAAGGTAGGATGATCTTCAGGGGATTAGTGTTAGGTTTTTGTAAGGGGGGTTTGGGTTAGATTAGGGGTATGTGGGTGGTGGGTTTTAATGTTGGGGGGGGGTTGTATTTTTCTTTTACAGGCAAAAGAGCTGTTTTCTTTGGGGCATGCCCCCACAAATGGCCCTTTTAAGGGCTGGTAAGGTAAAAGAGCTTTGAAATTTATTTAATTTAGAATAGGGTAGGGAATTTTTTTATTTTGGGGGGGTTTGTTATTTTATTAGGGGGCTTAGATTAGGTGTAAGTAGCTTAAAATTGTTGTAATATTTTTAACATGTTTGTAACTTATTTTTTTATTTTTTGTAACTTAGCTTTTTTATTTTTTGTACTTTAGTTAGTTTATGTAATTGTATTTAATTGTAGTTATTTGTAGGTAGTTTATTTAATTAATTTAATGATAGTGTAGTATTAGGTTTAATTGTAACTTAAGTTAGGATTTATTTTACAGGTAATTTTGTATTTCTTTTAGCTAGGTAGTTATTAAATAGTTAATAACTATTTAATAACTATTCTAACTAGCTAAAATAAATACAAAGTTACCTGTAAAATAAATATAAATCCTAAGATAGCTATAATATAATTATTAATTATATTGTAGCTATCTTAGGGTTTATTTTACAGGTAAGTATTTATTTTTAAATAGGAATAATTTATTAAAGTATAGTGTAGTGTTAGGTGTAATTGTAACTTAGGTTAGGATTTATTTCACAGGTACATTTCTCTTTATTTTAGCTAGGTAAGCTATTAAATAGTTAATAACTATTTAATAGTTATTGTACATGGTTAAAATAAATTGAAAGTTACCTGTCAAATAAATATAAATCCTAAGATAGCTAGAATATAATTCTTATTTATATTGTAGCTATATTAGGGTTTATTTTAAAGGTAAGTATTTAGTTTTAAATAGGATTCATTTAGTTAATAAGAGTTCATTTATTTAGATTTATTTAATTAATATTTAAGTTAGGGGGGCGTTAGGGTTAGGGTTAGACTTAGGTTTAGGGGTTAATCATTTTATTACAGTGGCGGCGGCGTAGTGGGGGGCAGGATAGGGGTTAATAAATTTATTATAGGTGGCGACGGTGTAGGGGGGGGCAGGATAGGGGTTAATAGGTTTAATATAGGTTGCGGCGGGTTCATGGAGTGGCGGTTTAGGGGTTAAACTATTTATTTAGTTGCGGAGAGGTGCGGGATCAGCAGGATAGGGGTTAATAATTTTATAATAGAGGGCGACGGTGTAGGGGGGGCAGGATAGGGGTTACTAGGTATACTGTAGGTGGCAGCGGTGTCCGGGAGCGGCGGTTTAGGGGTTAATACATTTATAAGAGTTGCGGCAGGGTCTAGGAGCGGCGGTTTAGGGGTTAATACATTTATAAGAGTTGCGGCGGGGTCTAGGAGCGGCGATTTAGTGGTTAGTAACTTTATTTAGTTGCGGGGGGCTCCGGGGGCGCCGGTATAGGGGGTAGAACAGTGCAGTTTAGTGTGAGTGCTTAGTGACAGGCTAGCAATAAAGCTGGGAAAAAGCCGAAGGGCAGCGAGATCGGATGAGTGATAACTGTCACAGTCCGCTGCTCATCGCCCCGCGGCTTTTTGACAGCTTTATTTGATAACTTAGGCGTATTTTTTCAGGTCCGCGGTGGCGAAGGTAGGCGAGCTTAGGCGGGCGTATTGGGCCGGCGAAGCCAGAAAAGTAGACGGCTTGATAACTACCCCCCACAGAGAGAGTGAGTGAGAGTGTGTCACCCATGAAGTGGAAGGAAAAACGAAGCCAATTGAAGTAGGTAACTTATAACGTGCTCCTGCACTTTAGAAATCCAGCCTGGGGTTGTTTAGCGCCTCTGCAGACAGTACACAGTAAGTAATCACTCAGTGTCAGTGAAAAAAACACAGACATTTTACTGCTGTGCCGTTGTTTTTTTTTAAATTCCCTCAACTTGTTCTTCTGTGTTATTTAAACTTTTTATGGCAGGGGCAACCCCGGACACCACTATCTAACTAATAAATCACTGGGTGCAGCAGAGACACTGGCAGCTTCAATTTACATTCTCCCTGCTCCGTGAACTTAATCCTACAAGTTCTGCACACATAAAACAACATGCAGAGCTTTTAGGGTTAAATTCACTGAGCAGAGAGAGTATAGAGGGCTCAGGGCTGACTAAAGCTGGCTAGTAGTAGTAAGACACAAAAGTCCTTTTAATCTTTCATCTCTTTTAGCATGGGTGTTATAACTTTTATCACACACTTGATTCAGCTTGCCTCTGTCTACTCTAAGAAAAGTACCTATAAAATAGGACAAACAAATTAAATAAGTAATTTAGGATGATGCAGAGTATGGATCTTGTTCTGTAGTCAAATATCTGTTTCAGTACATGTAGGGTAGTGTTTGTGTGGTGTGTGTGTGTGTGTTGCAGTGTTTGGTGTGTAATTCAAGTGTGTGTAGTGTTTGTGTATGTGGGTGTTACAGAGTTTGTGGTGTGTGAGACAGATGTGTGTGTGTGCGCAGTGTTTGTGTGAGTCAGGTATGTGTGTGCAGTGTTTGTGTGAGTCAGATGTGTATGTGCAGTGTTTGTGTGAGTCAGATGTGTGTGTGCTTGCAGTGTTTGTGTGAGTCAGATGTGTGTGTGTGTGCAGTGTTTGTGTGAGTCAGATGTGTGTATGTGCAGTGTTTGTGTGAGTCAGATGTGTGTGTGTGTGCAGTGTTTGTGTGAGTCAGGTGTGTGTGTGTGTGTGTGCAGTGTTTGTGTGAGTCAGGTGTGTGTGTGTGCAGTGTTTGTGTGAGTCAGATGTGTATGTGCAGTGTTTGTGTGAGTCAGATGTGTGTGTGTTTGCAGTGTTTGTGTGAGTCAGATGTGTGTGTGTGTGCAGTGTTTGTGTGAGTCAGGTGTGTGTATGTGCAGTGTTTGTGTGAGTCAGATGTGTGTGTGTGCAGTGTTTGTATGAGTCAGATGTGTGTGTGTGCAGTGTTTGTGTGAGTCAGGTGTGTGTGTGTGCAGTGTTTGTGTGAGTCAGATGTGTGTGTGTGTGTGTGCAGTGTTTTGTGAGTCAGATGTATGTGTGTGTGAAGTGTTTGTGTGAGTCAGATGTGTGTGTGGGTGCAGTGCTTGTGTGAGTCAGATATGTGTTTGTGTGTGTGTGCAGTGTTTGTGTGAGTCAGATGTGTGTGTGTGTGCAGTGTTTGTGAGTCAGATGTGTGTGTGTGCAGTGTTTGTGTGAGTCAGATGTGTGTGTGTGTGTGCGCAGTGTTTTTGTGAGTCAGATGTGTGTGTGCAGTGTTTGTGTGAGTCAGATGTGTGTGTGTGTGAGTCAGATGTGTGTGTGTGTGTGCAGTGTTTGTGTGAGTCAGGTGTGTGTGTGTGCAGTGTTTGTGTGAGTCAGGTGTGTGTGTGCAGTGTTTGTGTGAGTCAGGTGTGTGTGTGTGTGTGTGCAGTGTTTGTGTGAGTCAGATGTGTGTATGTGCAGTGTTTGTGTGAGTCAGATGTGTGTGTGTGTGTGTGCAGTGTTTGTGTGAGTCAGATGTATGTGTGTGTGCAGTGTTTATGTGAGTCAGAAGTGTGTGTATAGTGTTTGTGTGAGTCAGATGTGTGGGTGCAGTGCTTGTGTGAGTCAGATATGTGTTTGTGTGTGTGTGCAGTGTTTGTGTGAGTCAGATGTGTGTGTGTGTGTGTGTGCGCAGTGTTTCTGCGAGTCAGATGTGTGTGTGGGTGCAGTGCTTGTGTGAGTCAGATATGTGTGTATGTGTGCAGTGTTTGTGTGAGTCAGATGTGTGTGTGTGTGTGCGCAGATGTGTGTGCGCAGTGTTTTTGTGAGTCAGATGTGTGTGCGCAGTGTTTTTGTGAGTCAGATGTGTGTGCGCAGTGTTTGTGTGAGTCAGATGTGTGTGTGCAGAGTTTGTGTGAGTCAGATGTGTGTGCGCAGTGTTTGTGTGAGTCAGATGTGTGTGCGCAGTGTTTGTGTGAGTCAGATGTGTGTGTGCAGTGTTTGTGTGAGTCAGATGTGTGTGCGCAGTGTTTGTGTGAGTCAGCTGTGTGTGCGCAGTGTTTGTGTGAGTCAGATATGTGTGTGCAGTGTTTGTGTGAGTCAGGTGTGTGTGTGCCATGCTTGTGTGAGTCAGGTGTGTGTGTAATGACTTTAAGGAAAAAATTGTCTCTTTATATGGCAAGTAAAAACATCGTGGGGGAGGGGTATATGAGATGGGAGGGGCAAGGCAGGTGGGAGAGTCACAGGAAATGGGAGGGGCAATAGGGTAGGAGGAGGAGATGAGGAGGTAGGTGGAGCAAAGGGGAGGTGGGGGGCCCTGCCACATTTTCGCCCAGGGGCCCTGGTTAGTCTCAGTCCGTCCCTGGTGTTTCTTCTCATTCTTCATGTTAGTGACAAACTCGTGTTCTAAAATGTGTTAGATACCTATATTTGTTTACTAATCATTAAATGAATACATGCAAGTATGTAAATAAAAGTAATTTTATGTTTTTTTCTGGACAGCATAGATTTGAACCCTGTGCCCATCCCATCGATGCATTTTATGTGTGAGGGCTAAGGGTGTGTGGAACTCAGAATGCAGGAACTGATACACAGAATTAAACTCTTTTTTTGAAAGCTTTACTGTTTGATAAAGAAAAGGAACAATAGGTAGTGCAGATTGTAGATCACAGAAGTCTTTTAGCAGAAACAAAGTCCATTAGACACTGGTGTTTGGTTAGAGCAGTAAAAGGTGAGAGTAACACAGAATACCAGATAGGTATAGCAGGCACAGCTGATCTGAAGAAGGCTGTCACTGGTATTGTAGACACAGGTATCTCAGAAGTCACAGGACACCCAGTGGGTACTGTTGGTGAGACTGTCATGGGATACCAGATAGGTACAGCAGACACAGCTTCCGGAACAGGGTGAGCATACGTGGGAGCAAGAAAAGTATACTAGGTTTAAGAAACAATGTGTGCATACACAAGTATTATGCTTGGTCTCAGGAGCAAGGTGAGCATACACAGGTATCAAGGTAAGTATGCTTGGTCTCAGAAGCAAGGTGAGCATGCATAGGTATCAAGGTAAGTATGCTTGTCTCAGGAGCAAGGTGAGCATATACAGGAGCCAGGTATGTATACTTGTAGTAAGGGTCAAGGAAATTGAGCAATAACTCAGCCCAGAGTGATGAACTGGGGAAGCTTTTATAGGAACCCCCACACCTGAGTCCTCAAGTTAGGAGTTCCTAAAATCAGGGGATGGCCCTTTAAATGTAGGCAGTGCACGGCTGTGCCCACCTAGAGATCTGCAGCCACAGCTGATTTACAGACAGAGTGCAGCACCCACCTCATTCACCGAGACTGGGTCCTCCTGACCCAGTGAAAGTAAGCTTTTTGACATTACGGGAAAATATTTTACATCTCTAACTACATTTTTTTAATTCAAAGTATGTTTATGAGTAGGAGCACAGAATAATGAGTTACTGTAATTTTACATATTATGGTGATCTTCCAACACTCTCAATTAACATGTTTATTTATGGCCTATGCAAAGTTTTTATTTATTTTTTAAGATTGATATATGCTGCAATGCTTTGCTATACATTGTGTTGCAACTAATAGGTTTAGATGATTTATTTATTAAGAGCTTGGTTAACAGAAAACCCTACTAGTCAAAATCAGTTGCTCTAATTTTTCTATAAAACACAATTTGGTGACCAATTTGGGTAAAAGTTGTTTCAAGTGCTTATCAATCCATACCGAGAGGAGTGCAGAGTAAGGGTAAGTAAAAGGTGGCATTAGCTCTTACTCTGCTGGGAGGGTTTAGAAGAAGGTTATAAATAGGTAGGACACAAAATGTTGACCTTTTTTGGTTCTGAGTAGCTTAGACAAAAGAGTTTTTTTTTCTGTTTCTTGTTTTTCTGTCTTTGTTTTCTTGTAGGTGCACTTGGCACATGGGGAAATGGCTGTGGCAGAGGCGTAACTAGAAACCAGAGGGTCCAGGTGCAAGAATCAATCACAGGGCCCAGGTGCAAGAATCTAAGAAGCCCCCCCCCCCAAAAAAAAAGGTGAACATTTTTTTAGGGTTTTTTTTACATTTAACACAGAAAAAAAAAATGTGAATCAGATTACATGTCTGCAAAAGGAGGTACCCTGTGCCCACAGTCTGTGAGATGGTCTGACCCCCTATTACTGTATATAGTGACACGGTATAACCCACCAATACTGTATATAGTGAGTTAGTGACACAGTCTGTAATCTGCCAGTGAGATGGCTGGCCTGGCCCTACCTGCCCCAGTACTTTATAAAGTAACCACAGTAGTCAGTGACATTGTCCAGCCCCCCCGTACTGTATATAATGGTACTGTATAGTGACACTGTTTACCCCCCACCCCCATGCTGTAGTAACAAGGTCTGTAATTTGCTGGTTCCACAAACATACACACACACATACATGCATAAAAACACAGTCACATACATACATACATACATACACATGGGTAAAACAGAAACATAGTCAGAGACACTAGTGAAGCATCATGTCACACTCACATGATATCAGTGCAGGCAGTGGCAGGTCAACGTTTTTTAATTTTTTTTTTTTTTTAAGCTAGGCCCCCACCCTCAGGGGCCCAGTCGCAGTTGCGACCTCTGCACCCCCTGTAGTTTCATCTCTGGGCTGTGGTGAGGTTTCCACTGCAGGCAGTGGTTAGTTTGCTGCTAGGCTGATAAGTCCTTAGCACCTGATATATTTCCTTGATTCCTTTTATTCTTGGGATGCTGTGGTGGCCTTTAAAAGACAAGGGGGCCTATGTATTATGTGTCTGTCCGACATGATCTGATCAGCGGATCATGTCCGACAGACATTGCTGAATGTGGAGAGCAATACGCTCTCTCAGCATTCAGCATTGCACCAGCAGCTCTTGTGAACTGCTGGTGCAACGCCGCCCCCTGCAGATTTGTGGTCAATCGGCCGCAAGCAGGGGCGTGTCAATCAACCCGATCGGGTTGAATTGTGGCAATGTCAGTCTGCCTCCTCAGAGCAAGCGGACAGGTGATGGAGCAGCGGCCTTTAGACCGCTGCTTCATAACTAGTGTTTCTGGTGAGCCTGAAGGCTTGCCAGAAACACGGGCTCTCAAGCTCCATACAGAGCTTGATAAATGGGCCCCAATGTCTTGTTTGGGCAAGTTGAAGGAGAGAGAAACCAAATTAATGTCTGGCAGGTGTATGCCTCATATTCAGTTGGAAAGCCTGCAGCTTATATTAAAACATTTTAAGATAGAGTGCTGCAAACTACAGGGGGTGCAGAGGTCGCAATTGCGACTGGGCCCCTAAGGGTGGGGGCCCAGCATAAAAAAATAAATAAATAAATAAATTTAAAAAAAATATATATATATATATATTTTTTTTTACAATAAAAAACGTTGATCTGCCACTGCCTGCACTGTTATCATGTGAGTGTGACATGATGCTTCACTAGTGTCTCTGACTACAGGGGTTAGTGTTTCTGTTTTACCCATTGGTGTTTATGTGTGTGATTGTGTGTGTATTTATATATGTATGTATGTGTGTGTATATAAAAAAAAAATTATATGTATCAAATTCACTTTTTATGGGGGGGGGGGGGTAGGGGGGCCCTTCTTAGATTCTTGCACCTGGGCCCAGATAAGCTGAATACTTAGAAGGGTATAACACAGTGGAAATTGTGAAGGAAAAGGCAATGGCCTCTAGTTATGAAGCCGTCTACTTTCCTGCATTCGCCTAAGCTCGCCTACCATTGCCGCCGCGGACCTTAATACGTTCACCAAAGTTATCAAAAAAGCTGTCAAGAAGCCACGCACCAAGTACGGAGCGATGAGCAGCGGACTGTTGTTAACTGACAGTCATCGATCTCGCTGCTCATCGGCTTCTTCGCAGCTTTCTTGATAGCCTGTCACTAAGCACCCACACTAAACTATACTGTTTTACCCCCTAAACAGCTGCTCCCGGAGCCCCCCGCACCTAAATAAACTCATTAACCCCTAAACCGCCACTCCCGGACCCCGCCGCCACCAATATTAAACGTATTAACCCCTATCCTGCCCCCCACTACACCGCCGCCACCTATATTAAAATTATTAACCCCTATCCGGCCCCCCTATACCGCCGCCACCTATATTAAACTTATTAACCCCTATCCTGCCCCCACTACACCGCCGCCACCTATATTAAACTTATTAACCCCTATCCTGCCCCCACTATACCGCCGCCACCTATATTAAAATTATTAACCTCTATCCTGCCCCCCCTATACTGCCTCCACCTATATTAAAATTATTAACCCCTAAACCTAAGTCTAACACTAACCCTAACCCCCCTAACTTAAATATTATTTTAATAAATCTAAATAATATTACTCGTATTAACTAAATTATTCCTATTTAAAACTTAAATACTTACCTGTAAAATAAACCCTAAGATAGCTACAATATAACTAATAATTATATTGTAGCTATTTTAGGATTTATTTTTATTTTACAGGCAACTTTGTATTTATTTTAACTAGGTACAATAGTTATTAAATAGTTAATAACTATTTAATAACTACCTAGCTAAAATACAAAATTACCTGTAAAATAAATCCTAACCTAAGTTACAATTAAACCTAACACTACACTATCATTTCATTAATTAAATAAATTAATTACAATTACCTAAAATTAAATTAAATAAACTAAACTATAGTACACAAAAAAAAACCCACTAAATTACAGAAAATAAAAAAGAATTACAAGAAGTTTAATCTAATTACACCTAATCTAAGCCCCCTAATAAAATATTAAAGCCCCCAAAAATAAAAAAATGCCCTACCCTATCCTAAATTACAAAGTAACCAGCTTTTTTTTATCAGCCCTTAAAAGGGCTTTTTGTGGGGCATTGCCCCAAAGTAATCAGCTCTTTTACCTGTAAAAAGAAATACAACTCCCCCAACATTAAAACCCACCACCCACATACCCCTACTCTAACCCACCCAAACTCCCCTTAAAAAAAACTAACACTAACCCCCTGAGGATCTCCCTACCTTGAGCCGTCTTCACCCAACCGGGCTGAAATCTTGATCCAAGTGGCGCAGTAGAGGTCCTCCATCCAGCAGAAGTCTTCATCCAGGCGGAGTCTTCAATCTTCATCCATCCAGAGCGGAGCGGAGCCATCTTCCAAGGAGCCGATGCGGAGCCATCCTCTTCAACCGACGACTGAACGACGAATGACGGTTCCTTTAAGGGACGTCATCCAAGATGGCGTCCCTCGAATTCCGATTGGCTGATCAGCCAATCGGAATTAAGGTAGGAAAAATCTGATTGGCTGATTCAATCAGCCAATCAGATTGAAGTTCAATCCGATTGGCTGATCCAATCAGCCAATCGGATTGATCTCGCATTCTATTGGCTGATTGGAACAGCCAATAGAGGATGGCTCCACGTCGGCTCCTTGGAAGATGGCTTCGCTCCGCTCCGGATGAATGAAGATTGAAAATGCCGCCTGGATGAGAGCCATCTTCCAAGGAGCTGACGCGGAGCCATCCTCTATTGGCTGTTCCGATCAGCCAATAGAATGCAAGCTCAATCCGATTGGCTAATTGGATCAGCCAATCGGATTGAACTTCAATCTGGTCAGATTTTTCCTACCTTAATTCCGATTGGCTGATCAGCCAATCGGAATTCGAGGGACGCCATCTTGGATGACGTCCCTTAAAGGAACCGTCATTCATCGTTCAGTCGTTGGTTGAAGAGGATGGCTCCGCGTCGGCTCCTTGGATGAAGATTGAAGACGCCGCCTGGATGAAGACTTCTGCTGGATGGAGGACCTCTTCTGTGCTACTTGGATGAAGATTTCGGCCCGGTTGGGTGAAGACGGCTCAAGTTAAAAATAAAGTTTGTAGATGGCGCTAAAAGCTATGGGAAAGATATGTGTTATCAATAATTTTATTTAATCTTAAAATTAATTGCAGACAGTTACTAAAAATAGGAATTCATAACAATTTATTCAGTTATCTAAAAATTACAGACACAAATAGATAGAATTCTAAAAAATCCAATACAATTAAATCACACCTCATTCAAAACTCACATTCATTCGAATACTAAAAAACAATTCATAGATATATATAAAGACCCTTTAAAGTAGATATTAATAAATTCGGTTAAAAATATACATGAATTAATATATGATAAAATGTCTTTTGAGGCAAGTCCGTCTCCAAATGGAGTTAAAGGTTAAAAAGTGATAATGGGGACGTCTCTTTACATAGATCTCCTTTTATAAGAATAACTTTTTAACTGGCTTTACACCCGGGTGGTGTCCTTTATATTGATACTCAGTTTACCAAAGAACCTTTCTAAGAGGAGGTTTTCCACAGTCAATTATTTGTTGCAGTTTATGTTGGATACAAATCAGGCAAATGATGTTTCAATCGTATATAAATAATTATACGTTTGTGCACATATATGGCTTGTAATTTCGCTGAAATAGTTGTAGTCTTACCGTCTCGGTGTAGCACTTGTCTCCAGGTACAATGCTCTCACCTGCAGTTCAGTCTGGTATTTCTGCTTACGGCTTGGGGTTTCTCCGGGAGTCCTCGCGCTGCTAGCAAAAGTGCTTGACGTTACCGGTTCCGATCAGCTTGTGAACTCCTGTATGGTAAGTTGAATACTTGCGCAAGTACTGTCAATTTAATCCGTTTCCTCTCGACTGCCCTTTGCTCACTCTCTGCACTTAGTACTTCGTACGCAGAGTGGAAACTGGTCCGGGCTCAGAATATGTGGACAAGTTTCTCAAACCACGAAATTCTCACTCAGCTCATCAGTGCACAGCAACACCAGTGCCCACAAAACATATAAACCTGCCTTTTCGCGGGTTTATATGTTTTGTGGGCACTGGTATTGCTGTTTACAGGTAAAAGAGCTGATTACTTTGGGACAATGCCCCACATAAAGCCCTTTTAACGGCTGGTAAAAGAGCTGGTCAGTGGTTACTTTGTAATTTAGAATATGGTAGGGCATTTTTTTATTTTGGGGGCTTTATTATTTTATTAGGGGGCTTAGATTAGGTGTAATTAGTTTAAACTTCTTGTAATTCTTTTTTATTTTCTGTAATTTAGTGTTTTTTGTTTTTTTTTGTACTATAGTTTAGTTTATTTCATTTAATTTAATTTTAGGTAATTGTAATTAATTTATTTAATTAATTTAATGATAGTGTAGTGTTAGGTTTAATTGTAACTTAGGTTAGGATTTATTTTACAGGTAATTTTGTAAGTATTTTAGCTAGGTAGTTATTTAATAGTTATTAACTATTTAATAACTATTGTACCTAGTTAAAATAAATACAAAGTTGCCTGTAAAATAAAAATAAATCCTAAAATAGCTACAATATAATTATTAGTTATATTGTAGCTATCTTAGAGTTTATTTTACAGGTAAGTATTTAATTTTAAATAGGATTAATTTAGTTAATATGAGTAATATTATTTAGATTTATTAAAATAATATTTAAGTTGTGGGGGGGTTAGAGTTAGTGTTAGACTTAGGTTTAGGGGTTAATAATTTTAATATAGGTGGTGGCGGTATAGGGGGGGCAGGATAGGGGTTAATAATTTTAATATAGGTGGTGGCGGTGTAGTGGGGGGCAGGATAGGGGTTAATAAGTTTAATATAGGTGGCAGCGGTGTAGTGGGAGCAGGATAGGGGTTAATAAGTTTAATATAGGTGGCGGCAGTATAGGGGGGCAGGATAGGGGTTAATAACTTTAAAATAGGTGGCGGTGGGGTCCGGGAGCGGCAGTTTAGGGGTTAAACAATTTATTATTTGCGGCAGGGTCCGGGATCCGCAGGATAGGGGTTAATAAGTTTATGTAGGTGACGGCGGTATAGGGAGCGGCAGATTAGGGGTTAATATGTATAATGTAGGTGACGGCGGGGTCCGGGAGCGACGGTTTAGGGGTTAATAAGTTTATTTAGTTGCGGCGGTGTAGGAGGGGCAGATTAGGGGTGTTTAGACTCAGGGTACATGTTAGAGTGTTAGGTGCAGACATCTCCCATAGGAATCAATGGGATATCGGGCAGCAGCGAACATGAGCTTTTGCTATGGTCAGACTCCCATTGAGTCCTATGGGATCCGCTGCCTCCAGGGCGGCGGATTGAAATCCAGGTACGCTGGCCCGGAATAGTGGCGAGAGTACCTGGTAGTAGTTTGATAACTACCAAAAGTAGTCAGATTGTGCCGAACTTGCGTTCAGAACATCTGTAGTGACGTAACCATCGATCTGTGTCGGACTGAGACCGGCGGATTGTATGTTACGTCACTATATTCTACTTTTGCCAGGATGTAGGGCTTGATAACTAAGGCGAATCAGCCTCGCCAAAAATACGTTGCGGAATTCCAGCATATTTGTGGTTGACGGCTTGATAACTAGAGGCCAATGGATTAACCAAGCCACAGACCTTTCTCTGAGGGTTGTAATTTGAGGGGACTCAGCTTACGATGTAAAGGGTGAATAAGCCAATTGAAAGAAGGTTCTATTGTGGTTATTTTCAAAAGGGGTACATTAGAATTAAGCCTTAATGTTGTGGGTGATCATTGATAAATATAATACCCACTGTAAAGGCTGTTAACTTTTTTTAATTGCTTTCACTTAATGAAACTTTTTTGCTTACTGTCATATATCAGAGGACCATGAAAAAAATAAAATGTTCTTTTGGGTATAAAATTACCATTCAGGCTCATTTTACAAAATAGTATTAACCTTCTGCCTTTATCAGTCTAATGAAAAAGAAAAAAAAGCACATTTAAACTTGATTGTATTGGGGAATTATAACTCGTGCCAAAATAAAATATTGTCTTTGCATATAGAAATATCAAACAGTAAAGCAGAATAATAAAAAATCATAATGATGAAATATAACAAAAACATTTTAAAGATAATATTTATAGAAGGAAGGCATTATAAAAAAAAACTATCATTTGCACACAAAAACAACTCTGACCATACAATCTAATCTAATTAGCATCTGTTAAGCTTCCCAAGGTAGATCTAATCTTACCATAAAACAGCTGGTTAGGCACCGAGAGTTTAGTAAAAAGCTATTTTTATTGAGTTGTGCATTGCCCTTGTCTACATTCTGTGGCATATTTCATTAACAAAACTCAGTGCTACACTTTTATTAGATATCCCTGTTCTTTGTAGCAATATCAGGAACTGGCAAACAAATATTTATTAAAAATCCATTATTAATACATAATCTTAAAAAAGGGAATTGTTAGAAACATACAGATATATTAAATAAAACAGAAATTACTCAAAGTGTATTTTATGTTACCCCATGATAAAGTCTTTTACATCTATGATTAGCATTAACCCTGCAGGTACCATTATATTGACAAATATCTTGTTATATATTTAAGGGGTTATTTATAAGTACTTCTACAACCCTTTAATCCACCATTGTATATTATTTCACTCTGCACAAATTAAATGTCACACTTGTTAATAAAATCTTTGTAGCATTTATTAGAATATTTATTTTAATATGTATTACATATTCATATAGTATGGCGTCTAAATTACTTGAAGTCAGAAAATTTATTTTTAAAAGGGAAAATGAGAATGGTAGTAAACATTTTTAAATTCTTTACAATATGATTTTTTTATTTTTTTGGTGAGGTGATGCTTAATGTTTGTGATTACAATTTTTAGTTATCTGACACACCCCAAAAAGTAGCATAGTTATTTTGATTTAAATTATATCTATATACTGTCTGATATGAATTTCTAAGTTAGAATATTCACTGCTATGCAAAATAAACTTACATTAAAGGGACAGTCTAGGCCAAAAGAAACTTTCATGATTCAGATAGAGCATGTAATTTTAAAAAAAATTCCAATTTACTTTTATCACCAATTTTGCTTTGTTCTCTTGGTATTCTTAGTTGAAAGCTTAACCTAGGAGGTTCATATGCTAATTTCTTAGACCTTGAAGCCCACCTCTTTCAGATTGCATTTTAACAGTTTTTCACCACTAGAGGGTGTTAGTTCACATATTTCATATAGATAACACTGTGCTCGTGCACGTGAAGTAATCTGGGAGCAGGCACTGATTGGCTAGACTGCAAGTCTGTCAAAAGAACTGAAAAAAGGGGCAGTTTGCAGAGGCTTAGATACAAGATAATCACAGAGGTTAAAAGTATATTATTATAACTGTGTTGGTTATTCAAAACTGGGAAATGGGTAATAAAGGGATTATCTAACTTTTAAAACAATAAAAATTCTGGTGTAGACTGTCCCTATAAGGCATCCATTTATCAAAGCTTCAACCAATAATCCTGGTCTGTTGTCAACATTTTCTGAAAAAGTCAACATTATTAAAATTAATAGTAATATTGATAATCTGTATTGTGTATTAATGTAAGTATAGGTTTGATTGATTTAAGCTTTTTGCCTGCCCTTATTTAGCTTAATTCGATCAAGATCAAGATATTTATCACACATTTAGTCTTCTGTTCACATCAAATTACACGCCTGGATTTCATTTGTTCATTCAGCACTTCTGACATTGCAAACACCATAAGATTTTTTTTTTTTTACTGGACATGGTCTTTAAAAACAGGGGGGTCTATAAAGGCACGGAAACATACTATTTTACTGACTTATTTGTGTTTTCCTGCTTGAAGAATAATCATGGAAGTTAAAGGGGTAGATTTAACAAGCAGCGGATGCTGCTTTCTACCCCCGAAGATTCACGTAAATATACACTCACCAGCCACTTTATTAGGTACACCTCTTCAATTGCTTGGTAGCACAAGTTGCTAATCAGCAAATCACATAGCAGCAATTAAATGCATTTAGGCATCTAGACGAAGTGAAGACGACTTGCTGAAGTTCAAACCAAGCATCAGAATGGGGAAGAAAAGAGATTTAAGTGACTTTGAACATGGCATGGTTGTTGGTGCCAGACGAGCTGGTCTGAGTATTTAAAATACTGTTTATCTACTAGGATTTTCATGCACAACTATCTCTAGGGTTTACAGAGAATGGTCCAAAAAAGAGAAAATATCCAGAGAGCGGCAGTTGTGTGGACGAAAATGCCTTGAGGAGAATGGGAAGACTGGTTCGAGATGATAGAAAAGCAACAGTAACTCAAATAACCACTCATTACAACCAAGGTATGCAGAATACTATCTCTAAACGAACAACACGTCAAACCTTGAAGCAGATGGGCTACAGCAGCAGAAGACCACACTGGGCGCCACTCCTGTCAGCTAAGAACAGGAAACTGAGGCTGCAATTCGCACAGGCTCACCCAAATTGGACAAAAGACGATTGGAAAAAAACGTTGCCTAGTCTGATGAGTCTCGATTTTACCTGCGACATCAAGATGGTAGGGTCAGAATTTGGCATAAACAACATTAAAGCATGGATCCATCCTGCCTTGTATAAACGGTTCAGGCTGGTGGTGTAATGGTGTGGGGGATATTTTCTTTGCACACTTTAGTCCCCTTAGTACCAACTGAGCATAGTTTAAATGCCACGGCCTACCTGAGTATTGTTGCTGACCATGTCAATCCCTTTATGACTACAGTGTGCCCATCTTCTGATGGCTACTTCCAGCAGGATAATGCACCATGTCACAAAGCTCAAATCATCTCAAACTGGTTTCTTGAACATGACAATTAGTTCACTGTACTCCAATGGCCTCCACAGTCACCAGATCTCAATCCAATAGAGCACTTTTGGGATGTGGTGGAACGGAAGATTCACATCATGGATGTGCAGCTGATAAATCTGCAGCAACTGTGTGATGCATTCATGTCAATATGGACCAAAATGTCTGAGGAATGTTTCCAACACCTTGCTGAATCTATGCCATGAAGAATTAAGGCAGTTCTGAAGGCAAAAGGGGGTCCAACCCGGTACGAGCAAGGTGTACCTAATAAAGTTGCTGGTGAGTGTATATACATAATACATGAGTGTAAGCATATACATATATATTTACTGGGAACACACAGGTCCCATTGACCGCAATGTAAAAGCACTTTTCAGCGCCTTTCATTTTCTAACACCCCCCTCCCACCAACTTTAGACCCCAAAAACTGCCTAGTGCAGATGTTTTTTATTATAACGTAGTATTGTAATGGCTGGTTAATCATCGTTGCCTGTTTGCGGGCGTGTGATAATTTTGTGCTCCACTTGTAATCTAGCCCTTAATCAGCTATATTAGCTTTAATTTTGTCATTCTATGTAATACTTTCAAATGTACTTTTATTATCAAATATGCTTCATTCTCCTGTTATCCTTTTCTGAAGGAACAGCATTGCACTACTGACAGCTAGCTGAACACATCTAATTAGCCAAATAGCCAATCACAAAAGACAAATGTGTGCAGGCACCAATCACCTATCTCCCTCTAGTGTAGGCTATGTGCATATTCATTTTCAACAATGAATACCAAGAGAACAAAGCACATTTTAAAATAGAAGTGATTTAACATACAAGTGTCTTAAAATTGCATGTTCTATCTGATTCTTACAAGTTTAATTTTGACTTTCCTATCCCTTTAAACTTAATCTTTTATCTATACATCTAATTTCTGTGCTCTGCATTTTTGGTAACACTAGAAAGTTTTCTTAAAGGTACAGTAGTGAATACTACAGGTATACTTAGTATACTGAAAGTGTGCATTCTTAAAAAAAATGAAACATGACTTTTTTTGTTCATGATTCAGATAGAGCATACACTTTTAAACAACTTTCTAATTTAGTTATTTTATCAAATTTGCTTCCTTTTTCTTGGTATTCTTTGTTGAAAAGCATACCTACAGGTAGGCTGAGGCTCAGAAGAAGATACAGAGCTAGCGGATGATTGGAGGCTGCACATTTATGCCTTTTCTCATTCAGCTAGCCTAGCTCCCTTCAAGTAGTGCATTGATGCACCTTCAACAAAGGATACCAAAATAATGAAGCAAAATTGATAATAGAAATAAAATGAAAAGTTGTTTTCAAATTTATGCTCTGGTTGCATTTCCAATGGCCTTCTCTGCCAGGATGGTCATGTTTTTGATAAAGGGAATGTCATTTTAAACAACTTTCCAATTTACCTCTATTATTTAATTTGATTAGGTCTCTTGAAAAGCATATCTATATAGGCTCAGGAGCTGAAAGATAGCTGCTGATGTGGTGGCTGCACATACATGACTATTGTCATTGGATTACCAGTGTCTTTAGCTAGCTCCCAGTAGTGATTTGCTGCTTCTTCAATAAAGGATACTAAAAGAATGAAGCAAAGTTGATAATAGAAGCAAATTGTAAAGTTGTTTAAAAATGTATGTTTTATCTGAAACATGAACGAAACATTTGGTGCTCAAGCAAAAAAATGTACTTACAACTTGTAATATGAACGCACAGATGCTTTTGGTAAACTTGAGAAAATAATTTAACTTGTGCAATTTCCGCTAGAAATCTCACACAAAATACTGCTCCACTTGTAATTTAGGTGATAGTGTTGGAGAGGCTTTTAAGATAGGTTACCCTTCAGCATGTTTAGTAGCTGTTTCCATAACTACAGTTCTTCTCACAAGACACACATTAGCCCATAAGCACAGTATTACCATCCCAATCCCACTTCTTTTCCTTGTTGAATGTATTTCTAAACCTAAAAGGCATAACAAAATATGTTATTGCAAATGATGCTTAAAGGGACAGTATACACCAATCTTCATATAACGGCATGTAATAGAAACTACTATAAAGAATAAGATGCACATATACTGATATAAAAATCCAGTATAAAACTGTTTAAAAACTTACTTGGAAGCTCATATGATTGCAATAAGAGATACAGTAGATGGCACCTCCTTAGTTAATAGGGAAATCATGCCCTCTTTTATTTCTTAGAAAGACAAAGCATTTTTTTCTCATATCTTAATTGGATTCAAGGGTTTAGTTATTTTTCTGATTAGAAATGAAATGGAACTGTGCTCTCTCTCTCTTTGACAAATGATTTATTGCTATAAACAATATATAATACAGAATCCATAGCAGAACAATGTTTTTGTTTTATCAAGCTATCTTACAAATACGACCAGTTTTAACTATCACCTTCAACCAATTGGCAAATCACCATAGTGAGTGTGTCTCATTACATCATAATTAAATTAACCCACACAGTCCCTATTAAAATAACTCCATTAATTCAAAGATTCATATCTAACATTATTTACTTTAGTTAATAAAATATATTTGTTCTATCACACAATGCTAAATTAACACAATATATTCAACTACCCCTTACAGTGAGGATAAGTACAATCAATTTTTAAACTAAAGATAACAAATCATATTTAACCCTCTGGGTGTAATTTACTTACGGCCAGATTACGAGTTTTGCGTTATGAGCTGTGCGGTACTAACTTGCAAGTTATAGTCACCGCTCACTTACCTACAGTGCTGGTATTACAGGTTTTTATAAACCCAGCGTTAACAGGCAAGAAGTGAGCGCAGAGCAAAATTGAGCTCCATACCGCAGTCCAAAACCAGCGCTGCTTAAGTCAGCGGTGAGCTGGTTGTACGTGCTCGTGCACGATTTCCCCATAGACATCAATGGGGAGAGCCAGCTGAGAAAAAGTCTAACACATGCAAAAAAGCAGCGTAAAGCTCAGTAACACAGCCCCATTGATTCCTATGGGGAAACAAAATTTCGCCTAGATTATGAGTTTTGTCGGTAAAAACTTGCGGGGCTAACGCTCCTTTTTTTCCCAGCGCTTACTTTAAACAAAGCTGGTATTACAAGTTTTCTGAATGGATGCTGCATTAGCCTCAGAGAAGTGTGCATTGAGCAAATTTAGCTCCACTTCTACCTGTAATACCAGTGTTGCTTACGGTAGCAGTAAACTGCAAAAACGTGCTTGTGCACGATTTCCCCATAGGATACAATGGGGCTGAGCTGGCTGAAAAAAAAGCAACGTTCCTATGGGGAAACACTTTCTAAGTCTATACCTAACACCCTAACATGAACCCTGTGTCTAAACACCCCTAACCTTACACTTATAAACCTCTAATCTGCGCCCCCAACATCGTCGCCACCTGCATTATACTATTAACCCCTAATCTGCCGCTCCGGACACCGCCGCCACCTATATTATACCTATAAACCCCTAATCTGCTGCCCCTAACATCGCCGACACCTATATTATATTTATTAACCCCAAATCTGCCGCCCCCAACGTCGCCGCCACTTACCTACACTTATTAGCCCCTAATCTACCGACCGGACATTCTATCAGCCAATCGGAATTAAGGTTGAAAAAATCCTATTGGCTGATGCAATCAGCCAATAGGATTGAACTTTAATCCTATTGGCTGATCCAATCTGCCAATAGGATTGAGCTTGCATTCTATTGGCTATAGGATTGAGCTCGCATTCTATTGGCTGTGTTAGGATTTTTTAAGGGTGTTTTGGGTGGGTTTTATTTTTAGGTTAGGGCTTTGGGCCGCAATAGAGCTAAATGCCCTTTTAAGGGCAATGCCCATCCAAATGCCCTTTTCAGGGCAATGGGGAGCTTAGGTTTTTTTTAGTTAGGGTTTTATTTGGGGGGTTGGTTGTGTGGGTGATGGGTTTTACTGTTGTTGTTTGTATTTTTTTTTTTACAGGTAAAAGAGCTGATTTCTTTGAGTCAATGCCCCGCAAAAGGCCCTTTTAAGTGCTATTAGATTAGGTGTAATTTGTTTAAACATCTTGTTATTTGTTTTTAATTTTTTGTAATTTAGTTAAAATAAATACAAACTTGCCTGTAAAATAAAGATAAACTCTAAGCTAGATACAATGTAACTATTAGTTATATTGTAGCTAGCTTAGGGTTTATTTTATAGGTAAGTATTTAGTTTTAAATAGAAATTATTTAGTTAATCATAGTAAGTTTTATTTATATTTATTTTAATTATATTTAAGTTAGGGGGTGTTAGGGTTAGACTTAGGTTTAGGGGTTAATAAATTTAGTACAGTGGCGTAGACGTTGGGGCGGAACATTAGGGGTTAATAAATGTAGGTAGGTGGCGGCGATGTTAGGGACAGCAGATTAGGGGTTAATAATATTTAAATAGTGTTTGCAAGGCGGGAGTGCGGCAGTTTAGGGGTTAATATGTTTATTACAGTGGCGGCAATGTCTGGAGCGGCAGATTAGGGGCTAATAATTTTATTTTAGTGTTTGCGATGCGGGAGAGCCTCGGTTTATTGGTTAATAGGTAGTTTATGGGTGTTAGTGTACTTTGTAGCACTTTAGTTATGAGTTTTATGCTACAGCGCTGTAGTGTAAAACTCATAACTACTGACTTTAAAATGCGGTACGAATCTTGACGGGATAAGGTGTACCGCTCATGTCACGGATATCAGACGGCTAAGGCTACCCCCCACCCCCCTACAACCTCACCCCTGTTGTTTCTAAGTGGTTTTGGGCTCCTCAGTGCAACCACCATCTCTGGAAGATTTTTGTTTGCTTTGTGTTGGCTTGTTTTTATGTTCAGAGAAAAGTTGGTGTATGGCCAGGAATACCCTCCTAGGCTGGCCGGGGTCCTGGAACTCACAGTCGGCTGCCTTACAACGGACACCCGCCTAATCCCTCTCAGGCTGGCCAGGCTCCTGGAACTCCCGGTCGGCCACAGGACAGCAGAACATCCGCTAAATTTAACCCAGGTCTCTCCAGCAACCATGTGCCCCAGAGCTCCGCTCTTTTGGGTATTAGTAGCCCCTGGGGAGTACAAGGGGTGAGGGAATTGCCGGAGGGGAGCTCCTTTTGGAACTGGGGTTTTTGGACACCCCATAACTTCAACGGACTGTAACTCCGGTTCCCAGTAGCGAATCATGCTGATTTTTGGACTGTGGCATCTGGGGACCAATAGCTTTAAAATGACACCCTAAAACCGCCACCCCTATGTATTGGGATTATGTGAGACTGTGGCTCCTATGGAGGTGCCGGGCTGTCTAGAGGGGCGGGAATGGTGGGAAAATAGTGGGATTGTCCAGGGCCTTATCAAGATGAGCTGACTGTATAAAAGGAGTGTGTGTTTTCAATAAAATCAGTTCCTGTTAAACCAGAATGCTAGGCTGTCTAGTTATTTGGGTTTGCTCCAGCTAAAATCACTTTTCCTGGGCTACATAGCAGCCTGTTCCAGGCAGAGGAAGGACACTCTGACAGAGCTACCTAGTCTGGTAGCTGGAGTCTGCCACAGGGTGGGACCCTGAGTACTGGTGCTGTCGGGCATCAGGGGTGGCTACAGGCTGTGGTCACTTGCCAGCTGCATAGCTGCAATCGGCAGGGAGGAAGCAGGACCCGTTTGGCGGAGCTACCCAGTCGGGTAGCTGGGGGTATCCATCACATTGGCTGGCAGCGGTGGGATCTGCTTCTTTTACAAGGTTCCTGCTGACAGAGGAGACGTACCACAGTAGCCAGTAAATATGGAGGCAGAGTTCCTAGGGAGAGTACAAAAGATGCTGACTGGAACAAAGGATCCTTGTTCGGAACAGGACCTTCTGACATGGAGGAGCCTTGCCCTCCGAGGCCTTTGGTGGGAGGCTCTGCAACAGGAGCAAGAAAATGGAAAGGTCCTCCCCACGAATGACACGAGATTCCGGGTACGGTGGACCGTGAGGCTGCCTTTCCTGGAAGAACAGCCAAAGAAGGAATGGCTAGCTGCTCTATATAGACTGATCCAGCAAGAGTTGTGGGTGGAGGACGGCTATCGAGCCTTCCAATGGCTCGCTATGCAAGTGCAGCCATGGCTGGAAGAAGGATCCCCCACAGAGGGCTTTGGCTTCCCTGGATTGTTGTTTACAAAAATGACAGAGGATCCACAGTTTGGGAGCGAGACAGACCAGGGTCTAGAGGATATCTCTTAGCTCCAAGAGGAACTGCTGGATCTCTTGGAGGAGACCTGGCTGCTGGACGATCTGGATTTTATAATTGACCAGTAAGAGGCACTGGTCAAGGAATACAAGAGGCTGCTGGATCTCGCTAAGCAGTGTGCCAGGGGCATACAGATCTGGGGTGCAGCCCTCTGGGATTCATGTAGCTTGACTGTGGAGGAGTGGCAGCAAAGAGAAAGGGAACCAGGGCTCCTGGATCCTGATCAGCAGTCTGGCTCTGAGATTATAGACTTGGACAAGAGAGAGATGGATGTTGATAACTCTCCCCAGCAGCAGAATCCCTTCCTGGGAGAGGAGACAGTCGGTCTCTCTCCCCAACGGCAGAGCCATCCCCTGGGAGTGGAGGTAGTCGTCCTCCCTCCCCGTAAACAGAACCCCTTCCTGGGAGATGAGACAGTCGGTCTCTCTCCCCAGCAGCAGAGCCATCCCCTGGGAGTGGAGGTAGTCGTCCTCTCTCCCCGTAAAGAGAACCCCTTCCTGGGAGAGGAGACAGTCAGCCTCTCTCCCCAGCGGCAGAGCCAGGAGCCGGGAGAGGAGACAGCCGGTCTCTCTCCCCAGCGGCAGAGTCATCCCCTGGGAGCAGAGGTAGTCGTCCTCCCTCCCCATAAGCCAAACCCCTTCCTGGGAGAGGAGACATTTGGTCTCTCTCCCCAGCGGCAGAGCCAAGACCCGGGAGAGGAGACAGTCGGTCTCTCTCCCCAGCGGCAGAGCCATCCCCTGGGAGCGGAGGTAGTCGTCCTCTCTCCCCGTAAACAGAACCCCTTCCTGGGAGAGGAGACAGTCAGCCTCTCTCCCCAGCGGCAGAGCCAGGAGCCGGGAGAGGAGACAGCCGGTCTCTCTCCCCAGCGGCAGAGTCATCCCCTGGGAGCAGAGGTAGTCGTCCTCCCTCCCCGTAAGCCAAACCCCTTCCTGGGAGAGGAGACAGTTGGTCTCTCTCCCCAGCGGCAGATCCAGGAGCCGGGAGAGGAGACAGTCGGTCTCTCTCCCCAGCGGCAGAGCCATCCCCTGGGAGCGGAGGTAGTTGTCCTCTCTTCTCCGTAAACAGAACCCCTTCCTGGGAGAGGAGACAGTTGGTCTCTCTCCCCAGTGGCAGAGCCAGGAGCCGGGAGAGGAGACAGTCGGTCTCTCTCCCCAGTGGCAGAGCCATCCCCTGGGAGCGGAGGTAGTCGTCCCCCCTCCCCTTACAGAGAAGCCCTTTCAGGGAGAGACGGGTATCGATATCTCTCCCCAGCGGACGAACCCCTTCCTGGGAGAGGAGACAGTCAGTCTCCCTCCCCAGCGGCAGAGCCAGGAGCTGGGAGAGAAGACAGTTGGTCTCTCTCCCCAGCGGCAGAGCCATCCCCTGGAATCGGAGGTAGTCTTCCTCCCTCCCCGTAAACAGAACCCCTTCTCGGGAGAGGAGACAGTCGGTCTCTCTCCCCAGCGGCAGAGTCAGGAGAGGAGACAGCCGGTCTCTCTCCCCAGCTTCAGAGCCAGGAGAGGAGACAGTCGGTCTCTCTCCCCAGTGGCAGAGCCATCCCCTGGGAGCGGAGGTATTTGCCCTCCCTCCCCTTACAGAGAAGCCCTTGTAGGGAGAGACGGGTATCGATATCTCTCCCCAGTGGCCGAATCCCTTTCTGGGAGAGGAGACAGTCGGTCTCTCTCCCCAGTGGCAGAGCCATCCCCTGGGAGCGGAGGTATTTGCCCTCCCTCCCCTTACAGAGAAGCCCTTGTAGGGAGAGACGGGTATCGATATCTCTCCCCAGTGGCCGAATCCCTTTCTGGGAGAGGAGACAGTCGGTCTCTCTCCCCAGCAGCAGCACAGTTTCCCATGGAGCGGAGGTAGCAGACCTCCCTCCCCAGCAGTAGATCTCCTTTTCGGGAGAGGAGACAGATGGTCTCTCCCCTCAGTAGCTTGGCAGGGTCTATACCCTTTTCTTGTCCTGGGGTATATCTCACAGGGGGCAGGCCAGGGGGTAACCACTCATGCAGTTGGTGCCACAAGTTTGGGCACCCGAGTTTTGCCTGCCCCACCAAGGAGCCACTTCCACCAACAGTCTGGGGTGGGTATACAGCCGGGAAACTGGTACTGGCTTTATTTGTGGGTGGGTCAGCCGGTACTCAACAGAGTGTCACAGAGGGAAACAGTTTGGCCATGGAACTTAAGGACACTGGAACTTGTGGAACAGCAATTGTTTGGGAGCCAGCCTTAGCAAACTTGTTTGGGACTTTGCATTTTGTGACTATCCCTGCGCCCAGGGCGCAGGGTATAAATGCCAGCAGAACCCCCCCAGGATGCCTCAAGCTCAGGAGAGATGGGATAACCTCTCTCAGCAACCGAGAAGTGGAGGGCCACTGTCGGACAGCCCCAGGACGACCCGTTAAGGGTCTAGCCGGGTCTGCCGAACTGGAGGGGGGAGATGTCACGGATATCAGACAGCTAAGGCTACCCCCCACGCCCTACACCCTCACCCCTGTTGTTTCTCAGTGGTTTTGGGCTCCTCAGAGCAACCACCATCTCTGGAAGCTGTTTGTTTGCTTTGTGTTGGCTTGTTTTTGTGTTCAGAGAAAAGTTGGTGTATGACCAGGAAAACACCCGCCTAACCCCTCTTAGGCTGGCCAGGCTCCTTGAATTCCCGGTCGGCCACAGGACAGCAGAACACCCGCTAAATTTAACCCAGGTCGCTCCAGCAACCATGTGCCCCAGAGCTCCGCTCTTTTGGGTATTAGTGGCCCCTGGGGAGTACAAGGGGTGTGGGAATTGCCGGAGGGGAGCTCCTTTTGGAACTGGGGGTTTTGGACACCCCTAACCCCATAACTTCAACGGACTGTAACTCCAGTTCCCAGTAACGAATCATGCTGATTTTTGGACTGTGGCATCTGGGGACCGAAAGCTTTAAAATTACACCCTGGAAATGCCGCCGCTCCACCGGGATCACCCGAAACCGCCACCCCTATGTATTGGGATTATGTGAGACTGTGGCTCCTATGGAGGTGCCGGGCTGTCTAGAGGGGAGGGAATGGCAGGAAAATAGTGAGATTGTCCAGGGTCTGATCAAGATGAGCTGAGTGTATAAAAGGAGTGTGTGTTTTCAATAAAATCAGTTCCTGTTAAACCTGAATGCTAGGCTGTTTGCTCCAGCTAAAATCACTTTTCCTGGGCTACATAGCAGCCTAGTCTGGTAGCTGGAGTCTGCCACAGGGTGGGACCCTGAGTACTGGTGCTGTCGGGCATCAGGGGTGGCTACAGGCTGTTGTCACTTGCCAGCTACATAGCTGCAATTGGCAGGGAGGAAGCAGGATCCGTTTGGTGGAGCTACCCAGTCGGGTAGCCGGGGGTATCCATCACAGCTCACTTTTTGGCCTCACAGGACAAGCTCGTAATACAGATGCTATGGAAGTCCCATAGAAAAAAGACTATACGCAATTTGCGTATGTTGATTTGCGGTAAGGCCAAAAAAGTGTGCAGTGCCCCTAAATCTGCAAGACTCGTAATAGCAGCGGTAGTAAAAAAGCAGCATTATTAGGCTTAACGCTGCTTTTTTACTCATAACGCAAGACTCATAATCTAGCCGTTAGATTACACATGGATTTCACATGGAGTTAACAGTGCTCAAATTAAAAATCGCAATCATATTATTGAGCTCATATTACAAGTTTAAAGTAAAAGTTTTCACTTGAGCAAAATCCTCAGACACTCTACGGGGCTGAATGATCAATTTCTGAATGGAGCTTGATGCCCCTGTTTCCGAGCGAGACCGCGGCTCCATAACTTGTCCGCCTGCTTTGAGGCTGCAGATATCAATCCTCCCAATCCTATATGATCAGGCTGATTGATACCCCCTGCTAGCGGCCGATTGGCTGTGAATCTGCAGGTGGAGGCATTGCACAAGCAGTTCACAAGAACTACTATGGAGCATGTTACAAAGCCCTGTTCTGGCTTTCGAATGAGTGAAAGCCAGGAGTGTACTAAGCCAAGTGCACAAACTAAGAATTCATCAGTGGCGAAACACAGATAGGGGCCAATTTTTCAATGTCTGTCTGACATGATACCCTGTAGCGTATCATGTCCGACAGACATTGCAGAATGCCAACAGCATACGCTGTTAGCATTTAACATTGCACAAGCAGTTGAACAGAACTGCTTGTGCAATGCCGCCCCTGCAGATTTGCGGCCAATCGGCCTCTAGCAGGGGGTGTCAATCAGTTCAATAGTATAGGATCAGGTGAATTGCAGACCGTAGCCTCAGAGGCAGTGGACCAGTTATGGAGCAGCGGTCTACTTCATAACTGCTACTTAATAACTACTGTTTCTGGTGAGCCTGAAGGCTTGCACAGAAACAGGGGCATCAAGCTCCATTCGGAGCTTGATAATTTGGCCCCATAGTGTGGACATTTTATGGCTCTGAGGCTGAAAAAGTTTGTAAATTGCTGAAGTCATACTCGTGACCGTACCTGTCTGAATGCTGCTGAACTGAGGATGTAACCAGGGACAACATAGTCACACATAATAGGATGAGATACTTCTCTTTTTACTCCCTCATTGACAACCTTCCTGGGAGAGAGGTGTGACCTTTCGATCATGGCTGGAGGCCTGGATAAGGGGATTTCCTTTTGGAACATATGCAATGATGTGGATGTAATTCCTGGACTGTGTGCTAATCCCAGGCCAGTGTTGATCAAATCTCTAATGTCTAGAATGGGACACTACTTTACTGTTTATGAATTAATCTGACTTTTTGCTCGACACATGATGACTTACTCAGTCTTTATTGAGATTGGGTTTCGACAGTATATAGAGGCCACTTTAGGATTAATCTTGGTGGCTTCTATTTTATTTATTAAGATGATATTTTGTAATTAATTTTTTCATACTTTATATATCAATTGATTAAAAAATGTAAAGATATTAAATATTATTTGAGATATTAATTCCCTGTATGAATCCTATTTTTTTGTTATAATTTTTTACCTTATAAAATGTTGCTAGCTTTTGTTTGTTTTACCATTGAATACCATTAATCCCAATCGACAATTCAAGATGATTCAAAATCAATGGATTTCCTCGACCTGCGGATATTTATGGAAGATGGGATGTTGGGTACAACTCTGTATAAAAAGGAGACGGACAGGAATTCATTGTTGGAGGCTACTAGTTGCCATCCTCCGTCATTAAAGAAGGCTCTACCCATCTCTCAATTTAAGAGGGTTATGAGAAATAATAGCAAACAAAGCAATGCCCAACAACAATTGATGGAGATGAAAACAAGATTCTTACAGAGGGGTTACCAAGAGAAACAGATCGACCGAGACATCCAGAAATTTGCCTCCATGGATCAGGATACAGCCTTACGAACTGTGACAAAAGGGGACATGGAAAGAAGGATGATCCTTACGACCACTTATACCTCAGACAAGCGGAATCTACAAAGATTGGTAAAGAAGAACTGGAATATCATGGAAAGTGATAAAAACCTACCATTTAAGGGTTCTAGACACCCTCAAGTAGGCTACAGAATATCACGTTCTCTACGGGACATTCTGGTGAAGGTTGACCCTGTATATTGTTACAAAAAATCAAACTGGCTACAGATGAAAAAAACTGGATGCTATAAGTGTGCAGGTTGCACTACATGTAGTGGTTTGTCTAATGCAAAATTCTTTGTTCAACCTACCACTAATCGTAGATATACCATCCGACATAGAGTAACCTGCACAACGACACATATAGTGTATTTATTACACTGTCCGTGTGGGTTATTCTATGTCGGAAAGACCATAGATGACCTACGCACCCGTATGGCCAATCATCATGCAGCCATTCGACTGGCCATAAAAAATAAGGGGTCTGATCAACCCATGGCACGACATTTTGCGCTTACTGGCCATACGGTTGCAGATTTGAGATATGTGATTATAGATCACATTCCACCCCTGACTAGGGGAGGTGACAGAGATAGGCTCCTGTTGCAGTGCGAGTCCAGGTGGATTTTTAATCTGGGCACTTTGGTACCAGATGGTTTAAATACCAACCTGGACTGGCACTGTTATTTGTGATAAATATTCTTATCCAGAATTCTATAGTGGCATCTAGACTAGTATTTGTAAATGATAAGTAATATATTTGGGGAGCATTATATCTTGTTCTAGTCTGTAACAATATGTGCATGGTATATTATTACAATTGATTTTTGACATAGTTATACAATGTAGTAGGTTAAATATAAGATTAGGAATTAACTCTAAACCAATTCACAGTTTTTCAGTTACAAACTGTTATGTAATACTTAAAGTATGTATCAGCACGCATAGTTATGATGTTAAGTGCATTGGTCATAAAGTAATAATTGAATAGCTCTATATTGTAACTATTTGTATTCACATTTTTGTTTTTAGTGAACACTGCGGCTGGTTGCCATGCCGACGCTCTAGACATGCGCAGTCTTGCGCATAGGACGCCGGGTGACTTCCGGTATTGCGGTGATAGTCGGTGGAGGGTTTAAAAGGATTGAGGTATGTACACAATTGTAAAGTCTGAGGACGAGGTTAGAATCCTCAAAACGTCACTTTGTTAAAATAAAGCTGTGATTGCTTTAATGTGTTAAGTCCTGGTGAGTGCTCTCGTTTTTTACATTTGTAAAAAAGGCTTGCTGTGGCATTAGATGCACCCTGGGCGGTGGTGAAGCGGAGTGAGTGCAGAGTTCATTTGGAAATTTATATATATATATATATATATATATATATATATATACACATACACACATATATATATATATATATATATATATATATATATATATACATATACATACACACACACATATATATATATATATATATATATATATATATTTACTTACACATATACACACACACAATAAACATGTGGATAAGAGGACAGAAAACAAGAACAATCACTCTGGAATCCTAAAAATTCTACTTGAAACCAATACACTACTGGAAGCTAGCTGCTGATTGGTGGCTACACATATATATGCCTCTTATTGGCTCAGCAGATATGCTCAGCTCCTGGTAGTGCATTGCTGCTCTGAACTGGTGTTAAACCCTGTAATGTAATAATGTCTTTTAGGAATGTGTAAAATACTGCAAGTAAACACATTTTCAAATTTGTAGGTTCAGAAATCCCATGACCGAAGCAATCCTTCCTATTTATGAATAATGAAACAACTTTGCAGTATATTTTCATTATTTAATGTAAACTGCTTTACTCTCCAATTAATCAATACATTGCAGATTAGCTGGTGCTTTAGTGCAGTGTTTCTCAACCTCGGACCTCAAGTACCCCCAACAGGCCAGGTTTTCATTATAGCTGAACAAGTGCACAGGTAAAGTAATCAGCTGATCAGCAACCATGGTTACTAACCTGCTCTCACCCATAAACTGATTATTTCACCTGTGCACTGGTTCAGCTATAATGAAAACCTGGCCTGTTGCGGGTACTTGAGGACCACGGTTGAGGAACAATGCTTTAGTGTAACTGCCAAATTTTACAATTTCAAAGGGACTTCCAGAAAACTGTTCAATCTCATCACAGAAAGTAAAAGAAAGATCTGCCTCTGGGAAGGCAAGACCATGCACTATATTTTTTAATTTGTGTTGAAATTAGTATAAATAGTGGAACTGTATTTGCCTATATCACGATAATTTAATTGGTTTCTTACCTGTATGCATGTGTTGTAAAGAATTCTAATTGTCATTGTGCAACCTGTTAATTTAGTTGTAAATTTAAGCTACCTCTATAGGGTTCATATATGTGCTTCTCGAGCGTATCATAGTGCCTCACTAGCCTCTGACCTCACCGCACGTCACTGATATATATATATATATATATATATATATATATATATATTCACATTTGATCTCTCCAAACAAACACATTTTAATTTATCAAATTCCTTTATAATGCTTTATTTTAATATGTTTCACATATTTTATTACACTTTTTTGTAGCTCTAGCACTTAACTATAGGTCTCAAGTCACGCTAAATTTATTAACGCTGTTATGTGTTGCAGTCGAGCACATCACATTACTCACAAATAGTGAGAGATGTTTAGCTTGTCCTAGCTATTTGTTAAAAGAATTGGACATGCTAATGAGATGTCGGCAGCATGAAAATTATCTTGTAATTCTGTTTTACCATTTACTTAAAGGGACAGTCAAGTCCAAAAAAAACTTTCATGTTTCAAATAGGGCATGTCATTTTAAAAAACTTTCCAATTTACTTTTATCACCAATTTTGCTTTGTTCTTTTGGTATTCTTAATTGAAAGCTAGACCTAGGAAGGCTCATATGATAATTTCTAAGCCCTTGAAGGCCGCCTCTAATCACATGCTTTTGTATTTGCTTTTCACAGCAGGGAAGAGCTAGTTCAGGTAAACCCTATAGATAACATTGTGAGCACGCCCGTGAGTTGTGGCAGACACTGCACTAATTGGCTAAAATGAAAGTCAATAGATAATAAATAAAATGTCATGTGATCAGGGGGCTGTCAGAGATGCTTAGATACAAGGTAATCACAGAGGTTAAAAGTATACTAATATAACTGTGTTGTTTATGCAAAACTGGGGAATGGGTAATTAAGGGATTATCTATCTTTTAAAACAACAAAAATTCTGTTGTTGACTGTCCCTTTAAAATACTAGATTTTACCCTTTTCATAGCACAACCCCACACTATTCATATTTAACCTTGCAATTAATATTGCTCCACTTGTAATCTTGGCTTTAATATTTAATTAATTTAGCTTTCCTAAACATTAGATCCCTAACCTGTTTCCCTTTCCCCATGTTTTTTTGGTTATAAAATAAATCAGAAATTCTACGATTATTTAAAGACAGAAATTATCCAACAGATCTTTAGAGAAGCAGATGATTCATTAAAGAAATATTACAATTGTTAATTGAACTTGTAAATACTTTCTAGTATAAGAAGAAAATTAGAATAGCTTTACCGCTATTGAGGAGCTCTTCCCCTAAAGAGATGGAGTTTTATAACTGTATTTGTTTGATGTAAATTATAGTTAATTGGGCCACATAGAGTAATTTTTTGTAATGAATGAATATTAGACTCAATAAATCAGGATATTAAAAGTAATTAAAAATCTGCTGATGGATCATAGAATAGATGAAAACCAGTCTCTTCAGCGTGGACTTTCATCTTAATAATTTGTATATGTCTTTTATTACCCCAAGACAGGTTTCACATGGGAAGAATAAGATACATTTCAGAAATGCCCACCCCAGATATATTACACTTTTTTTAGTTGCCCTAAAATGTGGCAAAATGTGTCAATTATGTTAGAACACAAATTTGCAAAGAATAATGTAATATTTGGTTAAATAAGAAATACAGTCTAGAGAAATTCTTTCATAAGTGGTTAAAATTACTAAGCATCACCCATAAAATGTGAGCAAGTAACTGCCAGTTAGACACTGTGAGCAAGAAATTTCTCAGACACTGTGTTCAAATAAGTATGCAGGTGATGGAAAGCAGGGAAGTGCATTATGCTAATAACAAGCACAGTATGTATTCAATGTCCAGCAGGATATTGAGCAGGAAATGACCAGCAGTACACAGAGCAAAAAGGGAACTAACTGGGTAGGTAAAGGCAAGTAGCAGAGTGTACAAGTAGGTAGCTGTTAGGGAACTACAAGGTATCTAAGAGATGCGTCTGCTCTTTTTAAAGTAACAGAGATTCCTGAAGGACACTGTGAATCTGTACAACATGTATACAGGCAAACTTTAGACTATGGGGCCTATTTATCAAATGTCTTGCGGACCTGATCCAACAGTGCGGATCAGGTCCGCAAGACATCGCTGAATGCGGACAGCAATACGCTCTCCGTATTTAGCATTGCACCAGCAGTTCACAAGAGCTGCTGGTGCAACGCCGCACCCTGCAGATTTGCGGCCAATGGGCTGCCAGCAGGGGGTGTCAACCCGATCGTACTCGATCGGGTTGAATTCTGGCGATTCCTGTCCGCCTGCTCAGAGCAGGCGGTCAGGGTTATGGAGCAGTGGTCTTTGTGACCGCTGCTCAATAACTTGTGTTTCTGGCGAGTCTGAAGACCTGCCAGAAACACGGGCCATCAAGCTCCGTTCGGATCTTGATAGATAGGCCCCTATAAGTGCCGTGAAATGTGTGCTCGCCCCAGTAGCTTAGTGTCCCTATAGGGATCAGCACTTTCCATGACAGTGTGGGATGGAGGAACACTAACAGGATGTTGAAAAGAGGAAAAAGAAGTGTAAACATAGCTGCACAATTAAGAAAAGGTATACATCCACCTAAATTAACAATAATTAGATAATCATGTAACTGGATAAACAACATGTTTACAAAATGCAAAAAAAGGAGCCGTATCGCACTCTCCATAGCGCTACCATTACAAGTTACTGAAAAACCTTCTTTTGTTGCGGTATGGTGCGTTAAGCTCCATACTGTACAAAACCCAAGGCCTGACTTGACGTGCTTGTGCTTGTTTTCCCTCACAGACATCAATGGAGAGAAAGTGTTAAAAAAATAACACCTGCGATCGCGGAATGGTGATCACTATAATGCAATCCCCATTGCTGTCTAGGGGGAAAATAAAGTTTATGTTAAAACACTGTAACATAAACCCCTAGTCTAAATACCCCTAATCTGCCCCCTGACATCGCTGACACTAAATAAAGATTTTAACCCCTAAACTGCCACCCCCCACATCGCCAACACTAAATAAACGTATAAACCCCAAAATGCCCCCCCCCCACATCGCTACTACTATAATAAAGTTATCAGCCCCTAAAACGCCGGCCCCCCACATCACAACACATCTATCCCCTATACTTTAAATACAATTTACAACATAACTATCTTAATATAAATAAAAACTTACCTGTGAAATAAATAAAAATAAGATTAAACTATAAATTAATCTAACATTACAAAAAAAAAAAACTAAAATAACAAAAAAATAACAAAAAAACAAACATTACCAAAATTAACAAACACTAAAATTAGGGGGCACTTTGTATTTTTTAATGTAAAAGAGATGTTTAACTTAGGGCAATGCCCTACAAAAAGGCCCTTTTAAAGGGACAGTAAAGTCCAAAAAAACTTTCATGATTCAAATAGGGCATTTCATTTTAAACAACTTTCCAATTTACTTGTATCACCATTTTTGCTTTGTTCTCTTGGTATTCTTATTTCAAAGTTAAACCTAGGAGATTCATATGCTAATTTCTTTGACCTTGAAAGCCGCCCCTAATTTAAATGCATTTTTTTTTCTTAAAATAGTTATATTAGGTTTATTTTTAGTTTAATCTTAGTTTTTTTTTTATTTCACTGGTAAGTTTTTATTTATTTTAAGATACTTATATTGTAAATTTAATTTAAAGTTAGGGGGGTGTTAGGTTTAGGGGTTAATAGTTTAATTTAGTGATATGCGATGTCGTAGGCTGGCAGTTTAGGGGTTAATATGTTTAGTTTAGTATTAGAGATGTGGGGGCCGTCAGATTAGGGGTTAATAGATTTTTTATAGTAGTTGTGATGTAGGGGACCGACGGTTTAGGGGTTAATATGTTTATTTAGTGTTGACTATGTGGGTGGGTAGCGGATTAGGGGTTAATAGGTATAATATAGTATTTGCAATGCAGGGACATGGCGTTTTAAGGGTTAATAGGTAGTTTATGGGTGTTAGTGTACTTTGTAACATTTTAGTTATGAGTTTTGTGAAACATTTTTGTTTAGCAAAGTCCATAGCTACGAGTTTCAGATATCGGAATGGATTGTGGTGGTATAGACTATAACGCAAGCATTTTAACCGGACCGCACAACCTGTAATACAGGCGCTATGAATATCCCGCACTCAAAAGTCATTTTTTGAGTGCAGAAGAGAGAGTTGCGTAAAGATTAAAATGCTAGTGGTATAGCTGTACCGCAGCGACTTGTAATACGGGAGACAGGCATATTCCCCGCGCAAAGGTCAATTCTTCAGAGGTATAGCCGTACTGCATCATTCGGCAAAACTTGTAATTTAGGTCTATGTTATAAAAAAATATATGCAGTAAATACAAAAAACAAAATATATAAATATACACATAAGACACACCTCAAATACACAGCTTTATATTTTGTAGAGAAACATGCAGAAGAATGACATCTTCAGACCATATTCAGCAATAACAAGGAAACTTTATAGAGTTACATGGAAAAAAAAGAGCAACCCATTGCTTTTTTTAATCAACTATTGATTTAAAACCTTTTCTTCAAACCTAAACCTCTTTCTGTTTATGTTGATGTTGTTCTAAAGCTCCTGAGAGAATAATACAATTTATACACCATGTTTAAGACGTAAAACAAAGAAACAAGAAATGCGTAATGGTAAATAGTTCACAAAAAAAGATTAACATGTTCGCTACTATATCTATAAAATTGGAAATTATTTTTTGTAAAGTTTGTGCTTAAGTAGTTTAAATGCCTATATTTATTTGGAAAGCATTAGCAAAATAGCATGACAACACTGTGAAGTCAGTTTGCAGCAAGCCTAAAGAACTGAAGTGATTCACACAGAATCATTGCAGTATAAACTCAGCATGAAACATCAGCTGATTATAAACATCTTGTCAGTTCCTCTTTCAACGTGCCTTGAGCCTAAATCTGAGCAATTTATGCTTTTATCATGCAAGTTTCACAAGTTCATTTTGTAAAGTCTATTTCTAAGACATGCTATTAAGTCTATATTTGTAAAATGTTAGGTCTCCTTTTTTGTTGTTTTTCAAAGTTAAAGTGGCAAATTAAATACATTTATTTTCCTTTAAGCACTGGATCAGCAGAAGAGGTCCAGGTTCAAGACATTAAACTGAACCAACATTTGATTTGATTGTATTTCCTTCTGTATATGAATACATCAAATATAATAATATAGTCTAGATAAATAAACTATTTCTACCTTTTCAAATAAAGATTTATGGATCTATGTAATTACTATTATTTACAAACACACAGTATATATATATATATATATATATATATATATATATATATATATGTGTGTGTGTGAATGAAGGAAGGAAGGCACTCTCTGGTCTTTTAAGTAAATATTTAATAAATCAAGCCTGACGTTTCGGGGACACACTCCCCTTCCTCAGACAAACACAAACAGCATTCAACTGAAAATTTAAACAAAATAAGCTCCTCCCCCAGTGAAAAAATTGCACCAAAACAGTTGCCATGGTGATCCTCAATAAACATTATGTGCATCATACTAAATATCAAATATATATATATATATCCAAGTAATAACACAAGCACTCACTGGACTTGATACAGGTGAAATAAAAAGTGTTTTATTACATGTAAACTTGTGACGTTTTGGGGTGTTCACCCCTTCATCAGACCAAGGTTGGTCTGATGAAGGGGTGAACAACCCCCGAAACTTCATTATTTTATATGGAATAAAACACTTTTTATTTCACCTGTATCAAGTCCAGTGAGTGCTTGTGTTATAACTTGAATAATTGAACTTTCTATAGCACCCTGGCAGAATTGAAATTTACTGTTCGTGGAAGTGCACTTATTTCAGTGGATTTTATATATATATATATATATATATATATATATATATATATATATATATATATATATATATATATATATATACATTTATATAAACAAATCAAATGCACTCACAAGTGGAATTTTGGATAACACTAGTGTCAAAATGTATTAACATTTGGGGACTACAGTATCCCCTTCATCTTCATCTATTGTTCCTTGACTGAAGTAAAGACATATATATATATATATATATATATATATATATATATATATATATATATATATATATATAATATCCCAAAACAGACCAGCACATCAAACAGTCTTTACAGCAGTCAGGGTGCACTTTAAAAATAATCCACAAATCCAGAAGAAAAAAAAGGCACTAACTGTTCACATAAAACATAGCTTTTAATGTATATCCAAAAGTTAAAACGACATAACGTTTCGGTGTTTACAAAACACCTTTGTCAAATGTCATAAAGTTATAGACAACCTAATGCCCAACAACTCACCTATCATACCCCAACACTCGAGACTTATATACACCATTGTTTACACTCCTGTATGCGATCCACTGGTTACGTTGTGACGTCATGATGTCATTACGTTACGTGACCACATGGTATCACGCCGCCCAATCACGTCAAGGCCATTAACCACAGCAACCGGTACACAATACCTCCGTGACAGCACAGGGCTAGTAAGTTCCAGCTACATATACAAAATTATGCAGGCATAAAAGCCCATAATGATCATTAATGTATTATTCGTCATGTAATGGCCCGAAGTTATTGCCCTCAGCAACAAATACTGATCTCAATACAGATCACAATGCAGGAGTGTAAAATATTAAAAACATTTAAACTAAATTAAAGTGCAATTAAGGTTAAAGTTCAAAAATCAGACATGGACAGCAGGGACATGAAGAAAGAACAATCTATATGCTTAATTAATCTAAGTTCATATATGCATATACATTTTTATACTTTCATATCTTTTACCAAAACAGATCCAACTTGCATGTATAGGATACATTGTCCCCCCCTTTTTTTTATTATCGTGTCACCTGGAGTATGTATAGAAGCCCATGGGTACCCACTAGGATGAAAATCCATGTGAATAGTTCCGGGTAGCTTAGCATACGTCCATAGTTGGTAGATACAGATGAAGTTTATTTGTTACAACAAATAAACTTCATCTGTATCTACCAACTATGGACATATGCTAAGCCAATAACTTCGGGCCATTACGTGACGCCTAATACATTAATGATCATTATGGGCTTTTATGCCTGCATAATTTTGTATATGTAGCTGGAACTAACTAGCCCAGTGCTGTAACGGAGGTATTGTGTACCGGTTGCTGTGGTTACTGGCCTCGGCGTGATTGGGCGGCGTGATACCATGTGGTCACGTAACGTAATGACATCATGACGTCACAACGTAACCAGTGGATCGCATACAGGAGTGTAAACAATGGTGTATATGAGTCTGCGAGTGTTGGGGTATGATAGGTGAGTTGTTGGGCATTAGGTTGTCTATAACTCTATGACATTTGACAAAGGTGTTTTGTAAACACCAAAACGTTATGTCGTTTTAACTTTTGGATATACATTAAAAGCTACGTTTTATGTGAACAGTGAGTGCCTTTTTTCTTCTGGATTTATATATATATATATATATATATATATATATATATATATATATATAAACATAGCAGGTAGAAGACAGCACTCACTGGATTTAAAAAATGCAATAAAAAGGTTTAATTAAGTGACGTTTCGGGGAATGCTCCCCTTCATCAGACGAACACAGACAGTGAACAACATACATTTATACCAAATATGACCCACCCCCTGTGTAAAAAAACAAAATGCCAATCTGGTTGCCAAGGCAACCAGCCAAAAATACAATAATATATCATATTAGTGATACATTTAACAATCACCCTAAATACAACGTGACAACCATCATATAGTGTGCAAAGCAGGAAGTGCAGCACAGATAATGAGCGTAATACCTACATATAATACAGCTAGCACCTCAGAATCTAAACAGTAATAGGACAGGACATGGCAGCAATAACCCATAATAATGTACAAGGATTCTAGGTCCAAAGACAGCTAAAGTGCAGCAAGCTATAAGTACACCCTAAAATTATTACATGATAACTCAGTCGGCACAAATACGCTCGCTATCCCTCAATACATAAAAAAGAGATAAAGCGCAAAAGACAAAGAGAAAAAGCATATAAACTATTGTCTTACCGGAATGGGGCAACCGTCAGCTGATCATGCCTGCAGACCCTTACTGTACACACATGCTATTAGGGAGTCGGGACAGACTATGTGTATAAGTCGGCAGTGTGCAGAGTGTTTACACCTAGTATCACATTGGTCGAGAGGTACACGCCTTCTGTTTTACAGACGTGGCCAATGTATATAGGAAAACAAATCACATATATATAATGAATAGATGAATGCACATCCAGGGCTGCCACTAGAAATTTTGGGGCCCCTGACTCAACCATTGATCAGGCACCCCCCCCCCCCTCCTTTGACATGTGCAATTTTTGACCAAGTGACTAAAACGTATATGCACTTTATTCTTAATTGTCTATTTAAACTTGGAAATGTTGTAAAGGTAGTAACATACACACACACACAGACACACTCATACACTGAAACACACAAACACACTCACACATAAGGATTCACATAAAGACACTCTAGCAGACACGCAAAGAAACACATTCAGACACAGAAACCCAAACAGACACTTAGCACTTGTTTACATTGACCTGACAAGTAATGAGGTAAACTACAGTTTTGTAAAAAAAGGAGATTTAGAAAACAAAATATGGAGTTCTGATTATCTTTTTGTAAAGGAAGATGACAACTAAATTATGACAACAGCATGCAGTGGCTGAAAGGAAGGGTCCTGAACTGCCTAAACAATAATTTAAAGGTTAAATAGTGGCGTGGTTACTTGCGGAAAGGTTTTGTTAGTCTCAAAGTCTGTAGAAAGATGTGAATAATTAGTAGTAAGGTTAAAATGTCGTAAAAAGGAACAGACAATGGACACACACACAAACTCAAACTTGCACATACACCCAAGGAAACACAGACAGAGACAGCCTCAGAAAACATAGAAAGACATATACACACATACACACACTGAGACACCTACAGAAAACATACAAAGACATACACACACACACACAGAGACAACCACATGAAAAACACAGAAAGACATACATACACACACCCTCACTGAGACATCCACAGAAAACACACAAAGACATGCACACACCCTCACAGAGACACCCACAGAAAACACAGACATACATACATACATACAAATACAACAATAGTCCAAAAGCGCCTAAAAGAAGGCAAAGGAAGACTCTAACAAATTAAGTAAAATTAAATAAAAATCTGTTAAAAATAGGTTGGAAATGAGTTAAAAATTATCAAACATTTATTAACAAATCATATTATTAACATGGATCCATGTGTACTATACAAACTTACATATACAAATTAAAGAGATCGATTTTTATCTGAATATAAAAACAATGTAAATGTTACAGAAATATCTTAGGAAGTCTCTCCAAATGGAGAGATCAGCAGATACGGAAATCGACAATGGAAGTTAGAAAACCTGGAGTTGTGCAATGTTGCTTCTAGCAAATGTATCCAATAATTGCATCCAATGGATGTATCCAATAGATGTGTTCTAGTGGTAAGAATTCCAGTAAGACAAATCCATAAAAAAATCAAGTGGTGAAACTAGTAAAATCCAAACAAAAAATTATGTGAATCCTGTGATATTGGTGGAAAAAGTAAAATATAAAAATAAAAGTAAAAAATAGTGTTGTAAAAGTAAGAGTAAAAATGTAAAAAGTATATATATAAAAAATATATAAAATTTACAAAAATATAAAAATTTATTAAAAAGTGAAAAAATTGTGGAAAAAATTGTGGAAAAAAAAAACAATGTGTTAAAAATATTGTGTCAAAAAATTAAAAATTAAAAATTGCTGTAATCCAAATAAATATTGAATGTTAGTGAGTGATCCTCCTTATAAGTGTTTCCTTATGAGTGAATGTTTTGTTTATATCCGTGTAAGTGATGAAGAGTTTTTCTTCTGGTAGCCTTTTAATAATGTCCTAGTAGTTCCTGTGAATTACAAAATATAAAATAGTGCAATAACGTTTCCAGATACAAATAATATTAAAATAATGCTCACCAAATTGTCAACGCGTTTCGGCCTCTGTATCAGGCCTTTCTCAAGACTATCTTGTGGTGAGTACTGGTGGCTCTATTTATGTGTATTGATAACCAATAGAATATCGTGGTTTTGGCGCTAAACACTCATTGACATTAACCCGGAAGTGTCCTTTGTATTTCACTTCCGGTATGAACCTTAGTATTTCAATGGTAAATCTTCTCATCAATATTGTTGTTGCGTCTGTAATCAACTGTATTTTTATTCTAACAATTATTTCGGTTTCGATACTAAATACCGGTAAGCAACCTATGTGGGTCAGTTTCGTGGAAGCTATATTAGCAATGGGGAGAACATTAATATCTGGTGAGATATTCAAATGGACAGATATAAAAAGACATTAATATATTAATACAAAAAACTGAAATGGAAAATTATTAAAATATTGGGTACAAATATATAAAAAATATACATAAAATTGCATGAATTTGCATGAATTTTGTATGTTTCAAAATCTTATATCCTTACATGTAAATTACATAAATTTACATAAAACTGCCCTAATGTAGAGAAAAGTTGGTAAAGAAAAATAGAATGTTATTTTAGGGTATCGCTCCGTATCTACGCACGTGAGCGTCAAACCGGAAGTGCCATATTATTTTGTTTACTTTCAGTTCCGGTTTCAATACTGAATGGCGGTAAACATCCTAAGTGAGTCAATTTTGTAGGAACTATATTAGCAATGGGGAGAGCAATAGACAAATATAAAAATAAATTATTACAAAAAAGCTGATATAGCGAAATATTTGAAAATCCATTAGATACAAATGTATAAAAGATACATAAAATTGCATAAATTGTGTGTGTTTTAAAATACATAAGTTGAAAATGTACATAAGTGCATGAATTAGGTAGGAAGTCGTATATCCTTACAAGTTAATGACATAAAATTACCCTAATATAGAAAAAAGTATTGTTATAAATAAGATCAATTTTCTATTAAAATGCTGTAAAATCTATAAAAAGGGATAATCAATAGATATTAAAATGGATATTAAAAAATGAATATTTAAAAGGGGGATATGTGTGCACACACTGTGTTCCGGGAGCTATCAGTAAATAAATTGATTAAAATGGGATCAGACATTGTGTAGACAAGACTCAGTGGGAATTAACATTTGGCCATAGAGAGCTAGTATGAAAATACATGCAGACTAACTAAATGTCGCCTCTATCTGAGTGTCAACAGTTCTTTATACTCCATAAATGTGAGAGATCCTCTCTATTATTCAAGCCCCTGGGTATATACAGTCAATATTAAAAATCCATTTGGATTCAGTAGTAAGTAGGCGTCTCTCATAATCGCCTCCCCTCCAATTTGGTGTCACTATTTGTATGCCTACATAATTAAAATCTTTGTGGCTTGCTCGATGGTGATTGGTAAAATGTCTGTAAAGTGCTGTCTCAGTGCTTTCGTGCTCAATCTTTAATAAGTGTTCTCTGATGCGATCTTTAAGAGTTCTGGACGTTTGTCCTATATATTGAAGTCCACAGCTGCACCATATCAGATAGACAACTCCTCTATCACTACATCTTATAAGATCATTGATCTTATATCTCACCTTCGAGTTGAAAGAAGTGAATTCTTTGGTTTTCACACCTCTTTTACAGGCTTTGCAATTTGGACACGGGAAAAAACCTTTGATTTCCCTGCCAAATACATCCCTTGTTTTGTTGGATGTTCTCTTAGGTATACTGGGGGACAATTTATTTTTGAGATTATCAGTCTTTCTGTATATGAAGACAGGACGTGTCGACAATTTGTCCCCTATTATTTCATCGTTTTTTAAAAGTGACCAATGCTTCTCTATAATTCTCTCCACAATATGTCTATTTTCATTGTATTCTGTTATAAATGGAATAGTTAGTGGATTATCTTCAGAGTAGTTAATCGCTTTCTTGGGTTTATATACCAGGAGCTCGTTTCGATTTTTCTTCCTAACCTCTTCCATAGTCTGAGTTAGGGATTCTTCATCATAACCCCTTTCTAGAAATTTGTCTTTGAGGATAGCAGCTTGTTCTTCCCACTTGATGGAATTGGAGCAGTTTTTCTTTAATCTTAAAAATTGTCCCTTCGGTATATTGGTCTTCCATCTATTAAGGTGACAGCTTTCTCGATGAATATAATTGTTACAGTCCACTTCCTTAAAGAAAGTGGACGTTTCTATTTTACCTTCAATGATATCGATTTTTAGATCCAGAAAGTTGATTGTCTTATTGCTCATCTCATATGTGAATTTGAGGTTACAGGTATTGTTGTTCATGACTTTCAGAGTGTGTTCTAGGTCCTCCTTAGATCCCTTCCATATCATAATTATATCGTCTATGTACCTGTTGTAGAGGACCAGGTCCGCGCTAGCTGGGCATGACTCCCAAAAAACAAGTTCCCAATAACCCATATATAAATTGGCGTAGCTAGGCGCGAACCTGGTCCCCATGGCTGTACCACATATTTGCTTAAAAAAGACTCCATTATTGCTGAAATAATTATGGGTCAGGATGAACCTTATCCCATTAAGGATAAATTCCCTCTGTTGTTCAGGTAGGTTGTCATCTTGTCTCAGAAAGAAATCCACTGCCTCTATACCACCTTCATGTGGTATACTGGTATAGAGGGATGTGACATCACTGGTGACGACTATGTAATTTTCTCCCCATTCTATATTTTCCAGTTTGTTTAGTACCTGAGTCGAATCTCTCAGATATGACGGTAATTGGATGACGTATTTCTGTAGTAATCTATCTATATATTCGGATAGATTACTAGATAAACCCCATATCCCTGAAATTATCGGCCGACCAGGGGGTTTGTCAAGGGATTTATGAACTTTGGGGAGATAGTATAGGACTGGGGTGATGGGGTATTTGGTATTTATGTATTTAAACTCTTTCTCGTTTAATATTCCCATTCTCTTAGCCTCTCCCAATAATTCTTCCAATTCCTTTTTGAATGTCTCAAATGGATTTTTTCTTAATATTTCATATGTCTGTTGATCTGATAAGATTCTGTCGCATTCACGATCGTAGTCTATTTTGTTTAGGACTACGATGCCCCCACCTTTATCCACTGGTTTAATAACCAAGTCGTGATTCTTTTCGAGGGTCTTTATAGTTTCCATTTGTTCTTTTGAAAGGTTATGTTTGTGTCTATTCAATTTTTTGTAGTTGATGTCTCTGATCTCATTACAGATCATGATCATGGTGTCGAATGTTTCTATGGCATTGCCTTTGCTTGCTACTGGATAAAAGTTCGATCTAGGTTTTAGATCCGTATGTAGGTAGATGTTCTCATTGGTAGATTGAGTGCATGAATAAGCATGGTTAGTAGTTTGTATTTCCAATGGAGTTTTCATAAAGTGCCTTTTGAGTGTCAATTTCCTGACTAATTCTTTTGCATTTATGAAAGTATTAAACTTGTTCAAACTCTTAGATGGAGCAAACGACAGTCCATAGCTTAGCACAGATGTTTCCTTCTCTGTTAGTTCTTTAGAGCTCAAATTGAATATACCTTTTGTGATAGTTTTAGCACCTGGTGGGGAGGGAGATGGTTTTTCTTTATTCAGTCTTCTTCCTCCTCTCTTACTTCTGTGGGTCTTCTTTTGTCTGTTGGGGTTTGGAGATCCTCTGAGTTTGGGTTCTTTCTCTTCATAGATCCCCTTTCTAGTTCTTTGGATACTTTCTGAGGTATCCCTAAAAAGGAGTGCCCTGATGTTGATGCTTGATGTTCTTCATTCATACCTGTACTTGTTGCTTTCTTATTCTGTTGTCTTTGTCCTTGTTGGAATTGGGGGTTCGTTCCATGCCAATTGGGATCTGGTCGCGATCTTGGGTAGTTATGTCTGGGGGATTCATAATTGTCATTGTGGTGATAGTTGTACCACTGGTCCCCTCTGTTATATGACTGTGGGTGTCTCCAATTTTGGTACCTTGGATATCCCCCTTGTCCCCAAAATGTATCTTGGTTCTCTCTATTATTACCATATGGTCTTCGAAATTGTCTCTGGTAATGGTTTGGATATGGAAGACCAATATACCGAAGGGACAATTTTTAAGATTAAAGAAAAACTGCTCCAATTCCATCAAGTGGGAAGAACAAGCTGCTATCCTCAAAGACAAATTTCTAGAAAGGGGTTATGATGAAGAATCCCTAACTCAGACTATGGAAGAGGTTAGGAAGAAAAATCGAAACGAGCTCCTGGTATATAAACCCAAGAAAGCGATTAACTACTCTGAAGATAATCCACTAACTATTCCATTTATAACAGAATACAATGAAAATAGACATATTGTGGAGAGAATTATAGAGAAGCATTGGTCACTTTTAAAAAACGATGAAATAATAGGGGACAAATTGTCGACACGTCCTGTCTTCATATACAGAAAGACTGATAATCTCAAAAATAAATTGTCCCCCAGTATACCTAAGAGAACATCCAACAAAACAAGGGATGTATTTGGCAGGGAAATCAAAGGTTTTTTCCCGTGTCCAAATTGCAAAGCCTGTAAAAGAGGTGTGAAAACCAAAGAATTCACTTCTTTCAACTCGAAGGTGAGATATAAGATCAATGATCTTATAAGATGTAGTGATAGAGGAGTTGTCTATCTGATATGGTGCAGCTGTGGACTTCAATATATAGGACAAACGTCCAGAACTCTTAAAGATCGCATCAGAGAACACTTATTAAAGATTGAGCACGAAAGCACTGAGACAGCACTTTACAGACATTTTACCAATCACCATCGAGCAAGCCACAAAGATTTTAATTATGTAGGCATACAAATAGTGACACCAAATTGGAGGGGAGGCGATTATGAGAGACGCCTACTTACTACTGAATCCAAATGGATTTTTAATATTGACTGTATATACCCAGGGGCTTGAATAATAGAGAGGATCTCTCACATTTATGGAGTATAAAGAACTGTTGACACTCAGATAGAGGCGACATTTAGTTAGTCTGCATGTATTTTCATACTAGCTCTCTATGGCCAAATGTTAATTCCCACTGAGTCTTGTCTACACAATGTCTGATCCCATTTTAATCAATTTATTTACTGATAGCTCCCGGAACACAGTGTGTGCACACATATCCCCCTTTTAAATATTCATTTTTTAATATCCATTTTAATATCCATTTTAATATCTATTGATTATCCCTTTTTATAGATTTTACAGCATTTTAATAGAAAATTGATCTTATTTATAACAATACTTTTTTCTATATTAGGGTAATTTTATGTCATTAACTTGTAAGGATATACGACTTCCTACCTAATTCATGCACTTATGTACATTTTCAACTTATGTATTTTAAAACACACACAATTTATGCAATTTTTTGTATCTTTTATACATTTGTATCTAATGGATTTTCAAATATTTCGCTATATCAGCTTTTTTGTAATAATTTATTTTTATATTTGTCTATTGCTCTCCCCATTGCTAATATAGTTCCTACAAAATTGACTCACATAGGATGTTTACCGCCATTCAGTATTGAAACCGGAACTGAAAGTAAACAAAATAATATGGCACTTCCGGTTTGACGCTCACGTGCGTAGATACGGAGCGATGCCCTAAAATAACATTCTATTTTTCTTTACCAACTTTTCTCTACATTAGGGCAGTTTTATGTAAATTTATGTAATTTACATGTAAGGATATAAGATTTATGCACTTATGCACACTTTTAACGTATTTATTTTGAAACATTCACAATTCATGCAAATTCATGCAATTTTATGTATATTTTTTATATATTTGTACCCAATATTTTAATAATTTTCCATTTCAGTTTTTTGTATTAATATATTAATGTCTTTTTATATCTGTCCATTTGAATATCTCACCAGATATTAATGTTCTCCCCATTGCCAATATAGCTTCCACGAAACTGACCCACATAGGTTGCTTACCGGTATTTAGTATCGAAACCGAAACCGGAAGTAAACAAATAGTATGTCACTTCCGGTTCGACGCTCACGTGCGCAGATACGGAGCGATGTTTTGAAATAACAATTACCAAATACAACTTCCACATAACACAATAACCCACTGGGCCAATAATTGTTAGAATAAAAATACAGTTGATTACAGACGCAACAACAATATTGATGAGAAGATTTACCATTGAAATACTAAGGTTCATACCGGAAGTGAAATACAAAGGACACTTCCGGGTTAATGTCAATGAGTGTTTAGCGCCAAAACCACGATATTCTATTGGTTATCAATACACATAAATAGAGCCACCAGTACTCACCACAAGATAGTCTTGAGAAAGGCCTGATACAGAGGCCGAAACGCGTTGACAATTTGGTGAGCATTATTTTAATATTATTTGTATCTGGAAACGTTATTGCACTATGTTATATTTTGTAATTCACAGGAACTACTAGGACATTATTGAAAGGATACCAGAAGAAAAACTCTTCATCACTTACACGGATATAAACAAAACATTCACTCATAAGGAAACACTTATAAGGAGGATCACTCACTAACATTCAATATTTATTTGGATTACAGCAATTTTTAATTTTTAATTTTTTGACACAATATTTTTAACACATTGGTTTTTTTTTTTTCCACAATTTTTTCCTCAATTTTTTCACTTTTTAATAAATTTTTATATTTTTGTAAATTTTATATATTTTTTATATATATAAATTTTTTACATTTTTACTCTTACTTTTACAACACTATTTTTTACTTTTATTTTTATATTTTACTTTTTCCACCAATATCACAGGATTCACATAATTTTTTGTTTGGATTTTACTAGTTTCACCACTTGATTTTTTTATGGATTTGTCTTACTGGAATTCTTACCACTAGAACACATCTATTGGATACATCCATTGGATGCAATTATTGGATACATTTGCTAGAAGCAACATTGCACAACTCCAGGTTTTCTAACTTCCATTGTCGATTTCCATATCTGCTGATCTCTCCATTTGGAGAGACTTCCTAAGATATTTCTGTAACATTTACATTGTTTTTATATTCAGATAAAAATCGATCTCTTTAATTTGTATATGTAAGTTTGTATAGTACACATGGATCCATGTTAATAATATGATTTGTTAATAAATGTTTGATAATTTTTAACTCATTTCCAACCTATTTTTAACAGATTTTTATTTAATTTTACTTAATTTGTTAGAGTCTTCCTTTGCCTTCTTTTAGGCGCTTTTGGACTATTGTTGTATTTGTATCTTTGATTAGGGTAAGCTAGATACCCTATTATCCAGGAGCCATAAGGAAGCAGGTTGTGCGCTGGGAGACATTTTGATTATACATACATACATACACACAGAGACACCCACAGAAAACATACAAAGACATACACACACACAGAGAGACAACCACATGAAAAACACAGAAAGACATACATACACACACCCTCACTGAGACATCCACAGAAAACACACAAAGACATACACACACCCTCACAGAGACACCCACAGAAAACACAGACATATATACATACACACAAACACCCTCACAGAAACACCCATAAAAAAAGCTCAAAGACATATGCACACACCCTCACAGACATCCACAGAAAATGCACAAAGACATACACACCCACCCTCACAGAGAGACCCACAGATAAAAAATACATACACATAGAGACACAAACCAAAGCACAAAGACATAAACACATACAACCACAGAAACACTCACAGGAGGAAACATTTATGCACCTTGCATCCCCTAAATCAACAGTGTGTGACATGCATGATTAAAAAAAAATGCAGAAATTAAGAGATCACTTTTAAAAGAATCATATTTTTAAATGTGCAAACAAAAATAATTCTGTGAATTCAAAATTGTACATTAATGAGCTGGGTAGATGGCTAGATGAAGAAAAGTACCTTTAAAAGGTTAACATATGTTTTTTTGTTTTTTTCCCATTTCCCCCAACCAAGAGCACCAGTTCAAATATAGTGTACAAATTTTCCCATCTGTCAGCTGTACTTATGGATTTTGAAAATGCTGTACTCTATATGGTCTTGGTGGGACCATAAGCTGTGGTACTCATACCAGATCTGGTTAAATGCAGGATTTAGGCTTGTTGGTATGTATTTCAAAACTAAGTCAGCTGTAGTGTAAACTGAACAGTTTTAAGTTAACCTGTCTCATTTCAAACACTGAGCAATCTTAGTCTGAGAGTATAATATTTTATGCAGATGTAAAAATCTTAAATAAAATGCCTCCTTGCATCTGGAAAGTCCTTGCATAAAGGGGCAGTAAACTGGAATGTAATATATATATATATATATATATATATATATATATATATATATATATATATATATATATATATATATATATATATATATATATATATATATATATATATATATAAAATGCATATCTGCCAAAAGGGCATCTACCATTTGTGTATTGAGGAGGAAACATTTCTGCATGGTTTTAAATATAGAATTTCTACAGCATTGTCAAATAATCATAAATACACTGCTGCTAAAAAATGTGTTTTTATGGACCCCTAGCCCCACCATACAACTACTACCACACTGAAGTTACAATCCAAAATTGCACAAAGAAATAAAAAAACATTTGCTAAGTAAGTCCTACCTCCTCTTCAAATGAAAGTGATCTGCCGTCACACTGTACAAAGTGCCAAGTCTGTCTCACACTGAGCATAGTGGTTTAGTGCAAACTAAGAAATCCTCTCAAATGCTAATACTTTAATCCTTGTAATAACATTTCCCATGCTCAATTAGCACTCTGCTGTAGTACCCACTGGTGGCTGCCAAAATTATTATTATTTTTTTTTTTTAGTTCTTGCCTCATGGGGCCCCCCTGGCTCATTGGGCCCCTGACAGGAGTCACCCCTGTCACCCCCTGATGGCGGCCCTGTGCACATCAGAGGCCATGTAACACAAGAGAGGGATGTGTATAACTAATTGGACAACTATGTGTATAATATAAGGTGGACATGTTATGTAAATTACGTAATTAGAGCACTGCAGCTAATAAGTAAGCAGCAAAAGCCTCCTGGCTTATGTGTAAAAAAAAAAAAAACACCTCAATATCTATTTAATTATGTATACAAGTTATGTCTATCTAGTTTTGCTTTCTATGGAATCAGGAAGTATAAAAATGTATACATTTTTTTTTTAATTCACCAGTATATAGATTAATCAGTCTGCAATCAATATTGGAAGCTAAACTGTAATCTAATCTATAGCTGAAGAAGCATTCCATTTCAAAAGACTGTTTCATAAAAGTAATTTTCACTTGATTTTATTAAATGATTTAAGCTGGCATGCTTTTTTGACATGTGCACTCTTGTCACAAAACAAAAGAAAGCATACTGCGTTTAGCCATCCAAACAGAAGTGCTTCACATTGGACAGCAATCAGTAACTGCTGGATTTGTAAGGAGCCATCAAATTACTGAGATATGTCAAACTGTTATAAATTTCCAAGCTGGCTATTAACTTTTACAGACAGATGTGTGCTCAAGATGCAGTAGTTTGAGCACATTTCTGAGGTGTTTTCACACTATTACTGTCATTGCTTGAAACTGATCAGGGGGCTGACCATATAATGCAGCAGACATGTAATACTGCAAGAAAGTAACAAATAAAGCTTTATTTAACAGACGTTTAAAGGGACATTAAACCCAATTTTTTTCTTTCATGTTTTAGAAAGAGCATGGCATTTTAAACAACTTTCCAATTTACTTCTATTGTCTAATTTGCTTCATTCTCTTGCTATACTTTGCTGAAAAGCATATCTAGATAGGCTCAGTAGCTACTGATTGGTTGCTGCACATAGATGCCTTGTCTGATTGGCTCACCCATGTGCAATGCTATTTCTTCAACAAAGGATATCTAACGAAAGAAGCAAATTAGATAATAGAAGTAAAATTGTAATGTTGTTTAAAATGGTATTCTCTATCTAAATCATGAAAGAAAATTTTCGGGTTTAGTGTCCCTTTAACCATCCGGCTCTCAAGATTGCTACAGTATCAAATAACCATGATTATTTTCACCCCTTGCAGTTTGTTATCCAAAATTGATATATATTAGTGTATCCTAACATAATTTATTCCAGTATTATCCATCTATGTATTACTATAAAGTAAAATATAGAACTCTTTGTGTGTGTGTGTGTCTATATAGCTAAAATGATGTCCTATGTAAAAGAATACTTTTTTGCACATGTTTATGTTGATAAAAATTAATATTTTTATTTCAATGTACATTTTCTGAATCAACAAATGTAAATGCATTTTTTGAATGTCCTCCTCTCAGTTATTAAGTTACCTGCCTTAATGGCCATAAAAACATATTTTGTAGGAAAATAATTTTCTTTCATTCTGTAATTAATGAAAAAAGAAATAATTACACTGTAATCCTGATGCACTGGTAATGGATATAATCTCCATAATAAAGGTACATTTGTTTACTATGCACACAATATTTAAAATTAAGTTTTAGAAAATATTTTGAAATACGCTGTTTACTACATTTTTTATTTTATGAAAATGGACCAGAAAACATATGCATCAAACATGCAGAACATATTGCAGTATAAAAAAAGTATTTTAGCTTCATCATTTTTTTCTCATATTTTCTATACAAATTCAATGCAAGCAGTACTTGTTGCTGCTGTAAACTCGATCATTGAATACGCAACAGATTGCAATAACAATAACACACATCATAAAATTACAGTGACAATGTTACAATAAACATAAAAGAAGTGCTCAGTTTAGACACAAAGCAATGTGTAATAGTGTTTATTAATCTTTGCATGCAGTTGCAGCTGTAATAGTTAACATAGCTGGAATACAATTACTTAGGTACGTAAAACTAGGGATGCTCCCTTAATAGGAGAAGACACAGCTGTTGAGATTAGTTTTAGGTTATCTTGGATAAAATTACGCTTCTTTGTGGTTGTTGGAGGCTTAAACCCAGATGAAAATATTTTGGATGGTACTTCAGAGAGTGATGTGGATTTTGGTGTTTTCCCTTTGACTTCATAGTTCCACTGCATTGTAGGTGTCTACAATAAAAAAAAAGAAGAAGAATGTTATTCATTGAGTTGTGGATTCCATCATTAAACTAATATTTGTAAATTAGAATAACTATATGTATAATTGTGTACTCATTAACATTTCATCCAAATATTGCTAGGGATAAAGGTACAATGCTAGCTTCCTAGATTTTTATTATTATAATTTCAATTAAGGAATGTTGCCCTACTTGCAGATTCATTGTTAGTCTTTCCCTTAAAGACTAATAATAACATTATTGATTAAGGAATATCTGTTTAATGAAATCTCAATTAAATCACAATGGAATGAACAATATTTTACAACATTCTATTCTATTTTTGAAAACAAATATATTGTCATTTTATTAGCATTATTTCTATATTTTATTTTATTTTATTTAGTTGGAGCTGTGATCATTTTATATTGTGCAGTGGATTTGTAAGTTCAACCATGGTTTTAGGAAATGTATATGAGATAATCAAGCTCATTTTAATTGAAGAAAATACATTGAATTAATATACATGCTGTGGCTAGAGATGTTTTTAAAGGGACACTCAGGTCAAAATTAAGCTTTCATGATTCAGACAGAGCATGCAATTTTAAACAACTTTCCAATTTACATCCATTAACAAAATGTGCACAGTATTGTTATATTTACACTTTTTGATTCATCAGCTCCTACTGAGCATGTGCAAGAAATCACAGAATATACATATATGCATTTGTGATTGGCTGGTGACTGTCACATGATACAGAAGTGGAAATAGACCTAACTTTGAAATGTGTCAGAAACAAATATAGTACTCGTTTGAAGTTCAGACTAGGTGCTATTGCATTGTCTTTTTTTATCATGTATTTGTTTATTATGCAAATCTACTGTATTTACTGGTCCTTTAAGAAATAAGATGCATATGCTAGTTCATTAATTTTTTTTTTTATATATTTTATTTCATTTAAGGAAGTTATCCTTCATGACAGATATATGTTTAGCATTTCTCTTAAAGACTAATAACAGATATGGTTAAAATCAAAATTTATGCTAACCTGATAAATTTCTTTCTTTCCAGATATGGAGAGTCCACAACGCCATTCAATTACTAGTGGGAATATCACTCCTAGCCAGCAGGAGGGGGCAAAGAGCACCACAGCAAAGCTGTTAAGTGTCACTCCCTACCCATAATCCCCAGTCATTCGACCAAAGGGAAATGGAAAAGGAATAAAACAAAGGTGTAGAGATGCCTTAGGTTTAGTAAAAAATAACTGTCCTAATAAAGGGTGGGGTCAGGTAAGCATAAATTTTGTTTTCTTTCCTAAGATATGGAGAGTCCACAACATCATTCAGTTACTTGTGGGAACCAATACCCAAGCTAGAGGACACAGAATGAACAGGGAGGGAGAACAAGACAGGCAGACCTTAACAGGAGGAACCACTGCTTGAAGAACATTTCTCCCAAAAGAGGCCTCAGCCGAGGCAAAAGTTTCAAATTTGTAAAATTTGTAAAAAGTATGCATAGAGGACCAAGTTGCAGCCTTGCAAATCTGTTCCATAGAAGCTTCATTTTTGAAAGCCCAAGAATAGGAGGCAGCCCTAGTGGAATTAGCTGTAATTCTCTCAGGAGGCTGCTGTCCAGCAGTCTCATAAGCAAAATGAATCATACTTCTCAACCAGAGGGAAAGAGAAGTAGCCTTCTGACCCTTACACTTTCCTGAGAAACAAACAAACAGGGCAGGAGACTGGCGAAATTCCTTAGTTGACTGTAGGTAGAATTTTAGAGCACACACAACATCCAAGTGGTGCAACAGACATTCTTTATGAGAAGGATTGGGACAGAGAGAAAGAACAACAATTTCTCGATTAATATTTCTATCAGAAACCACTTTAGGAAGAAACCCCAATTTAGTACGAAGAACCTCCTTATCCGCATAAAAGATAAGGTAAGGTGAATCACACTGCAAAGCCGAGAGTTCCGAAACTCTCAGAGCAGAAGAGATAGCAATAAGAAACAAAACCTTCCAAGATAGCAACTTAATATCTATGGAAATAAATTAGCTTAAACAGAGTCTGCTGAAAAACATTAAGAAAAAGATTTAGGCTCCAAGGAGGAGAAACAGATTTAAACACAGGCCTGATTCTGACCAGGGGGGCCTGACAAAAAGGTTGAACATCTGGCACATCCGCCAGATGCTTGTGTAACAAAATAGATAATGCAGAAGTTTGACCTTTCAGAGAACTGACTGACAACCCTTTCTCCAGACCTTCCTAGAGAAAAGACAAAATTCTAGGAATCCTGACCCTACTCCAAGAGCAGCCCTTAGATTCACACCAATAAAGGTATTTACCCCATACGTTATGGTAAATTTTTCGAGTAACAGGCTTGCAAGCCTGGATCATGGTCTCAATGACCGACTGAGAAAATCCATGCTTAGACAGAACTAAGCGTTCAATCTCCAAACAGTCAGCTTCAGAGAAACGAGAATTAGATGGAGGAATGGAACTTGAGTTAGAAGGTCTTTCCTGCTCTGAGCAGGCGGACAGACATTGCCACAATTCAACCCGATCGAGTATGATCAGGTTGATTCAGAGCTGCTGGTGCAATGCTGAATACGGAAAGTGTATTGCTCTCCGTATTCAGCGAGGTCTGGCGGACCTGATCCGCACTGTCGGATCAGGTCCGCCAGACCTTGATAAATAGAGGCCCCGTCTAATAACTTGCATATTAGCATCATTAATAAAGGAATTGGCTAGTTTGAGAGCCTTAATCCTATATTGTATCTCCTCCTACAGAGTCTCTACTAAAATTGATTCAGACAAGGCGTTGCACCAATAATATGCCACATTTGCTACTGTGGCAATACAAACTGCAGGTTGCCATTGAAGACCTTGATGAATATACATCTTCTTCAAATAAACTTTTTGTCCATGGGATCCTTAAAGCAGCAGCTATATCTATATATCTATATCTTTTGTGATTGGACTTACCTCTATAAGGACATTTTATTATTATTATCACTGTTACATCATATATATTGCTCTGGTTCTCTATACTGTTAAGCTCTTTATGTTTGAGTCTTCTATGGCCAGCTATGCTATATTTTGGCCAGTATGTTACACTGATGCTATAGTCATTATATAATTGATATATTTAACACAGTAGTTACTTTTGCCATATAATTGATACAACAGTCATCTCATATGTATGCATTTTTCATCTATCTGTGTACTTAGTATATCAGTATTTACCATTGGCGCTTCTTATAGTTACCAGCTTGGCATAATCAAGGTCTTATATTTGCCTGCTGTGTATCTTGTCTACCATACTCTATATGGATTGTAGTTCTGTTATCCAGAGTAGAAATAGCCCCTACAACTTTAGGCACCGTTCGCCAAGAATTTTTTATGGACTCAGCAACAGGAAACATGTTTTTAAATACAGGAGATGGGGAGAAAGGAATTCCTGGCTTCTCCTATTCCTGTAAAATAGTCTCCATCACACGGTCTGGGACAGGAAAAACTTCCACCAAGGAAAGAACATCATAGTATTTATTATGCTTACTAGACTTCTTAGGTTTGAGACTGACAGAAGTATCTGAGTCGTCAGTATAGTAGTAATACCTCCTTTAACAGTACACAAAGGTGTTCCAGCTTAAATCTGAAGTTTACTTCTTCAGTATCAGATGTAGGAATAATACTGTCCAAATCTGAGATTTCACCCTCAGAGGCTACCGACGTATCCTCCTCATCAGACCTATGAGGGAGGGCAACCTGTGTAGCAGTAGGTGGAACAGAAACCTTACTATCTGAATGTCTAATTTTCCTCTTGCATTTTCCCAGCATAGGAAAAGCAGATAATGCTGCAAATACCGCAGAAGCTACCTGTGCAGCAAAATTTGCAGGCAAATAAACTCCTCCAGAAGGCTGAGAGGAACTGCAGGGCACTGTATGTGATGCCATATATATAGGCTTGGGACATTTGAAGAGAAAGCTGTGGCATTGCCTAAACAGCATCATCCTGAGAGACATTGGGCTCAGAGGGCAACATTTTTTCTTTAATTTGAAGTGTTCAAGATAAGCATGCAGCACAGAATTGCATAGGCAAAACAATTTGTGCCTCAAGCCATAACAAGCATTTGTCAAAAGACAGAGTCTTGGTCCATGTCCATAATACTAAATAAAAAAATTCCCCAAATTGTAGAAATGTTTTAAATACACTGTCACTTTAAGAATTTTTAATACCACAGCCGTTTAACATGCAAAAAATCTTTAAAATAATAAACCAATCAGGCCGCCTACACCTCAGACAGGCTGAGGTACCTTACCTTAACACTTATACACAATTTGGCTGCCAGAAGTCTCTAAAATGATCATATAGTATATCGTCATTGAAGAGACTGAAATTCGATGACGCCGCTCCGCTCCATGAATATCCGACAGCAGAGAGAAGTCACATGACCGGCAGGGAGAGGAAACTACACAGCAAGTAAAAGACGCGCGTTTCCCTCTGCCTACAACACCGGAGCTTAATTTACACAAATGCTCAAGCAGTCTGTCAGTTAGCCTGTTCTAGCTAAGCAAGCAAAGAAAAGCAACTGCAAATTTTAAGTTTATACATAAATCCCTGTATAAAATATAAGCCACACACATACTAATAAAGTATTTCAACAAAATGAGTCCAAAGAGGAAAAAACATCCCAATAAAGGAAAGATTAACCCCTATTCACAACATACATAATGTGCCTGCCCACTGCCAAAGAAAATCCTGTATAAAAGGTTTAAAAAATGTCCCCATCTACTGCATATGACATATTATTCTTAAGTGCAAGTCTCCAAGACCTAGAAGACAAAAGCACTTACCTGCAGTATAGCTGTCTGGCAGGAAGACAGCTCACAAGGCGTGAAAGGACACATACTCCTTACAGAGACCTGTAGAAAAAGAAAGAACAGAGTAACCAGCTCTGGCTTTCTGTACCATGGGCAGCAATGTGTTAGGAAACAAAGCAAAGACTACCTCACAACTTCCGAACTGCTTAAAAGCCACCACTACTCTACTGAAGAGATTGACGTGGACTTTCTTCAAACATTAAACTTCACCACCTCCATTGACATAGGCAAAGAGAATGACTGGGGATTGTGGGTAGGGGAGTGACAATTAGACCTTTAGCCCGCTGCTTCATAACTGGTGTTTCTGGCGCTTGATATATGGGCCCCATTGACTGAAGCAGTAACAGAAATACCATCATATTCAAAACTGCAGGGCTGGAAGAGACCAACTTAAACAGGCAAAATTTAGTTTTATTATCAAATTATTTAGAGTATTTGCAGCTCTCTTTAAAGCTGTTCTCTTATTTTAACACATTACAGAAGCCACTTGGTAAATCTCTACATATTTATGTTGGGCGCCACCATCTTGGAACACACATATTTTAGCATCCTGTGACAGAAGCATTTTGCTTTCAAAGGTCACAGAGATTTCTGACAGGTGTACCTTGCATTTTGATTTAGAATGCACACCAGAATACAAAAGGTTTACATTTTTGCAGTTTACACAATTTCAAATTTGCAAAACATATAAAAAGCAAACGCAGAGACTGCAAAAACATATCACTCCTGCTCTGCATTGTGCACACTATACTGAAGTGCACAATATGGCTTATCAAGAGGAAAGTGATATCACTGATCTACGAATGTGCACCGCTTCTATCACATGGTACAAGAATATTGTGGCGACCGGTGTGAAAGTGCAGAGCTTCACTAACCAGCCCTTTTAAATGGTAAAAATAAGCTAATGGATTTGAAGAGAGCTGCAGACACAGGTGAAATACAAGAACATAGAGAGTTCTAAAAGATATATTATAAATATATGGGATGCATACAGGGAAATGTTAGATCTCAGGTGATGTATATAATGTAACTTTTATTGAAATTTGGAAATAAGATCTTGATTATTTCCCTAAAAACATATTTAATAATTAAATATGACTAAATGTAACATCTGATAGACTGATGTCAAAAGATAATTATTTAGTATAACTGTCTATGATTTCATGTATAACAGTATTATATCACAGCACTGAATGGCCCAAACTAGTGGACAAAACATTCTGCAACTTTTACAACTCAAATTAATTTAATTTGCTCTACCAGGAATTACTGCTGATGTTGATGTTCCTTAATATTCGCCCATCACCCAACAACAATACAAACGTTTACAGCAATTAAGATGAAAGAGCCAATGCCATTAACTGGGAATGTTAATAACTACAGTTCAGTTTCTAAATTAGAAGAGAGATAACAAAGTATTTGTTGGCAAAAAACAAAATCCATTTAAGAGCTGGCATGACTGATAAAAACTGCTAGCAGAGAACAGACCACCGAGGAATTTATTACTAAACTAAAACATTACTTGTTTGTGATAAACTTATGGCGCCAGCTATATTTATGAGGGCTCCTTATGTTCTCTCACTTAAGATTAAGTATTCATGCAGGTACAATTTTGTTAAAATGTTGTGGTAAAAGAATGAAAGATTTCATTGTTATGCATATTAAAGCCTTTAGCTTGGAGGGAGAGAAACAAGAAGCAAGATAATTAATTTCATGTAATAGCGGGATATAAGATCTAGATTTTACAATGCAAATGCACAAACAAAAACGAATATAGTTATTTCTATTAGATTTTAGCTGCATGATGCAACTTAATGTTAAGAGCCTGAAGGGGAAACAAATGAATAAAGCATTGCTATTTTTTTGATTTCCAATTGGTACATTTTCCTAGGAAAATTATATATGACATAATTAAATAATGAGAAGATAAAATATCACTTAATTCTGAAGTAAAGATTATATTATATGCGTGCTAATAAATGTCATGCAAGACACGAACGGCCTATGAGTTCTCACCAGTTCCTATCTTAATCTATGTACGTCATTAATTTAAAAATGGAGAAATAAGTGAGTTTTAGTGAATAATACAGGAATTTGTAAAGAGTGTAGAGGTTGTGTTCTAGTCTTAATGGATCTAGGGGAGAGAATGAGTAGAAATTCAAAGTTAATTTTCTCCAGAGAAATTATTCCCTATAAACTATAGACTTTGACATATTAACTAAACTACAATAAACTACTGACTGACAAAATACTTTGTGCTTCATTTATTAAGCTGCAATAGTAGCTTTGGAGCCCCAGCGTATCAGGCTTGTGAAAATTGTAATCATCCAGATCTGATTTGATTGGGATGATTGACAGCACCCACTAACACACAATTAGCTTTGCACAAGCATGGGACAGCATTGCACAAGCAGCTTTTGCAATGTTAAATGCAGGCAGGCTGGTCGGACAAGGTTCAATATAGCAAACCTTGTCCACTTGCCAAATGATAAATTAAGCCCTATGTGTCTTATTTATTTATATTTATTTATTATAAAAACTAAACATTGTTTATCTAACTACAGATACCCTTTGAGATTTTTGTTACAACACTACAGGGAGTGCAGAATTATTAGGCAAGTTGTATTTTTGAGGATTAATTTTATTATTGAACAACAACCATGTTCTCAATGAACCCAAAAAAACTCATTAATATCAAAGCTGAATAGTTTTGGAAGTAGTTTTTAGTTTGTTTTTAGTTATAGCTATTTTAGGGGGATATCTGTGTGTGCAGGTGACTATTACTGTGCATAATTATTAGGCAACTTAACAAAAAACAAATATATACCCATTTCAATTATTTATTTTTACCAGTGAAACCAATATAACATCTCAACATTCACAAATATACATTTCTGACATTCAAAAACAAAACAAAAACAAATCAGTGACCAATATAGCCACCTTTCTTTGCAAGGACACTCAAAAGCCTGCCATCGATGGATTCTGTCAGTGTTTTGATCTGTTCACCTTCAACATTGCGTGCAGCAGCAACCACAGCCTCGCAGACACTGTTCAGAGAGGTGTACTGTTTTCCCTCCTTGTAAATCTCACATTTGATGATGGACCACAGGTTCTCAATGGGGTTCAGATCAGGTGAACAAGGAGGCCATGTCATTAGATTTTCTTCTTTTATACCCTTTCTTGCCAGCCACGCTGTGGAGTATTTGGACGCGTGTGATGGAGCATTGTCCTGCATTAAAATCATGTTTTTCTTGAAGGATGCAGACTTCTTCCTGTACCACTGCTTGCAGAAGGTGTCTTCCAGAAACTGGCAGTAGGACTGGGAGTTGAGCTTGACTCCATCCTCAACCCGAAAAGGCCCCACAAGCTCATCTTTGATGATACCAGCCCAAACCAGTACTCCACCTCCACCTTGCTGGCGTCTGAGTCGGACTGGAGCTCTCTGCCCTTTACCAATCCAGCCACGGGCCCATCCATCTGGCCCATCAAGACTCACTCTCATTTCATCAGTCCATAAAACCTTAGAAAAATCAGTCTTGAGATATTTCTTGGCCCAGTCTTGACGTTTCAGCTTGTGTGTCTTGTTCAGTGGTGGTCGTCTTTCAGCCTTTCTTACCTTGGCCATGTCTCTGAGTATTGCACACCTTGTGCTTTTGGGCACTCCAGTGATGTTGCAGCTCTGAAATATGGCCAAACTGGTGGCAAGTGGCATCTTGGCAGCTGCACGCTTGACTTTTCTCAGTTCATGGGCAGTTATTTTGCGCCTTGGTTTTTCCACACGCTTCTTGCGACCCTGTTGACTATTTTGAATGAAACGCTTGATTGTTCGATGATCACGCTTCAGAAGCTTTGCAATTTTAAGAGTGCTGCATCCCTCTGCAAGATATCTCACTATTTTTGACTTTTCTGAGCCTGTCAAGTCCTTCTTTTGACCCATTTTGCCAAAGGAAAGGAAGTTGCCTAATAATTATGCACACCTGATATAGGGTGTTGATGTCATTAGACCACACCCCTTCTCATTACAGAGATGCACATCACCTAATATGCTTAATTGGTAGTAGGCTTTCGAGCCTATACAGCTTGGAGAAAGACAACATGCATAAAGAGGATGATGTGGTCAAAATACTCATTTGCCTAATAATTCTACACTCCCTGTAATGGAAACTTTGCCTTCCAGGTGTGTTACACTGTTAAAGCATCCCCTGGAAGCCAAATACCAAGGGCATGATGATCAAAAACTTGCCAGCATGGAGAGAAATCACACAAAATCTTTGGGATTATTTTTATTGATTATTTTATTGTAATGTAGGAGTCTCCTTCAAATAGTGCCTCTCCTTCTCTGCATAGTGAAATAAACATCTCTCAAGATACAATTTGCTTTTCTAAAACTATTTTGATGGCTCTCACAGTACTTATTATAGACTATGTAAGAAAAGGAGATAGCTACATTGTTACATTAGAGTTCAATTAAGCAGGCTACCATTGCTAATTTTAATAGAATCAATGTACGAGTTTGAGTCAAAAGTGCTAAATTCTCCATACTGGGTATTCACAGTATTTCAATTTGCTGGCAACTAGCTCTCAGCTTTCTCCCTACAGCTCTTCTAAATGAAAGAGTATGCAACAGTCAATGAAGTTTAATGAAAAGTGATTTATTGTTGTAAAATGTAATCTGCTGCAGCAAACTGGAATGCTGTGAATACAATTTTTAATATAAGTGCTATTGAACCTGTAAGTTTAAAGTTAAACCTCAAAGATAGTAGCCTATTGATGCCCTCAGTTTTCTTTGTCTTTTCAGATAACCTTACAAGCTTTAGATTATTCTAGTGTGAAGGAGACTCAGTGTTTTTTTTTTTTTTTTTTAAATCTATTTTATTCTTTTGTTATGTCACATGACTATTATCTTTCCAAACTAAGGTCCCCTTTCCAAGGTCCATTAGCCATGTAAAAACTAGAACTTGAGAGGTTACTTAAAAACAATGCCTTTTAAATTAGACAATGGTAATCAAAAACCTGTTAGCATTATATGCCAACTGAAAATTAAATGTTCATGCAGCACAAATGCACTTGTCAAAAGTCCTCAACTCAAACAACATAACAACATGGGTTCTCTAATTCCATTTATAAGTCTCCAATGGAAATTAGTATGCTAACATGCATTAGTGGCTGCTAGCATACAAGGTAGCATGCAGTGTATGGCATGTAAAGTTCAAAGTGTTTACAGACAATGGGAAACATGCCAACGAAACATCAACAGCCCTAAATGCTTACTGACTGTGTAAATGTAATGCAGACAAATTACTAATACTAATGAAAGACTAGCTCCATTTATTTGTAAAAAGTGTCCCACTTACACTAACTACTACTAACACAGGTGTCTGTGTTATGGGCTAGTGAATGGGGCTTGTTGCAGGGATACTCAGCGTAGGAGTAAGATCCAGTGTGTCTAGGGCCTGAGATATCTACTACACAATAAATGCTGCTTATGCACTGTGTTCTCGTAATGACAGTCATGGAACACTGATGAGCATGCATGGCAGCCCGATGTGCATGTATTCATCATTCTAAAGGATGAATGCAAAAAAACAGAATTTATGCTTACCTGATAAATTACTTTCTCCAACGGTGTGTCCGGTCCACGGCGTCATCCTTACTTGTGGGATATTCTCTTCCCCAACAGGAAATGGCAAAGAGTCCCAGCAAAGCTGGTCACATGATCCCTCCTAGGCTCCGCCCACCCCAGCCATTCGACCGACGGACAGGAGGAAATATATATAGGAGAAACCATATGATACCGTGGTGACTGTAGTTAGAGAAAATAATTCATCAGACCTGATTAAAAAACCAGGGCGGGCCGTGGACCGGACACACCGTTGGAGAAAGTAATTTATCAGGTAAGCATAAATTCTGTTTTCTCCAACATTGGTGTGTCCGGTCCACGGCGTCATCCTTACTTGTGGGAACCAATACCAAAGCTTTAGGACACGGATGAAGGGAGGGAGCAAATCAGGTCACCTAAACGGAAGGCACCACAGCTTGCAAAACCTTTCTCCCAAAAATAGCCTCCGAAGAAGCAAAAGTATCAAATTTGTAAAATTTGGCAAAAGTGTGCAGTGAAGACCAAGTCGCTGCCTTACATATCTGGTCAACAGAAGCCTTGTTCTTGAAGGCCCATGTGGAAGCCACAGCCCTAGTGAAGTGAGCTGTGATTCTTTCAGGAGGCTGCCGTCCGGCAGTCTCATAAGCCAAACGGATAATGCTTTTAAGCCAAAAGGAAAGAGAGGTAGAAGTCGCTTTTTGACCTCTCCTTTTACCAGAATAAACAACAAACAAGGAAGATGTTTGTCTGAAATCTTTAGTAGCCTCTAAATAGAACTTTAGAGCATGGACAACGTCCAAATTGTGTAACAAACGTTCCTTCTTTGAAACTGGATTCGGACACAAAGAAGGTACAACTATCTCCTGGTTAATATTTTTGTTAGAAACAACTTTAGGAAGAAAACCAGGCTTAGTACGCAAAACCACCTTATCTGCATGGAACACCAGATAAGGAGGAGAACACTGCAGAGCAGATAACTCTGAAACTCTTCTAGCAGAAGAAATTGCAACCAAAAACAAAACTTTCCAAGATAGTAACTTAATATCTATGGAATGTAAGGGTTCAAACGGAACCCCTTGAAGAACTGAAAGAACTAGATTTAGACTCCAGGGAGGAGTCAAAGGTCTGTAAACAGGCTTGATCCTAACCAGAGCCTGAACAAATGCTTGAACATCTGGCACAGCTGCCAGTCTTTTGTGTAGTAAGACAGATAAAGCAGAGATCTGTCCCTTTAGAGAACTTGCAGATAATCCTTTCTCCAAACCTTCTTGAAGAAAGGAGAGAATCTTAGGAATTTTTATCTTATTCCATGGGAATCCTTTGGATTCACACCAACAGATATATTTTTTCCATATTTTATGGTAAATTTTTCTAGTTACAGGTTTTCTGGCCTGAACCAGAGTATCTATCACCGAATCTGAAAACTCTTAACCATCTCCGTGGAGATGTTGCCTGTGCAATGGCAAAGAGAATGACTGGGGTGGGTGGAGCCTAGGAGGGATCATGTGACCAGCTTTGCTGGGACTCTTTGCCATTTCCTGTTGGGGAAGAGAATATCCCACAAGTAAGGATGACGCCGTGGACCGGACACACCAATGTTGGAGAAATACCCAAACAATATAAAAATAAAGGTGTCAATTGACTATATATTAATGTTGATTACCTAATGTCCAGAAATGTTGTTTGTCATTTAAGAACATTTTAACTTAAAAAAAACCCAAAACAATAATCAGTTGTGTTTCATAGTATGCATGAAAACCAACAAGATATGCCATTTAATACAGGCCAGAATGGATTTTCAAATGTTGAAGGCTGATGAATTAAGAAATAATGCAAAAACTTGCTTAAAAAGTAATTTATGATAAATTAGAAAACTTTTGCTAAGGGTTTTCAAAGCAAAGTATCTGATGGGTTTCTTTGTTGTAATATAACAATAAAACATTAGAAAACAATAAGACAAATTGTGCTTTACAATGAATTAGAATAGACACTAATTCAAGAGTTCCTCCACAAAAGAAAATTAATTGACGATCTATTTACATGAATATCTATTTAGATCCAAATGGAAGTGCCACAAACTGGTAATGCTTGTCCAGAAAAGCGAACCTTAGGAACTGATGATGTTCCTTGTGGATAGGAATATGTAGGTACGCATCCTTTAAATCCACGGTAGTCATAAATTGATTTTCCTGGATAGTAGGTAGGATCGTTCGAATAGTTTCCATTTTGAACGATGGTACCCTGAGAAATTTGTTTAGGATCTTTAGATCCAAAATTGGTCTGAATGTTCCCTCTTTTTTGGGAACTATGAACAGATTGGAATAAAATCCCATTCCTTGTTCTTTTATTGGAACTGGATGTATCACTCCCATCTTTAACAGGTCTTCTACACAATGTAAGAATGCCTGTCTCTTTATTTGGTTTGAAGATAATTGAGACCTGTGGAACCTTCCCCTTGGGGGTAGTTCCTTGAATTCCAGGAGATAACCTTGAGAAACTATTTCTAGCGCCCAAGGATCCTGAACATCTCTTGCCCAAGCCTGAGCAAAGAGAGAAAGTCTGCCCCCCACTAGATCTGGTCCCGAATCGGGGGCTATCCCTTCATGCTGTTTTGGTAGCAGTGGTAGGCTTCTTGGCCTGCTTACCCTTGTTCCAGCCTTGCATTGGTTTCCAGGCTGGTTTGGGTTGTGAAGTATTACCCTCTTGCTTAGAGGATACAGAATTAGAGACTGGTCCGTTTCTGCGAAAGGGACGAAAATTAGGCTTATTTTTAGCCTTAAAAGACCTATCCTGTGGGAGGGCGTGGCCCTTTCCCCCAGTGATGTCTGAAATAATCTCTTTCAAATCAGGTCCAAATAATGTTTTACCTTTGAAAGGAATGTTAAGCAATTTTGTCTTGGAAGACACATCCGCTGACCAAGACTTTAGCCAAAGCGCTCTGCGCGCCACGATAGCAAACCCTGAATTTTTCGCCACTAATCTAGCTAATTGCAAAGCGGCATCTAAAACAAAAGAGTTAGCCAATTTAAGTGCTTGAACTCTGTCCATAACCTCCTCATACGAAGATTCTTTACTGAGCGATTTTTCTAGTTCCTCGAACCAGAAACACGCTGCCGTAGTGACAGGAACAATGCATGAAATTGGTTGTAGAAGGTAACCTTGCTGTACAAAAATCTTTTTAAGCAAACCCTCTAATTTCTTATCCATAGGATCTTTGAAAGCACAACTATCTTCGATAGGAATAGTAGTGCGTTTGTTTAGAGTAGAAACCGCCCCCTCGACCTTGGGGACTGTCTGCCATAAGTCCTTTCTGGGGTCGACTATAGGAAATAATTTCTTAAATATAGGGGGGGGAACAAAAGGTATGCCGGGCCTTTCCCACTCTTTATTTACTATGTCCGCCACCCGCTTGGGTATAGGAAAAGCGTCGGGGGGCACCGGAACCTCTAGGAACTTGTCCATCTTACATAATTTCTCTGGAATGACCAAATTGTCACAATCATCCAGAGTAGATAACACCTCCTTAAGCAGAGCGCGGAGATGTTCTAATTTAAATTTAAATGTCACAACATCAGGTTCAGCTTGATGAGAAATTTTTCCTGAATCTGAAATTTCTCCATCAGACAAAACCTCCCTCATGGCCCCTTGAGATTGGTGTGAGGGTATGTCAGAACAGTTATCATCAGCGTCCTCTTGCTCTTCAGTGTTTAAAACAGAGCAATCGCGCTTTCTCTGATAAGTAGGCATTTTGGATAAAAGATTTGCTATGGAGTTATCCATTACAGCCGTTAATTGTTGCATGGTAATAAGTATTGGCGCACTAGATGTACTAGGGGCCTCCTGTGTGGGCATAACTGGTGTAGACACAGTAGAGAATGATGTAGTATCATGTTTACTCCCCTCATTTGAGGAATCATCTTGGGCAATATCATTATCTGCTGCAATACTGTCCTTACTTTGTTTGGACACTATGGCACAATTATCACATAAATTTAAATGGGGAGACACATTGGCTTTTTATACATATATAACATAGCTTATCTGATGGTACAGACATGTTAAACAGGCTTAAACTTGTCAACAAAGCACAAAAAACGTTTTAAAATAAAACCGTTACTGTCACTTTAAATTTCAAACTGAAAACACTTTATTACTGAATATGTGAAAAAGTATGAAGGAATTGTTCAAAATTCACCAAAATTTCACCACAGTGTCTTAAAGCATTAAAAGTATTGCACACCAAATTTCAGAGCTTTAACCCTTAAATTAACGGAACCGGAGCCGTTTTTACATTTAACCCCTATACAGTCCCAGAATGAGGCTCTGTCTATAACTAGAAAGGCCCCCATCTGAAAAAGGTGTCCAACACAGTGCCTGCCGTTTTTCTAAACGTTCCCCAAGATTATAATACCAATAATTAGTTAGAATCTGCATAATATGGCTAGTAAAGCAATTGTTTTAGCCCAGAAAAATGTCTACCAGTTTTTAAGCCCTTTTTGAAGCCCTTTATTCTTTTATGTTTAACTAAGAAAATGGCTTACTGGTCCCCATGAGGGGAAATGACAGCCTTCCAGCATTACATGGTCTTGTTAGAAATATGGCTAGTCATACCTTAAGCAGAAAAGACTGCTAACTGTTTCCCCCAACTGAAGTTACTTCATCTCAACAGTCCTGTGTGGAAACAGCAATTGATTTCAGTTACTGTCTGCTAAAATCATCTTCCTCTTACAAACAGAAATCTTCATCCTTTTCTGTTTCAGAGTAAATAGTACATACCAGCACTATTTTAAAATAACAAACACTTGATAGAAGAATAAAACTACATTTAAACACCAAAAAACTCTTAACCATCTCCGTGGAGATGTTGCCTGTGCAACGGCAAAGAGAATGACTGGGGTGGGCGGAGCCTAGGAGGGTTCATGTGACCAGCTTTGCTGGGACTCTTTGCCATTTCCTGTTGGGGAAGAGAATATCCCACAAGTAAGGATGACGCCGTGGACCGGACACACCAATGTTGGAGAAATAACAATAAAACATTAGAAAACAATAAGACAAATTGTGCTTTACAATGAATTAGAATAGACACTAATTCAAGAGTTCCTCCACAAAAGAAAATTAATTGACGATCTATTTACATGAATATCTATTTAGATCCACATTTATTCTGTTGATTTTAAGTATATTTAATACATTTACAAAAGTAATAAACAAGTTAAACATTGATTCAAATACATTCTGTTTGTTGTTAAAATGACTTTGACTAACCTTTATTATAAGAGTTGCCTTTTGCTTTTTGCTGTACATACTGGGTTTGAAACCAACAATAATGAGTGTCCCAGTAGACCCAACTGGACGTAGTTCTCCAGAATGTGGTAAGACAGAGAATTCCATATCGCTGCCAGGCAAGAAGTATGCGCTGAAAGGCTCTTGGTACCTTAACACAATGTAAAAATGATTAAATTTTTTTTTAGATGGCACAAATTATTCATTATAGAAATAAAACAGACAACTAAACATGAGTCGGTGAGGTAATTTAATAATAAAACTGTGATTTCTACAAAATATATCTTATATAAAAATTACTGTGCATTCGATAAATGCCATACCATTAGAAGCTTAGCTAATAATACTATTACATAAACGAGTATAATTCTAAAATTAATTCCTAAGACCCCACAAAAATGATTTACCAAAACCAGAATTTAGACACTAGATACTCACATGCCTTTCAAGTTTCTGTAAAAGAGCTAAAGCTTAAATAAAGTAATTACATATTTTAAAAAATTGGAAATGTTTTTTTTTTTCATTAAAGGGACACCGAACCCAAATTTTCTATTTTGTGATTCAGATAGAGCACGCAATTTTAAGCAACTTTCTAATTTACTCCTATTATCAAATTTTCTTCATTCTCTTGGAATATTTATTTAAAAAAGCAAGAATGTAAGTTTAGATGCGTGCCCATTTTCGGTGAACAACCTTGGTTGTCCTTGCTGATTGGTGGATAAATTCACCCACCAATAAACAAGTGCTGTCCATGGTCCTGAACCAAAAATTGTCTAGCTCCTTAACTTAGATGCATTCTTTTTCAAATAAAGATAGCAAGAGAACGAAAAAAAATTTGATAATAAGAGTAAATTAGAAAGTTGCATAAAATTGCATGGTCTATCTGAATCACGAAAGAAAAAATGTGGGTTTAGTGTCCCTTTAAGTAAATTAATTGATATTTTGCTGGTTATAACTAAGAATTACCATATTTCATTATTGCATGCTTATAATGCAACTGTTTAGTAGTGGTGCAATTAAATATTATGAGCTAAATAACAAGCCTGCAGATGGTAGTTAAGAAGCAACGGTCATCAGATCAATGTTTCTTAACCTATCTGTAAGCTCTGAGCTGGCAGATTTATATCAACCCGGATAAGTACAAATGGAGTAATTGACAGCCCATGCTCATGTTCTATTGGTCATGCAAGAGCAGGGAGTGGAGTTACATGATAAATGTGGTCAGCATGATGGTGCCTGCTACCCATGATCAAGGACAGACAGATTCCCTAGTTGGGACTTTGTCTGTTCACATATTTATAAATAGAGCCCTATATAACAATTTACATTAAATATTAAAGGGACAGTTTACCTAAAAATATTTATTGTTTGAAAAGATAGATATCCCTTTATTTCCCATTCCCCAATTTTACATAACCAACACTGTCATATTAATACACTTTTTACCTCTGTGATTACCTTGTATCTAACACTCTGCAGACTGCATCCTTATCTCAGTGCTTTTCACAGACTTGCATTTTAGCCAGTCAGTCAGTCCTGACTCATGAATAACTCCACGGGAGTGAGCATAATGTTATCTATATGGCACACATGAACTAGCACTGTTTAACTGTGAAAAGGGACTTGATTATTTATATTTGTGTGCTTCCAGACAAAATAGCATGGATGATCGCGAGAAAATGATCATTGTAGAAGATGTGTATAGGAAACAGAGTGGTAAGGTAATAAATGAGAGATAAATTGAAAGCAGTGTGTGAGAGAGATGGGAATTACTATAAGATCATAGATGAGAAAAATTACGATAAATTTCTTAAAGAGAAGGAACATGCTCAGAAAGATAAAGGGGAGGTATAGACAGATAGAATGTCAGACAATAGAATTAAGAATAGGGTAAAAAAATAAGGGCTATCAAGGAAAGAGGGTGGGAAGAAGTGTGAGTGGAGAACAGGTGGATTTAGAGTTAAGGATAAGATATGTGTATGTATTTATGTATGTGTGTGTGTATGTGCATGTATGTGTGTATGTATGTGCGTGTGTGCATGTTTGTGCGTGTGTATATATGTGTGTGCGTGTGTGTATGTATGTATGTATGTGTGTGTATGTATGTATGTTTGTATGTGTATGTATGTGCGTGTGTGCATGTATGTGCGTGTGTATATATGTGTGTGTATGTATGTATGTGTGTGTATGTATGTATGTTTGTATGTGTATGTATGTGCGTGTGTGCATGTATGTGCGTGTGTATATATGTGTGTGTGTATGTATGTATGTGTGTGTATGTATGTATGTTTGTATGTGTATGTATGTGCGTGTGTGCATGTATGTGCGTGTGTATATATGTGTGTGTGTGTATGTATGTATGTATGTATATGTGTGTATGTATGTATGTTTGTATGTGTATGCATGTGCGTGTGTGCATGTATGTGCGTGTGTATATATGTGTGTGTGTGTGTGTGTGTATGTATGTATGTGTGTGTGTGTGTGTATGTTTGTATGTGTATCTATGTGTGTGTGCATGTGTATGTGTGTGCAGGTGTATGTGTGTGCATGTGTATGTGTTTGTGTGTGTTTTAGTTTGCAACTTATTAATAAAGGTGCATGATACATTTTAACAAAGCAGCAATTATCTGTGAAATCAAATACCTGTAAATAATTAAATATACAAAAACAAGATTTGTTCCTTAATTTAATTGGTCCTTTTGACCTTAGGCAACTTTCCTGCTAAGCATGAAAGTCTCTGCAACTTGCACATAATAAATAAAGAAGTATTTAATGTTTTAATCACAATAATCCTCCCTTAGAATTGAAATTTTAAATATTTCCAATAACCTACTCCTACACTGTGACCCAAAATAAGCAAATCCTTGGCAATTATAAAAACAATTTAAACTGTAAATGCCTGCAGTAATAATTATAGATTCTTATATATGTCCAATTAGCAATCTATTTGGTCATAACCATTAAAAGTAAGGGGAAATAAAAATATTCTACATTTTACAAGTAAGAAACATACAGATTATCCAATTTTATTTTAATAAAACTTTTCTTAAGATAGGGTCACAAAATTAATATTTATTAAAATATTAAAACACAAATGTAAGACTGGAACACAACAACTTAATTTTCATAAGGCTATGTAAACGCTCTCAGCATGAAATCACAGAGTTGCATAGCTACTAAAAAATGAGAAAAAGAAAGCTTTATGGTTTTACTTTAACCATTTAAGGACCAGTTTCCATGCTTAATAGACACAAGCAATTTTTGGCATTATTGCTCACTATTGGGTTCACCGTAATTTCCGCTCCCTTGTTAAAGGGACAGTCTACAACAGAATGTTTATTGTTTTAAAAGATAGATAATCCCTTTATTACCCATTCCCCAGTTTTGCATAACTAACACATTTATAATAATATACTTTCAACCTCTGTGATTATCTTGTATCTAAGCCTCTGCAAACTGCCCCTTTATTTCAGTTCTTTTGACAGACTTGCAGTTTAGCCAATCAGTGTCTGCTCCCAGATAAATTCACGTGCACGAGCACAGTGTTATCTATGTGAAATGCATGAACTAACACCCTCTAGTGGTGAAAAACTGTTAAAATGCATTCTGAAAAGAGGTGGCATTCAAGGTCTAAGAAATTAGCATATGAACCTCCTAGGTTAAGGTTTCAACTAAGAATACCAAGAGAACAAAGCAAAATTGGTGATAAAAGTAAATTGGAAAATTGTTTAAAATTACATGCTCTATCTGAATCATGAAAGTTTATTTTGGCCTAGACTGTCCCTTTACGTGCACCCATCATATTATACACCCTTTTTTTAACAGACAAGCAGGCCTTTCTAGTGATACCCTACATGGATAAATAAAATAACAATAAAAAGGAATTTAATACTGAAAATGTGGAGGAAATTCAAATAAAAAGCTTTTTTTTTTTGCAGTTTTCTTTATAACTATTTTTACAAAACTAGTGTAGATAAAGAAAAAAACCTCCAAATAAATTCGATTTGTTGTCCTGATTTTTGGAATACCACATATACTAGATTTCCAAGTAATTTTTAGGAAATATAATCCAAATACTACAAAGATGGAATTATTTGTTTAACAATAAAATTTGTTATGCTGAAATAAATGAACTTTTGCACGATATTCTAATTTTTCGAGTTTCACCTGTATATATATATGTATATATACCCCAGGGTATTTATCTAGAGGCATTTTGACACATGTATCTTTAAACCTTTTATTGCCAAGGGCTGAAAATACAATTCAGGGGTAAAAAACAAACAAAAACCTACAAAACACTTTATTAAAATAAAATGTATTGAATACAAATCATAAGAACATCATTGATCACATGACTATTGGCCACTTTTTTGTACTGTACTGCCTCACTCCTGAGCAATCTAATGATTGGCCACTGAGTCTGATACAAGCATGCACTGGGGCAGGCTAGTATTCAGGGTCAATTTTAAGATTCAATATTATACCAATGATGAACCTCTTAGGTCTTTCCTTTTTTTTGGCTGAGGTTGTTCTCCACAGTGATGAGCAAGCTAGCATGGACTTCCTTGATTGAACAATCATATTAATTTGGTGCTAGGAAAGGAGGACAATGCCCCCCACCTCAGTCCACTTCCTGATAACAAATACTGGGCTAGATTATGAGTGGTGCGTTAACTGTTGTGTGCAAGGGATTAGAGGATCCTTGCGTGCATTGGAAGTAGCATGCGTACTACAAGTACAGTTTAACTCATAATAACACCTTCTAATAAACATTATTAAAAAAAAAAAATGTATAAGGGGTTAAAGATATGAAGTCTCAAGTGTTAGGAAAAAAAAGGCTACAAAGGTCTCTACTTAAAAATCTAGCCCTTAGTTTGTAATACAGTGCTTATTAGGTAATACATGTTATCAGATTAATGTCCCTTTAATAAAACCAGTTGCTCCTTCAGTTATCCACTGCAACCTTCTACCACAGTGGTTCTAAATCCAGCTTCTATAACACAGGTCCCATTCACTGTGCATTAAAGCAAAGCATTATGATTAATGTATCTATTAAAAGTCTTAGGTGGACTGTGATATACAGTAATGCATTTAAAATAATATATGATTCTTTCATGAAAATTACTTTTTATTTGAAGCCTCTAGTCTGCTCAGTACTGCAGTGTTTAAAAAATATACATACAATTCTAGACTGGCATGTTGGGAGAGAACAAAGTGTGTATTCATTAAGAAGGTCCTGAAACCATAAATTCCCCTATTTTTTCAAGCTTAAAGGGGCATAAAACAGGTTGAGATCTGTGCATATCCTAAAAGGGCTAATTAATTAAAAATTGTTTGCATAAAAAAATTGTTGCTGGCAAGTATTTTAAAATCATTTTCAAAAATAAGCAAAATTAATTACATAGCTAAGCTGCCTGGAGAAGCCAACTCCACCCCCCTTATCAGTGTTTAGACACAGGCATTGTATTTCAACTGAGTTCACAGCTTCTAGGCATGCTCCAGCAGATAATCCCTATGCACTTTTGCATTCTACAAAAATAACAATAGATATAGATACAGCCATAAAAGGAATTGTGTGGGGGGAGTTAGAGCTTTACAATTCAGAAACTAAAAATAAAGGGTTAATGGTAAGGCACTGCAGTATAAATTTGCAGGTAAAGTAATTAAAGGACATATTATTATATTTTGTCTCTATCCCAACTTGTTTTATGTCCCTTTAAGGGAGAACTTTTACAATTGTTATTATATTTGTATTGCTCTCTTTCATGTCACATTTGTATAATGTTATTACTCCTGCCTTAAAACTAGTTGCTTTGCTGAATTTCAAAAGAGGATTATAACATTAAACATATGAAAGTTTTAGTATATTGTGTTACCATAAGCATCTGCACAGGATGTGCCCTATGTAACAGGCACTACCTAAAGTTACGCAGCCACCTGTTTTCATTTGCTGTCTCTACTGCTCTACAGCATTGTTTCTTTTTATACACAGCTGGCTGCAAAGAACATGCAGTGATACTTCACACACTACGTGCAGTGATGTCTTGTAAAAAGCACACTATAGTGGAGCCCTATGTGTGTGTCAATCAACAGCAGAAGAGATAAAATGCATCTAACTTAATTCTGTTCAAGTATATAGGTATTTGGCAAAAAAGAAAATGTTGGAGAAATTCAATTTATGTAATGTATTTTTGGAAGCATAGCTGGCATAAAGGGTTTTGGGTTATAATATCTAATCTGTGGTCTGTTTGAGAATAAAGAGACTGCTGTACTATGCAGACTTGATTGTAGGTTGGTTTTGAATATAAGTGGAATAAAAGGGTTTCTGCGATATTGACTGGTACCTTTTCTGGTAAAGCACTGGCATAAAAGGGCTGCTAGAGTATGTCTCTAAGAAAATGTGCTGCATATACCAATGTACAGTAGCGAATCCTTAAAGGGACACTGTGCCCAATTTTTTTCTTTTGTGATTCAGATAGAGCATGACATTTTAAGCAACTTTCTAATTTACTCCTATTATCAAATTTTCTTCATTCTCTTGGTAACTTTATTTGAAATGCAAGAATGTAAGTTTAGATGCCGGCCCATTTTTGGTGAACAACCTAGGTTGTCCTTGCTGATTGGTGGATAAATTCATCCACCAATCAAAAACTGCTGTCCAGAGTGCTGAACCAAGAAAAAAAGCTTAGATGCCTTCTTTTTTTTATAAAGATAGCAAGAGAATAAAGAAAAATTGATAATAGGAGTAAATTAGAAAGTTGCTTAAAATTGCATGCTCTATCTGAATCACAAAAGAAACATTTTTGGTTCAGTGTCCCTTTAATGTAGCGGAGGTGATATTTATAGATATCAAAATATATTAAGCTATTAATAGGTCATGGATGTGATGTAGTTTTCTTTGCCTCCTCCATTCCAGTATCTATAATTTATTAGTCAAGCTAAAGTGGTCTGCACATTCACAGTAGCATTTTACTTTAATAATACTTAAGGCAAAGGGCCAGTATGATACCCTCACCCAATTTAATAGCTTGAGCAATACAGTTTGTGACTGGCTATATCACTCCTGCAGAAGCAATGACATGGATATATTAAATGAAAATCTTAAGTAAAAAGGAACAAAATAAAATACATTTTAGCCATAAAACAGCAATATGAAGACATATTGTAACCATGTCTAGACAAAACTTGAGTAATTTAATAGATATACTTTTCCTCCTGTATTTCATGCAAACTTTTTGATCGTTGATATAGCAATCACTGCATCTCTCTTACTAGTAAATCTTCTCATACAGAAAACATTAAATGTTATGAGCTTCTTTCTTCTGTCAAGCAAAATATTTTTAAACAGTCAAAATAATATCTTCCATTTTGATTCTGAAGTATCACTTTTTATAGGCAAAATAGCATTAGGTCTGTCACTGTTAAAACAAAATGACAAAATGATTGTCATCAATCTTCCAAGAAAGCATATGCAATATTTGTTTATGATTTTTCTGTTCTGCCAAATTATTTGCAACATTTCAGGTCCCAAAAGGAATGACATTATGTTTAATGCTATTTTCGTGTGTTACATCATCACAGTAGAACAAGGTGTAAAAATGCACATGACAAATAATTGGCATTTGAAATTTTATATTACCTTGTTTTGCTTGTTAGTCTAAAGCCAACAAATGATTCCTTATTTAGTCCAACTGCTTCAATCTCAATTACATCATCCACGTTTGGCTCTGTGGCAACGAATTGTATAGGGAACTTCCAGATTCCTCCTGTGGCACATTTTACCTTTATTGTGGCAGAGTGACTGAAAAACAAGTTAACAATATAATCTTTAATAGCAAACAATTTTCCTTCAAAATACAAGTATGTTTTGGTTTGTCAAATAGATCTCTATAGAAAGTGCTTGTACACACTTTTTTTCCGTTTAAAATTGTGTTGTGTTACACTGCTATGCAGCTAATGATCGGTTAAACAGCAAAGGGCTGTAAAATATCTCTTATCAACAGTTAATAAGGTTAATAAAATGGCTGAATTAGTTTACCCCAATGGTGAGCAACTGGTGACCTTATGGGGTAGATTTATTAAATGCTGGGCGAACATGATTTGCTGTAGCGAATCATATCCACCCCACATCGCTAAATGCCGACAGCATTTAATAAATCTACCCCATAAGGTCACCATTTCTTGTGAAAAGCATGTACAATGCCGCCCCCTGCACATTTGTGGCCAATCAGCCGCTATCGGATCGGGATTATTGCAGTCTGCCACCTAAAAGATGGCGGACAAGTTAAGCAGCAGTGGTCATACAAACGCTGCTTCTTAACTTCAGTTTCCGGTGAGCCGGAAACTTTGGGCAGAGACAGCAGCATCCGCTGCTCGTTAAATCTAGCCCATATGGCTCTTAGTAACCTCCCATATGACTCCAATCATGTCTTCTTCAGCAAGACAGGATAAATGATTTCTGCCTCATGAAGAGGAATTTCATCAATTTTATCATAAAAATATTGCTCTTTTACATTTTGAAACATTTGCTGTGAGTCACGTATAAAAGTTTTAGAGACATAAGGCACTTATGCCACGCGAAAGAGCAGCATTTAAAAATGTTGAAATTTCTTGAAAACGTGAAGTAAAAGTTGTATCAATTTAAATTGAAACTAAAAATGCAGTGTTTCTCATGTACTAATGCATAGTGGTTGAAAGGAACAAATGGTCATTATACCTGTAAGCATTAGCAGGAAATACCTAGAATCCAATGAGCTTTAAGTACAGAATTGAAACTACTATATAAATTTCAGCTTAATCTTAAAAAAAATGACTTCCCCTTTAGTATAAAAAAAACCCAATATTTAAATGTTGATCCTTCATCTGGGTGATAGAGAAATCTATAGTCTACTGTCTTGTAAAGTGTCCTATTTTTTTATTTCAAAGCCACAAATGTCAACTATGGTACGGAAATGTTTGGTTTAGACCCAGTTACTTCAATTTCAGACCTTATTCAGTAGTACATATGATAGTTCAGACATCGATCTTTATTACAAAAATGAATCACTTATAAATTAAAATCCCCCTTTGCATACCCATAAAAAGTAGTTTAATATCCATGACCATTCCACTTCTTTTGAAAGCAGTATAAATGCTAATATGATCCAAGCATTTTTACAGTTTATAAAGGCAAGGCAGAATGGCGCATATTTACTGTGACTTATTTTTCCTAACTAAATAGCATGTTGAAGCAAATTATTCCTATCATCTGATAAAAATATCACATAAGATAACATGTAATGCTTACCTCATTGGCTTTGGTGGTGCAAAGATAATATTAAAAATCAATGTGACAATTCCAGTAGGAGCATCTCGCTCTTTATGAATTAGTCTGATACCCAAAGATGACTCCAGTTGTGCTTTCACATCTTCCGATTCATATGTTATTTCATATAAAAATTCATCTGTTGTTCTCAAGCCTGTAAATGAACCAGAAAATCATCCCTTAAATCCATTATATCAGTTACATCACAAAAAAATGAACATGTCAATATATAAAATATATTAATTCCCTGTATTGTGTTTTTTAATGGTTACATAAGAGGTTGCAAATTGAGAAAAGCAAGCAAGCACTGTAAAATTATAATGTCTTTGTTCAGAATAAGGTATCCAAGTATTTATATCATATACAGTAATTTAAATGGCAAACAAATCTTCCTTTAAAGTTGTTTTTCTCAACTCAAATGAAGAAAAGCTTGCAAACGCAAAGGTTTAAGGTAATTATGGTGCAGCCTTAATTTTGAATTAAAGTTTTAAATACATTTTCAGGACAGCAGATTTCTAATTTTGGTAGAGAATATTGTGCAGCTTTTGCGTACCTATTCATAAAAAGCATTTTAAAAAAAGCTTTAACACTGCTTATTTTTTTTTTTGTTTTAATAAAGAGGTGGTTAAAGTCTGGATCTAAAATGATGGCAAAAAATAAGTTAAGTCCCTGATCTTTGTGTTACAGGCAGGATCAACCCACTGCACTTTGTGTCACAGGCCATTGAAAGTTCAGCAATGGTTTATAAAGTAGCCCTCTATATTAAAGGGACATTAAACACTTTGAGATGGGAACATAAAATGATAAATCATATATATAAAAAACAACAACTCTGCAATATACTTTCATCTTTGATTTTGTCTTTTCCTGTAATTCCATTCTCAAATTGTGAGCTTTTCAGTTCCTGTTAGAAATGGAAGGGTAGAACACTGTAATATTCCACACAGCTATTGGCTACACACCTATTTATAACTGTCCCTAATTGGCCACAGCAGAGAAGGTAACCTAAGTTACAACATGGCAGCTCCTATTGTTTTATAGACACTAAGGGCTCCATGTACGAAGCTGCACCAGAGTCCTTGCGGGGCAGGTTCGCATATGCAAGCCTGCTTCCCGCAATGTAAGAAGCAGCGGTCATTAGAATGAAGGAGCATGAATTACACACTGTGATGAGTGTATAATGATACACATGGGCCAGTGGAAGATCTGACAGGCTGTGAGAAGCCCCCTTGCTTTCATCATACCTTATGTGTTGAGGTCGGTACAAGTGAGTACTTATTTGGCTTATGCTAGTGTTTTAAGTCTGTGGAATCATAACATACTGCACCAGGATCCCTGTGTCTGTGTGCCCTTACCTCTTCTGTTGGTCTTAGATTCTGCTGGGTATTCCCTCATTAGGGATTCGCTTTACTTTGGGGATTAGGATGCGAGACATCCTGGATTTGTTTCTCCCACACATCAAGTAAAGACTGATCTTGTGCCAAACAGGAGGACTGTACATTTACAGAGACTGGTGTCCTCTCACACTCCTTCAGGGATTTCCTAGTCTATAGCGCTAATACTTCCTATATATATATATATATATATATATATATATATATATATATATATATATTATTTTATTTTTTGACGGGTAAATAGAAAAAAAAACAAGGCTCTATTTCTGTTTAAATGGAGTGGTAGCAAAAATGCTAAATATTCTCTGGTATTTTGGGAAAAAATTTCTCTGAAAGTTCTGGTAGTGAAGGGGTTAAAGCTAAGATAAAACAAACTGCAGCTCAACAGGTTTTCGTCGGTTTCTGGAAAGGGACTACACTACCCATACCACCATGGTGGAATAAGTCATTATGATAGAATAAACCATTTTAAATACAAAATGGTTGAACATGCCTGAGACTCAATGCAAACGTTGTATATATAGTAGACAAATCAAGGTATTGATCTAGGCCCATTTTGGTATATTTGAAGCAACTATGTGGCAGCCAAGTAAGATCATATAAAAATGGGTAACTTTTTTTGAAAACTTTGGGTTTCTAACAGAAGTTATTTGCACACAATTACATAAGACAAAAAGTTGTAAAAGCTTCTCAGGGGTCCCCTTTGTTCAGAACAGCAGGCATATATTGCCATTGATTTTTGGCAATTAGAAAGCCACTAATTGCAGCTGTGCACCACACTTCTGAACTTCCTGGAAATAAAAGTGTTAATTAATTAGCTTGTAAGGTTAATTTTTGCGGTAGTGTATGAATTACCCTTCCACCTGACACCTATGCCACCTGATCCTTACCTGATCCATTGCAAAAAGCTCTCTTCCCTTCTCCCACTCACTGGTTACCACCATCTTGGTTACTAGCAGACAGCCTGCCAGTATGCAGTTTAGGAGTTTTTTTATATATATTTATTTTTAATTTTAGTAGTGTAGCAAACCATTCTTACCCTTCCACCTTCCTGTTCTCAACAACTCTCTTACCCTCCCCCTTTCACTGTCCCCTGCCATTTCTGTTACTGGAAGCCAGTGTGTCAGTAACAAATTATGATTTTTTTTAATTTTATTTTATTATTGGTATATATTTTTTTCTGCAGTGTAGGGATTCCAAGCACCCACCAACCCACCCACTCACCCACCCACCTGCAAGCCATTTAATTTTTCTGTAGTGTAGAATCCCACTTCCCCTGCAAATTATAATTTTTTTGTGTTTTGCAGATACTAATCCCTCCCTCTCCACTGCCTAGCATTTTTCTTTAGTGTAGAGAACCCTACCACCTCCTCCTATGCTGGGCCACCCACCCGCCTCTCTCCTTTTCTCCCAATGCTTCCACACAGCACCAACAGAAGATCATTACAGAGAGTGACACAGACACTGCCACTGTCTGCAATGATTGGCAATCTATATTTTGACCCCTAATTACAGCTCTTGCTGTCTAAGCTGAAAGCAGGAACCGCAAAATGCACCTCTTGCTGAACTTAGGTTCTACGTCAACACAGTATTCTGGGAAAATACTGTGTGATGCATTACCTACATCCATGTGGTGCAAGGGTTTAAATGTATATGGTTAATTGTCTAAGTCTATGCATGATTTTACCTTCCTTTATTTTATGTGTAACTGTTGTCAACATTAACTTTTATTTAAAAAAAATTATGTTTCTGAATTATAAATAAAGAGAACGATTTAATTCTAATCATTTAGAAACATTCACAAATTCTGTTTGAGAAAATAAGGATATAAAGTCACGCATTAACCCCTTTACCAAAACAGACGTTTTGATACGTTATGCAGTATTTTGGCTACTGTACCGCACAACATTTATGTATATATATTTATATATATATATATATATATACGTCTGAGCTTCTAGACGCTCAAGCAGTCTCGGCAGCCAAGAGCTGGAGTTCCTGAGCTCCAGGCATCTGCCGTATATGGAAAAAGAGCACAATCGGTGGTCCGATCCATATGAGGGCAGATGCAGATTGTTACACAAAGTGGCACCGTCTGTGTCACTGTGTGTAACTTTCATCTGCTGGTGCTGGCCGGAGGTGTTGAAGGGAATCCAGGAGGCAGGTGAAAGCAAAGCAGCGGAGGGGGGGAGGGAGTGGGAGGACCCTACACAAAGAAAAAAAATTGAGAGAGAGGGAGGGAGGGAAAGGGCACTACACTACAGAAAAAAGGTGGGGTGTGGGGGGAATTATTATTTGATCACATTTGGCGGTGAATTGGTGACATGAAATATACCAAAATGGGCCTAGATCAATACCTTGGGTGGTCTACTTAAATTTTTATTTTTTTTAAAATAGTAATTTATTTTTGTGGTATATTCTCTGGTGTTTTTCTCTGAAAGTTCCAGTAGTGAAGGGGTTAAGCTAAGATAAAACAAACTGCAGCTCAACAGGTCTTCGTCGGTTTCACTGGAAAGGAACTACGCTACCCATGCCACCATGGTGGAATAAGTCATTATGATGGAATAAACCATTTTAAATACAAAATGGTTGAACATGCTTGAGACTCAATGCAAACTTCCCAAAATGTTACCACTGAGGGATCTTAGGATGTGCACAATGAATCCCATAAGATTCATGAGACTCATGATTACAAACCCTCATTTTATTTTAAACAATCTTGTATATGCCATGTTTTAATGTTTAAAATAAAGTTTTGCCTTTTATTATGAGTCTCTATTGTGTGCACTCATTTTTAACTTAAAGCATATGATTTGCTTTATTGTTACTTTACTGTTTTTTAGTGATACACAATACAAAAAAAAAAGCTTGAGATTTGAGTATCTATGAGCCTTACTTCTGCTTTTATATTTTAGACTACCTAGGAGACTTAGATCCTTTCTTTTTAGGTTTAGTATTTCTTATGCAATTTACAATTTCATGTTAAAAAGATGGAAATATAATTCTTTTGAGTATACCTGTAACATTTTAAATATGTTCAAAACAAGCTTTTATTTTACAGACTTAGAGAATACGGATCTTCTACTGCAGTCACAATTCCCAGATGAACGTGTGCAAATAACAGTAACTTCACTTATTGCTTATGTGGTTGGTTGTGAAACATGTTTGTGTATAAGCAAAGAACTATAATCTCTAAGGGATCAAAATACAAAATCTCCACTGCATATATTTAAATTACTACTGTTGTAGTGCTGATTGAATCATTATCCAATAGAATATTATACAGAAGAATATCATAATGATCAAATCAGCATCACAACATACACCAGTATAAAAATATTTTTAACCCTTTAACTGTTAAGCCATTTCCACCTCATGTGCTGAGTTGTTTTGGAATTTAAGGTGCTGCTCACATTCAAGTCCCACTGTAGTTAATTTTTAGTCAGAAACCCACATAAATGATATTGGGGGGTCAGCGGACCTTGCAGATTCAAACTATACAATCATTTTATCCATATATCATGAAATGAGAACTCTGCAATGAAATGTGTATTAAAAATGCGTATTTTTATTAAAATGTTAATAAAAAAGGTTGTAAAAAAGGGATTATCCACATATATAAAAAAGCTTCCATGAGACTCCTCTCAAATAAATGCACAATTATTCACACTAGGTGATCACTATTACTACACTGATCAACTGGTTATTCAAAGCTAAAAAGGGGCATGTTCATTATTGACAGAGTCTGTATTTCCATACAAATGGCAAAAAAAGTTTTATACGCTGTACATACATTATGCATTACATTTAAACAACTGATACTAGATGTTCATAACATAAAATACCCTACTTATTAAAAGTTACAACTCTGACTCACAAAAAAATATAATCAACCATTAGATCTCCTGGGTAGGGTGGTGCAATTATTTTATAGCCACATGTTAATTTAGCACATTTAGGGAAAGCACAGAGTTAACTTTCAAAAAATTTATAAGAGAAACTGAAAGAAAATTTCTCATTTGTTTTTCACTTAACCCCTTAATGACCACAGCACTTTTCCATTTTCTGTCCGTTTGGGACCAAGGCTATTTTTACATTTTTGAGGTGTTTGTGTTTAGCTGTAATTTTCCTCTTACTCATTTACTGTACCCACACATATTATATATCGTTTTTCTCGCCATTAAATGGACTTTCTAAAGATACCATTATTTTCATCATATCTTATAATTTACTATAAAAAAATTATAAAATATGAGGAAAAAATGGAAAAAAACACACTTTTTCTAACTTTGACCCCCAAAATCTGTTACACATCTACAACCACCAAAAAACACCCATGCTAAATAGTTTCTAAATTTTGTCCTGAGTTTAGAAATACCCAATGTTTACATGTTCTTTGCTTTTTTTGCAAGTTATAGGGCAATAAATACAAGTAGCACTTTGCTATTTCCAAACCATTTCTTTTCAAAATTAGCGATAGTTACATTAGAGCACTGATATCTTTCAGGAATCTCTGAATATCCATTGACATGTATATATTTTTTTTTAGTAGACAACCCAAAGTATTGAAAGTCAATGAATGTGTGAGCACCTATTTAATCGCCCAGTCAATTTAGTGGTTATGCTGAGTAATCCCAAACTTGTAAAACACCAAGATGGAGATGTCTCAATAAATTGACTCACCCCTGGCTGTAGACAGTGACTTGATTTATGCCTCCTTCCGCTACTCGCAGAGTCTGGCCCATCCTCAGAGAGCTGGCTTTTTCTCCGGGGTAGTGGGTATGTATACAACAGAGCCCTTTTCTTGCTGCCTCCGGATTGTATTCCGCTCTCCTCCTGGGTCCCGCTCCACTCGCGGTAACTTGGCGTCTGACGTCACCGGCTCCTTCCTTCTCAGCTGTTCAATCAGCTGTTAGAACCGTGAGATGGGCGCTGGCTGGATCAGTTGTAGTGATAGCGGTTACAAGCTCTTTGGGTGATTTCTATACACACCACAATGTCCATTATTGTTGTGAAATGATGCTTCTGGAAAGAAGATATTGTGACCTACAATAAAAGTTTTTAACAAGTACCCTGGTGCAGCTCATCACTTTGTTATCTTGAACCCAAAGTATTGATCTAGGCCCATTTTGGTATATTTCATGCCACCATTTCACCGCCAAATGCAATCAAATACAAAAAATCGTTCACTTTTCACAAATTTTTTCACAAACTTTTGGTTTCTAACTTAAATTATTTACAAACAGCTTGTGCAATTATGGCATAAATGGTTGTAAATTCTTCTCTGGGATCCCCTTTGTTCAGAAATAGCAGACATATATGACTTTGGTGTTGCTTTTTGGTAATTAGAAGGCCGCTAAATGCCACTGCGCACCACACGTGTATTATGCCCAGCAGTGAAGGGGTTAATTAGGGAGCATGTAGGGAGCTTTTTGGGGTAGTTTTAGCTTTAGTGTAGTGTAGTAGACAACCCCAAGTATTGATCTAGGCCAATTTTGGTATATTTCATGCCACCATTTCACCGCCAAATGCGATCAAATTAAAAAAAAACGTTAATTTTTTCTCAATTTTAGGTTTCTCACTGAAATTATTTACAAACAGCTTCTGCAATTATGGCACAAATGGTTGTAAATGCTTCTCTGGGATCCCCTTTGTTCAAAAATAGCAGACATATATGGCTTTGGCATTGCTTTTTGGTAATTAGAAGGCCTCTAAATGCCGCTGCGCATCACACGTGTATTATGGCTAGCAGTGAAGGGGTTAATTATGTAGCTTGTAGGGAGCTTGCAGGGTTAATTTTAGCTTTAGTGTAGAGCTCAGCCTCCCACCTGAAAGATCAGACCCCCTGATCCCTCCCAAACAGCTCTCTTCCCTCCCCTACCCCACAATTGTCCCCGTCATCTTAAGTACTGGCAGAAACTCTGCCAGTACTAAAGTAAAAGGTATTTGGCACTTTAAAAAAAAAAAAAAAGCATATTTACATATGCTGATGTGTAGGATCTTCCCTTAGACCCCAACCTCACTGATCCCCCACCAAACTGCTCTCTAACCCTTCCCCTCTGCAATAATGGGCGCCATCTTGGGTACTGGCAGCTGTCTGCCAGTACCCAGTTTTGTAACAAAATGTGCCTTTTTTTTAAAAAAATTCCCTTTTCTGTAGTGTAGCTTTCCCCCCCCACCGAGACCAACCCCCAACCCCTTCCAGGTCCCTTAGATTACATTTTACTGTATTCGTGTTTTTAACTTTTAACTTTTTTTTTCTGTAGTGTAGCGGTTCCCACCCGCTCCCGCCCCGTGCAAGCGCCCGCCCACCCACCACTCCCCGTGCACGCGCGCGCTCCCGTGCGCGCCCCCGATCCCGCCCCCCTCCACTCCACACAGAGCATCGATAGCCGCCCACCCGCCTCCCACGTAAGCTCCCACCCACCAACGATACCGGCCATCGATGTCCGGTGCAGAGAGGGCCACAGAGTGGCTCTCTCTGCATCGGATGGCCAAGGGGGGTTATTGCAGGATGCCTCCATATCGAGGCATCACTGCAATAACCGGAAAGCAGCTGGAAGCGAGCAGGATCGCTTCCAGCTGCTTTCCAGACCAAGGACGTACGCCACACGTCCTCGGTCATTAACTGTATTTTTTTTTAGGACGTGTGGCGTACGTCCTTGGTCGTTAAGGGGTTAAAGGGATATAAAACCAAAATATTTTCTTGCATGATTCAGATAATGCATACATTTTAAACAACTTTCCAATTTACTTCTATTATCGGTTTTGGCATTCTTTATTGAAGTAGCAGAATGAACTACTGGTAGCTAAGCTGAACACATTAAACTTTCAATGACAAGAGGCATATATGTGCAGGCAGCAATTAGCAGCTAGCAACAAGCTTGTAAGCCTACCTAGATATGCTTTTCAACAAAGGATATCAAAAGAACAAAACAAATTAGATAAGAGAAGGAAACTGAATAGTTGTTTAAAAATGTATGTAATATCTGAATCATGAAAATAAATGTTGGGGGTTCATGCCCCTTTAAGCTCTGTCATAAATATATTTTTTATTTATTTATTATTTTTTTGCATTTTTAATATTATTCATGAAGGCAAAGATTGCTGCAAAGCAGAGCATTGCACCACGCTACCAAGCAACTCAGTGTCTATGAACAATATTGAACCAAACCATTACTTTAATATGTGGCTCCACTTGACGTGAATTCAATTACAATCCTGGAATTCCATAAATACGCTATGGAATATGAGAGAGCATTAAAAATAAACAATTATAACATATACATAGCATATACCATCAAATAAACACTGCATTGCAAAAAAAAATGTTTTAAAAAAATTGTGTACATTTATTTTATCATCTTAATTTACATGATTTTGCAAATTAAAGTGAATGTAAACTCAACAGTGTCGCTTATTGCCATATTATCACTCGCAACAATTTAGGTGGACCTTAATTCATCATTTTTTTGTGTGTACTTGCTAATCCAAAATATATACCTTTTTATTTCATGTTTGGAGCCGAGATTCCTCCACCCACCATTTTGTCACGCTATTTGGAAATAATTGACAATAGTGATTGCCAATCCGTTTTTTTACCCCGTGGCGTTCAACCCCTTTTTTGCAACGTCATGCGCTTATTCTGCGCAATCGTTAGCTTCTAATACCCAGCTTCAGACAGCTTCAGAAGTAATGCGTGTCCACGAGACGCGCATGCTCTATAAGACCCATTACTCTTGCACTGTATATCGCTAGTCACGGTGGCCGTCAGTACTGTATAGCAATAATTTTATTCCCACCTGTACACCACTGGTCGCGGTGGCCCTGTCAGCTCTGAGTGTATGCCACTGCTCGCGGTTGCCCTGTCAGCGCTGAGTGTATGCCACTGCTCGCGGTTGCCCTGTCAGCGCTGAGTGTATGCCACTGCTCGCGGTGGCCCTGATGGCGCAGCAAGTCTCAGCTCCCCTGTCAGCACTGTGCGCCGCTGGTGATAGCGCCCCTGTATAACAGTAGTCGCAGTGCAATTGGAGGCGATGAACATTGATCGCGGGGCCCCTGTCAGCACTGTATGCCAATGATAACAGTAGAACTGCCAGAACTGTATAGCACCAATCACGGCACACCTGCCTGCCAGCACTGTATACCTTTCAGAGGTACTGTCATTCTTGTTTTACAGCGTTCGGTGGTGTGCTGTGGTTTGTGCTGTACGGAGCTGGCTGGGGTGCTGTGGTTGGTGTTGTGCAGTGCTGCTGGGGGTACTGTGGTTATTGGTGTGACTGTGTAGTTTAATGTTTTTCACGCATGCGCAAAGTAAGGGCATCACAGGTGCGCGCATCAGAGATACGTATAGAGTAGGTGGGACCACTCTATACCTCACTCTCTGCAAAACAAGGAAGTGCCTTATGGGAGGAGTTGTGACTCAAAACGGAGTGAAGTTAGTATATAAAATATATTATAAATTATTTTTATTTTTTTGTTTAAAAGTTGACCATTTGAATCACCATGTGTAATATAAGTATTAGGAGCCTTGAGTAGTTTGAAAATTGACATTCACTTTAAGGGTTGTGCTAGTATACACCCCTTGAAAAACCCGGTTAAATCCATGTTGATGGTCTTTAACCAGTTAGGGACAGGTGTAAAAGATCTTATAATCTGATCTGGCCAATCATTGAGTATAACACTGCAGAGTCAGTAAAATGTAATTTTTTAGTTTACAGTAAAAATCAGGCAATATAAATAACAAATGTGTATTGTAATGTTGTTTTATTTTCCTTTGTCAAATATTTTCTGGGGGATTTAATTTAAATCTAATGTCCCTTTAACAGTAATTTACTGTAGCAAGTTTCCTCATACATGGATATATTGGAAGTTAAAAAAAATAATTTCATGACAGGCTTCAAAGTCATTTTGGAGCAAGCCCATTATAAAGCCACCAAACTGTATTATGAATTCTGTCAGAGTTTTAAATGCATCAGTACCTCACATGTCAAAGCATTTCATTACCATCCTCTTTAGCCCAGAAGGATGTTATGTCCTAAATCAATTCCTGCTTATAAACTCACACATCAGCATTTGTCAACATTAAGTTATATTTCTGCCTGAATCTAATAGTAGTAATCTCAAATATTTGAAAAGTATCATTTTCATTTTAAATAGAAAATGTAATACTGAGTTTTGGTCAATTTGACAAGCCGTAGCAGTAGTGATGTGAATCATAAAAAAATGTGCGCAGTATTTTAAATGTTACACATTTGAACTATAATTTTATGAAGTTTTGGAATAAGCTGTCATAAAGAAAATTATTCACTATGACTGTTTCAATTAAGTCAATTACAATTAGACAATAGTGTTGAATATATGCCACAGGATAATTCATTAAATTATTTACAGACTTAATTATTATAAATGAATGAGATGAGGAGTCAAACATTTACACTTTTTTGTTTATGGTTTTAAATAAAATAATTAAAGAAATTTATCACCATTTTTCACGAACAGTATATAATAGTTGTTAAGCATGTTACAAATATTTTTGCATGAAAACAGGTTAAAGGGATAGTGTACTAACCCTATTATCAATTTTTCGTTGTTCTCTTGGTATCTATATTTGAAAAACAGGATTGTAACTTTAGGAAGCAGCCCATTTTTGGTTCAGACCTGGGTAGCACTTGTTGATTGGTGGCTAAAAGTAGCTGCCAATCAGCAAATGCTACCCAGGGGTGCTGAACCCAAAAAATTGGCCTTCTCCTAAGCTTACATTCCTGCTTTTTCAAATAAAGATAGCAAGAGAATGAAGAACAATTGATAATAGGAGTACATTTGAAAATTGCTTAAAATTGCTGCTCTATCTGAATAATGTACCTGTATGCGTGTGTTGTAAATATTGCTATTTTTTTCTTGTGCAACCTGTTAATTTAATAGTATATTTAAGCTACATCTATTGGGTTTATATATGGGCTTCTTGGGCGTATCATAGCAAGTGCCTCACCAGCCTCTGACCTCCCTGCATGTCACTGTACTCAAGTAAATAGTTGAAAAGATTTTATTTTTTTTCCAAGCAGTTTTAGGAACACTCCATTAAGTGGCCTGGGCTACATTTTGTTTACATAGCTTTTCTAAAGATAATATGTCAGAATTCATATTTTCAACAAACAAAAACAGTCTTTTTAAAGGTACATTGTAGTAAAAAAATGACATTATCTAATTTAGTTGCAAGACTAGCAACCCTGCACCTCCATGTGTTTAACCCCCACAATGGGTTTAACAAATTGTAGAAGTATCCACTCCGATTCCACAGAGTACTGCTGGTCCCAAGCAGAAACTGGCGCTGACCCAATTAGCAGCATTAATCACATGACCTAGCTGGATCAGCTGCAGTTTCTGCTGAGGACCAACAGTGCTATTCTTTCTCTTTGGAGGTGCATGTCATTTTTGTAGAGCAAGTAAAAAATTTTATTATAATGTCCCTTTAACCCCTTAATAACATAACATACCCTGTTCATTGCATATAATTAAGAGTTTTTTTTTTAATCTCAGTAATAGTGGGGGTTTCACTGCTAGCAACAAAACACTCTATTACTGCTTGCCTCACCCCAGGAGGCATTTGGCTACACTGCGGTCTCACTGCTGGTGGCGAGACTCGTGCTACTTTACTCTTGAAAACTGTTGTTAAGGGGTTAAGATAAAAAAATAAAGGTAAAGGCGTTATTACTGAACAATTTAATACACTTCAACATGTAAAATGGATAATTAAACATCTTAAAGCAAAGATAAAAAAATATGGTACAATGTCCCTTTAAAATGTTTTAATGATATAAGTATGGGTAACAATAAAAAAATATTGGATAATAGATTAAATAATGCAATTTAAAAAATGCTACAAAACAAGCATTATGATTGGTAAATATGGAAATACAGTAATACATGCACTTGTTATATGATGTACAAAAATATATCAGAAATTTTACTTTGAAGTGACAGTAAACTCTCCCCTTTATAAAATCAGATCCAAAATGTTAGTGATATTTTAGATGGAGTTTAATACAACAGTTGTAAAAAAGTTGCGCAATAACTTACGTTTTAATATAGATACAAGATTCAAATGCCGAATGCTCCACTGCCCACTTCAAAGTAAATTTTTCTGTGAGCTAATGGTTTAAATTGTTGTCCAATCAGCACTTTAACTACATGGCACTTTTGTTGTAGCTAGTGCGCTGATTGGAGAACAATTCAGCCATTAGCTCAAAGAAAAATTGACTTTTGAAACATTTATCAATGTGTGATTTTTTTTGACTGGTGGTTTTTTAGATGAATTCATTGTTTATTGATGTATTACAATATGTACAAAAACATCAGTTCAACAAAAGTTGAAGTTTAAATTTAGCAATGTTAAGTTAAACAAGTTAGGTTTATAAAGTTTTATGGATTTGAATTTATAGTAAGTACTCCAGCAAAACCATTTACAATATGTTTTACTCCAATGCATTTTTTATTTCATTACACTGTTCATTGAAGTAAAATAGCATATTCTTTTTGGGGCATGAATATAGTGATGTTTCAGTGATGTATATCAGCACAGATATAACAAATTATATGTGCGTTTTAATAATATCAAAAATGCAGCACAAAAAGATGTTTTAATGTAGTGAACATGCAATGGTCAAAAGTATGGTTTTACCTCAAATGTTCCCAAGTAGATAATGTCTGTCTTATTTTGTCTCCTCTATGCTGGATTTCTCTGTATTCTTTTAATTATCACTTCCTCAACTTACCTATTTACCTCACAATCTTAACTATTCAAGCACTGTCTATCTTCCACTATTTATGCTGCATCTCTCCTAACTTAGGAACCTTCTGCACACCCACCATCTTCTGTAATGGATGACTCCACCCACCAGTCATACCCCTAAATATAGAAACTGTAACCTTGTCTACTGTCCAGGTTAACAGTCTTGCAATCACTTTAGAATAGACCTCTTTATGAACCTCATATCCTTAAAGGGATATGAAACTCTTTTTTATTCTTTCATGATTCAGAAAGAGCATGCAATTTTAAGCAACTTTCTAATTTACTGTTATTATCAATTTTTTTGGTTATCTTGGTATCTTTATTTGAAAAGCAGGAATATAAGCGTAGGAGCCAGACCATTTTTGGTTCAACACCCTGGTTAGCACTTGCTGATTGGTGGCCACCTCTTTCAGCAGCTCCTTCTTAAAGTTACCTCTCCAAAGTGGGACTCCAGGTGATGAGAAGGGATGTGCATAAATCTGGCTTCAGTTACCGAGTAAATGGAGAGGTGTTCACGGCCCCCCCACCAGTTCCTTTTACGAGATGTAGATGTAAACAGGGTGCATAACAGAACCTCTCTCTGGCTGCAAACAATGCAGCCTTTTCTGCCCGGCTGAAGTTCAATCCAATTGGCTGATCCGATCAGCCAATAGGATTGACCTTGCATTCTATTGGCTGTTCCAATCAGCCAATAGAATGCAAGCTCAATCGTAATGGCTGATTGCATCAGCCAATAGGATTTTTCCTACCTTAATTCCGATTGGCTGATAGAATTCTCTTCTGCCCGGATCGAATGAAGACTTCTGCCCGGCTGGAGGACCTCTTCTGCCCGGATGGGATGAAGACTTCTGCCCGGCTGGAGGACCTCTTCTGCCCGGATGGGATGAAGACTTCTTCTTGGCTGGGTGAAGAAGGCTCAAGGTAGGGTGATCTTCAAGGGGTTAGTGTTAGGTTTATTTTAAGGGGGGATTGGGTGGGTCTTAGAGTAAGGTTGGGTGTGTGGGTGGTGGGCTTAAATGTTGGGCGGGTTGTATTTCTTTTTTTTACAGGTAAAACAGAATGCTTACCTGATAAATTACTTTCTCTTACGGTGTATCCAGTCCACGGATTCATCCTTACTTGTGGGATATTCTCATTCCCTACAGGAAGTGGCAAAGAGAGCACCCCAGCAGAGCTGTCCATATAGCTCCCCCTCGGGCTCTGCCCCCCCAGTCATTCGACCGACGGTTAGGAGAAAAAGGAGAAACCATAGGGTGCAGTGGTGACTGTAGTTTTACAAAGATAAATTTGAACCTGACTTAATTGCCAGGGTGGGCCGTGGACTGGATACACTGTAAAAGAAAGTAATTTATCAGGTAAGCATAAATTCTGTTTTCTCTTACTTGGTGTATCCAGTCCACGGATTCATCCTTACTTGTGGGATACCAATACCAAAGCTTTAGGACACGGATGAAGGGAGGGAAAAAGTCAGGTAACCGCTTTAGGACACGGATGAAGGGAGGGAAAAAGTCAGGTAACCTAAACGGAAGGCACCACTGCTTGCAAAACCTTTCTCCCAAAAATAGCCTCCGAAGAAGCAAAAGTACTGAATTTGTAAAATTTGGCAAAAGTATGCAGTGAAGACCAAGTCGCTGCCTTACAAATCTGTTCAACAGAAGCCTCATTCTTGAAGGCACATGTGGAAGCCACAGCTCTGGTGGAATGAGCTGTAATTCGTTCAGGAGGCTGCTGTCCAGCAGTCTCATAAGCCAATCCGATGATGCTTTTCAGCCAAAAAGAAAGAGAGGTAGCAGTCGCTTTCTGACCTCTCCTCTTACCAGAATAGACAACAAACAAGGATGATGTTTGTCTGAAATCTTTAGTTGCCTTTAAATAGAATTTTAAAGCCTGAACCACATCAAGATTGTGCAAAAGTCGTTCCTTCTTAGAAACTGGATTAGGACACAGAGAAGGAACAATGATTTCCTGGTTAATATTCTTATTAGAAACAACTTTCGGAAGAAAACAAGGTTTAGTATGCAAAACAACCTTATCTGCATGAAACACCAGATAGGGTGAATTACACTGCAAAGCAGACAATTCTGAAACTCTCTGAGCAGAAGAGAAAGCTACCAAAAGCTAAACCTTCCAAGATAATAACTTAATATCTATGGAATGTAAAGGTTCAAACGGAACCCCTTGAAGAACTGAAAGAACTAAATTAAGACTCCATGGAGGAGCCACAGGTTTATAGACAGGCTTGATTCTAACTAAAGCCTGTGCAAACGCCTGAACATCTGGTACTGCTGCCAGCCGCTTGTTTAACAGGATAGACAGAGCAGATATCTGTCCTTTTAAGGAACTAGCTGACAATCCTTTCTCCAATCCTTCTTGGAGAAAAGACAAAATCCTGGGAATCCTAACTTTACTCCACAAGTAACCCTTGGATTCACACCAACAAAGATATTTCCTCCATATCTTATGGTACATTTTCCTGGTGACAGGCTTTCTGGCCTGGATCAGAGTATCAATAACTGATTCAGAGAACCCACGCTTAGCTAGAATTAAGCGTTCAATCCCCAAGCAGTCAGCTGCAGAGAAACTAGATTTGGATGCTTGAATGGACCCTGAATTAGAAGATCCTGCCTCAATGGCAGCTTCCATGGTGGAACAGATGACATGTCCACTAGGTCTGCATACCAAGTCCTGCGTGGCCACCCAGGCGCTATCAAAATTACCGAAGCCTTCTCCTGTTTGATTCTGGCTACCAGCCGAGGGAGAAGAGGAGACGGTGGAAAGACATAAGCTAGACTGAAGGACCAAGGCGCTACTAGGGCATCTATTAATGTCGCCCTGGGGTCCCTGGACCTCGATCCGTAAAGAGGAAGTTTGGTGTTCTGACGGTACGCCATCAGATCCAATTCTGGAATGCCCCATAGTTGGGTCAACTGAGCAAAAACCTCCGGGTGGAGTTCCCACTCCCCCGGGTGAAAGGTCTGACGACTTAGAAAATCTGCCTCCCAGTTGTCTACTCCAGGGATGTGAATTGCTGAGAGATGGCAGGAGTGATCCTCCGCCCATTTGATGATCTTGGTTACTTCCTTCATCGCTAGGGAACTCTTTGTCCTCCCTGATGATTGATGTACGCTACAGTCGTGATGTTGTCAGACTGAAATCTGATGAATTTGGCCTCCGCTAGTTGAGGCCATGCCTGAAGCATGTTGACTATCACTCTCAGTTCCAAAATGTTTATCGGGAGAAGAGATTCTTCCTGAGACTATAGGCCCTGAGCTTTCAGGGAGTTCCAGACCGCACCCCAGCAGAGCTGTCCATATAGCTCCCCCTCAGGCTCCGCCCCCCCCAGTCATTCGACCGACGGTTAGGAGAAAAAGGAGAAACCATAGGGTTCAGTGGTGACTGTAGTTTTACAAAGATAAATTTGAACCTGACTTAATTGCCAGGGTGGGCCGTGGACTTGATACACCGTAAGAGAAAGTAATTTATCAGGTAAGCATAAATTCTGTTTTCTCTTACTTGGTGTATCCAGTCCACGGATTCATCCTTACTTGTGGGATACCAATACCAAAGCTTTAGGACACGGATGAAGGGAGGGAACAAGTCAGGTAACCTAAACGGAAGGCACCACTGCTTGCAAAACCTTTCTCCCAAAAATAGCCTCCGAAAAAGCAAAAGTATCGAATTTGTAAAATTTGGCAAAAGTATGCAGTGAAGACCAAGTCGCTGCCTTACAAATCTGTTCAACAGAAGCCTCATTCTTGAAGGCCCATGTGGAAGCCACAGCTCTGGTGGAATGAGCTGTAATTCGTTCAGGAGGCTGCTGTCCAGCAGTCTCATAAGCCAATCGGATGATGCTTTTCAGCCAAAAAGAAAGAGAGGTAGCTGTCGCTTTCTGACCTCTCCTCTTACCAGAATAGACAACAAACAAGGATGATGTTTGTCTGAAATCTTTAGTTGCCTTTAAATAGAATTTTAAAGCCTGAACCACATCAAGATTGTGCAAAAGTCGTTCCTTCTTAGAAACTGGATTAGGACACAGAGAAGGAACAATGATTTCCTGGTTAATATTCTTATTAGAAACAACTTTCGTAAGAAAACCAGGTTTAGTATGCAAAACAACCTTATCTGCATGAAACACCAGATAGGGTGAATTACACTGCAAAGCAGACAATTCTGAAACTCTCCGAGCAGAAGAGAAAGCTACCAAAAATGAAACCTTCCAAGATAATAACTTAATATCTATGGAATGTAAAGGTTCAAATGGAACCCCTTGAAGAACTGAAAGAACTAAATTAAGACTCCATGGAGGAGCCACAGGTTTATAGACAGGCTTGATTCTAACTAAAGCCTGTGCAAACGCCTGAACATCTGGTACTGCTGCCAGCCGCTTGTGTAACAGGATAGACAGAGCAGATATCTGTCCCTTTAAGGAACTAGCTGACAATCCTTTCTCCAATCCTTCTTGGAGAAAAGACAAAATCCTGGGAATCCTAACTTTACTCCACAAGTAACCCTTGGATTCACACCAACAAAGATATTTCTTATGGTAAATTTTCCTGGTGACAGGCTTTCTGGCCTGGATCAGAGTATCAATAACTGATTCAGAGAACCCACGCTTAGCTAGAATTAAGCGTTCAATCTCCAAGCAGTCAGCTGCAGAGAAACTAGATTTGGATGCTTGAATGGACCCTGAATTAGAAGATCCTGCCTCAATGGCAGCTTCCATGGTGGAACAGATGACATGTCCACTAGGTCTGCATACTAAGTCCTGCGTGGCCACCCAGGCGCTATCAAAATTACCGAAGCCTTCTCCTGTTTGATTCTGGCTACCAGTCGAGGGAGAAGAGGAGACGGTGGAAAGACATAAGCTAGACTGAAGGACCAAAGTGCTACTAGGGCATCTATTAATGTCGCATTGGGGTCCCTGGACCTCGATCCATAAAGAGGAAGTTTGGTGTTCTGACGGGACGCCATCAGATCCAATTCCGGAATGCCCCATAGTTGGGTCAACTGAGCAAAAACCTCCGGGTGGAGTTCCCAATCCCCCGGGTGAAAGGTCTGACGACTTAGAAAATCTGCCTCTCAGTTGTCTACTCCTGGGATGTGAATTGCTGAGAGATGGCAGGAGTGATCCTCCGCCCATTTGATGATCTTGGTTACTTCCTTCATCGCTAGGGAACTCTTTGTCCTCCCTGATGATTGATGTACGCTACAGTTGTGATGTTGTCCGACTGAAATCTGATGAATTTGGTCTCCGCTAGTTGAGGCCATGCCTGGAGCATGTTGACTATCACTCTCAGTTCCAAAATGTTTATCGGGAGAAGATATTCTTCCCGAGACCATAGGCCCTGAGCTTTCAGGGAGTCCCAGACCGCACCCCAGCCTAACAGACTGGCATCGGTCGTGACAATGATCCACTCCGGTCTGCGGAAGCACATTCCCTGAGACAGGTGATCTTGAGACAACCACCAGAGAAGAGAATCCCTGGTTTTCTGGTCCAGTTGTATTTGAGGAGACAAATCTGCATAATCCCCATTCCACTGTTTGAGCATGCACAGTTGCAGTGGTCTGAGATGAATTCGGGCAAAAGGGACCACGTCCATTGCCGCGACCATTAATCCGATTACCTCAATGCACTGAGCTACAGAAGGCCGAGGAATGGAATGAAGAACTCGGCAAGTAGTTAAAAGCTTCAACTTCCTGACCTCCGTCAGAAATATCTTCATTTCTACCGAGTCTAATAGTGTTCCCAGGAAGGGAACCCTTGTGAGCGGGGACAGAGAGATTTTTTCGACGTTCACCTTCCACCCGTGAGACCTTAGAAAGGCCAGCACAATGTCCGTATGAGCCTCGGCTCTGTGAAAAGTCGACGCCTGTATTAAGATGTCGTCTAGGTAAGGTGCTACTGCAATGCCCCATGGTCTTAGTACCGCTAGGAGGGACCCTAGCACCTTTGTAAAAATTCTGGGAGCAGTGGCCAACCCGAAAGGAAGGGCCATGAACTGGTAATGCTTGTCCATAAAAGCGAACCTTAGGAACTGATGGTGATCTTTGTGGATGGGAATATGTAGATACGCATCCTTTAGATCCACGGTAGTCATATATTGACCTTCCTGGATCATTGGCAAAATTGTCCGAATGGTTTCCATTTTGAATGATGGAACTCTGAGGAATTTGTTTAGAATTTTTAGATCCAGGATTGGCCTGAAAGCTCCTTCTTTTTTGGGAACTACAAACAGGTTTGAGTAAAAACCCAGTCCTTGTTCTGTAATTGGAACTGGGTGTATCACTCCCATCTTTAGTAGATCTTCTACACAACGTAAGAACGCCTGTTTTTGTCTGGTCTGAAGACAAACGAGAAATGTGGAACCTTCCCCTTGGAGGAGAGTCCTTGAATTCTAGAAGATACCCCTGAGCAACAATTTCTAATGCCCAAGGATCTGGAACATCTCTTGCCCAAGCCTGAGCAAAGAGAGAAAGTCTGCCCCCTACTAGATCCGGTCCCGGATTGGGGGCTACCCCTTCATGCTGTCTTGGTAGCAGCCGCAGGCTTCTTGGCCTGTTTACCATTGTTCCAGCCCTGCAAGGGTTTCCAGGTTGCTTTGGGCTCTGAAGCATTACCCTCTTGCTTTGCGGCAGCAGAGGTTGAAGCAGGTCCGCTCCTGAAGTTGCGAAAGGAGCGAAAATTAGCCATGTTTTTGGCCTTAAACGGTCTATCCTGCGGAAGGGCATGGCCCTTTCCCCCAGTGATATCCGCGATAATTTCTTTCAACTTGGGACCGAAAAGGGTCTTTCCCTTGAAAGGAATGTTTAGTAACTTTGTTTTGGACGACACGTCAGCCGACCATGATTTGAGCCAAAGCGCTCTTCGCGCCATAATGGAAAAAACAGAATTTTTCACCGCTAACTTAGCTAATTGAAAAGCGGCATCAGTGATAAAAGAATTAGCCAGCTTTAGAGAATGAATTCTATCCATGACTTTGTCATATGAAGTCTCCCTCTGGAGAGACTCCTCCAGCGCCTCAAACCAAAAAGCCGCTGCAGTAGTTACAGGAATAATGCAGGCAATTGGTTGAAGAAGGAAACCTTGCTGAACAAACATTTTCTTCAGTAAACCTTCCAATTTTTTATCCATAGGATCTTTGAAAGCACAACTGTCTTCTATTGGAATGGTTGTGCGCTTGGCTAGTGTTGAAACTGCTCCCTCTACCTTAGGGACCGTCTGCCACGCATCCCGCCTTGGGTCATTTATGGGGAACATTTTCTTAAAGATGGGGGGGAACAAAAGGTACACCTGGTCTCTCCCACTCCCTAGTCACAATATCCGCCACCCTCTTGGGGATCGGAAACGCATCAGTGTATACAGGGACTTCTAGAAACCTGTCCATTTTACACAATTTTTCTGGGACCACCATGGGGTCACAATCATCCAGCATAGCTAAAACCTCCTTAAGCAGTACGCGGAGGTGTTCCAGCTTAAATTTAAACGCTAAGGAATCTGATTCTGCCCGCTGAGAAACTTTTCCTGTGTCAGAAATTTCTCCCTCGGACAGCACATCCCTCACTGCCACTTCAGAGTGTTGTGAGGGTACAACGGATAAATCATCCAAAGCTTCTGATTGCTCATCCTCTGTTCTTAAAACTGAGCTATCACGCTTCTTAGGAAAAACTGGCAGTTTAGATAGAAATGCCGCAAGGGAATTATCCATGACTGCTGCTAATTGTTGTAATGTAATAGGGCCCAATGCGCTAGAGGTACTAGGCAATGCTTGCGCGGGCGTAACTGGTGTCGACACATGGGGAGAGGAAGGAGGACTATCCTCATTACCTTCCGTCAAAGAATCATCTTGGCCTACATTTTTAAGTGTCACTGCATGGTCTTTAAAATGTTTAGATACCTTAGCACACTTTAAACACAAATGTAAAGGGGGTACCGCCATTGCTATTAAACACATAGAACAGGGTCTATCTGTAGGCTCAGACATGTTAAACAGACTTAGACAGCACTCAAATAAAGTAAAATACAATTTTTGAAAAAACGGTACTGTGCCTTTAAATAATAAAAAGCGCACACTTTTTTACTAAACCTCAAAAAAACATCCAATCTTTATGAAATTTTCACCATATGATCCTAATGCTTTGAAATTATTGCACAGTACATTTCAAGACAATTAACCCCTTATTGCCCAAACCGGAGCAAATTAAAGCAGGCCACCGGTTTAACAAACTACAGCACCATGCCACAGCCTCTGCTGTGGCCCTACCTTCCTTGGGGATTAGTTTTGGACAAAAAAAAAGCCTCTCTGGAGTCCTCCAGCAATCTCTGGACTCTACACGTGAAGCTGCATGAAGCTGTCTTGCAAATGAACTGCGCAACTGAGGCGCGAAATTTAGGCCCCCTCCCTCTTCACTCCGGAGTTGTGGGGCCTTCCCAAGCTAAAATAGGTGTCTAAAGATATGCCAGGCGGAATAAAACCCCCAAAAAGTGTTACAAATGTAATAAACACTTGTACAAATATCAGATTATTGTAATAAAATAATTGATTTCCCCTTAACAGTGTCCACCAGCGTTTTAAGCCCTTTTAACTAAGCCATACTTCTATACTAAGTCTCAGAATATGGCTTACCTTCCCCACATGGGGATTCTTGTCAGTCTTCTAGCATTACCTCTTCTTGACTAGAAAAAAAAGTGACTGAGCATACCTTATAGCAGTTAAGCCTGCAAAATGTTCCCCCCAACTGAAGTTCTCCGGTACTCAACAGTCCTGTGTGGGAACAGCAATGGATTTTAGTTACAACATGCTAAAATCGTTTTCCTCTCAGCAGAAATCTTCATCACTTTCTGCCACAGAGTAAATAGTACAAACCGGCACTATTTTAAAATAACAAACTCTTGATTGAAGAAATAAAAACTACAAATCTAACACCACATTCACTTTACCCTCCCGTGGAGATGCTACTTGTTAGAGCGGCAAAGAGAATGACTGGGGGGGCAGAGCCTGAGGGGGAGCTATATGGACAGCTCTGCTGTGTGCTCTCTTTGCCACTTCCTCTAGGGAATGAGAATATCCCACAAGTAAGGATGAATCCGTGGACTGGATACACCAAGTAAGAGAAAAAAGCTGATTACTTTGGGGCAATGCCCCACAAAAAAGCCCTTTTAAGGGCTATTTGTAATTTAGTATAGGGTAGGGAATTTTATTATTTTGGGGGGCTTTTTTATTTTATTAGGGGGCTTAGATTAGGTGTAATTAGTTTAAACTTCTTGTAATTTTTTTTATTTTCTGTAATTTAGTGTTTGTTTTTTTGTACTATAGTTAATTTTATTTAATTGTATTTAATTTTAGGTAATTGTAGTTAATTAATTTAATTTATTTAATGATAGTGTAGTGTTAGGTGTAATTGTAACTTAGGTTAGGATTTATTTTACAGGTAAATTTGTATTTATTTTAACTAGGTAGCTATTAAATAGTTATTAACTATTTAATAGCTATTGTACCTAGTTAAAATAAATACAAAGTTGCCTGTACAATAAAAATAAATCCTAAAATAGCTGCAATGTAATTATTAATTATATTGTAGCTATCTTAGGGTTTATTTTATAGGTAAGTATTTAGTTTTAAATAGGAATAATTTAGTTAATAATAGTAATATTATTTAGATTTATGTAAATAATATTTAAGTTAGGGGGGTGTTAGGGTTAGACTTAGGTTTAGGGGTTAATACATTTATTATAGTGGCAGCGACGTTGGCGGCGGCAGATTAGGGGTTAATACATTTAATAGGCTATGTGGGCTATGGCGGTTTAGGGGTTAATACACTTTATTAGTTATTGCGGTGGGGGATTGCGGTTGACAGGTAGATAGACATTGCGCATGCGTTAGGTGTTAGTTTATTTTTGCAGGCATTTTCGGGAGTTACAGTGCTCCCATACTCAGCGCAAGGCCTGCTACGGCTGCCTTTTATGGCGAGGTAAAAATGGAGTAAGATTTCTCCATTTTCACCACGCAAGGCCTTGCCCTGGATATTGGATACCGATTTACGACGCGGTCCCATGTTAGCCTATGGGAGTAAAAATTGCGAGCGACGGGTGAAATATACGGGCATAACTTGTATGCTACACCGTATATATGATACCAAAACAGCGCAAAAACGCTCTTGCGGGCGACGCTGCATATGTAATGGAGGCCCACATCTGTTTGCATTACTTTAAGACTGATCATAATTGCTGAGTAAGAATATGGCTGGGGTATTAGAATTCCACGTGCTGCCAGAATATCACAGCTGGATTTAACATCATTTAAAAAAAATATACTGAGCAATATTTAATATTTAAAGGCTCTGTAATTGTGTATGAAGACAGTTTATGATGCTATATTACAAAGTGCAATAAACTGCAAGAAAACAAATTGAAATGCACATTATAAAAACCTTCAAACATAAATTTCATTAAGCAGATTAAAATGCAAGAATCAAAACTTATTCTGTGAATGATTACAAGAACATACCATTGCTGATGTGAACCTCTTCTTGTATTTGATTCGTTTTCTCTGTTGGTATGCCAGATTGACCAGGAACGACACCAGTTAACAGCACTTCCACTCGCTCTTCAGTTCGAGTCCTTGCTTCACAGCTCACGATAGCTGAAGCAATAAGTTGCAAACGCAGATTAATACAATTTAGTTAGTAAACTATATATGCAATTAAATTGTATTAATTAATTAAGTCACTATTCATTGACTTTAAGTTATCAAACAAATGTACGAAAGCTGAGGAAATACCTGTGTTTATTTTTTAACTTAATGGAAATTTTGAAATTTAAGGGGCATGAAACTCAAAAACTTTCTTTCATAATTCAGATACAGCATGCAATTTTAAACAACTTTACAATTTACTTCTATTATTTATTTTGCTCTTTTCTCTTGGCATCCTTTGCTGAAAATGATAACAAGGTAGGCTCAGGAGCTGGAAAATAGCTGCTTATTGGTGGCTTCACACATATGCCTCTTGTCATTGGTTTACCAATTTTTTTTAGCTAGTTCCCAGTAGTGCATTGCTGCACCTTCAATAAATGATACCAATAGGATGAAACAAATTGATCATAGAAGTATATTGGAAAGTTGTTTAAAATGACATGATCTATCTAAATCAGGAAAGAACATTTTGGGATTTCATATCCCTTTAAAAAGTTTGCCCCATAACTGAATCACACAGAGAACCTATTTGAGCTCATCAATGAAACTGTCAGAGACAACTTGCCCCAAATGTATTGCCGAGTTAAGTTTGTAAATTTTAATGAATTGTTTATATAATTTTTCTGACATTTGTTTTTTTAAGTGAAAAACCTTAAAGGGTCATAAACTCAGAAGTATTCTTTCACGATTCATATAGAGCATATAATCATAATTTATTTTTTTCTAGTTTTCGTCTATTATCTAATTTGTTCTCTTGGCATCTTTTGTTGAAAATAAAATAAAAAGTAGGTTCAGAAGCAGCAAAATCCTACTAGGAGCTAGCTGCTGATTGGTGGCTGGACACATTTGCCTCTTGTAATTAGTTCCCACAATGTGTTAAAGGGATATTATACACACACTACTATAAAGAAGAAAATGCACAGATACTGATATAAAAATCCAGTATAAAACCTTTAAAAAAAACTTATTTAGAAGCTCCCAGTTTAGCACTGATGATGAGGTTAGGCTGGGACACATACTGAAAGGGGCTGGGAAAGCAGGAAGGCCAGACACTCCCCCTTCACCTGCATATGAAAAGACCCATTACACAACCAGGAATCTGTAGACATCAGTATACATCTAAAACATTAGGGCTTGGTTAGAAGTCTTAAAATCAGCACAATTTTATTTAAAAAAAAAAAAAAAGCAAAACTATAAATAGCCCATCTGGGAGTGTTTTTGTAACAATGTATAAACAGATCATCTGCAAAACATTTATGCAAAGAAAAATCTAGTGTACAATGTAACCTTTAAAGCTATTATGGCCCGAATGGGGCCAAATACATCCGTTTCCGCGCAAGCCTTCAGGCTCGCCGGACACAGGAGTTAAGAAGCAGCGGTCTTAAGAATGCTGCTCCTTAACTCGTACACCACATCTGAGGCGGCGGACAGCAATCCGTCCGATTGCATACGATTGGGTTGATTGATACCCTCTGCAAGCGTGCAAATCTGCAGGGGGCAGCATTGCACAAGCAGTTCACCAGAACTACTTGTTCAATGATAAAGGACAACAGCGTATGCTGTGGGCATTTATTGATGTCTGGCAGACATGATCGCTACAGCGGATCATGTCCGCCAGACACATGATAAATCAGCCCCTATATCTAAAACATGAAAGAAAAAATGGGTTTTTATATCCATTTAATCCTTGGTTTTAATGTGCTTTGTCATGATTTCATATTCTCTTAATAAATACTGAATTGAAAGTGATCCAAATGACTTACCCTTGTTTGTGTATGTTAGATACTACCAGACCTATGCAGGCTTCACATGTTTTGAAAAAATACATTTTTAGCTGTGGAAGATGATTATGAAAAGTCCCAAAAAATACAACTGAAATATCTTCATCAAAAATCAAATTGGACACTCTGGCCAGATGATTCAGATACTCTATGTAATTTGTTAAACAAATGCTTGTGTTCAGAATAATTAATGTATCAAAGGGACAAGAAACACAACATTTTTCTTTCATCATTCAGATAGAGCATGCAATTTTAAAAACTTTCTAATTTACTTCTATTATCACATTTTCTAAATGCTTTTGGTATCCTTTGTTGAAAAGCAGGGACATAAGCTCAAGAGCGTGCACATCTCTAGGGAACCATATGGCAGCAGTTTATCAATATTGTTATCCATTTGCAAGAGCACTAGATTGCAGCACTATTTCCTACCATGCAGTACTCCAGACACCTAGCTAGGTATATCTTCAACAAAGAATACCATTGGAACAAAGCAAATTTGACAATAGTAGTAAATTGGAAACTTACATTTATATTTGTAATTGAGACTTGCTTGTTAATGTAAACAAAAAATGATGTTTCTTTAACTTTTAATTTGAAGCAAAACTATCATTTTGATTCTATAAATATTGTAAATCAGTAAATGCATTGAGGATAAAGTTGGAGGGCATGCAAAGTGACCCATCTATAAGAGGCGGGGTTTTGGTATATATTATACTAAATACATACTTTTATAATAACGTAAGTAATTAATATTTGAAAATAGTTTTATATGCCCCTGTTTACCATCTTTTGTTCTCCCCCTTCTTTTCTATGCATAGCTTCGATAATATAATTTAGTAAAAAGATTTTCATTTAATAATCTTAATACGCCATTATTTGTACACAAATTAATAGATATTTGAAATGGCATGTTAAATATCAGTACTTAATTTGTTGTTCTTGCCTTGTTTAGGAAATTGCTCAACATACTTTATATTTTTTTATGAATGCCAAAATAGAAATAACATATTTTAAATGAAAAAAGTATTGATCACTATTATATATTCTTGGAATGAACAGGACTTTAAACTTAAAGAGACATGAAACTCAACATTTTACTTTCATGATTTAGGTAGAACATACCATTTTAAACAACTTTCCAACTATCAAATTTGCTTCATTCCCTTGGTATCATTTGTTGAAGGAGCAGCAATGCACTACTGGTTTCAAACTGAAAACATAGGTGATCCAATGACAATCTGTATATATATATATATACATATATATATATATATATATATATATATATATATATATATATATATATATATATATATATGCAGCCACCAATCAGCAGCTGGAACCTAGGTTATTTGATGCTTTTGAGCTTTCCTAGATAAACCTAGATAAACCTACAAGCAAAGGATAACAAGAGAAGGAAGCAAATTAAATAATAGAAGTAAATTGGAAAGTTGTTTAAAATTGTATGCTCTATCTAAATCATGAATATCTTATTAATTCTGGTATTCTGATTTTGTCATAGTACATTTAAAACTGTGGCCAAAATATCTCACTAGTAGCACTGGAAATGACTGAACTTCTTCTTTTACAAATGGCCTCTAGGTACCTGAAGCTGAGTGGTGAACCAACTTTCTACACACTGTTCCACCAGAAGAAATGGAATAGAACTCCAGGCTTACTACAAAACAATTTTAAATTACAAAATCAGAGGGAAAATCATAGAAAAAAATGTCTATAATTTCTGCTGTGCTTGGATAATTCAATATTTAAATAACGTTGCCATGCTGGTTATTTTCTGCTTTTTGAAAATGTGGTATTTTAATACTGTGTACAATTTGCTTTCTCTGCTGAAGATAAATACAGATAGAGTAATTTATGATTTGTTTTTGGGATAACATGTAAATAGGAACATTTTTTTCAGTTCAAGTCTGCTTAAAAAGAACTGCTAATGTAATAAATGCCACATGAGTAATAAAATGTTTAACAGGAACTTGAACTACAACTTAATGATACATTAGATAATGTGTAGAATCAAGCCATTCAACGATAAGGAAATAGATAATAAGGAAATTAAATGGAAGAAAGATTTTGTGATTTATCAAGCTTCTTTAAGGGTTGGCAACTCTATCTGGCTATAAATTATGTTGGTATTAATAGTTTTTAATACCTAATGGAGATGGATGAGACCACTGCAATAAGTAATTGAATTCAATCAATATGCACAGATAACCATGGCTATTTACAAATTGAAAACAATTAAAGGCTATAAACTAATTCACAAATTTAATTGGATTTAGAGATACCTTCACCCTTCAAACTGAGTTGCCTGTACACATACATATACTGTATGTCACGGATACCAGACAGCTAAGACTACCCCCCTACAACCTTGACCCTGTTGTTTCTCAGTGGTTTTGGGCTCCTCAGAGCAACCACAATCTCTGGAAGCTTTTGTTTGCATAGTTTTGTATTCCAAACTTGTTTAGAGAAGAGCTGGTCTATGACCTGGAAAACCCTCCTAGGCTGGCTGGGCTCCTGGAACTCCCAGTCGGCCGCCTCACAACGGACACCCGCCTAACTCCTCCCTGGCTGTGTGGGCTCCTGGAACTCCCGGTCGGCCACAGGATAACAGGACACCCGCTAACTTTACCCCTGTTCGCTCCAGCACCATGTGCCTCAGAGCTCCGCTCTTTTGGGGATTAGTAGCCCCTAGGGAGGACAAGAGGTGGAAGAATTACCGGAGGGGAGCTCCTTTGGGAACCGGGGGTTTTGGACACCCCTACCCCCATAACTTCAACGGGCTGTATCTCCGGTCCCCAATAACGAATCACGCCGCTTTTTGGACTGCGGCATCTGGGAGCTAAACCGAGAGCTTTCAAATAACACCCTGAAAGTGCTGCCGCTCCCCCGGGATCACCCCAAAACCATCACCACTGTGTCCTGGGATTCTGTGGGACTATGGTTGCTATGGAGGCGCCAGTCAGTCTGGAGGGGTGGGAATGGCATTGTCTTCTGTTCTTATCAAGATAAGTGTGTGTATAAAAGATGTGTGTTTTGCTCAATAAAATCAGTTCTTGTTTCACCTGAATGCTAGTCTGTCTAGTTATTTGGGTGGGCTCCAGCTAAAATCACTTTCCTGGGCTACATAGAAGCCTGTTCCAGGCAGAGAAAGGATCCTCAGGCAGAGCTACCCAGTCTGGGTAGCTGGAGTCTGCCACAGGGTGGGGCCCTGGGTACTGATGCTGTCGGGCATCAGGGGTGACTACAGGCTGTGGTCCCTTGCTAGCTACATAGCTGCAGTCGGCAGGGAGGAAGCAGGACCCCTTTGGTGGAGCTACCCAGTCAGGGTAGCCGGGGTATCCGTCATACTGTATATATACACATGTAAATAGATATATTTGCTTGTGCAGATTGATATTATGTAGATATATACTGCATCTTTATTTTGTTACCCTTGTTTGTTTTCTTACACTAGTTGTTAGCCTATCTGTACCTTGCAACTCAGATCAAACCATGTTTTTATGATACCCCTTACCCTATATGTATTACTTTCTGTTGTTTAAAAATGTTTACATTTCTGGATATAATCTACAATTTCAATAATATTGATCATTATTGTTTCATAGAAAGAAGAAAAAAAAAAACTATTGTCTTTTTTTTTCCAATGTACAAAACTATCATTATTTTGGCATCTGAACACAAACATATATGCAGACAAGTGCACTCTCACAAACTGTACAAAGTCAAGGAGGTACCAGGGTGCAGCAATCATGATATGTACAATAAGAGAGTGCAATCTGCTTTATTGTATACTAGTCCTAAAGCCTGTGTACACGGGCCATTTTTTGCAGTACAGCGGTTCCACCCCTTGCTCTCTCTCTCTATCCCCCCTCTCTTTTGCTCTCCCTGCCCCTCTATTTTGCTCTCTCTTCCCCCTCTCTTCTGCTCTCTCTCCCCCTCTCTCTCTTTAGCTCTCTCTACCCCTCTCTCTCTTTTGCTCTCTCTCACCCCTCTTTTGCTCTCTCTCCCTCTCTTTTGCTCCATCCCCCCTCTCTCTATTTTGCTCTCTTTCTCCCCCTCTCTGTTTCTCCCTCTATTTTGCACTCTCCTCCCTCTCTTTTGCTCTCTCTCGCTCCCCCTCTCTTTTGCTGTCTCTCTCCATCCCCCTTTCTTTTGCTCTATCTCCCCCTCTATTTTGCTGTCTCTCTCCCTCTCTTTTGCTCTCTTTATCCCCTTCTTTTGTTCTCCCCCCCCTTTCTTTTGCTCTCTCCCCTCTCTTTTTTGCTGTCTCTCTCCCCCTCTCTTTTGCTCTCTTCCCCCCTCTCTTTTGCTCTCTATATCCACACTCTTTTGCTATCTCTCTTCCTCCTTTCTTTTGCTCTCTCCCCCTCTCTTTTGCTGGTTCTCTATCCCCCCTTCTTTTGCTCTCTTTATCCCCCCTCTATTGCTCTCTCCCCTCTCTCCTTTGCTCTCACTCTCCCACCCTCTTTTGCTCTCTCTTTCCCCCCTCTTTCTCCCCTTTCTTTTGCTGTCTCTCTCTCTCCCTCTCTCTTTTACTCTCTCTACCCCCTCTCTTATGCTCTCTCTCCCCCTCTCTTTTGCTCTCTCTCTCTACACTCTCTTTTGCTCTCTCTATCCCCCTTTTTTGCTCTCTCTATCCTCCAACTTTTGCTCTCTCTCTCTCCCCTTTCTTTTGCTCTCTCTCTCTCTTCCCTCTCTTTTGCTGTCTCTCTATCCCCCTCTCTTTTTCTCTCTTTCTCTCCTCTCTTCTGCTGTCTCTTTCCCCCTCTCTTTTGCTCTCTCTCTTCCCCCTCTATTATGCTCTCTCTTTTGCTCTCTCTCACTCCCCCTCTCTTTTGCTGTCTCTTCCCCTTCCCCTCTCTTTAGCTCTCTCTCCCCCTCTATTTTGTTGTCTCTCTCCCTCTCTTTTGCTCTCTTTGTCCCCCCTCTTTTGCTCTCTCTCCCCCCTTTATTTTGCTCTCTCCCCTCTCTATTTTGCTGTCTCTCTTCCCCTCTGTTTTGCTTTCTCTCCCCTTCTCTTTTGCTCTCTATATTCCCACTCTTTTGCTATCTCTCTCTCTCCCTTTCTTTTGCTCTCTCCCACCTCTCTTTTGCTATCTCTCTTTCCCCCCTCTTTTGCTCTCCCTATCCCCCTCTTTTGCTCTCTCTATCCCCCCTCTTTTGCACTCTCTCCCCTTTCTTTTGCTCTCTTTCGCCCCTGTCTTTTGCTGTCTCTCTCCCCCTCTCTTTTACTCTCTTTCTCCCCTCTCTTTTGCTCTCTCTCTTCCCCTCTCTTTTGCTCTCCCTATCCCCCCTCTTTTGCTCTCTCTCCCCTTTCTTTTCCTCTCTTTCTCCCCTGTCTTTTGCTGTCTCTCTCCCCCTCTCTTTTGCTCTCTCTCCCCCTCTCTTTTGCTCTCTCTCTCCCTCTCTTTTAATCTCTCTACCCCCTCTCTTATGCTCTCTCTCCCCCTCTCTTTTGCTCTCTCTCTCTCCCCTCTCTTTTGCTCTCTCTATCCCCCCTCTTTTGCTCTCTCTATCCTCCCTCTTTTGCTCTCTCTCTCCCCCCTTTCTTTTGCTCTCTTTCTCCTCTCTCTTTTGCTGTCTCTCTCCCCCTCTATTTTGCTCTCTTTCTCCCCTCTCTTTTGCTGCGTCTCCCCCTTTTTTTTGCTCTCTCTCCCCCTCTATTTTTCTCTTTCTATCCTCCCTCTTTTGCTCTCTCTCTCTCTCTCCCCTTTCTTTTGCTCTCTTTCACCCCTCTCTTTTGCTCTCTCTCTCTCCCCCTCTCTTTTGCTCTCTCTCTCTCTCCCCTCTCTTTTGCTCTCTTTCTCAACCCTCTCTCCCTTTCCCCCCTCTCTTTTGTGCTCTTTCTCCCCTCTCTTTTGCTGTGTCTCTCCCCCTGTCTTTTGCTCTCCTTCTCCCCTCTCTTTTGCTGTGTCTCCCCCTCTCTTTTGCTCTCTCCCCCCCTCTCTTTTGCTCTCTCTCTCCCCCTCTCTTAATCTCTCTCTCTCCCCCTCTCTTTTGCTCTCTCTCTCCCCTTTCTTTTGCTCTCTCTCTCAACCCTCTCTCTTTCCCCCTCTCTTTTGTGCTTTCTCCCCCTCTCTTTTGCTCTCTCTCCCACCCTCTATTTTGCTCTCTCTCTCTCTCTCCCCTCCTCTCTTTCCCCCCTCTCTTTTGCGCTCTCTCTCTCCCATCTTTTGCACTCCCCCCCTCTCTTTTGCTCTCTCTCTCCCCTTTCTCCCCCTCTCTTTTGCTCTCTCTCTCCCTTTCTTTTGCTCTCTCAGTCTGCCCTATTTTGCTCTCTCTCCCCTTTCTTTTGCTCTCCCTCCCCCTCGCTTTTGCTGTCTCTCTCCCTCTCTTTTGCTCTCCATATGCCCATTCTTTTGCTCTCTCTATCCACTCTCATTTGCTCTCTCTCTATCCCCCCTCTCTCTCCCCTCTTTTGCGTTCTGCCCCCTCTCTTTTGTTCTCTCTCCTCTCTCTTTTGCTCTCTCTCTCTCCCCTATCTTTTGCTCTCTCTCTCCCCTTTCTTTTTCTCTCCCTCCCCCTCTCTTTTGCTCTCTCTCTCCCTCTATCTCTATTCAACCTCTTTTCCTCTCTCTCTAACTCCCCTCTTTTGAGCTTTCTCTCTCCCGTCCAGAGGGCCCTGCCCACCTCACGCTGCCCCCACCCATTTCACACCCAGTCCAGCCCTGCCCCGACTGCATCACGCCGGCCCCGCCCCCATAACGCACAGTCGGCCCAGGCCCAGATGCCAGGTCAGTGTGTTGAAGGTCAAGTGTGTTTGTCCTCGCGCGGTCTCTACTGTGTATGACAGCTTCGGACAAACACACTTGGCCTTTTATATTAAAGGATATGTGTGTGTGTATACAGGGAGTGCAGAATTATTAGGCAAATGAGTATTTTGACCACATCATCCTCTTTATGCATGTTGTCTTACTCCAAGCTGTATAGGCTCGAAAGCCTACTACCAATTAAGCATATTAGGTGATGTGCATCTCTGTAATGAGAAGGGGTGTGGTCTAATGACATCAACACCCTATATCAGGTGTGCATAATTATTAGGCAACTTCCTTTCCTTTGGCAAAATGGGTCAAAAGAAGGACTTGACAGGCTCAGAAAAGTCAAAAATAGTGAGATATCTTGCAGAGGGATGCAGCACTCTTAAAATTGCAAAGCTTCTGAAGCGTGATCATCGAACAATCAAGCGTTTCATTCAAAATAGTCAACAGGGTCGCAAGAAGTGTGTGGAAAAACCAAGGCGCAAAATAACTGCCCATGAACTGAGAAAAGTCAAGCGTGCAGCTGCCAAGATGCCACTTGCCACCAGTTTGGCCATATTTCAGAGCTGCAACATCACTGGAGTGCCCAAAAGCACAAGGTGTGCAATACTCAGAGACATGGCCAAGGTAAGAAAGGCTGAAAGACGACCACAACTGAACAAGACACACAAGCTGAAACGTCAAGACTGGGCCAAGAAATATCTCAAGACTGATTTTTCTAAGGTTTTATGGACTGATGAAATGAGAGTGAGTCTTGATGGGCCAGATGGATGGGCCCGTGGCTGGATTGGTAAAGGGCAGAGAGCTCCAGTCCGACTCAGACGCCAGCAAGGTGGAGGTGGAGTACTGGTTTGGGCTGGTATCATCAAAGATGAGCTTGTGGGGCCTTTTCGGGTTGAGGATGGAGTCAAGCTCAACTCCCAGTCCTACTGCCAGTTTCTGGAAGACACCTTCTTCAAGCAGTGGTACAGGAAGAAGTCTGCATCCTTCAAGAAAAACATGATTTTCATGCAGGACAATGCTCCATCACACGCGTCCAAGTACTCCACAGCGTGGCTGGCAAGAAAGGGTATAAAAGAAGAAAATCTAATGACATGGCCTCCTTGTTCACCTGATCTGAACTCCATTGAGAACCTGTGGTCCATCATCAAATGTGAGATTTACAAGGAGGGAAAACAGTACACCTCTCTGAACAGTGTCTGGGAGGCTGTGGTTGCTGCTGCACGCAATGTTGATGGTGAACAGATCAAAACACTGACAGAATCCATGGATGGCAGGCTTTTGAGTGTCCTTGCAAAGAAAGGTGGCTATATTGGTCACTGATTTGTTTTTGTTTTGTTTTTGAATGTCAGAAATGTATATTTGTGAATGTTGAGATGTTATATTGGTTTCACTGGTAAAAATAAATAATTGAAATGGGTATATATTTGTTTTTTGTTAAGTTGCCTAATAATTATGCACAGTAATAGTCACCTGCACACACAGAGGAATGAAAAGTCCAAGTAATAATAATATTGCTGTTTTTTTGGGTATGGATATCTTACAATAACGTATTCAGCTTACTTGTTCAGAATATTTCTTGCTATGATCACAATTCCCCTCTAATAACTTATATATTTAAGATTTGGCCTTTTTTTTGTTTTCCTTTAAATTTATATAAAAGCATAACATTTTACTTTCTGGCGGTTGTTTTATGCATAGAAACACTAATGGTTTGCTTTAATAGCATAGCAGTGTGTGAATGTTAATGCCACATAGTATGATAGCTGTTTAGATGCTAAAACTAGGGTAGTGGAATTAATGAGAAATATATTAAGTCTAAAAGAATGGCAATCTGCTGCTTGAATAGGATGCAAGATAAAAATAAAAAAAAATATGCAAACTGTACAGTACTTTGGAGAAATAATTTGATAGCTAATTAAACTGGTTTTAATAGCATCCTGCTGGGCACAAGTGGAAGATTAGATGGTAATATTCCCTTTGTGAACTATATTACTTTATTAAAAATAACACCTCAGATCTGTAATTAATATCACATTTCTCGCATATGTCAATCAGATGGATGTTCCTAAATAATTTGACTAATAGAAAATGTATAAAACTAATAATTATTGTTTCCATTTTCAAGAACATATAAATGGTTTGTTGTGGAAATGGGTTTAAAAGGCAACTATTCAAGTGATTTCATTTTGTTAGATGAGACAAATGTCATTGCAAAAATAAATAAATAAAATTGCAACTAAAAAAAATCTATTACTATGTGGCATAATTTATTAAATCAACATTTTTTAAATGTCACTGTTTAGCATACACTTATTCTATATACAAGTATTTTTTAAATTTTATAAAGAACTGCCACTGAAAAGAGATGATCATTTATGGCATTAAAAAAATTATATTTACCAAAATAAAGGTATAGGTTCCATCCTGTCCAATGGCCTTTATTGATCAAGAATAAAGCACAACACATCTTACAAGGTGGTCTATGGTTATGGATAAGGAAAGCCAAAATGTGATAAACCATTATTTGCACTCTTCACCTAAAGGGTTAATCCTGTTTTAGATTAGTTATTCAATTTGTAGTATTATTGTTTTTAAGTGTCATTATTGGAAACTTATTTCTTTCTTATTCGATGGAATCATATGGCAAATAAAAGGGCAAAATGCACCAAACTTTAATATAAACATACATACAGCTTTAGGGCTTAATGTACTAAGCAGCATAAGCTGCTTTTGAGTCCTTGCTGGGCTGCTCTTGCAATGTAAGAAGCAACGGTCACAAGACTATGTTTTACTATGTTTAATTAAACATTTTTAAGTTACAAACTCAGGCATAAAAAAAGTCAAAGAATGGTGATCAATAGCATTGTATTCTTTATTTATTAAGTCCCAGATTATAAGTGACACGCAATTTAGCGCTAACACTTGGGTGCAAACACCACCTGAAGTAAACTTTTAACATACGCGAGTTAGCATGCGTATTGCAAGTTATAAGTAAAATGTATGCATGCGAGCAGAAGCCGAAGGGTGCTAAATTGAGAACTTCTAATGGAATATCTACATTGCATACAGAGGTCCATTATCAGCAACTGTCTTTCCTGCTAATCCAAGTTTATTAAAAATGCTAATTGATCATTAAAAAACAAGTTGCAATTGCAATTATATTAGCACAGCTAAAACTGTTGTGCTTATTAAAGAAGCTATAAAACTTGCCTTCATTAGAACAGTTGAGTATCTGGAGCATCAGCAATTGAGGGTTCGATTATAGACTCAAGATGGCTAGAAACAAATAACTTTCTTCTTAAACTCATCAGTCTTTTCTTGTTCTGAGAAATAAAAGCTATTCCATGTGAGAAATTGCCATGAATTTGAAGATCTCTTGCAACATTGTGGACTACCCCTTCACAGAACAGTGCAAACTGTCTCTAACCAGAATAGAAAGAGAAGTGAGAGGCCCTGGTGTACAACTGAGCAAGAGGACAAATACATTAGAGTGTCTAGTTTGAGAAACAGATGACTCACAGGTCCTCAACTGGCAGCTTCATTAAATAGTACCCACAAAACACCAGTCTCAACATCAATACTGAAGAGGCAACTCCGGGATGCTGGCCTTCCAGGCTGGAATCAGGCTGGTCAATAAAAAGAAAAAATTAAGATGTGCAAAAGAACACAGACACTGGACAGAGAAAGATTGGAAAATGTGTTATGGACATCAAATCTAAGTTTGAAGTTTTCTGATCACAAAGAAGAACATTCATGAGATGCGGACCAAATGAAAAGATGCGGGAGGAGTGCTTGACACCATATGTCAAGCATGGTGGAGGCAATGTGATGGTCTGTGTGTGCTTTGGTGGTGGTAAAGTGCAAAATGTATATAGGGTAAAAGGGACCTTGAAGAAGGAAGGCAATCACTCAATTTTGCAATGCTATGCCTTACCCTGTGGACGGCGCTTGATTGGAGCCGATTTCCTCCTACAACAGGACAATGACCCAAAGCACAGCTAAAAACTATGCAAGAACTATTTAGGAAAGAAGCAGTCAGCTTGTATTCTATCTTTAATGGAGTGGCCAGCACAATCACCAGATCTCAAACCTATTGAGCCTTTGTGAGAGCAGCTTGACCGTATGATACGTAAGAAGTGCCCATCAAGCCAAACCAACTTGTGGGATATGCTTCAGAAAGCTTGGGGTGAAATCTCTTCAGATTACCTAAAACACATACGGCTAGATTTAGAGTTTGGCGGCCAAAGGGGTGCGGTAGCTACGCATGCTTTTTTTCTCCCGCACCTTTTAAATACCGCTGGTATTTAGAGTTCACAGAATGGCTGGGTTTTCAGTGCGTTAGGCTCCAAAAAGGGAGCGTAGAGCATAATTTAACGCCACTGCAACTCTAGATACCAGCGGTGCTTACGGACGCGGCCAGCTTCAAAAACGTGCTTGTGCACGATATCCCCATAGAAAACAATGGGACTGTTTGAGCTGAAAAAAAAAACTAACACCTGCAAAAAAGCAGCGTTCAGCTCTTAATGCAGCCCCATTGTTTTTTATGGGGAAACACTTCCTACGTCTGCACCTAACACTCTAACATGTACCCCGAGTCTAAACACCCCTAACCTTACACTTATTAACCCCTAATCTGCCGCCCCCGCTATCGCTAACACCTGCATATTATTATTAACCCCTAATCTGCCGCTCCCTACACTGCCGCAACATACATTATAGTTATGTACCCCTAATCTGCTGCCCCTAACACCGCCGACCCCTATATTATATTTATTAACCCCTAATCTGCCCGCCACAACGTCGCCGCCAGCTAACTTCAAGTATTAACCCCTAATCTGCCGATCGGAGCTCACCGCTGCTCTAATAAATTGTTTAACCCCTTAAGCTAATTCTAACCCTAACACTAAAACCCCCCTAAGTTAAATATAATTTTTATCTAACGAAATAAATTAAGTCTTATTAAATAAATTATTCCTATTTAAATCTAAATACTTACCTGTAAAATAAACCCTAATATAGCTGCAATATAAATTATAATTATATTGCAGCTATTTTAGGATTAATATTTATTTTACAGGCAACTTTGTATTTATTTTAACCAGTTACAACCAGTTACAAGTTACAATTAAACCTAACACTACACTATCAATAAATAAATTAAATACAATTCCTACAAATAAATACAATTAAATAAACTAACTAAAGTACAAAAAATAAAAAAGAACTAAGTTACAAAAAATAAAAAAATATTTACAAACATTAGAAAAAAATTACAACAATTTTAAACTAATTACACCTACTCTAAGCCCCCTAATAAAATAACAAAGACCCCCAAAATAAAAAAATGCCCTACCCTATTCTAAATGACAAAAGTTCAAAGCTCTTTTACCTTACCATCCCTTAAAAGGGCCCTTTGCGGGGCATGCCCCAAAGAATTCAGCTCTTTTGCCTGTAAAAAAAACATACAATACCCCCCCCAAATTACAACCCACCACCCACATACCCCTAATCTAACCCAAACCCCTCTTAAATAAACCTAACACTAAGCCCCTGAAGATCTTCCTACCTTGTCTTCACCATGCCAGGTATCACCGATCGTTCCAGGCTCCGAAATCTTCATCCAAGCCCAAGCGGGGGCTAGACATCCATCATCCGGCTGAAGTCTTCTATCAAGCGACGGCTGAAGAAGTCCAGAAGAGGCTCCAAAGTCTTCATCCTATCCGGGAAGAAGTGTAGATCTGGACTGGCAACCATCTTCTTCCAAGCGGCATCTTCTATCTTCATCCAATGACGACCGGCTCCATCTTGAAGACCTCCACCGCGAACCCATCTTCTTCTTCCGACGACTTCCCGAAGAATGACGGTTCCTTTAAGGGACGTCATCCAAGATGGCGTCCCTCGAATTCCGATTGGCTTATAGGAATCTATCAGCCAATCGGAATTAAGGTATGAAAATTCTGATTGGCTGATGGAATCAGCCAATCAGAATCAAATTCAATCCGATTGGCTGATCCAATCAGCCAATCAGATTGAGCTCGCATTCTATTGGCTGATCGGAACAGCCAATAGAATGCAAGCTCAATCTGATTGGCTGATTGAATCAGCCAATCAGATTGAACTTGATTCTGATTGGCTGATTCCATCAGCCAATCAGAATTTTCCTACCTTAATTCCGATTGGCTGATAGAATCCTATCTGCCGATCGGAATTCAAGGGACGCCATCTTGGATGACGTCCCTTAAAGGAACCGTCATTCGTCGGGAAGTCGTCGGAAGAAGAAGATGGGTCCGCGGTGGAGGTCTTCAAGATGGAGCCGGTCATCATTGGATGAAGATAGAAGATGCCGCTTGGAAGAAGATGGTTGCCGGTCCGGATCTACTCTTCTTCCCGGATAGGATGAAGACTTTTGAGCCTCTTCTGGACTTCTTCAGCCGTCGCTTGATAGAAGACTTCAGCCGGATGATGGATGTCTAGCCCCCGCTTGGGCTTGGATGAAGATTTCGGAGCCTGGAACGATCGGTGATACCTGGCATGGTGAAGACATGGTAGGAAGATCTTCAGGGGCTTAGTGTTAGGTTTATTTAAGGGGGGTTTGGGTTTGATTAGGAGTATGTGGGTGGTGGGTTGTAATTTTGGGGGGGGGTATTGTATGTTTTTTTTACAGGCAAAAGAGCTGAATTCTTTGGGGCATGCCCCGCAAAGGGCCCTTTTAAGGGCTGGTAAGGTAAAAGAGCTTTGAACTTTTGTAATTTAGTATAGGGTAGGGCATTTTTTTTATTTTGAGGGTCTTTGTTATTTTATTAGGGGGCTTAGAGAAGGTGTAATTAGTTTAAAATTGTTGTAATTTTTTTCTAATGTTTGTAAATATTTTTTTATTTTTTGTAACTTAGTTCTTTTTTATTTTTTGTACTTTAGTTAGTTTATTTAATTGCATTTATTTGTAGGAATTGTATTTAATTTATTTATTGATAGTGTAGTGTTAGGTTTAATTGTAGATAATTGTAGGTAGTTTATTTAATTAATTTATTGATATTGTAGTGTTAGGTTTAATTGTAACTTAGGTTAGGATTTATTTTACAGGTAATTTTGTAATTATTTTATCTAGGTAGCTATTAAATAGTTATTAACTATTTAATAGCTATTGTACCTGGTTAAAATAAATACAAAGTTGCCTGTAAAATAAATATTAATCCTAAAATAGCTACAATATAATTATAATGTATATTGTAGCTATATTAGGATTTATTTTTACAGGTAAGTAGATTTAAATAGGAATAATTTATTTAATTTATTTCGTTAGATAAAAATTATATTTAACTTAGGGGGGTTTTAGTGTTAGGGTTAGAATTAGGTTAAGAGATTAAACAATTTATTAGAGCAGCAGTGACCTCCGATCGGCAGATTAGGGGTTAATACTTGAAGTTAGCTGTCGGCGATGTTAGGGAGGGCAGATTAGGGGTTAATACTATTTATTATAGGGTTATTGAGGCGGGAGTGAGGCGGATTAGGGGTTAATACATTTATTATACTAGCGGTGAGCTCCGGTCAGCAGATTAAGGGTTAATTATTGTAGGTAGCTGGCGGCGACGTTGTGGGGGGCAGATTAGGGGTTAATAAATATAATATATGGGTCGGCGGTGTTAGGGGCAGCAGATTAGGGGTACATAGGGATAACGTAGTTGGCGGCGGTGTACGGAGCGGCAGATTAGGGGTTAAAAAATTTAAATATAGTGGCAGCGATGTGGGGGGACCTCGGTTTAGGGGTACATAGGTAGTTTATGGGTGTTAGTGTACTTTAGAGCACAGTAGTTAAGAGCTTTATAAACCGGCGTTAGCCCAGAAAGCTCTTAACTACTGACTTTTTTCTGCGGCTGGAGTTTTGTTGTTAGATTTCTAACGCTCACTTCAGCCATGACTCTAAATACCAGTGTTAGAAAGATCCCATTGAAAAGATAGGATACGCAATTGACGTAAGGGGATCTGCGGTATGGAAAAGTCGCGGCTGGAAAGTGAGCGTTAGACCCTTTAATGACTGGCTCCAAATACCAGAGGGCGGTAAAAACCAGCGTTAGGAGCCTCTAACGCTGGTTTTGACAGCTACCGCCCAACTCTAAATCTAGGCCATAGAATGCCAAAGGTCTGCAAGGCTGTAATTGCTGCACATGAAGGATTCATTGACAAAAATTTGAAGGACAAAATTATTATTTCACTTAAAATTCATTATTTCTAACCTTGTCAATGAGTATATTTCCTATTCAAACTAATTTCATGTGTGTTTTCAATGAACATAAAGAAATGTGTAAGTGACCCCAAACTTTTATGAATAGTTATTATCAGATAGATATGAGTGTTACACTTTATTTATGATGTATTTGGTGCAACTTTTAATTTAGCCCTAGCCCTTTATGTGAGGTCTACAGTCGTGCTAACCTGACAATCTCAAATTTAGTTTACTTGTAATATGAGCGCAAGTTAGCACTGGCCCAATATTTCAATATTGAGCCCTTGTTAACATTAGCGTACCACTACTAACCTAGCCCTATATTGATTGCTGATTATAGTTCATTCTTTTTACAGCCTATTTAGGATTAAAGCTTGAACAACTGCTTAAACAGTATTGCAGTGCTAACAGTCAGCAAAAATACAGTGCAATTTGTTAGCGTGATTTTCTACCTACAATTTTAACATCTAGCACAGTAATGTTAACTTGATAAATTAGGAATAAGGAGAGGTAATCCTGAACCACAACTTTTGAAAATGGAAGACAAGCTCGTTATATCTATGGAATTCATAAATGATTAGAATAATTATTGGACCTTTCTATAACACTAAGCCAATGATTGTTATTTCCCTGGGAGTTGATTACAGTGTATATGCAGAGTGGTAACCCTTTTTTACATTGAAATTACTGAAAGGTCACCAGAATACTCATATTTTGGTTTTGTAAACATTTGAATGTAAGCTCAAATTTGATAGGTTCCGTTTACAAATGCTGGGGAAAAAACACAAGCGCAAACCAGATTCAAGGAAGTAAAACAAAATTTATTAAAACACAGTGTTCTACATTGCACTTACAAGATTGCAGGTGAAAACAGGCACATCAGAGATATCCCGCTCCATAAACAGCTTCACTGCAAGTCCAGTCTTTCAAAAGTCAAATCTTTGCAGGTTTAAACAGCTGATTGCTTCCAGGAACAGTAATGTATGCAGATCCTTTTGAAATCTTTTAGCTTAAAACTCTTTAACTCTACACGTTTCATCTGCCTTCTAAGCAGACTTTGTCAAGAGATTTCCAAACAGAACATAACTTTTTCTCCCAAACATGCGCTCTTTATGCCATTAGTAAGGTACACTCCCCCTCAGATGATTGGAGAACAACATGAGTGATGTAGCCAATTAGAAGGCTTGGAGGAACACACCCTCATGTTCATTAGTTAGATATGCATTCGCCCAGGGGTAATGTGTATGTTACTTAACTAAAGCATGCAACCAAATTTATAAAGATATATCAAATATACAATGTAAGTAATTTCACAGAGTGGTGTATGTTGATATATGCTAATGTGTATGACAAGCTCAGAAATGGCTACATCACTCATGTTGTTCTCCAATCATCTGAGGATCTGCATATATTACTGGTCCTGGAAGCAATCAGCTGTTTAAACCTGCAAAGATTTGACTTTTGAAAGACTGGACTTGCAGTGGATCCTGAGCTGTCAGTGAAACTGTTTATGGCTGGGATATCTCTGATGTGCCTGTTTTTACCTGCAATCTTGTAAGTGCAATATAGAACACTGTGTTTTAATAATTTTTTTTTTTCCTTGAATCTGGGTTGCGCTTGTGTGTTTTCCCCAGAGTTTGTTCCATTTGATGAAACAGCAGTCAATTGGATAATATTGTTATTGGAAACTACTGCAATTGATCAGACATATCTACTAGCAAGTTCCGTTTGGATATCATTCTCTCAGAATTGGAGCTTTCCTTAAAGCATTATACCACATTGGTGACTATGGCCTCTAGTTATCAAGCCGTCAACCTCAAATACGCCGGAATTCTGCAGCGTATTTGTGGCGAGGGTGATTCGCCTAAGTTATCAAGCCCTACACACCGGCAAAAGTAGAATATAGTAACGTAAGCTTCGATCCGCCGGACTCAGTCCAACACAGAACGATTCTTATGTCACTCCAGATGTTCCGAGCACAAGTTATGCACAATCTTACTACTTTTGCTAGTTATCAAAAAACGAGCAGGTACCCCGAGTCTAAACACCCCTAATCTGCCCCCCTACACCGCCACCTACATTAAACATGCTAACCCCTAACCACCGCTCCTGGACCCCGCCACAACTATAATAAATATATTAACCCCTAAACTGCCGCTCCCGGACCCCTCCGCCACCTACATAATACCTATTAGCCCCTATCCTGCCCCCCCTATACTGCCGCCACCTATATTAAATTTATTAACCCCTATCCTGTGGATCCCGGACCCCGACGCAACTAAATAAATTGTTTAACCCCTAAACCGCCACTCCTGGACCCCGCCACAACCTATATTAAATTTTTAACCCCTAATCTGCCCCCCCCTAAACCGCAGCAAACAATAATAAATTTATCAAGCCCTATCCTGCCACCCCTACACCGCCGCAACCTATAATAAAATTATTAACCCCTAAACCTAAGTCTAACACTAATCCTAACACCCCCCTATCTTAAATATTAATTAAATAAATCTAAATAAATATAACTCTTATTAAATTAATTATTCCTATTTAAAACTAAATACTTACCTATAAAATAAACCCTAAGCTAGCTACAATATTACTAATAATTATATTGTAGCTATTTTAGGATTTATTTTTATTTTACAGGCAAATTTAAATTTATTTTAACTAGGTACAATAGCTATTAAATAGTTAATAACTATTTAATAGCTACCTAGTTAAAATAAAATAAAATTTACCTGTAAAATAAAGCTAACCTAAGTTACAATTACACCTAACACTACACTATCAATAAATAAATTATCCCTATTTAAAACTAAATACTTACCTGTAAAATAAACCCTAAGATAGCTACAATGTAATTAATAATTACATTGTAGCTATCTTAGGATTTATATTTATTTTACAGGCAACTTTGTATTTATTTTAACTAGGTAGAATAGTTATTAAATAGTTATTAACTATTTAATAACTACCTAGCTAAAAGAAATACAAAATTACCTGTAAAATAAATCCTAACCTAAGTTACAATTAAACCTAACACTACACTATCATTAAATAAATTAAATTAATTAACTACAAGTAGCTACAATTAAATACAATTAAATAAACTAACTAAAGTACAAAAAATAAAAAAACTAAGTTACAAAAAATAAAAAATATTACAAGATTGTTAAGCTAATTACACCTAATCTAAGCCCCTAATAAAATAAGAAAGCCCCCCAAAATAAAAAAATTCCCTACCCTATTCTAAATTACAAAAGTTAACAGCTCTATTACCTTACCAGCCCTTAAAAGGGCCTTTTGCGGGGCATGCTCCAAAGAAATCAGCTCTTTTGCATGTTAAAAAAAACACAATACCACCCCCCAACATAACAACCCGTTAAAATAAATACAAAGTTACCAGTAAAATAAATATAAATCCTAAAATAGCTACAATGTAATTATTAATTACATTGTAGCTATCTTAGGGTTTATTTTACAGGTAAGTATTTATTTTTAAATAGGAATAATTTAGTAAATGATAGTGTAGTGTTAGGTGTAATTGTAACTTAGGTTAGTTTTTATTTTACAGTTAAATCTGTCTTTATTTTAACTAGGTAGCTATAAAATAGTTATTAATTATTTAATAGCTATTGTACCTAGTTAAAATAAATTTAAAGTTGCCTGTAAAATAATAATAAATCCTAAAATAGCTACAATATAATTATTAGTAATATTGTAGCTATATTAGGGTTTATTTTATAGGTAAGTATTTAGTTTTAAATAGGATTAATTTAGTTAATAAGAGTAATTTTTATTTAGATTTATTAAAATAATATTTAAGTTAGGGGGGTGTTAGGGTTAGTGTTAGACTTATGTTTAGGGGTTAATTAGTTTAATATAGATGGCGGCGGTATAGGGGGGCAGGATAGTGGTTAATAAATTTATTATAGGTGGCGACGGTGTGGGGGGGGCAGATTAGGGGTTAATAAATTTAATAAAGGTGGCGGCGGGGTCCGGGAGCGGCGGTTTAGGGGTTAAACTATTTATTTAGTTGCGGCAGGGTACGGGATCGGCAGGATAGGGGTTAATACATTTATTATAGGTGGCTGCGGTATAGGGGGGCAGGATAGAGGATAATAGGTATTATGTAAGTGGGTCCGGGAGCGGCGGTTTAGGGGTTAATCAGTTTATTAGAGTGGTGGTGGGCTCCGGGAACGGTGGTTTAGCGGTTAATACATTTATTATAGTTGCGGCGGGGTCTAGGAGCGGCGGTTTAGGGGTTAATAACTTTATTTAGTTGCGGGGGGCTCCGGGGGCGCTGGTATAGGGGGTAGAACAGTGTAGTTTAGTGTGGGTGCTTAGTGACAGCTTATCAATAAAGCTGGGAAAAAGCCGAAGAGCAGCAAGATCGGATGAGTGATAACTATCACAGTCCGCTGCTCATCGCCCGTACTTGGTGCACGGCTTTTTGACAGCTTTTTTGATAACTTTAGCAAATGCATTCAGGTCCACGGCGGCGATGTGAGGCGAGCTTAGGCGAGCGTATTGGGCCGGCGAAGGCAGGTAAGTAGATACGTTGATAACTTGAGGCCTTTAAATCTCTTTGTCCTATTCTAATTCATGGACATTTTTTAATACATATATATTTTTTATACACACATTTTTAAAGGCTAATAGTGGTATCTACTAATATCCATTTGTGCTTCTTCTCATATATTAAGTATGATATTTATCCTATACTGTGTGATTCCTGGTTACCTTTTCAGCACTGTGTTTTTTGTTTGTTTTTCAGTTTACAAATATATTAGAAGAAATATACAAACATAATAAAGAATATTCTTTCTATGATAGAAAACTTTAATATTAAAAACCCAAAACTTTTCTTCCATGATTCAGATAGAGAATTCAATTTTAAACAACTTTCTAATTTGCTTCTATTGTATAATTTGTTTCATTCTCTTGGTACCATTTGTTGAAGGAGCAGCAATGAACTACTGGTTTCTAACTGAACACATGGGTGAGACAATTATAATTGATATATATATATATATACGCAGCCACCAATCAGCAGCTAGAACCTAGGTTCTGTGCTAATCCTGAGATTGCCAAGATAAACATTTCAGAAAAAGGATAACAAGAGAAGGCTGCAAATCCAACTATAGAAGTAAATTTGAAAGTTGATTAAAATCGTATTCTCTATCTGAATCATGAAAGACAAATTTTAGGTTTCATGTGCCTTTAAGTGATTACATCTCTTGATATATGGATTTAACATGTCATTACATTACAGTGATTCTCATCAGTCCTTGCGGTTCTGGCAGTGCTTATTGCCAATATTTCTCCTTTTCTCTCATTCCTCAAGTGCCTTGTTTGCATGTGTTTGTCTACCTGTGTATATCTGGAGATAATTATGTTGTATTTATATAATGTGTGTTATTTCTAGAATTGAGGTATTAATTTTGAAATATATTGTAACTAAGAGCTGCACTATGACTGGATATTTTTTTACAATAATTGTGAATATCCACTCAGTGAAAGGTTACCTAAGAAGACCACTGATTTCCCACTGTTTGTGGGGCTCATGCAAATATAAAAAGTAAAATTTTAGGGATTTTTTTATTTGCTGGATGTTTCACTTTGGGCCTCTTAGTCTATTATTGCTCATAGATTTATTTGAACACTTATTAACTTTATAGGTCAAACAGTATTTTGTGATACTGTGATATTTTGTGAGATATCATTAATCACTGGCAATATAGAAAATGAATGTTGACATACTTCTCTCTAATGTATTGCTAATAAAACCCTCTCTCCCTCTTCCCTTCCTATGTTCAAGTTTTGGCATTGATATGTTTAGCCTTTTGTTCTTAGGGATTTGTATACACTTATTCTCTAATCCAAATATAAGTTCTACTAAGGAGATTGTACTGTATATAGATATCAGTATTATTATGTACTTATTATCTACACATTGATTTGCATTTACAATAGATTCTACACAGACGGCTAGATTTAGAGTTTGGCGTTAGCCGTCAAAACCAGCGTTAGAGGCTCCTAACGCTGGTTTTGGGCTACCGCTGGTATTTAGAGTCAGTCAGGAAAGGGTCTAACGCTCACTTTGCAGCCGCGACTTTTCAATACCGCAGATCCCCCTACGCCATTTGCGTATCCTATCTTTTCAATGGGATCTTTCTAATGCTGGTATTTAGAGTCTTGGCTGAAGTGAGTGTTAGAAATCTAACGACAAAACTCAGCCGCAGAAAAAAGTCAGGAGTTAAGAGCTTTCTGGGCTAACGCCGGTTCATAAAGCTCTTGACTACTGTGCTCTAAAGTACACTAACACCCATACACTACCTATGTACCCCTAAACCGAGGTCTCCCCACATCGCCGCCACTCTATTAAAAATTTTTAACCACTAATCTGCCGCTCCGTACACCGCCGCAACCTACGTTATCCCTATGAACCTCTAATCTGCTGCCCCTAGCACCGCCGACCCCTATATTATATTTATTAACCCCTAATCTGCCGCCCCCAACGTCGCCTTCACCTACCTACAATTATTAACCCCTAATCTGCCGACCGGAGCTCACCGCTACTATAATAAATGTATTAACCCCTAATCCGCCTCACTCCCGCCTCAATAACCCTATAATAAATAGTATTAACCCCTAATCTGCCCTCCCTAACATCGCCGACACCTAACTTCAAGTATTAACCCCTAATCTGCCGACCGGACCTCACCGCTACTCTAATAAATGTATTAACCCCTAAAGCTAAGTCTAACCTTAACACTAACACCCCCCTAAATTAAATATAATTTAAATCTAACGAAATAAATTAACTCTTATTAAATAAATTATTCCTATTTAAAGCTAAATACTTACCTGTAAAATAAAACCTAATATAGCTACAATATAAATTATAATTATATTGTAGCTATTTTAGGATTAATATTTATTTTACAGGCAACTTTGTATTTATTTTAACCAGGTACAATAGCTATTAAATAGTTAATAACTATTTAATAGCTACCTAGTTAAAATAATTACAAAATTACCTGTAAAATAAATCCTAACCTAAATTACAATTAAACCTAACACTACACTATCAATAAATGAATTAAATAAAATACCTACAATTAAGCCTAACACTACACTATCAATAAATTAATTAAATACAATACCTACAAATAAATACAATTAAATAAACTAACTAGAGTACAAAAAATAAAAAACGCTAAGTTACAAAAAATAAAAAAATAAGTTACAAACATTTTAAAAATATTACAACAATGTTAAGCTAATTACACCTAATCTAAGCCCCCTAATAAAATAACAAAGCCCCCAAAATAAAAAAATGCCCTACCCTATTCTAAATTAAAAAGTTTAAAGCTCTTTTACCTTACCAGCCCTTAAAAGGGCCTTTTGTGGGGCATGACTGATCGGAACAGCCAATAGAAAGCAAAGATCAATCTGATTGGCTGATTGGATCAGCCAATCAGATTGAACTTGAATCTGATTGGCTGATTCCATCAGCCAATCAGAAATTTCCTACCTTAATTCCGATTGGCTGATAGAATCCTATCAGCCAATTGGAATTCGAGGGACGCCAACTTGGATGACGTCCCTTAAAGGAGCCTTCATTCATCGGTAGTCCGTCGGGGAAGAAGGATGTTCCGCGTCGGCGGAATGAAGATGGATCCTGAAGAAGAAGATTGAAGACCACGCTTGGAAGATGACATCGCCGGGATGGAAGACTTCTTCAGCGCCGCTTGGAAGATGACATCGCCCGGATGGAAGACTTCTTCAGTGCCGCCTGGAGGATCACGTCATCGGATGGAAGACTTCTTCAGCGCCCCTTGGAGGATCACTTCTGCCGCTCCGGATCTCCTCTTCGGTTCCATCAGTGGCTCGGCTGAGTAAAGACGACTCAAGGTAGGATGATCTTCAGGGGGGGTAGTGTTAGGTTTATTTAAGGGGGTTTGGGTTAGATTAGGGGTATGTGGGTGGTGGGTTTTAATGTTGGGGGGGTTGTATATTTCTTTTACAGGCAAAAGAGCAGTTTTCTTTGGGGCATGCCCCACAAAAGGCCCTTTTAAGGGCTGGTAAGGTAAAAGAGCTTTGAACTTTTTTAATTTAGAATATGGTAGGGCATTTTTTTATTTTGGGGGGCTTTGTTATTTTATTAGGGGGCTTAGATTAGGGGTAATTAGCTTAAAATTGTTGTAATATTTTTAAAATGTTTGTAACTTATTTTTTTTATTTTTTGTAACTTAGCTTTTTTTAATTTTTGTACTCTAGTTAGTTTATTTAATTGTATTTATTTGTAGGTATTGTATTTAATTAATTTATTGATAGTGTAGTATTAGGTTTAATTGTAGATAATTGTAGGTATTTTATTTAATTAATTTATTGATAGTGTAGTGTTAGGTTTAATTGTAACTTAGGTTAGAATTTATTTTACAGGTAATTTTGTAATTATTTTAACTAGGTAGCTATTAAATAGTTATTAACTAGTTAATAGCTATTGTACCTGGTTAAAATAAATACAAAGTTGCCTGTAAAATAAATATTAATCCTAAAATAGCTACAATATAATTATAATTTATATTGTAGCTATATTAGGGATTATTTTACAGGTAAGTATTTAGCTTTAAATAGGAATCATTTATTTAATAAGAGTTAATTTATTTCATTAGATTTAAATTATATTTAACTTAGGGGGGTCTTAGTGTTAAGGTTAGACTTAGCTTTAGGGGTTAATAAATTTATTAGAGTAGCGGTGAGGTATGGTCGGCAGATTAGGGGTTAATACTTGAAGTTAGGTGTTGGCGATGTTAGGGTGGGCAGATTAGGGGTTAATACTATTTATTATAGGGTTTTTGAAGCGGGAGTGAGGCGGATTAGGGGTTAATACATTTATTATAGTAGCGGTGAGGTCCGGTCGGCAGATTAGGGGTTAATTGTTGTAGGTAGCTGGCGGCAATGTTGTGGGGGGCAGATTAGGGGTTAATAAATATAATATAGGGGTCGGCAGGGGTTAGGGGCAGCAGATTAGGGGTTCATAGGGATAACGTAGGTTGCATCGGTGTACGGAGCGGCAGATTAGGGGTTAATAATAATATGCAGGGGTCAGCGATAGCGGGGGCAGCAGATTAGGGGTTAATAAGTGTAAGATTAGGGGTGTTTAGACTCAGGGTACATGTTAGAGGGTTAGGTGCAGACATAGGAAGTGTTTCCCTATAGGAAACAATGGGGCTGCGTTGGGAGCTGAACGCTGCTTTTTTGCAGGTGTTAGGTTTTTTTTCAGCTCAAACTGCCCCATTGTTTCCTATGGGGGAATCGTGTACGAGCAAGTTTTTGAAGCTGGCCGCGTCCGTAAGCACCACTGGTATTGAGAGTTGCAGTGGCGGTAAATATGCTATACGCTCCCTTTTTGGAGCCTAACGCATCCCTTCTGTGAACTCTAAATACCAGCGGTATTTAAAAGGTGCGGGGGGAAAAAAGCCAGCGTTAGCTACGCGGGTCGCTACCGACAAAACTCTAAATCTAGCCATTAATGTTTAATCAACATTCAAAAGTAATATACAGTGGGTATTGAAAAGAATCACCCCTCCCCCACTTGAAAATAATTACATTTTGTTTCATTGCAGCCTGAAATAAAGACATACACAGTTTTTTTTTATCCAGTTGTAATTACTCAGTGCAACTTATAACATCCAAGTGAAATATAAAACACCAACATGTCAGGCAAAAATAAAGACAATTCAAAAACAGAATCACTGAGTTGCAAAAAGGATCACCCCCTTGTGTCAGTATTTTGTTGAATCACCTTTTGCTTTAAATACAGCCTTTAGTCTGTTGGGATATCTCTCTACTAACTTTACACATCTAGACTGTGCAATATTTGCCTACTCTTCTTTGCAAAACTGCTTCAGTTCCATTACATTTGATGGTGACCATTTGTGGACTGCAATCTTCAAGTCATGCCACAGATATTCCATGGGGTTTAAGTCTGGGCTCTGACTAGGCCATGCAAGGACATTCACCTTTTTCTCCTTCAACCACTGTGTAGTTATTATTGCTGTGTGCTTTGGGTCATTGTCATGTTGGAAGGTAAACCTTCTTCCCATTGACAACTTCCTGGCAGAGGGCAGCAGATTTTTCTCAAGAATTTGACGGCATTTTGCCCCATCCATTATTCCTTCTATCCTGACAAGTGCTCCAGTGCCTGCTACAGAGAAACACCCCCATAACAGGATATTATCACATCCATGCTTTACTGTAGGCATGGTGTTATTTGGATGGTGAGCTGTATTGGATTTCCTCCAGACAAATTGTTTGGTGTTGAGGCCAAATAATTACATTTTAGTCTCATCTGACCATAACACCTTTTTCCATGTGGCCTCAGAATCTCCTAGGTGTGTTATGGCAAAGTTCATTTGTGACTGACTACATGTGGTCTTTCTTGAAGAGTGGCTTTTTTCTTGCAACCCTCACATACAAGCTGCATTTGTAATGAATTTGTGATATTGTTGTCACATGCACACAATGACCACTCTTTGTCATAAATTCCTGCAACTGCTTCAGAGTTGATGTGGGCCTCTTGGTAGTCTCTCTGACCAGTTTCCTCCTGGCTCTTTCATCCAGTTTGTAGGGATGTCCTGATCCAGAGAGGGTCTGTGTTGTACCAAATACCTTCAACTTCTTAATAATAGACATCCCTGTGCTCCTAGGCATTGATAAAGCCTTTGATATTTTCTTGTATCCATCTCCTGACTTGTGCCTGTCCACAACATTATCCCAGAGATATTTTGACAGTGCCTTGCCACCCATAGTTGATTGTTTGCTTCAGTTGCACTACCAGGGACTGAGATACTCCAGGAAAGCTCTTTTTATGCTGAGCTAATCAATATGCCCACAGCTGATCACAGTTGAAGGTCAAATTACTTTGTGTGTGCTATTGAGAAGGTGATTAGCTACACCTGATTGATTTTACATGTAATTTTAGGAGGGGGTGATCCTTTTTGCAACTCAGTGAATCTGTTTTCAAATTGTCTTTATTTTTGCCTGACATGTTGGTGTTATATCTTTCACTTGGATGTTATAAGTTGCACTGAGTAATTACAACTGGATAAACAAAAACTGTGTCTGTATTTATTTCAGGCTGCAAAGCAACAAAATATTATTTTCAAGGGGGTTGATTCTTTTCAATACCCACTGTATTCTGTTTAGGAAGATACTCATTATGGGTTTCCTTCTTATATGTACTGCATCTGTACTGTTATAATCAAAATGGCTTGTTAAATAGCCTAAGTACCTATATCATTAATGTTTTTTTCTGTCTATATTATGTATATATTATTCTTTATGTGTAAACTAATAGATATAAGACAGAGGCTAAGACTTTTTAAAGTGCATTCATTTCTTTATTGTGTAACAGTATATTTAAAAGCTCACCATTTACTGTCAGATAGTTCAATATCCTTGTTAACTGTTGATTCCTAATTACAATGACCACAGCTGTTTCCCTTAATTATGGCACACTGTGGAGCAAACTGGATATTCAGCCATGGTCTATGATTAAGGCTCTCACAGTCGAAACGCGTTAGACTGGCAGAGGGCTGTCGGTCGTTTCTTTTAAAATAGTTTTTTACCTTGTTCACTGGTTTATATAAAATAAATGTGTTGCATTTGAGGCTCGCTGGATTTCTTTGTCTGCTATTGATCGTATTCTGTGATGTATACATTTATACATGTATGTATCTAATCCCAGGTACACAGACAGTGCTATTTGTTTTTCTTTTTAATTGATTTTAATTCAGTATCAAGATAAAACTTTTTAAGTAGTTTTAATAAAAGTTATGTTTTTATCCTAGACCCTTTCATTTGACTAGGGATATTGAAAATTATGTATGTGCCAAATAGCTATATCCTTTTCTCTTTTCTGGAATATTGTTTATTAATATTTACCTTGACATCCCCACACAATCCTAGATGTGAAGTGAGTGTATGGGCAAATAGATAAGCTAGTAATTACAAGATCCCAATTCTGCACCTGTTTCTTATGATTGCATGCGTAAACATAATAACTACTCAGTACAATTGTCATTTATCTTACTGTGGTAGATTTTGGCTTTGTTTCCTTTAGTACGCATGTACTGTACAGGCAATTATGATAACTGAGAGATAACTATTATTCTTTTGTTATTGGTTGATTTTGATACAGAGGCCTATTGATGAAATGTCAGTCGGACCTGATCCGACAGTGCGGATCAGGTCCGACAGACATCAATGAATGCGGAGAGCAATACGCTCTCCGTATTCAGCATTGCACCAGCAGCACACAAGAGCTGCTGGTGCAATGCCGCCCCCTGCAGACTCACGGCCAATCGGCCGCCAGCAGGGGGGTGTCAATCAACCTGATCGTACTCGATCGGGTTCAATTCCGGCGATTGCTGTTCGCCTTATTAGAGCAGGCGGACAGGGTTATGGAGCAGCAGTCTTTAGACTGCTGCTTCATAACTGGTGTTTCTGGTGAGCCTGCAGGCTCGCCAGAAACACGGGGCGTCAAGCTCCATTCGGAGCTTGATAGATAGGCCCCAATGTGTTCTGATTGGCCACACATCATTTAAATGTCCATGTTTTGCACTTTTATATTTTCAAGCCTGATGAAATTACCTATGCAGTCGAGAAACATGTTGCTTGTGCATTGTTTTAAAAGGAAGAACCTTTTCATTTTTGGTGCAAAACCCTTGTGAGTATTGTTTTTACACTTTGTTGTTGATGCCTTTGCTTAGGTAAGATACTGCGCAAAATGTTTTTCCTTTGTTTATCTCCCTCTACCCAGATTGATCATCGGCGATCAGTCAGTTGGTCGGCAGCTAACCAACGGCTAGATTTAGAGTTCTGCGGCCAAAGGGGTGCGTTAGCTACGCGTGCTTTTTTTCTCCCGCACCTTTTAAATACCGCTGATATTTAGAGTTCACAGAAGGGCTGCGTTAGGCTCCAAAAAGGGAGCGTAGAGCATATTTACCGCCACTGCAACTCTAAATACCAGCGTTGCTTATGGACGCGGACAGCTTAAAAAACGTGCTCGTGCACGATTCCCCCATAGGAAACAATGGGGCTGTTTGAGCTGAAAAAAAACCTAACACCTGCAAAAAAGCAGCGTTCAGCTCCTAACGCAGCTACATTGTTTCCTATGGGGAAACACTTCCTAAGTCTGCACCTAACACTCTAACATGTACCCCAAGTCTAAACACCCCTAACCTTACACTTATTAACCCCTAATCTTCTGCCCCCGCTATCGCTGACCCCTGCATATTATTATTAACCCCTAATCTGCCGCTCCGTACACCACCGCAACCTAAATTATACCTATGTACCCCTAATCTGCTGCCCCTAACACCGCCGACCCCTATATTATATTTATTAACCCCTAATCTGCTGCCCCCAACGTCGCCTCCACCTACCTACAATTATTAACCCCTAATCTGCCGACCGGATCTCACCGCTACTATAATAAATGTATTAACCCTTAAAGCTAAATCTAACCCTAACCCTAACACCCCCCTAAGTTAAATATAATTTAAATCTAACGAAATAACTTAACTATTATTAAATAACTTATTCCTATTTAAAGCTAAATACTTACCTGTAAAATAAACCCTAATATAGCTACAATATAAATTATAATTATATTGTAGCTATTTTAGGATTAATATTTATTTTACAGGCAACTTTGTAATTATATTAACTAGGTACAATAGCTATTAAATAGTTAATAACTATTTAATAGTTACCTAGTTAAAATAATTACAAAATTACCTGTAAAATAAATCCTAACCTAAGTTACAATTAAACCTAACACTACACTATCAATAAATTAATTAAATACAATACCTACAATTATCTACAATTAAACCTAACACTACACTATCAATAAATTAATTAAATACAATATCTACAAATAAATACAATGAAATAAACTAACTAAAGTACAAAAAATAAAAAAGAACTAAGTTACAAAAAATAAAAAAATATTTACAAACATTAGAAAAATATTACAACAATTTTAAACTAATTACACCTACTCTAAGCCTCCTAATAAAATAACAAAGCCCCCCAAAATAAAAAAATGCCCTACCCTATTCTAAATTAAAAAAGTTCAAAGCTCTTTTACCTTACCAGCCCTGAAAAGGGCCCTTTGCGGGGCATGCCCCAAAGAATTCAGCTCTTTTGCCTGTAAAAAAAAACATAGAATACCCCCCCCAACATTACAACCCAACAACCACATACCCCTAATCTAACCCAAACCTTCCTTAAATAAACCTAACACTAAGCCCCTGAAGATCTTCCTACCTTATCTTCACCTTGCCGGGTATAACACCGATCCGTCCTGGCTCTGATGTCTTGATCCAAGCCCAAGCAGGGGGCTGAAGATGTCCATGATCCGGCTGAAGTCTTCATCCAAGCGGGAGCTGAAGAGGTCCATGATCCGACTGAAGTCTTCTATCAACGGCATCTTCAATCTTCTTTCTTCCGGATCCATGTTCATCCCGCCGACGCAGAACATCCATCTTCACCGACGACTTCCCGACGAATGACGGTTCCTTTAAGGGACGTCATCCAAGATGGCGTCCCTCAAATTCCGATTGGCTGATAGGATTCTATCAGACAATCGAAATTTAGGTAGGAAAAATCTGATTGGCTGATGGAATCAGCCAATCAGAATCAAGTTCAATCCGATTGGCTGATCCGCTCAGCCAATCAGATTGAGATCGCATTCTATTGGCTGTTCCGATCAGCCAATAGAATGCAATCTCAATCTGATTGGCTGATCGGATCAGCCAATCGGATTGAACTTGATTCTAATTGGCTGATTCCATCAGCCAATCGGAATTTTCCTACCTTAATTCCTACCTGGTTAATATAATTACAAAGTTGCCTGTAAAATAAATATTAATCCTAAAACAGCTACAATATAATTATAATTAATATTGTAGCTATATTAGGGTTTATTTTACAGGTAAGTATTTAGCTTTAAATAGGAATAATTTATTTAATAATAGTTAATTTATTTCGTTAGATTTAAATTATATTTAACTTAGGGGGTGTTAGGGTTAGGGTTAGACTTAGCTTTAGGGGTTAATACATTTATTATAGTAGCGGTGAGATCCGGTCGGCAGATTAGGTGTTAATAATTGTAGGTAGGTGGAGGCGAAGTTGGGGGTGGCAGATTAGGGGTTAATAAATATAATATAGGGGTCGGCGGTGTTAGGGGCAGCAGATTAGGGGTACATAGGGATAACGTAGCTGGCGGCGGTGTACGGAGCGGCAGATTAGGGGTTAATAATAATATGCAGGTGTCAGCGATAGCGGGGGCGGCAGATTATGGGTTAATAAATATAATATAGGGGTCGACGATGTTAGGGGCAGCGGATTAGGGGTACATAGGGATAACGTAGCTGGCGGCGGTGTACGGAGCGGCAGATTAGGGGTTAATAATAATATGCAGGTGTCAGCGATAGCGGGGGCGGCAGATTATGGGTTAATAAATATAATATAGGGGTCGGCGATGTTAGGGGCAGCGGATTAGGGGTACATAGGGATAACGTAGCTGGCGGAGGTGTACGGAGCGGCAGATTAGGGGTTAATAATAATATGCAGGTGTCAGCGATAGCGGGGGCGGCAGATTAGGGGTTAATAAATATAATATAGGGGTCGGCGATGTTAGGGGCAGCAGATTAGGGGTACATAGGGATAACGTAGCTGGCGGCGGTGTATGGAGCGACAGATTAGGGGTTAAAAAATTTTATTATAGTGGCGGCGATGTGGGGGGACCTCGGTTTAGGGGTGTATAGGTAGTTTATGGGTGTTAGTGTACTTTAGAGCACAGTAGTTAAGAGCTTTATAAACCGGCGTTAGCCCAGAAAGCTCTTAACTACTGACTTTTTTCTGCGGCTGGAGTTTTGTCGTTAGATTTCTAACGCTCACTTCAGCCACGACTCTAAATACCTGCATTAGAAAGATCCCATTGAAAAGATAGGATACTCAAATGGCGTAGGGGGATCTGCGGTATGGAAAAGTCACGGCTGCAAAGTGAGCGTTAGACCCTTTCCTGACTGACTCCAAATACCAGCGGGCGGTAAAAACCAGCGTTAGGAGCCTCTAACGCGGGTTTTGACGGCTACCGCCCAACTCTAAATCTAGGCCCAAGTGTCCTGCCTGCTAGATCTGCACTGCACCATAGTAGTGTATTTCCTTTGTGAGTATGAATAATTCATTCTGTGCACTATCTGTCCCAATTTTTAAATGTGTTGCTCCAAAAGGCACCTTTTCTTCTTGTTATATATCCACAGTGATTCTCAACAGTAATGCAGATCTGACAACTAAAATTATGATGTTAATTTTGAATTTGTAGTTGCTTTCTTATGGCTACTCTAAAGCAGACCTGTGCTGATTTTTTTTTTTAAAGTATTGAGAATGACCAATTAGGATAAACCTGCTTTGTTCCTATTGGTCACTCTATATCACTCTGCATGTTTAAATGTTGCTTAAGAATTTACAAGGAAATGCGTTATCTGTTTTATTTTAATTCTTATTTTCCCTTTTTTATGTTTTTTTCACTTGACACCTATGACCAGAAAAGCTCTCTCTTTTTTCTTCTCTCCCTCTTGGTAGAGAAAATGAAGTAGGTGATTAAGACCTTTTTTGTATTAAACTCTTCACCAGAAAAACTTTATCATTTAACAGCGGTAGACTGAAAGTTTTTTTAACTTGTTATTAGTAAAACTTAAGCTTTAATAATAGTGCACTACAATTTCTCTTACTTTCTAGTTAAATTGCCTAACATTAATGTTAACATAACAGATTTATATGCAACAACTATACTTTTAATTGCTACCAAAGTATATCTGAGATGACTACATCCAAGTGCTTTTTTTTTAAAAAAAATGTTTTGGTTTCTGACTTCTGCCTGCCTGCTACGCATATCATGTACTTGGCACGTGATTGATACCTAGTGGGTCACAGATCATTTAAACCTATTGGCACAGCTCAGCCGGAACTGAAACTATTCCCATTGGCGGCTTTGGTGGCACATTGGCTCCTGACTGCATGTGTAGTCTCCTCAATTGGCTCCTGACTGCACATGTAGTCAGTGAGAGGGACAGTAGTGTGTTTGCAGCGCAGGCAGTAGTCAGTCGGACTCGCAGAGCTCTGAGGGCGGCAGCTTAAACACTGAGCTAAAATCAGAAGTCAGTGTTTTTGTTTTTTTGCAGACTCCACAGCAGTCTACCTTTCAAAGGTTTAAGAACAGCAGGTCTAAGATTGTGAAAGGCATTTTTACTATTATTTTACTATTAACTATTTTGTATGTTAATAATTATGTGGGAGCACTTGGAACTGTTTGATTCTTAAAAAGGCTTGAAATTTAATTTAAAATTCTAAGACAGCTTCTCAGAGTCAGACGGATCAATCTTAAGAATTATTTTGTCAATTTAATTTCCATTCCTTTGTCTTATGATTATCCTTTACTTTAAAGCACAGTACACACTGTTTAAATCTATTGGCATGGTATTATTGAATAATTATATAGACATTAATAAGTAACTACCACCCTTCAATGTTCTTCCTATCAGAAATCATTTGTAATCTAGTGAAGGGATTCATTCAATTGCTCTTCTTAGAGGCTTTAGGAGTTTTGGGGAGATTTTTTGCTTGAACCCCTTAGGGAGAGGGAAATATGGGCAGCCACAGGACAGAACATAGAAAAAATTGGTTTAATTGTCCCTTTGAGGCTCATTTATCAAGCTCCGAATGGAGCTTGTGGGCCTGTGTTTCTGGCGTGTCTTCAGACTCGCCAGAAACAGCAGTTATTAAACAGCGGTCTAAAGATCGCTGCTCCATAACCCTGTCCGCCTGCTCTGATGAGGCGGACAGAGATCACCACAATTCAACCTGATCGAGTACGATCGCTGATTGGCCGCGAGTCTGCAGGGGGCAGCATTGCACCAGCAGCTCACAAGAGCTGTTGGTGCAATGCTGAATACGGAGAGCGTATTGCTCTCCGCATTCAGCGAAGTCTGTTGGACCTGATCCGCACTGTTGGATCAGGTCCGACAGACGTTTGATAAATAGGCCTCTTTGAATAATGTGGTACATTTATCCTAATCTGACGTCTATAATTCACAAGAACTGCAAAACTGCATAATATTTAACTTTCATACACACTGCCAATAGCAATAGTTATACAGGAAACATAACAGGGAATGCCACATTTAACAGTTCAAGGCAGTTTAAGCTTATTTGAAGATGATGGTTTATTTAAAGCTGTGTTCTAATTTAAAGGGACATGAACCCCCAACATTTTTCTTTCATGATTCAGAAAGAATATATAATTTTAAAGCAACTTTCCAATTTACTTCTGTCATTAATTTTGCTTCATTCTCTTTGGTATCCTTTGCTGAAGGCAGTAATGCACTACTGGTAGCAAGCTGAACATACTGGGTGATACAATTACAAAAAGCATGAATGTGCAGCTACCAGTCAGCAGCTATCTCCTAGTAGTGCATTCCTGCTCCTGCTCTTTATATATGGATAGGAAGTGGAAGCTTAAAAATGCTTGATGATAAAATGCTGGAAAAATGAGGATGATGAAGTGTCTTTATCTAATATCCCACCAGATATTCAGAAACTGTGTTCATCCTATCAAACTCATACATCCCATTAAAATGATAAGTAGTTATTGATGTTATTAATTATTGCACATACTTACACACTGTTATTTGTAAATACATTTTGTTATTATATAATTTATGTATGGGTCTGTATCTCTTAAAACAAGTTAGTTTAACCTCTTGTTTGCTAGTACAACTGAATTACTGTGTCACGAAATGAAGTAAGTCTACAAGTGTGTCACCAACATGAAAAGTTTGGAAAGCTTGTTTATTTTGAACCAGTAACTCATTCTGCTTAATGTTTCTATTTTAATGTACTTGGAGGTAATTATGTTCCCAACTAAAATATCCCACCACAGTGGGGCATATTTATTAGTGTTTTTTTATAATTAGTAATTGTGTGAGCTATTTTTGAGAGAATCATTATTTTATATTTCTTTTCTTCTAAATAAATAAACATATCTTTGAAATGTAGGCAAGTAGGGAATAACATCCTTCAGAACACTATTTTTAAGCTTGTTTCTTGTAAAATTCCACCAAATTGTTCATTACATAAATCTCAATGTGTTGCTATGGCACAAATCATTTGGGAATGCATATGTAAACAACTGCCTACCAAAATTGCAGATACACACAGTCCTACACACAATTAGTTTAAGCTATATAAAAGTCTTTTAACTGTTTTACCTTAAAAAAAATTTTAACTTTGTAACTTTTATAATTTATAAAACAGACAGCAAATAAACTAAATCATTTAAGTTAAAGGGCCATAATACCCAAATGTTTAAACACTTGAAAGTGATGCAGCATAGCTGTAAAAAGCTGACTAGAAAATATCATCTGAACATCTCTATGTAAAAAAGAAAGATATTTTACCTCAAAAAATCCTCAGTAGCCACCTCCCATTGTAAAGGATTTCTAAGCAGCATATTAGTGTGTCTGTCCCGGGACAACTGAAGGGATGAGCATCGTGAACTCTCATATTATTTCACCAATCAGGTAAAGGAAGCTTACTATGAAATCTCATGAGAGTTAAGTCAAATCTCATGAGATCACAGTAAGAGTTCATGACCTCAGCACTGCTGATGCTGATTGGCTGCTGTTCATTTCTTCATTTTTTTAATTTTTTTACCTGCAGCTGGGAGCAGCTGAGTATAACTTTTTACACAGAACTTACTCTGCTGAGCTGAGGAGATTGTGAGGTAAAATATCTTCCTTTTTTACATAGAGATACTCAGGTGTCAGCTTTTTACAGTTATACTGCATCAGTTTCAAATGATTTAGCATATGAGTATTATGTCCCTTTAAGGTTGTATTATAAAAAGCATTAGGGTCTGATGATCTAAAGCTCTCAGTTCTGGAGATTATCAAAGTTGTTTCATCAGTACTGCAAAGCCCCTCAAAAAAAAATCAGAAAGGCAACTTACTTCACAACATAGCTTCTAAACAAAACAAAATATTTTGATTTGATTTCTCTCCATGCCAGTGATTTTTTTGATCATCGGACTTTTAGTCTGAAACTTCATCAAGCTAAAGTTGCATTTACTTGATATATATAATCGCTATTTACAATTGATCTTTACATTTTTTAAATGATAAAGTATTGTGAATAATACATATTAATGGCAACTTAAATGTTTAAATATTTAAAAAACAAAAAGAATACCTGGAGTTGTACTAGAAGGCTGAGCTTCAGGAATTCCATGAATTGGATAAATCCAACGTATTCCAGAAATTGCTCCACTTTCAGTCTTGGTCACACTGTTTTTAAAATGACATGAGCATTATATTAGCATTGTGTTCCTATCATGTTTATGGCTATGTTTATATGGGATATGCATTTTTTTACATTAACTTTTTACAATAAATGGACCAGAATGATCTGACTTACATGTTTTATAGAAGGATGTCCTAAACTATTCTTTAAGGGATAATACAGACCATAATTTAAGAATCATTACTTAAGTAACTGAATATTACTAAATATTATACTCAATCATGTGTATTGTGAAATTAAGTTATCTTTGTACCCTCCTAGGCTTAAATTAAAATGGAAATAGGCCACAAAAAGGAAGAAGCTCAACTCTCGGGTAAATGAAATAAACAGAGTGATTTATTCAGCGTGCATTATTAATAGCAAAGCAACATCAATGACATCTGAGTAATAAACAATAATAAAAATACCTGTTATATTGTTTCCCTGAGCTAGGAGCACATAAAGGGCCAGATTACGAGTGAAGCAAAAATTAACACTTCCGTTTGAGCGTTACTTGCTCTAAAAGTAAGTGTTTTATACTTGTCGGGTTGCGCTCATATTACGAGTTAAAAGTAAACTGTTTTTGCTCTTGTGCTAACTTGATGAGCCCAAAAGGCAAAGTTAGAATATTGCATTTGCGTTAACGTATTCCCCTATAGAAGTCAATGGAGAAAAAAAGGTGGAAAAAAATACCCCACTCTCACACAAACTTGATCACATATTCTGATTTGAGCTAACCTGATATGAAAATATTAATATTTCCCATTGCAATGTTCTGCATATAACAAAATATGTTCTTTTTATTCATTAATATTTCTACATATAGCCAATGTTTTTTTGGTAGAATTTATATCTATACCTATGTGTACAAAATTAGAATGTATGAGTAAATATAGTTAAAAACTTTAATAAATATGAAAATTGCACAAATATGCTTTTACATGTTTTAATCTACTTAGCTGCAAAGGGCTCCAAATCACTTCTATATATGTCTATATATTTGTACATATGTATTTGTGTTTATGTGTGTATATATGTCTGTAAATACATATAAAAATCAGAAAAAAAGGTATTGCTCCTTGTATTCAAGATAAAACATAGCATTTATTAGTCTTCATTAAAAGGTATATGTACAGCGGTCAAGATCAGTTTGCTAGATAGCGTGGCACACTGGCTTACACGTTTCGGGCGTTGCCCGTAATCATAGCCTATTGATGAAAGATGCCTGATACATTTAAAAACCCCTTGCTGGATAATGATTGGATAAAATCTAATTAACACTGTCTAGTCTTTACTCTGTTAGCATTTGTACTCATTTACACTAAGCAACAAAGGAGTCTAAATGGTGATGTTTACTTAAACCTATTGCGTAAGGACCCTATTCTGTGAAACATAAATAGAATACTAAATATTTAAACACTGTCTGCAATCTGCAGAGAATGATCAGTATATGATTTGTTTGTTTGATAGGGTATATGTATTTACTTCTACATAAACCTGTAAACTTTTAAGACATCATTTGTCTCACATATATATTCTGTGTATTATTTTGGACATTATACAGTTAAGTAATAGGATACTTATATCCCTAAGAAATACTGATAGATATGATTACTAGCATCTATTAGTACATATACAGAATACATAGGTAAGTAGTCAGATATAACATCATTTTAAAGACCTGAAACGATAAAATTGATAAACCTCTATTACAACATAACTAGATACACTGATGGATATAGATACTCCAAAAGTGGTTATTAATAGTAGTTTTCAGATAGTTTTCTGACTTACCCTCAAGAAATGCTTAATTCTTAAGTTGCTAGTTATTTCCTAATATATAGATTCTAGAATGAACAGTTTTTTGTTACCTGTAGTGCTATAGGCGAAATAATAATATTGAAGAATAATCTGTCTATATACTAGAAATTAATACTATTTTAAAGAGTATTGTTGAATCTATCTGGAGGGAAAGGGGGGGGGCGGAGGAAGGGATTCAGTATAACTTAAATAAGTGTCAAAAGGAAAAACAGATTTTAGTACTTTCACTGTTAAGTTTACAGTATGAGATAAGACTCCCTAACTCAATTCTTAAAGTTAATTAGTATTCTTTAATGGCCTCATATGTGTTTGGACTTCTGATCTAGCCATGATCTACATGGATAAATTATGTATGCAAGGTATACTTGTTTTATTAATAGTATTCTCCCAAATTGGGTAGATAAGACCAGAACTATATTGATAAAATTACATGAAATATATACTATATCCACTAAACTATTTGACAGAGTATATATGTACTAAACTTGTTGTGGATATATTTCCTTGAGCAAGTTTATCCAAATTATTCCCAGAAATTAATAATATCATACTTTGAGTTGAGACCCTGTGGATGTCTTGTCTGAAGTTTAAACATCCAAAATATCTCTCTTTTGGCAAGAAGTTTGTCCATGTCCCCCCCTTTGGCACTTTCACCTGTTCTATTGCACACCATCTCATCGTGTTTAAGTTTTCATTGTGAAGTTCAGAAAAGTGTCGAACGAGGGGGGTTGAGGACTTGCCTCTCTCTAAGGTGGAGAGGTGTTCTCTGATTCTTGATTTGATGTCTCTGGACTGAGTCCTATATATTGGACATTACATCTGGTACATCGAATCATATAGATTACATTTTGTGACATGCAGTTCATTAATGATTTTATTGGAAAAACCTCTCCAGTGACACAAGAAGTAAACTCCCTGGTTTTATCCATATAGTCACAGGGTTTACATTTGTTGTGTCCACAACTGTACATACCCCTACTGCTAAGCCAAGTGCTAGTGTTGCTGGCTTGTTGTTTTAACAGTGTGGGAGATAGTATGTTCCCTAGAGTGGGATATGTAAATATATATATACACATATATATACACATATAAATACATAAAAACATATGTACACGTATATATGGGCATATTTATCAAGCTCCGTATGGAGCTTGAAGCCCCGTATTTCTGGCGAGCCTTCAGGCTTGCCAGAATCACAAGTTATGAAGCAGCTGTCTAAAGACTGCTGCTCCATAACCTGTCCACCTGCTCTGAGGTGGCAGACAGACATTGCCGAAATTCAACCCAATCCAATACGATCGGGTTGATTAACACCCCCTGCTAGCGCGTTCAAAAGAACTGCTGGTGCAATGATAAATGCCGAGAGCGTATGCTGTCTGCATTTATCGATGTGCGGCGGACATGATCAGCAATATTGGAACATGTCCACTAACACATTAATAAATAGGCCCCATAGACTTTTATATACTGTATATGTATTTATCTATATGTTAAAGCCCTTTGCCTGCCTTCTTTTTTTCTCTAACACCTGAGATTTCATATCCTTGAGTCCTTATAACTTTTGCGAGCAATATTTTGTTTAATAATTCTTATTAGATAGTGTTATTATGTTTGTAAGTGTACTATGTAATGTATTTTTTTTTATTGTTTTGTGACCTTTTTAGTTTTGCATAACAGTTAACCAGAGCTCTGACGTCGCTGTAATCATTCTAGCGTAAATCATAATTGCGCTCAAGCAATCGCGTTTAGTTTCAGCTTATAATATGAGCGGTAAACACTATGGGGTCTATTTATCAAGCTCCTGCTCTGAGGTGGCGGACAGACATCGCCGGAAATCCACCCGATCCAATACGATCGGGTTGATTGACACCCTCTGCTGGCGGCCGATTGGCCGCAATTCTGCAGGGGGTGGCGTTGCACCAGCAGTTCACAAGAACTGCTGGTGCAATGATAAATGCCGACAGCGTATGCTGTCGGCATTTATCGATGTGCGGCAGACATGGTTCACTATAGCGTCCGCACAATGATAAATGGACCCCCAGGAGCGCAAACTCTCGAGGTAAACCCCTTATTGCTCGGGGAAAAAGTTTCTGCTTCACTCGTAATCTGGCCCTAAATGTCTACAAATGTATTGCTTTTGTTTTTAGCAACAGATCTAAAATAGGAAAACATTTAAAGACTGCCTAATACAACCAAAACCATGAAAAGATTAAGGGGTATATTTTATTCATGAAGTACCAAGCTACCTTGTTTATTACATTCAACATACAGTTGCTGAGTGGTGCTACTGTCATTTAGCGCTCACATCTTGAATGAAATAAATTTTGCATTACAGCAATAATAATGAGTAAGCTCTTATGCAATTTTATCAGTTAAGTGACACCTTTAGATAAAGTGTTTTAGTCTTTTTCTTTTATGAATACAGAAGAAGAAACATACAGGCATACCTCATTTTATTGCACTTTGCTTTATTGCTCTTCACAGATATTGTGCTTTTTTTTTTTTTTTTTTTTTTTTTTTTTACAAATTTAAGGTTTGTGGCAACCCTACATTAATGCAAGTCTATCTGTGCCATTTTTCCAAGATATATACACATATAAACCCATAACGTACATAAAACATGTATGTGTCTATATATATATATATATATATATATATATATATCCAATATATATATACATACATACACATACTACCAGCAAAAAGATTATGACTCGCTGAAGGCTCAGATGATGGTTAGCATTTTTATAACTTTTTTATTTTTTAATTAAGGTATGTACATTGTTTATTTAGATATAATGACATTGCACACTTAGTAGACTACAGTATTTATATGCATTGGTAAACCCCCCCAAAAATGTGTGACTCACTATATTGCAATATTCTGGAACTGAACCCGCAATTCTCTGCGATATGCCTGTATACTAACAGACGGCTTTGGATTGGTATGCTATATTATATATAGAAAACTGCTGGATTTTATAAAATGTATATTGCAACGGGCTTCTTAATTAATTGGCATTGACCATTGTGTTCTGAAACACTTAATGCTTCATGTAAGCAGACAAGTGAAACATGTTACTAAGACAAAGTATATGACATCCCATCATATGAAATATTGTATTATTATATTTATTTATTTTTACTTTTAGTAGAGGGTTAGGAAAAAAGAATTACGTTTTTCAAAAGCACAGCATGCATAAAATGTAATACGGATATACAGTTAATGCATTTTATTTTCTTATTCCATCTATATGAGCAAATTAACAATTGGCTATCTTTGTCTACTAAGCTGGGAGATAATTTCGCAATTTACGCAGTTGAAAACACCTGCCATAGCCATCTAATCTTACAACTTCTATGCAATAGCATCTACACATTTTGAGATTGATCTCAGGGGTGTCAATCAACCCGATCGTATCCGATCAGGTTGATTTCTGTCCGCCGCCTCAGAGCAGGCTAACAGGTTATGGAGCAGGTGTCTTTAGACTGCTGCTTCATAACTTGTGTTTCTGGCGAGCCTGAATACTTTCCAGAATCACGGAACATTAAGCTCCATTCGGAGCTTGATAAATAGACCCCATAGACTTTATTAGGATTGTGATTGTGATCATTTTTGAAATTTCAAAAAAACCCAAACTTAGAATATCGCACACAATAACATATTCCTCCATAGAAGTCAATGGAGGAAAAAAACTAACACCCTACGGCGCGCAAACCCTATCATATATTCTCAAGCATGCAAACCCAACATGAAAATATTAATATTTCATATTCCAATGTTTTTCACGTAGAAGAATATGTTCTATTTATTCATGAATGTATATATATATATATATATATATATATATATATATATATATATATATATATGTGGCAGAAAACTTGCACTCACTGGACTTTTTCAAAGTATCAAAATTTAATGTGACGTTTCGGAGATGGACATCCGAACATAAAAAGAAAACCAGCGAGCCTCAGGTAGAATAATGAATAAACTTTAATTCCTCTTAGTCACAGGAACTACATGTCAGGTAGTAAAAGACTGCACAGAGGCAGTGCTGTGTAGCATCTGACGCGTTTCGGCTAGAATGCCTTAATCGTAGATTAGAGTTTCGGAGATGGAGTATCCCCTTCCTTAGACAAAAGTGAAATGACAATACACACAGTTTAAAAAGACAACCAAAATAGTGACCCCTCTCCCCAATTAGGACAGAAACCGCCAAAAATGGTAGTCATAGCTACCACACAATCAAATGACATGTGTTGTTAAACAAAACAATTATTGCTGAAAAATTCAAAATTGGTTCATCAAGTGATTAAGTATTATAGTGTAAAGCACTAAGTCATGTGAAACAGTAACCATAATAAAAAAGTGTAATAAAGAAGTATATTAAAGAATATATACTATATCTGGCAACTATGGAAAATAGAATTCTAAATACTATGTGTTATAAACATATACTAGCGCATATCTCATTAAAATCTGTATATGGGAACCTGCGTCATAGAAAGAAACACAAACTAGCACACAGTAACAAACTCACAGTCTCAAAGTTCTGAAGCAAAGAGAGATGCATACACAACGCAGTGCCATGGAAGATGAGGGGACAAGACATTGCTAATAAGTAATTGTGCATCTATAACTATGCATAGAAAAAAGGTTTAACTCACACACTCAGAAAGAAAATCCGCCAGGACCGGTTATGGCGAAAACCGGAAGTGGAGGGGGCGAGTAGTGACGTCATGTCACCAAGGCAACGACTAGAGCGTTGCACACTGAGGGCGCATAGTCAGACTGTGGAGCGCAGTAGCCACTATCAGGCTATAGAGCGCAGTATCCACTGCGAGTACAGAGAGAGGTGACCTAAGTATATGCAGGGAGAGTACACCTCACACCGCCAAACAGGATAAGTTTTAGTCTGTTAGGTAAAACTCAAAAGGTAACAAGATGTCCTGGGTCTCAAGCCAATAGGAAAATGTGGATCAGACACTAAGCACCCCTAACATGTGCAACACTAATTCGGAAGTTCCTAAATTTAGAGCAAGGGGAAGGTACAATCCCTCCAGCTCTAATCCTAGTATTAAAACTTAGAGCCAACAATTGGCGGATCAATTGGGCACTGCATGCTCGGCCACAAGAGCTCAATGTAGGAACAACCTTTTGCGCCTCAAGAGTAAAGCTCTTAAAGATCTAAGCAAAACTATAGATATCATTTTCCGTGAAGCTGATAAGGGGGGACCTGTTGTGCTTTTTGATTATAAGTATTACCAACATGAAGTGTTGTCTCAGCTACAGGACACTAACACCTATAGACAACTGCCAGGTGACCCCATATGGACATTCAAAATACAAGTGGATGCATCTTTGCAGAATGCTCTATCAGCAGGCCATATTGATACACAACTGATGGCATTTCTTACAGTACAGTTCCCCAGGACGTTTGTGTTCTAAACACTGCCCAAGGTGCATAAACATGCCACATGACCACCTGGGAGACCGATAGTGTCGGCTATTGGATCTCTATTACAACCCATCGCCATGTACTTAGATTCTATATTGCAACCTATTGTACGGAATATTGACACATAGGAAAATGGTTAAGGGAGAGTAACCATATTCCAAAAGTATGCATAGAAAGCACTCTGTGCCCTGACTAAAAGGTGGAATTGCACGAACGGGATAAATAAAATATAACTTTTATTAATAAATCTAAAAAAACAAAATCATTTGGTTAAGTGACATACAGGATAAAAGTTGCACCGGTAATTTTACTAGATGTGCTGAATGAATTAGATCACTCAATAATAGGATTCGCTCTATATATCTTCACAATAGTAGTGATCTAAAAAATATATTATTATTCCTGTGACTAACACAAACTGGTTAAATAGGGGGAAAAAGGTTTTCCCAATAATAATAATAATATAGTATTCGAACAAATAATTCTGCTAATGGCTCTATAATATGTTGCAATGACCTCAAAGTTCTGGTCAGAGATTTGGAATCCACAGGGTTAACTTACAAAAATATAATGTGTAGGTAGGGTGTATTGAGCTCAGGTGAAATATAAATGTTTTAATGTTATTCATACGCTGATTAAACAGATGTCAGCTTGGTCATATTATAAATCATCTTTAGTTAAAGTGTTATATGAATAGCTATAGTAACACCAATCAGATAATCACCATGATGCTATAAAACCTGATTTACAATTTATTACCACATAAAAAATCTCTTGGACTATTAATTTGTATACGTTCCCTCAAATCAATCTGAGAACCTAAAGGCTATAATATGCCCGATTGGGTAATTCAAATGAATATATTAATGTAAATAGTTGGTATGATCACCCTTTATAAGGAAGGGTTAAATATCATGGCCATGATGTGAGTATCAAACTGTAACAACTGAAAGTTACATATTAATTATGACTGGTTTGACTATAATATGCGTTCAACTATGAATGTGATGCTAGAGAATATTTAACATATTATTTTTGAGTCCCGATATTGATGTGTTAATTAAAATCAAACATTTATATCACGCAGTATAGACGTGTCTGCTATGTTCCCTTATTCAGACTGTGAGCTATAGTTAGTGAAGTGATTATGCGACCACTGTTAGACCTGACAACCTCATTTGTCAACAAATAATATAAATCAAAATGTCAGCTGTCCTTAGTCAGGAACGTCCCAGATTTTTAATTTATTAACTAAGTGGTTAGTCAATGTTCATACGAGTCAGTCTGAGAGCAGAGGGGCTAAATAAATGCCGTTATTACAGATGCGGGTAAATTAGTCTAAACACCCTTCTAGTAAAGGGTTAATTCGCCCAAACATAGGTTAATGCTGTCTTATTATAGGTGATATATTCATAATATATATATCTGACTCAGCAAAATAACCCACTAGATTCATCTGCATATAACGCCTGAGCGGCTTGGATATTAGACAGTCTGATTACACTACTACGTTATCGATAACTATAGTATCCACTGCTATGAGAGTAAAATGGATATACCAGTATTAGAATAGATATGCTCCAATTGCAGATCACATAGGTTAGCGTATTACAATCCGCTGCATCTTGATGAAACTGATGTGGCATGTATTGAGCTTGAGTCTTTATACAGACGTTTTTTATGTAATATTTCTATTAATTCTCAGTTTCAGCATTTAAGCTGCAGTCATTCATTAATACCCAACAGCATCAGCGTATAAGCTGCTATCACTCATTCATACCATGAACTGTTGCTAGATCGTGCATATATCTCAGTTATATTAAGTCTGGGGCAGCCCAGGCTGTGGGCATATTAACTATAAGTGTATAGTAGACCAGCGCATTCATTCAAATTTCAGATGGTAACAGTGTGGCGTGTTTAGGGCTTCAGCCGCTACACAGAAAGTATTATATACATTGTTGCCAATTGAGCACAGTTTAAGCAGGTTAACTCAAATCACTGTTCATTCACATAGTATCAGCGAGTCAATAGCGACCATAGAATATGGCTAATAATGGTGTGAAACCTCTAGAGGATTGCCAGACTCTGTTGCCGGCTAATAATAATAATATTTACACGCTCTTATTATTAGCCGGCAACAGAGTCTGGCAATCCTCTAGAGGTTTCACACCATTATTAGCCATATTCTATGGTCGCTATTGACTCGCTGATACTATGTGAATGAACAGTGATTTGAGTTAACCTGCTTAAACTGTGTTCAATTGGCAACAATGTATATAATACTTTCTGTGTAGCGGCTGAAGCCCTAAACACGCCACCAAGCTGACATCTGTTTAATCAGCGTATGAATAACATTAAAACATTTATATTTCACCTGAGCTCAATACACCCTACCTACACATTATATTTTTGTAAGTTAACCCTGTGGATTCCACATCTCTGACCAGAACTTTGAGGTAATTGCAACATATTATAGAGCCATTAGCAGAATTATTTGTTTGAATACTATCTTATTATTATTATTGGGAAAACCTTTTTTCCCCTATTTAACCAGTTTGTGTTAGTCACAGGAATAATAATATATTTTTTAGATCACTACTATTGTGAAGATATATAGAGCGAATCCTATTATTGAGTGATCTAATTCATTCAGCACATCTAGTAAAATCACCGGTGCAACTTTTATCCTGTATGTCACTTAACCAAACGATTTTGTTTTTTAGATTTAGTAATAAAAGTCATATTTTATTTATCCTGTTCGTGCAATTCCACCTTTTAGTCAGGGCACAGAGTGCTTTCTATGCATACTTTTGGAATATGGTTACACTCCCTTAACCATTTTCCTATGTGTCAGTATCTCAATATTTATGCATGAGCACTATTTCCTTTCCACATTGGGACCAACTATTTATTAATTCCTAATTTCATATTTACTCAACAAGTAAAAGCCTGAGTAGTGCCATTGTTCAATTAGTGTAGTATATACGGGATATGCCATTTTTCCTTTTGGACTCTATGTCTCTGATTAAGGAATTGAATAATATGAGGGAGCTTAAAGGAACAGAATACCTGGTCACATTGGATGTGGTTAGCCTTTATACGGTGATTCCACATAACCGAGGCCTGGAGACTATACGTAACTACCTATGTAGATATCCGTATGTCGGGCCTGATATGGAATGGATTCTGGAACTCCTCCATTTTTGTTTAATGATGAACTACTTTCGGTTTGAGACCCTCTTCTACCTGCAGTTATTTGGGATGGCGATGGGGTCAAATATGGCCCCATCGTATGCCAATATTTACATGGCAGAATTTGAACAATACTATACTCAGTTGTTCCAACAGCCCAGTATCTTATTTTTTCTGTCGATACATAGACAATCTATTTGGGATATAGGATGGATCGTTAACAGAGTTACAGCTATTATTCCAACAATTGAATCAGGACTTCCCTAATCTTCAATTTAAAATACACCACAGTACAGAAACTGTCGATTTCCTGGACCTGAGAATTTACAAGCAAGGTAACAGTTTATGCACAACCTTATTTCGTAAGGAAACCGACAGGAACTCTTCATTACAGGCTACTAGTTGTCATCCACCAGCCCTCAAAGGGGCACTACCCATTTCACAATTCAAGTGGGTAGTACGCAATAATAGCGATCCAGTACAGGCCAAACATCAACTGATGGAAATGAAGATGAGGTTCCTCCAACAAGGGTATCGGGAAGAGCAGATTGACAGCCATCTAAAGACATTTTGGGATGTGACACTGGAGGAGGCACTCAATACCAATGAACAACAGCATTTGGAAAGCAGAATGTCCTACCTAACCACCTATACCATGGACAAGAAGGATCTCCCAATAACTATAAGAAAAAACTGGAACATTGTAAATACAGATACTACTCTCACGTTCACAGAGATGGGTCCACCTAGAGTGAGCTATAGGAGATCTAGATCAATCAGAGACACTCTGGTGAAGGTGGATCCATTTTCATAGCAATATGTTCAGATGAAAAAGTCTTAAAATGTGAGGATACTTAGTGTTTGGTAGCTATGACTTATGATTTAGCAGACCGCAATATGCAGAATAGGATTGATAGATTTATGCTGATGATGTAAATAACGTTGACTCTGTATAGACGCTAATGGTCTCTTTTTCATGTTTATGCTGTTTTCTGTTTCATTTCAGGATATCGACTTCCGGTTGTCATGGCAACCGGCGGACCTGCGCAGTATTGCGTGCAGGATGTCTGGGGCACTTCCGTTTGCTGGCTGGTGATGGTGGCGGGTAATGTATAAATAATATTGTTTATGGTTTGTATTGTAACGATATGAGGACGGGGCTAACGACCCTGAAACGTCACTATTTGATGTATTAAATAATACCATTTTTATAAGACCCGGCGAGTGCGTTTCTTTATGCTGTTATTATATAGGACGGGGGTAACCCCAAAAACGTTAACTGTGAAATAAAGAGTTATACTTTTACAACGGTGAGTGCTTTCCTATTGTATTTACATTATCTATGCTATCTTGAAGAGCACCCCGGATGTTGGTTATTAAAGTGTGTGCTGGCTCCCCTCTGCATGTAATTTTATTTATATATATATATATATATATATATATATATATATATATATATATATATATATATATATATTTGTAGCAAGGATGTGCACTCTCACTTTTACACAACTGCCAGGGTGCTAGTAGAAATTAATATGCAGGAACAATAGACTTGCACTCACTGGACTTTTTGTATAATATTTACTTAACAAATATGACGTTTCGAGGATAATGTATCCCCTTCTTGTCTGAAGAAGGGGATACATTATCCTCGAAACGTCACATTTGTTAAGTAAATATTATACAAAAAGTCCAGTGAGTGCAAGTCTTTTCTTCCTGTATATATATATATATATATATATATATATATATATATATATATATATATATATATATATATATATATATATATATATATAAAAAAACAAAAAATAGAAGGCACTCACCGGATTTAACAAGGATTGAAAACACTTTATTCCCTTATGTGTAACATTTTGGGGAAACACCCCCGTATTCAGACAATCAAGACGGGAAGTGTTTCCCTGACACGTTACACATAAGGGAATAAAGTGTTTTCACCCCTTGTTAAATACGGTGAGTGCCTTCTATTTTTTGTTATATTTGCATATTTGTAGTGCTCCCCGGTACAATAACAGTCGTCGAGAGTGCTAGGCCATACTGGACTTGTGTATATATATATATATATATATATATATATATAAATACATAGAACATATTCTGCTATGTGCAGAACATTGGAATGTCAAATATTTACAGTAAATACACAGTATAACTCTTTATTAAATATGAATATTGCAGAAATATGCTTTTACCTTTTTTCATCTACTAAACTGCAAAGGGCAGTGCCTTTTTTCTGTAATACCTGAGACCTCATATCTTTGAGCCCTTATAACTTTTTTGTGCAATACTTTTCTTTAAAATATTTTTTATTAGATGTTGTTTTGCTATGAGTGTATCTGTACTTCGTAATGTATTTTTGATGTTTTGTGACACTTTTTTTGTTTTACAAAACTGTTAACCAGACCTCTGATGCACAATAATGCATTAACTTCAGTTGCGCTCCATTGATAGCATTTACTTTAAACTTGTAATATGATCGAAAAACCCAATGCATGCAAACGCCCAAGATAAACCTATTTTCGTTCGCACGCAACTGTTAGGGTTCTAGTCGTAAAGTGGCCCATGGTTGTTTGACTTGAAAGAATTATATGCTTTTTACAGGATCTATCGGAAAAGTAATCAGAATATGCTTTCTAAACTTTGAAAATATTTATATTATTTCCTATTCCATAGCATAGAGGTGACACTCACTCATTTGGTAATTTGCCTTTGATAGGAGTTAAAAAGTAGAAATGTAATCACAGGGTTAAATACATGTAAAATATAATTTAAAAAATAAGGAAAGAAGTGGGAGAAAGACATTTGAAAAATATTTTTTTAAAAGTAAATATGCAAAATTATTTTCAGAATAAGATTAAAAAATGATGATAAAATTCACATTGTTTAGTGTGTTTTTCCTTTGTGAGCATTAGGTATTTCCTGTTGCCACTATAATAATAGTACCCATTTTAAAATCAGCCCATCAAAACAGAAGACTGGTATAACTAGAGTCAGATATAATAATTACTTTGAGTTACCTTTTAAGATCTGACTTTGTTCTTTCACAATGGTCTTGAGCCCAGCTGTTACCGGTTGCTTTTACCATATGCACCACAACCAAGGATTCATAGAGTTTCATTGTGTCAGGAGCAAACAACACTGGAATGTCAAGTTTTTCCTTGGGAGCTAAAGGAATTCCTGTAAGAACCACAACACATTTTAGTTAAACTATTTAAAGAACAAAATATTATTGTAAAACTGAACAAAAAATATAGCAAGTTTTTTCATTTACCATAAACTAGAAAAAAATATAAAATTGATTTTATTGCTCGCATATCATTGTGTATTTGGAATATCCCACAACAAGACAGGGTTAGAACAACTGACAACAACATTTTAATGATTAGCTTTTTGTTTGCACGTTTAAGTTTTTATATACAAGACATTCATTTAAACATAAGTATGTAATAAAACATAAGTTTAATTTGGATCTGTATCTTGGTTATGTTTCATATTTATAATCTGATTTAATAGTGATTGTGGCTTGCCTTGTTCATTAATAGAGTTTTATTTATTAATGTCTGGACAGACAATGTTCCCAGCTAGTAAACCTGTTAAAGGGACAGTCAAGTCCAAAAAAAACTTTCATGTTTCAAATAGGGCATGTAATTTTAAACAACTTTCCAATTTACTTTTATCACCAATTTTGCTTTGTTCTTTTGGTATTCTTAGTTGAAAGCTAGACCTAGGAAGGCTCATATGATAATTCCTAAGCCCTTGAAGGCCGCCTCTAATCACATGCTTTTGTATTTGCTTTTCACAGCAGGGGAGAGCTAGTTCAGGTAAACCCTATAGATAACATTGTGAGCACGCCCGTGGATTGTGGCAGACACTGCACTAATTGGCTAAAATGAAAGTCAAAAGATAATAAATAAAATGTCATGTGATCAGGGGGCTGTCAGAAGATGTTTAGATACAAGTTAATCACAGAGGTAAAAAGTGTATTATTATAACTGTGTTGGTTATGCAAAACTGGGGAATGGGTAATAAAGGGATTATCTATCTTTTAAAACAACAAAAATTCTGGTGTTGACTGTCCCTTTAAGCCATGATCACGGTGAGTGGACAGCATTGCGCTGTCCATATTTATCTTTGCACCAGTATCTATTAGTGCAATGCTGCCCCTTGATCTTATACATCCAATCGCACAAAATCAGTGGTGGTCAATCACCCCAGTCAGATTAGTCCAGGATTATTTTAAATTGACAGCACAGAAGTGATGGAAGGTTAGGAAACAGCAGTCTTATGTCCCGTACGACTGATGTTTTTAAGTATTAGCTGCAGGCTCACTCATGTCAGCCTGCACTACAAGAGCTCTAAAGCTGTAGTTTGATAAATAGATCCCATAATATTAGCAGAACAATGTTAAGGTAGTTTAAATATATTTTACTTGAGTCCATTCATTTTTTATACAAAGAATATTAAGATTAAGGCTCAGTTCTCAACAACCTGCCTGCATGGGGAGAAATCATTACCTTTGTTGAGCACTATATTGTAATGTAAGTGTCTCTCCTTCCCATACAGAAAATTAGGGATCTCCCCTTAAGACAAACAGTTCTCAATGTAAAAATCGCTTTTGGAGCATTCATTGAACGACTTCATAGTATTGACAAGGTTTCTTATAAACTCTTACTGGACCAAAGAGATTTTGAGAATTAGGCCCTCTGGGATTTCATGTAACTTTTAATGCCCAGTTAAGTTTTTGACATTTTTTTCAGATATTATAATGTGGAGCATTAAAAATATTTTTCTTAAAATATAATCGTGTGATTTACTTTTTTATAAAAATCACCCTTATTTCAGTATATTTATTTTGCATGAACCTAGAAACTCCATAATTACACCATACAAATAGGTTTTTAAATGATATTTATAAACATGATTTAGACCAATGTAATTTTCATTTATACCCTATCTGAACACAGATTTAATCATTGTAATTGTAAAGAAATGAAATTTTAAGTTACATAAAGGTGTGAATAATGATGATAACAAATCTTATTTTTAAGAAACATTACATGGTGCAACATGGACAAACGCACCTTCGTTTTCAGTTTAATCAGAGATAACTGAATGTGCCATGCTTTCTCTACAGTAATTTTATTCACATTACTATTTCTGTGTACGTACACATTAGAATAATTGCTATGTACTTCAAAGTAGAATTACACATTTTATTATAAAAGGTGTGTATTTAATGTTTTAATAATTACATTTTAGTGAAATGAGCATCAATCAACTGGAAATAACACAATTATAATGTTCAGTAATATTTACTAAAGGTTAGTGAATTAAGAAAGGTTACTGTTCAAAATCACAACACAGCTGGGTAACACATTTAAAAAAGACTTTAGAAAAGGAAGTCATATGATTCGTTCTGATATCAGACTGATAGACAGAACAATATTTTATAATTTATCATATATCAACAGAAAATAATAGAATGGATAAAGGACAAAAGTAAATATATACATATATATAAAATTAACTTATTTTCCAGTAATACTGTACATAGTTGTTTTATTACTATTATTATTTTACTATTTATTTATAAGGTATTACGTAGCAGTATGACATTTGGTATAAAACTGCAGAACACAGTAATCTAAAGAGCTTTATATGAATCATAAAGAGTAGAGGGTCCTGTTCATTAGTCACTGTTAGCTGTAAACCACCTCCCTTTAAGTGATGGTAAACTTAAAAAAAGAAAAAAAAATCATAATATAAAATAAAATCATTAATCTAGCTGAGCCATTAGAAGGTCACCTTTAAAAATGCAATATTTTGTATAAAGTTCCCTGTTTAATCATCCTCTCACCCCCACCAGATTCCCATTAGTGGCTAGTAATTCAAGAGAGCTGTGCTATAGAAATATATAGGACATGTGGTGCTCTTCCTATTGGCTCTACCACCCACCTGTCAATTAAGAAACAAGGGGATTAAAAGGTATGTTTTCTTTAAGCACAATACTGTGTCTTGAAAGGTGACCTTCTAATTAATCATCTAAATTAATACATTTATTTCATATTATGAAAGGGTTTTTATTTAAAGTTTACTGTCACTTTAAACTTAATCCACAAATGAATTGTATTTTTTTTTCTATATGAACACATTCTTATTCACTGGTGACGATGGAGTAAATAAATAATATCTAGTTTTTAGGAGGAAAAAATAGGCTATTTGTAAAGCCCCAACAGAAAATAATTATTTTTAAAACATTAGCACACACTGACTTAAAGGGACACTAAACCCAAAAAATTTCTTTCATGATTCAGATAGAGAATACAATTTTAAACAACATTCCAATTTACTTCTATTATCTAATTATCTTAATTCTTTAGATATCCTTTGTTGAAGAAATAGCATTGCACATGGGTGAGCCAATCAGACGAGGCATCTATGTGCAGCAACCAATCAGTAGCTACTGAGCCTATCTAGATATGCTTTTCAGCAAAGTATAGCAAGAGAATGAAGCAAATTAGACAATAGAAGTAAATTAGATAGCTGTTTAAAATGGCATGTTATTTCTAAATCATGAAAGAAAAAATTTGGGTTTAATGTCCCTTTAAAGAGACAGTCTAGTTAAAAATCAACTTTCATGATTCAGATAAGGCATGTTTTTAAACAACTTTCCAATTTACTTTTATCATTAATTTGGCTTTGTTCTCTTGGTATTATAGGTTGAAAGCTAAACCTAGGTGGGCTCATATGCTAATGTTTTAGCCCTCGGAAGCCGCCTCTTATCTGAATGCATTTTGACATTTTTTTCACAACTGGAGGGCATTAGTTTATGTGTGAAATATAGATAACAGTGTGCTCACGTCCATGAAGTTGCCTAGGAGTCCGCACTAATTGGCTAAAATGGAAGTCTGTCAAAAGAACTGAGATAAGGCAGTCTGCAGAGGTTTTAGATACAAGGTAATCACAGAAGTAAAAAGTGTATTAATATAACAGTGTTGGTTATGCAAAACTAGGGAATGTGTAACAAAAGGATTAACTATCTTCTTAACCAATAAAAATTTTGGTGTGGACAGTTTCTTTAAAGGGAATACACATGCAATAAAATGAGCTTTTCTGGTTCTTGTCATTTCGTTTTACATATTTTCGCATAAATTTGTATCATTACTCACATGACTGTGCACAGCATTCAGGGCTGTTTATTGGATTTTCTTCATGTCATGGTGAGGAATGCATGTGAAATGTTATAAATTGAATTCTCTAATACTAAAATAAGCATTACATTCATATGTCAAATTATTGTCCGGATATACAAAAGAGACAACATTAAGGCTGTTTGAAAGATTATTACTCTTTTGCCATAATTTATACTATTTACATTTATTGAGAAAGTTAATATACATATTGCATGCCTTGAGTGTTGCAATCCTTCACACTATATAAACTGAGATTGATTCATTTCTTTATAGTTTATATAAAGCAACAGTACAAATGTTTAAAGCAAAAGAAACAGATCTAAATAATCTCTTTTGTGTTTATCATAGTAATCTTTAGAAAAACACTTTGAAAGACTGAGGCCAAATTATCAAGCTCCAAATGGAGCTTGATGCCCTTGTTTCTGCGCGCGCCTTCCGGAATTAGTAGTTATGAAGCAGCGATCTAAAGACCACTACTCCATAAGTTGTCCGCTGCCTCTGAGGCTGTGGTCTTCAATCCACCCAATCCTATACGATCAGGCTGATTGACACCCCCTGCTAGCGGTCGATTGGCCACAAATCTGCAGGGGGCGGCATTGCACAAGCAGTTCACAAGAACTGCTTGTGCAATGTTAAATCGTTGTTAGCATTTATCGATGTGCGGCAAACATGATACGCTACATCGTATCATGTCTGCTCGCACTTTGATAAATTGACCCCTAACAGTATAACAACATTATGAAAGTAGTATGAAGTAAAGTTTAGACTGTTGAGGAACAAAAGGAAGGGAATGAAATGTATGTGAGATTGTATGGAGGAAGTCAATATAATGACTTGTGCATCAAAAAATCTGTAAGAACATGTGGAGTGGCTCAAGCAATCATCAAATATAGTACAATACAATATTTAAAGCAATTGGGAAGTTTAGGACTAAATATGACTTTTAAATAAAAGAAGCAAAAGAGGTCATAATGAAGTGCATGAAAATACCAAATATAAATTAACAAGTATAAGAAATAAGTTATTGTTTTTTTTTTTTTTTTTTTTTTTGCTATATAAGGGAAAACATTAACATTTAAAGAACTGGAGACTTACATATTTTTCTCACTGAAATGTATTATAATGTTGATGCAAAGGCAGTAGGTGAGAGAAAGAAGCCTGCCATTAAAAAACAAATAGACCAAAAAAAGGGGCTCAGCTTATAAAAGGGACATTAAACATTAAATAAATGCTAGATAGAAGGATGCAGTCAAAGTAAATATTAGTCAGAGAATAACACGTAGATGCATTTTTTAAAGTTTGATTAGTTGTTTATATATTGACATATTGAGGGCTATTTATAAAATGTCTGTAAGACCTGATCCGACAGTGCGGATCAGCTCCGACAGACATCGCTGAATGCGGAGAGTAATACGCTCTCCATATTCAGCATTGCACCAGCAGCTCTTGTGAGCTGCTGGTGCAACGCCGCCCCCTGCAGAATCGCCAGCAGCGGGATGTCAATCAATGCAATCGTACTCGATCGGGTTGAATTCCGGCGATTCCTGTCTGCTTCATCAGAGCATGCGGACAGGGTTATGGAGCAGCGGTCTTTAGATTCCATTCGGAGCTTGATAAATGGGCCTCACTGTCTATTAAACATGTCATGTTGTAAATTAGGTTAGTTTCTCTACTGTGGCCAATTAGGGACAGTTATAAATAGTTCACTAGAGTGTGCAGTCAATAGCTGTGTGGCATATAACAATGTCCTGCACTTTCATTTCTAACAGGAACTAAAAAGCTCACAATTTCAGAATGGAATAACAGGAAAAGGGGACAAAATAAATAATAAAAGTACATTGCAGAATTGTTGTTTTAATACTGTATATATATATATATATATATATATATATATATATATATATATATATATATATATATATATATATATATATATATATGATTTATCATTTTATATTGCCATCTTAAAGTGTTTAATATCCCTTTAAGTAACAGGTGGATTTGGTTTCCAGTATTCATGGTAAGCAAGCAGAACTATTGTTTGAAGACTTGTTTTGAAATCATGCATAAATTGTCAAATTATTTTACAAAATGTGTGAGAAACACTTGGAGCTGAGCATCAAATTGACACATATAATGTTTGTGTGCCACTCTTGACATACAAATTAAAGTTTTCAATGTGAATTAATTTTTCTTATGTATGAGAGCATACTAAGACTGGTGCGGACAAGGTTACCAACCTGTCCGTCCAGCTTTGCATCAAGCAGGCTTTGCATCAAATTTGAGTGTGTAATGCCTTCCTCATCTCTTGCGTGACCAATCATGTAAAAGAAGGGCCTGTTAATCACCCCAAACTAATGTCTTCGGGTTGATTTATATACGCCACTTCAGAGGTGGTGGAGAGTGTAAGAAGTAACAGTCTGGTGATGGCTGCTTCTTACATTGTGGAATCCAGGCTGCCCCGCAAGTGCTCAAATGCAGCTTACACTGCTCAGTACATTGAACCCTTTGTCTCCTTTGTTTTATTGGGCCTTAGTAAGAAAGATTTGGAAAGAGGTGTCACGCTGCTACATGTGCCGCTCTGGCTGTTGTCAGGGACGCGGCGGTTGCTGTGAGCGTGCAGCGATCACTGCCCAAGTATAGGTGTTACTGTGTGTGCTCCTAGGTGCTTTATTTCTTGAATTGCTGGATTGCCTTATTATTGCTGAACTCTGCCTGTCTGACTATTCTGCCTGTTTGACCCTTGAATTGCTGGATTGCTTTATTATTGCTGAACTCAGCCTGTCTGACTACTCTGCCTGTTTAACCCATGAATTGCTGGATTACCTTATTATTGCTTAACTCTGCCTGTCTCACTACTCTGCCTGTTTAACCCTTGAATTGCCGGATTGCCTTATCATTGCTGAACTCTGCCTATCTGACTACTCTGCATGGTTTACCCCTGAACTGCTAAACTGCTGGATTATCTTTTGTTGCTGACCTCTGTCTGTTCCTGACCATTCTATTGGTTTACCCCCGAACTGCTATTCTGCTGGATTGCCTTTCTGCTGTTGAACTCTGCCTGTCCCTGACCATTCTTTGCCTTCATCTTATTGCTGTGAAGAACTACCCTGTCTATCGTGAGTACTGCTTACCTCACTTCTTACACTCACTTTGTTCTGGGATATTTCCTTATCCTTCCACTTGACACCGGGATAAGAAGACTACTTGTCAAGTTTGGTCTGATAGGGAAATATCCCATGAGCATTACATTATACTTGGGCCATGGACCCAAATGAGGTAGTAAGAGCAGTCTCTCTTCAGGGACAGACCCTGGGAACCCACGCCATACATTTGCAGAATGTGGATTCTAAACTTGAGGCTATATCAGCTATGATCTCTTCACTGGTTGCAGAAAAGAACGCTGTTCTTGTTGTTACACAGCCAGCCACTGCTGCTAGTGCTGCAATTCCCCCCACCCCTGTAATTGGAACTATACCCCGGATACCGTTGCCTGACAAGTACGATGGTACTACCGACTGTAAGGGTTTATCAACTAGTGCAGAGTACACTTCCACAAGGATCCTTACACCTTCCAGTCTCATCAGTCAAAGGTCACTTTTATCATTTCTTTATTGAAAGACAAGGCCCTAGCCTGGGTCTCTCCCCTTTTGAAACAGAGTGCTCAACTCCTGAATGATGCTGATGCCTTCATTTCTGCATTATCTTCCATATTTGGCACCTCCAGCCGCACTTCTGCTGCAGAGTACTCTCTCTTGGATCGCCACCAGAGCAATAGATCTGTGGCACAATACACCATCAAGTTTTGCACCTTGGCATATGAGACCAGTTGGGATGGCAGTGCTCTCAAAGCAGCCTTCAGGAGAGGCCTGCATGAGCGTATCAAGGACGAGCTCACTTATTGTGATGTTCCATCTTCCTTGGATGACTTCATAACACTTTGTATCAGTCTGCATTCTCGCTTTCAAGAGAGACAAGCTGAGAGAGAGAGAACACACAGAATCCTTCCCTCTCGTCCTCCTACTCGTCCTGTCTCTTGACTATCCTCTACCCCTTCAGCACCTCTAGATACCTCTGAAGAGGAACCCATGAATCTCTCTTACCTCAAGCCCTCTGAATCTGAAAGACAGAGAAGAAGGAGATTTACACTGTGTTTCTATCTTGGTTCTAATTCACGCCAACTCAAGAATTGTGATACACTGCTGGGAAAAGCCAATGCTTAGAGGATAATAGTGGGGTACGTCTAAGTGTGGCCACTACTAAATCCCCTTACTCTTCTTGGATTCTGGTACCTTTTACCCTTACCTTTCTTCACAATTCTGTCCATGCTCAAGCTTTTATTGATTCAGGGGCAGCTGGAAAATTTCTTTATCACCATTTCATGATTAATGCAGGGTTGCCTCTTCTTCAGAAAAAACAATGTCTTAAAATTACTGCCCTGGGTGGCACTCCCCTTGGATCAAGTTTAATCCATTTCAAATCAGCACCCCTAACCATGACTGTGGGAGTCCTACATACCGAACAATTGCAGTTCGATGTAATTTATTCTCCTGCACAACCAGTTATCCTTGGTCTTCCTTGGCTTCGTAGTCAAAATTCTCAGTTCGACTGGACTGAGGGACAGTTGGCCTCCTGGGTAAATCCTGTTTTCACTCCTGCCTGGCTAAGGTTACTCCGCTGCATCATGTCCCTATAGCCAGCCTTCAGACCCCTTCTAGTCTTCCCTCAGAATATGCAGAATTTACAGATGTTTTTGAAAAGAAAGCAGCTGATGTGTTGCCACCTCACCGTCCTTACAACTGCAAAATTGACCTGTTTACTGAAGCCCCACTTCCTAAAGGGAGGGCTTATCCACTCTCCAAAGCTGAAACCAAGGCCATGGATGAATACATCCTAGAAAACCTAGCTAAAGGCTTTATTCGCCCTTCCTCCTCTCCTGCCAGGGCTGGTTTCTTTTTTTGTCAGCAAAAAGGATGGTGGTCTCAGACCCTGTATCGATTACAGAGCCCTAAACAACATTACTATCAAGAATCATTATCCTATTCCTTTGATCATACTATATGATTCGCTCCAAAATGCTCACTACTTTACAAAGTTGGACCTACGTGGGGCATACAATCTCATTCGTATCTTCCCGGGACATGAATGGAAGACTGCCTACAACACAAGATCAGGGCATTACCAATACCTCATAATGCCTTTTAGGCTGTGTAATGCACCTGCTGTCTTCCAAGCATTTGTCAATGATGACCTTAATAGCACTGTCATCATCTATTTGGATGACATTCTCATATTCTCCTCCACCCTTGAGGAGCTTCACAAACATGTAAAACAGGACATCTTCACCTCAGAAATAATTCTCTGGTAGCCAAACTGGAGAAATGTGAGTTTGATCAAGTTCAGATCCAGTTCCTTGGTTATGTCACCTCGAAGGAGGGTTTTGCCATGGATCCTACAAAGCTAACCGCAGCTCTAAAATGGCCTCAACCCACCTCATTATAGGGACTGCAGAAATTCTTGGGGTTCTCCAACTATTATCGCAAGTTCATAAAGAACTTCTCCAAAATCGTTGCTCCACTCACTGAGCTGACTAAACGGAACAGAGACTACAAGAATTGGCCTCCTGTAGCTGTGGATGCTTTCTCTCATCTGAAAAAAAGTATTTTGTTCTGATCCTGTGCTCCGCCATCCTGACCCTAACCTAGAATTCACTTTAGAGGTTGATGCTTCTGAGATAGGAGCTGGTGCAGTCTTAACCCAAAGGGACCCTTTAACCTCCAAGTTGCACCCAGTAGCCTTTTTCTCCAAATGCTTCACTCCTGCAGAAAGGAATTATGATGTGGGCAATCATGAACTCTTAGCCATTAAGATGGCCCTGACTGAATGGCGTCATTGGCTAGAGGGTACCTCCAACCCCATTCAGATTCTCACTAACCAAAAGAATCTGACATACCTGGAGACAGCTCATTGACTCAATCCTCGACAGGCCAGGTGGGCCCTATTCTTTTTTCATTTTAATTTTATAGTCTCTTACCTTCCTGGGACCAAGAATAAAAAGGCTGATGCCATTTCCCATCATTTTCCGCAGTCTAGTTACTCTTCTGAAACTCCTATTGAACACCCCCCCTCCTGTGCGGTTGCCCAGCTTGACATATCTCTTCTTCAAAGACTGTAATGAGCCAAGTCAAGAAAACCTTCTGAAGCCCCTGTGGCTCCTGAGATCCTTTATGTTCCTCCAAACCTTTGCTCTCCTGTATTATCCAGGGTTTATGACAGCAAGCTGTCAGGTCATCCTGGTTCAACAAGAACCTTTTAACTCCTTTCCCAAAATGTGTGGTGGCCTACCATGAAGTCGGACTCTCAGGATTATGTCAAAGCTTGTCAGACTTGTGCTGTTAATAAGACTACCCGTTCCCTACCACATGGCCTTCTTCAACCATTGTCCATACCTAAACAACCATGAACACACATAGCTATGGATTTTGTTGTAGACCTTCCTCCTTCTAACCATCATGCAATCATATGGGTGGTGGTTGATCGGTTCTCCAAACTTGCTCATTTTGTACCTTTAACCAAGTTACCTACAGCCCAAGAATTGTCCACTCTTTTTCTGTTACACGTGGTACGACTACATGGTATACTAATAAATATCGTCTCTGACAGAGGACCTCAATTTATTGCTACCTTTTGGAGAAGATTTTGCAAATTGCTTGGAACCACTGTTTATTTATCCTCAAGTTATCACCCCCAGACTAACGGGAAGACGGAGAGAACCAATCAGGATCTGGAAGCTTATCTTAGAGCATATGTCCATTCACAGCATACTAATTGGTCTGGGTTGTTACCCCTAGTTGAACTTGCAAAGAACACTCATTAGCATTCTTCTCTACGATGCTCTCCTTTCCAGTCCGTAGCTGGTTATCAACCTTGTGTTTTTCCTCTTTCTGCTCAATCCACAGGAGTTCCTGCTACAGAATGTAGCGTCACTGACCTCACTACTTATTGGCAATGAATACGCTCTCAGTTACACTCAACTACCTCTATATATAAGAGGTTTGCCGATCATCATAGTCAATATTCGTGCCTTTGTTGCAGGTGATTGTGTCTGGGTCTCTACGCGACACATCCGCTTACGTCAACCTTGTCACAAATTGGGACCTCGATATATTGGTCCTTATAAAGTCCTCAAAAGATTTTCTCCTGTTGCTTACAGAGGGGCCTTGCCTAAGACCTTGCATATTCACCCAGTCTTTCACATCTCCTTGCTCAAACCCTACACAAATAGGTATACTCGACTCAGAGGTCCTCCTCCTCCAATCCTGATTCATGGCAAACCAGAGTATGAGGTTGCCAAAATCCTGGATTCCAGAATCAGGCACAGGCAGCTCCAATACCTCATACACTGGAATGGATATTCTGTGGTGGAGCGTTCCTGGGTTCCTGCCTGTAACTTTGGTCTCCAAGTTCCATGCTGCTCACCCTTTGAAGCCGACTCTGGTTCCTGGAGAGAACCCTTGAGTGGGGGGCTATGTCACTCCGCTCCTTGTGCAGCTCTGGGTGCTGCCAGGGACGCAGCGGCGATGACGTCATCACCGCACATCTATTCAAGACAGATCCTTTTAACTCCTCCTTGGTGTGAATCAGCGCCTATGTAAGTACCTGCATAACTTATATTTACTGCCCAAGTATAGGTGTTACTGTGTGTGCTCCTATGTGCTTTATTTCTTGAATTGTTGGATTGCCTTATTATTGCTGAACTCTGCCTGGCTGACTACTCTGCCTGTTTAACCCATGAATTGCTGGATTGCCTTATTATTGCTGAACTCTGCCTGTCTGACTACGCTGCCTGTTTAACCCTTGAATTGCCAAATTGCCTTATCATTGTTGAACTCTGTCTGTCTGACTACTCTGTCTGGTTTACCCCTGAACTGCTAAACTGCTAGATTACCTTTTGTTGCTGACCTCTGTCTGTTCCTGACCATTCTATTGGTTTACCCCTGAACTGTTATTCTGCTGGATTGCCATTCTGTTGCCGAACTCTGCCTGTCTCTGATCATTCTCTGCCTTCATCTCATTCCCGTGAAGGACTACCCTGTCTACCGTGAGTACTGCTTACCTCACTTCTTACACTCACTTTGTTCTGTGATTTTTCCTTATCCTTCCACTTGACGCCGGGATAAGAAGAATACTGGCCAGGTTTGGTCTGATAGGGACATATCCCATGAGTATTAAAAGAGGTGAAGCTTGAAAATAAAGGCTATATGGATGATATACATAATACATAAACTTTGGGGAGAATTAATGTGGAGTTTCTATGCTACTATATGGCCCATGATTTTAAAATTAATAGATAGATCTGTGCAAGTCTTTGATGAAATTAAAAGAGTATGAATGTGGTTTAGATGCTGTGGTGCTTTATTGTCTGTAGTATTTAAATATTTGTTTCTTATTCTCAATAGGTCTAATTTTTTAGGTTTATCAGGATGGGATCAGGACTGAGGCAAGAGTTTGTAGAAACTGAGGATGGATAATACTGTGAGACTAAAAGAGAAACGAAGAACATTTTCATTATAGAGATATATTTTATTTATCAAATATGAATATGTAAGATTGAGTAGAAAAACAACATGGCTGATAGATAATAGACAGACAGATAGATAGATAGATAGATAGATAGATAATTAAAATGTGTTTTGTAACCCTGTAACAACTGAGGAATGTATGACAAAGTATACACTGAAAAGAATGGTGAACGGGGTGTAAAAAGGTTATGGTATATTACGAAAAAATGAAATGGCACATGATTAGTGATTAGTTGACAATAAATGTGTGAAATGCAAATTAAAATGATTTAGTAAATAGACAAAGGAATGTTGAATACTGAGGTATCTGGAAAGCTATGGAAAAAAACTGATATAGTGCATAAATGATTTTGTTTCTCTAAGTAGATAGATGTACCCTAAGACAATTGGCCAATTAACTTTTTTTTGTTGTTTCATTTTGTTTGTAGGGGATTTTTTTGTAAGGAAATAATTGGTAGCAAGAACAGAATTGATAACAAGGAGGGACATTCTCATTAAGGTTAGTTGTAGGTAATATGTAAGGAGCAATATTTTGTATTTAGGCTAGGTTAATGGATTTTGTTACAAGAAATAAAAAACTAAAAGTATTAATAAAAAAGCTTTTTTAAAATATTCAACCAAATAGTTTTAGTTTTTATTGTATAAAAATCTAAAATGATATCATGTTCCCATAACACCTTAGCAATAGTGAGCTCAAATTAAAATCAAACACCCAACTCCATCACTAATATAAACCATAAACTAAATGTACTGCTATTAACCTCAAATGTGACCCAATCCCACAGCTTCTATTCCTAACCATATCTTTGAGTTGCAGAAAGATTTTACGGCCTTATTTTAGACATGCAAACATATGTATACGTATGCATATATTTAAGCCTAATAATAATAATTAATGGTGTAGCATATTCACATATGTAAGTAAGACTTGCTTTGCTGACTCCATAAGGTTAGATGAAGAGAACCCAATAAACACTAGAACTTGGATGAATAACGTGCACACATTTGTTGGAATTTCCATAATACTCAAATGTTGAAACACTTGAAAGTGATGCCGCATAGCTGTAAAAAGCTGACTAGAAAATATCACCTGAACCACTCAATTACAATTAACATCTGTCTTTAGGAATTCTGATCTGGTTTAAACAACAGATACATACCATACAGGAACATCCCCAAAGACATGGTTATCAGAACATAGTAGGTAGTGAGGGGGTGGAACATCCCTTGCCTGTCTTTCCCTTCCTTTCCCCCCCCCCCCCCACTTTGCTTCCCCCCCCCCTTCCCTTTGTTTTTTTTTTTCTCTCTTTGCTCTCCCCTCCCAGGGAAGGGGGGTCACAGTTGGTACCTAGTGATACTGCACTCAGCTTGACCAACAGGTGGAATACCGAATATTAGGGATTAAGGGATTGATAGGTATTTTGAGTTTTTTCATGTCAATTTATTACTAGAGGAAAATCCTGATTTGTGTGACGTGTTATTCAAACATAAAACTGATTTAGGATTAGTCCTTAGTTTAATAGAGGATCTTAATATTTAAGTTATGTCAATGTGACTAGTGCTGTTTTCAATTATTTTGCTTGTCTTTTTTTTTTTTTTTTTTTGAATTATGTATGAATTTATAATTTATTTGTGGAAAATAAAAAAAAAATAAAAAAAAAAAAAAAAAAAAATATCACCTCAACATCTCTATGTAAAAAAGAAAGATATTTTACCTCAAAATATCCAAAGTATTCAAACCCCATTGTATAGGACTTTAAGCAGCAAATCAGTATGTCTGTCCCGGGACAGGCAAGGGAGTGAGCTTCATGCACACTCATGTTATTTCCCTATTCAGTTTAAGGAAATTTACTATGAAATCTTATGAGAGTTAAGTAAAATCTCATGAGATCACAGTAAAGAGTTCATGACCTCAGTACTGCTGATTGGCTGCAGCTCATTTCTTCATTTTTTTTTTTTTTTTTTTCCTGAAGCTGGACAGCAGCTGAGTATAACTTTTTACACAGAACTTACTCTGCTGAGCTGAGGAAATTGTGAGGTAAAATATCTTCCTTTTTACATAGAGATGCTAAGGTGATATTTTCCTGTCAGCTTTTTACAGTTATACTGCATCAGTTTCAAGTGATTTAGCAAAAGATTATTGTCCCTTTAAGCTTTCCTTTTATGAGGAAGGGTAATAAACTGCCTTAGTTTCAGATGTAATTGAGATTTTGAGATGAATATGACATGCGTGTGATTTTGATTTGTGTATAATACTTTAGTTAATTATTAATTTAGAGAAAAGATGCATTTGTATGTCTGTCAATTTACCCCAAACTTAATAATGTTTTTCCTGCTGTACATAGTTTTAATTTTGTTTCCAGGGAAAACTTTTTATGACCAAATAAACATTATAATTTTGCTTTATTCAGTTGCAGCAACTGAGCAGCAAAATATTTATATCCAGCCATTCTATCAATCTCAGACAGGGATGCTTCATAACTGGTGTTTCTGGCGAGCCTGCAGGCTCACCAGAAACACGGGGCCTCAAGCTCTATGAGGAGCTTGATAGATACAGTGGGGCAAAAAAGTATTTAGTCAGCCACCAATTGTGCAAGTTCCCCCACTTGAGAGAGGCCTGTAATTTTCATCATAGGTATACCTCAACTATGAGAGACAAAATGTGGAAACAAATCCAGACAATCACATTGTCTGATTTGGAAAGAATTTATTTGCATATTATGGTGGAAAATAAGTATTTGGTCACCTACAAACAAGCAAGATTTCTGGCTCTCACAGACCTGTATCTTCTTCTTTAAGAGGCTCCTCTGTCCTCCACTCATTACCTGTATTAATGGCACCTGTTTAAACTTGTTATCAGTATAAAAGACACCTGCCCACAACCTCAAACAGTCAGACTCCAAACTCCACTATGGTGAAGACCAAAGAGCTGTCAAAGGACACCAGAAACAAAATTGTAGACCTGCACCAGGCTGGGAAGACTGAATCTGCAATAGGCAAGCAGCTTGGTGTGAAGAAATCAACTGTGGGAGCAATAATTAGAAAATGGAAGACATACAAGACCACTGATAATCTCCCTCGATCTGGAGCTCCATGCAAGATCTCACCCTGTGGGGTCAAAATGATCAGAAGAACGGTGAGCAAACATCCCAGAACCACACGGGGGGACCTAGTGAATGACCTGCAGAGAGCTGGGACCAACGTAACAAAGGCTACCATCAGTAACACACTACGCCACCAGGGACTCAGATCCTGCAGTGCCAGACGTGTCTCCCTGCTTAAGCCAGTACAAGTCTGGGCCCATCTGAAGTATGCTAGAGAGCATTTGGATGATCCAGAAGCGGATTGGGAGAATGTCATATGGTCAGATGAAACCAAAGTAAAACTGTTTGGTAGAAACACAACTCATCGTGTTTGGAGGAGAGAGAATGCTGAGTTGCAACCAAAGAACACCATAGCTACTGTGAAGCATGGGGATGGCAACATCATGCTTTGGGGCTGTTTCTCTGCAAAGGGAACAGGATGACTGATCCATGTACATGAAAGAATGAATGGGGCCATGTATCGTTAGATTTTGAGTGCAAACCTCCTTCCATCAGCAAGGGCATTGAAGATGAAACGTGGCTGGGTCTTTCAGCATAACAATGATCCCAAACACACCACCCGGGCAACGAAGGAGTGGCTTCGTAAGAAGCATTTCAAGGTCCTGGAGTGGCCTAGCCAGTCTCCTGATCTCAACCCCATAGAAAACCTTTGGAGGGAGTTGAAAGTCTGTGTTGCCCAGCGACAGCCCCAAAACATCACTGCTCTAGAGGAGATCTGCATGCAGGAATGGGCCAACATACCAGCAACAGTGTGTGACAATCTTGTGAAGACTTACAGAAAATGTTTGACCTCTGTCATTGCCAACAAAGGATATATAACAAAGTATTAAGATGAACTTTTGATATTGACCAAATACTTATTTTCCACCATAATTTGCAAATAAATTCTTTCCAAATCAGACAATGTGATTGTCTGCATTTGTTTCCACATTTTGTCTCTCATAGTTGAGGTATACCTATGATGAAAATTACAGGCCTCTCTCACCTTCTTAAGTGGGAGAACTTGCACAATTGGTGGCTGACTAAATACTTTTTTGCCCCACTGTATGCCCCTATATATATATATTTAATAAACAACCCAAAGTATTCATCTAGGCCCATTTTGGTATATTTCATGCCACCATTTCCCCGCCTAATGCGATCAAATAAAAAAAAAATGTTACCTTTTTCACAATTTTAGGTTTCTCATTGAAATTATTTACAAACTGCTTGTGCAATCATGGCACAAATGGTTGTACATTTTTTTCTCGGGTCCTCTTTGTTCAGAAATAGCAGACATCTATGGCTTAAGCATTGCTTTTTGGGAATTAGAAGGCTGCTAAATGCATCACACTTGTATTATGCCCAGCAGTGAAGGGGTTAATTAGGTAAGTTGTAGGGTTAATTTTAGCTTTAGTGTAGAGATCAGCCTGCCACCTGACACATCCCACGCCCTGATCCCTCCCTGACCCCTCTCAAACAGTGCTCTTCCCTTTTACCCCCCAACCTCCCTGATCCCCCAAACAGTTCTCTAACTCTCCCCCTCTACCTATTTGTACAGGGTATGACGTTGGTCATTAAGGGGTTAATGTGCAAGTAATGTACCTTCTTAATGGCTAAAACTAAACAGGTCCACTCTAAATGTAAAATATAATGTCTCACAGTGTCACATGTGCTGGATAGTTTCTGTCTTCACTTAAACATAGCAGACTGAAGCAAGACAACAGAATCACTTGCTAAATGGGTTTAAAGCAAAGAGTTAGATAGCTAGAACAAATGCATGCTGTACAAGATCTTGCACTCAATGTGAAGTGATTGTAAAAAAAAGAGATATAGCAATGTTTTCTATCACACTGTATTCTGTCAGGGTAAAAGGGATCATGGTAGACATATCCACATCTTATTATGGAACTTGCAAAGGCAAATTATGATTTGTGAAAAATTGCTAAAGACATCAGCTGATTTAAATCACACAGTCTTTGGCCCCCATTTACTAAGCAGTGAACTTGCTGTTTGTGACTAATCTTGCATCAAAATACGCAGGCAGATATGTACAAACCAGTGAACTGATCAAAAGTAATGTCAAATCTGCATTTTTAAATATGTGAACATACATCTCCACTACTATTTAAACCTACCCTTTTGTCTGGATAATATGTCATCATTTGCCAGTAAATTTTCTATAAACAAAAGTTACAGAAATATCAACATATCCGTGCATTATAATTTCTGCATAAACTTTGTGGATTTTCACTCGCCACCATTTAGGTGGCAAACACAATAGAAATCAATAGGGGTCTGAGACTGATGCCAAGGTAGAGCAGTATAAATAGTGTCTGACCAATTTTATACTTACATTTTTGACAAGCAGTGAACTATGGAGACACTCTTGCACCTTTTTTATTCTCTGATTAATCAAATATTAGAGCAAGAAGGCAGATACAAGAAGCTGAAGTAAATGATGTCAGAAGAAGAAGGAGAGTTCCAAGAGTTTTCCTTCCTCAAATAGGTTTAGATGCCCTTTCTGACAGAGAAATTATTCAAAGATTTTGTCTTGGTGTGGTCATGGGCCATTCCCAGACTTCTGAAGCTTTTGGTAGCATTACATTTCTTTGTTACAGGGTCCTTCAAGGCAGTTTCAAGCGACATAGTTGTCATAAGCCAGTCAGCATTTTTTTGTCATCTTGCAAAAGTGATAATCGCCAAGGAAGAAAACAGTTATTATGAGGGTCTACAAATTGGTCCTTCTTATCGGAGGTTGATTTTACTTCCCTTAACTATGCCAGGCTTCAAAGTTATCAATATTCTGGCTTAGCTCATGGCGGATTTGATGCAAGAATTTTCTAGTATTTTTTAAGTAAATTAATGTAGCAAACTTGATTTCATAATTGCGGGCAACAGTGGAGTAATTTGACGAAGTTCAGATTGAACAAGATCTCTTTTGTGAAATCCCACCCTTTGCTCTTGCACTATTGGTTATCAATCACATTGATTAGGTTACTCCCAAGTAATTTTACTCTGTTACCTCTGAGGTGATAGACATATTAGGAAGCAGCTGTCTTTTAACCTGCACTGGAAGGGGTCTGACAGTTCATCTGCAGCTTTATAAATGAAGCCCAAGGTATACTGATCTCTATCAATTACCACCTCTGTGAATGAAGGTCTATAAAGAATACTTAGTGATGTCTCTTTGCATGTTTTCTAACTATGGAAACCCTTACAATCGGTTGGAGTTTACAATATAAAAATGTTATGTTAAACTTGGGTGGTGTTTGGCATCCTTTAGTATTGCAACCCATTAGAATGACCATTCTTTAAATTAGTAAAGATATTCAACTTCATTGGAAAATAAGGTATCTTACAGGTGAAGTCCTTGTCTTGCTTGCTGGAATTGGTCCTCTTAACCTGTCTTTATATTTTGTCATTAATGTAACGATCTTTGTTTTACATACCATTGTAATGATCTTATTGGGCAAAATAGTTTTGGATAAAAAGTGAGTTAAGATGAAACATTTGGCTGGCTAATTAAGTAGAACACACAAGTTTTTAATACTTTCAGGTTTCGTTATCAGGCAAGTTATGATTATGACTTATAAAGAGGCCTAACATTCATTAGAGCATGCACTGTTTTTCTACTAAGCTGGAAAAATAAAGATAGCATCTTACATGGACAGTAAAGTCAAAACCTTCACAATTCAGATAGAGCATGCATTTTTAAATAACTTTTGATTGTAAATCTATTCAATTATTTGCTTTGTTATCTTTTTATCCTTTGTTGAAATGTATACCATGGTAGGTTAAAGAGAAACAATGCAAAACTAGGAGCTAGCTGCTGATTGGTAGCTGCATATATATATACCTCTTTTCATTGGTTCACATGATGTATTCATCTAATTAATAGGAAAGTTGTTAATAATTGTTTGCTATTTCTGAATTATGAAATAAAAAATGGTGTTTCGTGTCCCTTTAACTCACTTTAACCACAAACAGATTTCCTTCTAAATGGAAGCAAAAAGTAAAACCCAAACACTTAAAACAGCAAAGACAAATTTATATTAAATACTATAATATTATTAAAAAAAACAATAGAAAATGAGGAATAAAATGTACCTTGTGTCTGCTTCAGAGGCAGACAGAAAGCTGACTCTTTATTGATAGAATGACGTAGAACAGATGCACTAAGACGATGCATGGTCTGCTCCTGATCTGAAAATATATAACAAAAAGAAATGGAAAATCTTATACTTCAATGTCAAATCCTGAGAAATAATTCACTGATGGCTGAAATGTGATCAAAGGCCTTTTCTAATGAAAGTACTTCACGGATGAATGTTCTTCAAAGTATACTCTCAAATAAGAGGTGACAGCATCTAACTTGTCTTTCTTTTCTCTTTGCATTTTTAATCACTTTGCTTGTCATACCTGAAATAATTGGAGGCCTCGCTATAACATGATATTTATGCTAAGTAGTAGCACTTGAAATTACTGACCAAGTCAATCAATAAATATATAAAAATGACTCAAAAATGATTTCTAGCCAATGTTACAGATTATCATGTTTTAAGTTTTATTGATACACAAATGCTTAGAAATGTAATATTTCCACATGCAGTAAAATATATTTTCTGAACTGCATTTTACAATATTCTGTACAAAAACTGTGAATTCAAATAATGCTTTGAATAGTATTTCTAAGCAGGAATAGATCAGAACTAAACTACGCATAAGGGCCTAATCAATGACCTGTGTAATCAGTTTGGACTTTTTCATACAATAGCATCCATAGGATTTCTGTTGGGAAATACAAATGGAAAGGAGATATTAAGTTTATCTAACATTCAGAATGTTTTTGATTGAAAAATGACTAATCCTTTCTCCACTATTTGCTTCTATGTATTTTTCAGAAAGCTGACAGAGTGGTTACTGATACAATTTACAAACCATGCTAAAATCAATGTTTATAGCTTTGCTTCCAATTTTACAGCATTGCTTTCAAACACTCATCTGCTGGTTAGATAATGTTTTGTAAATCACTATTTATTTCACAGAGATACACATGAGACTGGATAAATAATAAATAATACTCTTTCATAAGATCTTTGACACAATACTACAATAAGTTAACACACAGGTAAATTACCCGTCGCCTTAGCCTTAATGCTTTTAAGTCTGTGCTGTAAATTCTATATTTCCCATGTTGTTTCTTTTTTTTTTTTTTTACACATTTACAATTTCTAAAATATAATTTATAAAGATTGAGCTAAAATATTTAGTCCACATGAATGCTGATTTAAAGGGACATTACAGTAGTTTTTCATTTGTTACCGCTAGAAGAAGCCATAGTCACAATATCAAAATAAATAGCTTTAACTTAAAGGGACATTACACACTTTGAGATAGTAATATAAAATGATAAATCACATATATAAAAAGAAGTCTGCTATATACTTTCATTATTTATTTTGTCCTCTTTGCCTGTAATTCCATTCTGAAATTGTGTTTGTGAGCTTTTCAGTTCCTGTTAGAAATGGAAGTGCAGAACACTGTTATATTACACACAGCCATTGGCTGCACACTCTAATGACCTATGTATAACTGTCCCTAATTGGCCACAGCAGAAAAGGTAACCTAAGTTACAACATGGCAGCTCCCAGTGTTTTATAGACACTAAAACTTTACACTTATTTTGTCACTTTTGAAACAACTAATGAAACTTTAAAAAATACATGTTAGTCATAGACTAATCTTTTCTTTGAATGCATCATTCTATATAGCATGTATTTAGTGTTTAATGTCCCGTTAACCTTTGTTTCGTGTTAATTTCTATTTTTATTACATTCAGAATAGAAGGGGAGTTTTCCCCAAATGTCACAATTGTAATAAAATAAAAATTCAGTGAGTGTACTGTTTACTAATTTTAAGTCAAAACATATAGAGGGTTAAATAAATCATGTAGAAGTCCTAAGAATAGTGAGTGACTTGATAGAATTGATCATACAAGTAAGGTAGAGCAGTGTGTGTTACACCATTGGCATTATTGTCTGCCTTATTACTCACATAGTAATGTTACATCATTTCATCTTAGTCTAATTTAGGAAAAATAACAACAGTTAATATCAGGCTCTAGACAATATAATACACAAAATACAACACTAATATAAAAAATTCCAATCTTTCAGCTTACTTTGGGAATACATGCAATTAAGTTCAGTAATACTTCTATTTATTGGTTCTTCTAAATATTCCTATATTTATTCCTACATTCCAGCCAATATCAGTATCTTGTGCCCAGGGCTCATCTTTCTGCAGTCACATTGGTGCCCTAACTAGTGCATATATCAAATACAAGCATAAAGTCTATCTAATCAGCGGGCTGACTCCGTATGCTGGGGGTGTACAGCTCCATCATATTATTTCACTTTATTTCTATTTGTATTTTCTGACTAAAACTGTATTCTTTAAGACATAGCACAAATATAAGATTTTAAATATATTTCTTTGAATATTTCAAGCTTATTGCAATGACGGTTAACAATAAGGTTAAGAAGTACAAAAATATATTCTACAGGTTTTTTTTTTCCTTTAAATGTACTGTGTCAAAATGACAAGTCTGTTGATAAGAGGATTTAAAAAGTAGCAGAGAACTCAAATAGACATTTAAAAACCTGCCAAACTAAAACTCTAAATAATTTAACTTTTGGAGGATTAATATATTTAAAAGATTTGATTTGCATTTATCAGTTTAAAGAAAAATTGTTGTTTCCTCCCAGAAAGATGTATGTGTTTAAAGGAAAATTGAAGACTTTGCAACTATTTTTGCAGAACCAGCTAATTTTAGAACACGGTCGACATCGGAATAAGAAACATTTTACTGCAATGCATTGTATTGCTAAAAACAATGTTTCATTTGAAAAATATATTTTTAAATTAATAATCACTGTAGACATGACAGCCCTGCATCCATTTTCATATTGTTATGATTTTAGATAATGTTATTATTCTTTAGAGGTATATTTAACTCTGTATAATATGAATATATTAAGAAGTTGATCATGATCAATCATTTGTTAATGATCAGAATGTTAACAGCTGTAGTTGTCAACACTATCAAAATCAACCAATTCATATTCCAACCTCTAACATAATGTCTTCATCAAAAATAAAAAGTATCCTGATTTTCCTTTTATGAGCTCCATGCGCAAAAGAAAAAGTCAAACATGGCATTGAAGCCCTTCATTTAGACTCCAAGTAGTTCCAAACAGTCACATATGCAAGGTCCCATTTATGTAAGGTGGAATCCAAGACGACCGAGAACCACAGCTAATGGTCTTAATTTAGCCCACTCCAGAATGGCTCTGGCAATGCGCCAGAGCCAGCAAAAAACACAGGACCTGTATTGGAAGCCTCCGCGAAATCCAGTATAGTGGCTTGAGAATCTAGCAATGCTAGTACTCCAGGCTCAAGTGCCATGAGATCTGCATGCCCCTCCAGACCCGGTTTCCCCAAGGCAGGCACTAAGGTATAGCACAGAGACCAGTGGTACCGCAAGTCAATAGCCTTCACCCACTTTATAGAAATTGGCTGTGCGGTAATCAAGGGAAACGGGGAGAAACCTGAGATATTGTAACTCTCCTCGATTTTCCCGAAGGCCTCATATTGTTCATCACATGAGGTCATGTCAGAAGCCATCACACCTCTCTGTTGTCCTGCCTAATACTCCGCTCGCCGCAGAACATCAAGGTCCCGGTATAGGTGGTTAGTTGTGGGGGTCCCGGCTCTCAATCTATCCTCCAGTACCAAGGCCAATACATTTTCTGGAGCTTGCAAATTATCATGTGGCATGTCAGCATGTTTGGTTCCTTCCCATGCCACCATCGTACTCGCCTCAAGCCGCTTAAAGTGATTACATAATAGGCGGTCCAATGATGCCAATAGGGTGAATTTCAAGGGTTCCATTGTATGACTGCTTAACTGCTCGGCAGTTAGTGGCTCAACCGCAGTTAGACTCTTACAGAGGGTGGAAAACAACCGCTCCTCGACCTTTAGTATAGCAAAATTCTTGGCAGGAAAGTCTCAGTGTTTCTCAAACAAGGTTCACTGTTCCCTAGGCACACAGATTTTAGAAAAACTTCAGGGCGTTCTGTATCAAACACACAAGAAGGACGGAATTATGTCAGAATATATCACGCAAATTCTGGACATAGAATCGATCACTATTTAATTGTAGATACAATTGTAGATACAAAATAAATTTTTTAGGACATTCTTTTTCTAATACACAAGAAGGACGGAACTATCTCTGAATATATCATGCCTTTTCTGGACACACAAAATGAATGTGTTTGCATTTAATTGATAATTGCCCCAATTAAATTGTGATTACTTAACGAGCACCAATATACTCAGAAGGATATGCTTGAGAAAGGCTAATGAAAGCTGAAATTCATTGCAATATCCAGTTCTGAGTTTTTGGAGACACCCAGTTTCTCTCCTCGATTGCCGCAGAACAGTCCTGTAGCATTCAGGCGCTCATACCCACAAGAAGTGGAAGCGCGAGCAAACTACACACATACATTGCATGGATCCAACTGTTCCAAGACCGGCTACATCGGATAAAGGAATTTAAAAAGTATCCATTTGGGCACATGGAATGTGGGTGGATTAGAAGCCCTAAAGACCCAAAAGGAGCAAACAGACACAAACGGAAGGTTATCAACACACCTACCAAAAAAAGCAAAAGTCACACAATTGATTTTCAGATATGTAAAAAACAAAACAAAACAAAAAACACTTTTTCCCATCAGAGGATCTACAACTACAGAAAGATACCCCAGAAGAATTAAAGGTAGTGGGCGGATAAGAAGTCGGAAGACATCTCACTCCCAAAGGACCTGTAAAACAGGACATTTAAAGTGATTCACTTGTAACCACTGGATCTACTACTACATATAAAAAAGAAGATTAAGGTTAGCAGTATACCACACAAAACATCCACTAACACGCATAGTGCTGAGAAAACTTAAGCAAATATTAACCAAATCTAACCGACTTAAGGATACACACTATAAAGGAACTACCTAGATTATCATATCTGCATATGATCTCATAGCAGCAGACATTCCCATATCTGCATATGATCTGCATATGATCTCATAGCAGTGGACATTCCCAAACCACAAGCACAAAAAAAAGTTTTTGAGACATTTTTTTGTACCTCTTTTTTCTATATATCCTTTGGATATTATTGTTCTGGTTGGCCAACCTGTTTTATTTATGTTTTATTTATGTTTTATTTATGTTGACAATACATATTTCATCAAGATATTTTGGTCATATTCAGATGTTTAACGATAGATAAATCAATGTTAGATTAATCTATGTACTGTGAAATTAGACGTACCATATCTAGAATTGTGATCCACCGGTCTAGTTTTTTTTTACTATATGAATTGTTTGACTATATGAATTGTTTTTTATATGTTTTTATTAATTGAACTGGTTAAATATATACACTCTTTTAGAGATTATAAATATGTTGTCATTTACATGCTATATTTTATTTTATATTTGACCCCTCTCTGAATTAAGCATATATTTTTTTATGTGATTTGATGCATCATACACGTACATATTCTAAAGGGTTTTTAAGACTTTTTATTATTAATCACATATTTAAATAACAAACATTTTGTGGCATACACTATTCCCCTCCCATTTGGTATCTTTTTTCCTATCTCTCCCTTCTCTAAACAAAAAGTGCAGTATTGATGCAATTGTAACTAAGCTGTTTGCTGTTAGCAAATGTTTTTACATATACTGAGGGTTTGGGCAGATTATGGTGTCAATACAGTGGCATCACTAGGGGGTGCGGGGTGCGCACCGCACCCGGGTGACACCCTCCAGGGGGTGACACCACCAAATTTTTTTTACAAATTTTATTGAAATTCAAAGAAATACAATGTAGAGATGCATATATTTTTTTTATTAGAGGGGCCAGCATTTGTGAACATTAGTGGGACTGGGGAAATTGTAGACACTTAATTTTTTTGCCCCTTGAGCCAAATAGTTTTCCAGGCTGCTTTTGCTTGTTTGTACTTTGCTCCTCTCCTGCCCAATTTCACTATGAATGTTGTGGGCGTGCCATGGGGCTTGTGAAGTTGCACTGCTAGCCTAAACCTGCCTGCCTATCTGTGCTCACTGCTCCATGACTTGTGGAGCAGTGGAGTCACTCACTGCTGTGCTGTGTCTCTAAACGGGAATTGTGAAATCATGACGGGAATGCCTGGCACCTGACCGCATGACTGTCTGACACTGTCTCTAAAGTGAAGGAGCCACGTATGATGCCCACCAGACCGGTATGGTTACGGAACACTAAGTGCACACTAAAGCGGTAGGAGAGGAGGGCAGATGGGGGTCTGGGGGTGGGAAGAGAGCAGAGGTGCTTGGCTGAGTTTTTGTGTTTGTGTGTCTGAGTGCTTTTGTGTGTGTCTGAGTGTTTCTGTGTGTGTGCCTGAGTGTGTGTGTGTGTGTGTGTGTGTGTGTGTCTGAGTGTTTGTGTGTGTACCTGAGAGTTTTTGTGTGTGTGTATCTGAGTGTTTTAGTGTGTTTGTCTGAGTGTTTCTGTGTGTGTGCCTGAGTGTTTGTGTGTGTGTGTGCCTGAGTGTTTGTGTGTGTGTGTCTGAGTGTTTGTGTGTGTACCTGAGTGTTTTTGTGTGTGTGTGTGTACCTGAGTGTTTTTGTGTGTGTGTGTGTGTATCTGAGTGTTTTTGTGTGTGTGTCTGAGTGTTTTTGTGTATGTGTCTGAGTGTTTTTGTGTGTGTGTCAGAGTGTGTTTCCGAGTGTTTGTGTGTGCATCTGAGTGTGTTTTTAAGTGTGTCTGAGTTTGTCTGAGTGTTTGTATGTGAGTGTGACTGTGTTCATTGCAATATCCAGTTCTGAGTTTTTGGAGACACCCAGTCTCTCTCCTCGATTGCCGTAGAACAGTCCTGTTGCATTCAGGCGCTCATACCCACAAGAAGTGGAAGCGCGAGCAAACTACACACATACATTGCATGGATCCAACTGTTCCAAGACTGGCTACATCGGATAAAGGAATTTAAAAAGTATCCATTTGGGCACATGGAATGTGGGTGGATTAGAAGCCCTAAAGACCCAAAAGGAGCAAACAGACATAAACGGAAAGTTATCAACACACCTACCGAAAAAAAGCAAAAGTCACACAATAGACTTTCAGATATGTAAAAAACAAAACAAAACAAAAAACACTTTTTTCCCATCAGAGGATCTACAACTACAGAAAGATACCCCAGAAGAATTAAAGGTAGTGGGCGGATAAGAAGTCGGAAGACATCTCACTCCCAAAGGACCTGTAAAACAGGACATTTAAAGTGATTCACTTGTAACCACTGGATCTACTACTACATATAAAAAAGGAGATTAAGGTTAGCAGTATACCACACAAAACATCCACTAACATGCATAGTGCTGAGAAAACTTAAGCAAATATTAACCAAATCTAACCGACTTAAGGATACACACTATAAAGGAACTTCTTAGATTATCATATCTGCATATGATCTCATAGCAGCAGACATTCCCATATCTGCATATGATCTGAATATGATCTCATAGCAGTGGACATTCCCAAACCACAAGCACTTTGTTTTGCTTCACAAAGTACATATTGGAGACACAGTTTTTGAGACATTTATTTGTACCTCTTTTTTCTATATATCCTTTGGATATTATTGTTCTGGTTGGCCAACCTGTTTTATTTATGTTTTATTTATGTTTTATTTATGTCTTATTTATGTTGACAATACATATTTCATCTAGTTATTTTGGTCATATTCAGATGTTTAACGATAGATTAATCAACGTTAGATTAATCTATGTACTGTGAAATTAGACGTACCATATCTAGAATTGTGATCCACCGGTCTAGTTTTTTTTTACTATATGAATTGTTTGACTATATGAATTGCTTTTTATATGTTTTTATTAATTGAACTGGTTAAATATATACACTCTTTTAGAGATTATAAATATGTTGTCATTTACATGCTATATTTTATTTAATATTTGACCCCTCTCTGAACTAAGCATATGTTTTTGTTATGTGATTTGATGCATCATACATGTACATATTCTAAAGGGTTTTTAAGACTTTTTATTATTAATCACATATTTAAATAACAAACATTTTGTGGCATACACTATTCCCCTCCCATTTGGTATCTTTTTTTCCTATCTCTCCCTTCTCTAAACAAAAAGTGCAGTATTGATGCAATTGTAACTAAGCTGTTTGCTGTTAGCAAATGTTTTTACATATACTGAGGGTTTGGGCAGATTATGGTGTCAATACAGTGGCGTCACTAGGAGGTGCGGGGGGTGCGCACCGCACCCGGGTGACACCCTCCAGGGGGTGACACCACCAATTTTTTTTTACAAACGTTATTGAAATTCAAAGAAATACAATGTAGAGATGCATATATTTTTTATTAGAGGGGCCAGCATTTGTGAACATTAGTGGGACTGGGGAAATTGTAGACACTTCATTTTTTTGCCCCTTGAGCCAAATAGTTTTCCAGGCTGCTTTTGCTTGTTTGTACTTTGCTCCTCTCCTGCCCAATTTCACTATGAATGTTGTGGGCGTGCCGTGGGGCTTGTGAAGTTGCACTGCTAGCCTAAACCTGCCTGCCTATCTGTGCTCACTGCTCAGTCACTTGTGGAGCAGTGGAGTCACTCACTGCTGTGCTGTGTCTCTAAACGGGAATTGTGAAATCATGACGGGAATGCCTGGCACCTGACCGCATGACTGTCTGACACTGTCTCTAAAGTGAAGGAGCCACGTATGATGCCCACCAGACCGGTACGGTTACGGAACACTAAGTGCAAACTAAAGCAGTAGGAGAGGCGGGCAGATGGGGGTCTGGGGGTGGGAAGAGAGCAGAGGTGCTTGGCTGAGTTTTTGTGTGTATGTGTCTGAGTGCTTTTGTGTGTGTGTCTGAGTGTTTCTGTGTGTGTGCCTGAGTGTTTGTGTGTGTGTGTGTGTGTCTGAGTGTTTGTGAGTGTACCTGAGAGTTTTTGTGTGTGTGTGTATCTGAGTGTTTTTGTGTGTGTGTCTAAGTGTTTCTGTGTGTGTGCCTGAGTATTTGTGTGTGTGTGTGTGTCTGAGTGTTTGTGTGTGTACCTGAGTGTTTTTGTGTGTGTGTGTATCTGAGTGTTTTTGTGTGTGTGTCTGAGTGTGTTTCTGAGTGTTTGTGTGTGCATCTGAGTGTGTTTTTAAGTGTGTCTGAGTGTGTCTGAGTGTTTGTATGTGAGTGTGCCTGTGTTTGTGTGTGTCTGCTTTCTGAGGGGAGGGGAGGTGACACCATAACTTACCACACCGGGTGACACCAACCCTAGTGACGCCACTGTGTCAATATTTGTGCAAAATTTAATCTCAATTGAAGACACACTGTTCCCTTAATTCTTCTCTAAACATCACATTTGGGAATAAAGTCCAGCCCTATAAAAGGAGGCAAAATACCTCACACAACAGAGCTTTAATCCCTCCCACTTCCCCATGATTATTTAGTAATACATACACGTATGGTCAAGAGAAAAGAGAAAATAAGGAAAAGCAGGGTGAAAACTGGTACTGTCACCAACTTTTATGGAAAACAAGGACAGGTCTTGTAGACAATCACCATCATGAAAGGAATTAATTGATCAGGTAAGCATACATTTTATTTTCTTTCATAAGAGTGTGAGAGTCCATGGGGTCAATTTAACACAGTGTGGACAGACATGATCTGCTATAGTGAATCATGTCCGCCGCACATTGATAAATGCCGACAGCATACGCTGTCAGCACCCACTCTAGTGAACTTACCAAGCTGCAGGCAACCTGCTTCCAGTAGAAGAGCATATGTAGTTCAATGCACCAACAGGAGGAGGCTGCTGGACTAATCTTAGCGACACCTGTGGCAGACAAGTGACAAATTCCCATTGGAGAATTACTCTCGATACAATGTTCTTTTATATCCCTCTCTCCTATTCCCAACTCTCTGAAGGGGATAATGGGTCTCAAATTGGTTTGAGAACCACTTTAAATTGATGTGTAGATCAGCACTTCAAGTTTCATCATCATTTCTTGCTGGAGGCAAAAAATTTACTATGGAATTATGGGAAAGTGTGAGGGAAATAGCTCTGTTGTGTGGGGTGTTTTGCCTCCTCCTGTAGGACTGGACTTTAATCCCACATAGGTTGGCTCTTGGATTCTCAGAAGTTCATGGTGAAAACCATAAATCAAATATTGATATGATTTAATAGTTTCAGAATTTATAAAGGCATTGTCAACTGTTTGCCAAGGAAAGCTGACAAATATGCTTTAACATTTCCTCTGCCAATACAATTTTCAAAGGATTAAAGTATAACATTGAGTCCCGTACTCTACAGAGCCAGTTTAGTAGTATTATAATCCATATTTAGACTACATGGTGAATCTTTACATAAATGAAATCTTAGGTTTAAACAGATAAAACATATGAATTAGATTTTTAAGCAAATGTTTTTTAACATAATAGAAGACATACAATGTTCCTAATAAGGTATTCAAGAATGACACTAGTCACTGGTACAGTATAAAGGCTGCTGTTGCCATTGACTTCATTATTGCCAAGTAGAAACACATTCTTTATGTAGAATGAAGTGTTTAACAGATGTTAGGTATAGAAAACTATTAGAGAAAAGTGAGAAAAGTGAGATAGAAAGCTTTGTAACACAAGCCCTTAAACTTCCCGCTGGACAAATTAGTTCAGGGTAGTTTGACACATCTCTTAGCTAGGAGCTAAAAAGAAATTAAATTAATCTACTTGGGTGAAAAGTTCATGCTTTGGTTTAACCCCCATTACCTCTCCCAGCATAAGTAAAAAAGAATACCAGTTACATAGGAGAATGAAGTATATCAGAAAGTGACATCCTTTCTATTGTACTGGACACAGTGTATTGAAAACCTACTATAACAGAAGCACTGTGTATCTGTATTTATTGCAAAATGTTATTGAATGTAATTAAAATATACCTTGCGTCTGTATATGCACTATTTTTAAAAAGATCAAATAATTTAAATAATTGAAGGAAAACAGAATTAGTGTTAATTGTTATAAATAATATATTACCTTCTTAAACTAGTTATTGTCACTTATTTGTAGTGTTAAGAGGACAATATTTTAAGATAAGTAGCTGTAAAGATATATTATATTAAAGCTTCTTCAAGAACACTATTTCAAATGGGGTTGGGCTCTCTGTCTCTCCCTCCCCCACTGCGAGGTTGTTTCCTGCTGCTGCATGTTTATATAGTTTTTCTCATTGTATTAAAAGTTTATTTAAAGGGTCATTAAACCCAAAACATTTCTTTCATGATTTAGAAAGAATATTTAATTTTAAACATCTTTCTAATTTACTTCTATTATCTAATTTGCTTCATTCTCCTGATATCCTGTGCTGAAAAGCATATCTAGATATGCTCAGTAGCTGCTCATTGGTGGCTGCACATAGATGCCTCGTGTGATTGGCTCACTCATGTGCATTGCTATTTCTTCAACAAAGGATATCTAAAGAATGAAGCAAATCAGAGCATAGAAGTACATTGGAATATTGTTCAAAATTGTATTCTCTACCTGAATCATGAACGGAAAAATTTGGGTTTAGTGTCCCTTTAAGGACACCATTTCAACTTTACTTGACTCTCTGGGACATATTATCACAAGAACTTCTGATGCAATGATAAATGATATCGATGTGCAGCGGACATGATCCGCTATATCGGATCATGTCCACTCACACCATCATAAATAGGCCCCTCTGTCTCTTCTACTTCAACTAGGAGGTTGCTCTCTGCTGCTGTTTCTTATTTACATATATTTTCTATAGCAAGTACTGAAGTACTGACATTTTCGGTATAGGTGGTGATTTCAACAGGAAAAGCAGCTATTTAAAATAACAAAATAAAGGAACTAGTTGTAAACAATTGAATGCATTCCAGCTAGTAAAATGGATAATATGGAACACAATGAAGAAGACAAACTTTTAAAGTACAGTGTCCCTTTAAGGTAATAAGATATATCAATGGAATAAGTCTTATTAAGAGGAACAAAATCAGATATTTTTTGACAGGAACACTATTGTGGACTGGTTCAAGCAAACATACTAAAGAACAAATTCTAAATCTGTCCATCATGGCTTTAATAACAATAGTTTAACCTCAAATATTTAAAAAGTTCTCAAAATGTGTTTCTTCAGGGTTGTAGGCTAAGCTTTAATGCAAATACATGGCAAGACAGCAGAAAATAAGAGGATCAATGTATAATCACTAAGTAGCCATTGGTCATAATTAGTCATTGCATCAATAATGTAAAATTAAGCTTTTGCTAATTGAAACTAATAAATGATTCTAACAACTTTTTAAAAAAATGTAAGTGAACTTTCCTTTCTTGAACAAACTACTAACTTTTCAAGCTAAAACAAATGCAGTATGCTCAACAAGCATTCTGTAACATAAAACCACTGTACATTTATTGTGATGTAAAGCCCTTTCTCTAGCAATCTGTACAGATGATAGATACGAGTGACAGAATTGTCTCCCAGCACATTATGACTTGGCAGCAAAAGGGCACGGAGACAATACTGTCATAAAGGGAGATGCTGCTCAAAATGTGTGGGTCTGCTGTGGTATGGATGCCAAATCAGAGTTTCTACACAGAAATTGCTATTGATACTTTTTTATGCAAACTTATAACAGTGCATGTACTGGTATATAAAAAAAAGGTTTAAACTGAACCCTGTGAGACCTCATTTGAATTTTATGATTTCATTACGGATCATTTCATGAAGTGTTGACAATTTGTGTGGTTCTGCATATTTTACATCAATTACATCAATACACAAGTACATCAATGTAGAAAAAGTAATGCCATCGGTTTAGGTAAGTATTTTTTGGTATATGTTGCAACCTACAAGTAAAAGAGCATTATGAGCATTATGATGCTTAGCTTTACAACAAGGAAATATTTATGTGAACATGCAAGTGATACATTTACTTTAGTGCAACACTTCCTGTCCTGATAGTGCAAAAAGTATGTCAAGTTGTAAAAGTAGTAGTTACCTCCTGATATACACTGAAATTGACCCTGTCATCTAAAGTGGTGAGTGAGCAGCATTTTCTGCCTGCATTTACCACTGAACAATTGCAGCACTGACCCTGTTCTTACACAACCAATTGCACAAGAGAAGGGCGTGTCAATCATCCCATTTGTAAATCACCAGTATGATTTAAGTATGCTATCCTTGGGGTGGTGGAGAGGTTAAGTAGCAGTGGTCTTAAGACTGGTGCTTCTTTACTAGTGTTGCAGACTCATAGGAGCCAGCATTTATGGAGCTCCAAAGCTGCATCTGCAGCTTCATAAATGGAGCCTGGAACATGTTCTAGGCTCACATTAAAGCTACATACTACCTGATTTCTCTTTGACATTTGATTGGATCTCTTCTAATGGTAGCATGTTCACAGGGATTTCTAGGTTGCTGCTTTCCTAGCACAGCTCTCTCCTCACATTACTTCTAGATACACCTATAGCCTACCCCGTAGCACAGAAGAATGTATATTTACATATGCAACTTCTAAACATTCACATTTTTAAACAATTTTGTGTACAACTGCATGTACTGGATTTGTACCTCTATCTTCCTTTAAACCTTTTCAGCCATTAGAGTCTTAAACACTTGAGAGGGTGCTAGGAGGCCTGACTGTAAAGATGAGATCATGTTTGAAATTAATTAAGCATCTCTTCACCTATGGTTTCATTAGTTGACGTTGACATTTACATCTTTGGTTGTGCGAGGTGACCAATGCATGATATCTCGCAAATCAGAGGGAAGCAATGTAGAAAAACAATAATTACAATGGTAATATCTAGTGTTTGTTATTATAAAATAAATGCTTTTTTATGACAAAGTAGTCTGTCTGGATAGAACAAAATGATCTTTCCAGGGCCTAGCCATACGCTTTCTTGTTGTTTTCTAGTGGCCTGGTTGTGGTTTTTCAACTATGCCTCAGCCCAACATAACTCTATTACCCTTATTTCAGATCTGACAGGGCTTCTATTTTTTACTTTTTTTTCTTCAACTGTTTTCAAATTTTCTTATTTGCCTATGTTAAATAATCTTTTATACAGAGGGTTTTTTTTATTTTTTGTAAATCTAATAATTTGTAAGACTTGGCATTTCTGTAATTACAGTATCATTCACATTGGAACTCATTCTATGCGATAAGAAGTGAATGGTCACAAAATAATTGTAGCTCAATTGTTTATAATGGAACAAATCTTTATAAATTCCACAATTTTCTAGTTGTGAGTTGCATTGAATTTGGTCCATTAAGGGCTAAATTACAAGTGGCACTTTAACTGTTACGCCCAAGCAAAAAGGTGTTTAACACTGGCTCTTTGACCGCTTTGGAGGTAGCGTTTATATTACATGTTGAAAGTAAACACATTAACTTGAGCAAAATTGATTTTAACTTGCACAAAAAAAAATCAAAAATACATGTAAAAGTACAAATACACTGTATAATAAAAATTATAAATTATAAGGGCTCAAAGATATAAGGTCTGAAGTGTTAGAAAAAAAGGGCTGCAAAAGTATTTAACATAGAGATACATACATATACATGTCTAAATATGTATATGTAGCACAGGATAGAAGTTTTTACATTTAACTTGTAATATGTGCGCTATCTGACCCATGCAAAAAGCTTACTTCTAGTAGAGTTAACACGCAAGTGGAAGCGTAAAATACCGCTCCACTCATAATCTAGCTTAAAGTGGGAATTTTTTTTAAATCTCTATAGCCTCTCAAAATATTTTTGAAGCTGTCACAGTCTTGCTTTTATATACTGTATATATAAAACTTTCTTTCTTAGTAATAGCTTACTACATTAAAAACAACTTTTACTACTAATATAACTACATTTACATTAACTCATTTAGTATTACTATTCATTCATCACTACTTTTTATGTGTATAATGATGAAACATTAAACTTTTGTATATATTTGTGCAGTAAGATCTAGTTACTATTTGTTTAAAACAAGTATGTCCAACTCCAGTCCTCAAGAAAAACAAATATTCTAGGATTTCAGTATCTTCCTTTGTGAGCATATGTGAGTCAATAAGCTGCAATCAATTTGATTATTTCTCAAGCAGAGAGGCCCTTAAATGTTGGCATGATAGAAGCCCTTGAGGAATGAAAATAATGTAATTATTTTAGACTTAAAATTTTAATCAAACATGCTTCACTGATCTATGGTTGTCTTCCAAATATCTTTTTAACAGAAGTACATTCTAAATCAGTCAAACCAGATTTTCATAAAATAATTTCTGTGGACATTTTGTGTGGTAGATGTGAAGGGCTAATTGCCCATACTTGTTGACAATCCTTAATCAGGTACATTGTAAGGGAAATTTAGGCTACAGGGCCCTTTAGTGAGCTAAAAAGAAGCAGCGCTGCAGGGTGATTTTAAAACATCTCTGTTATATAATTAAAAATGAGAACCCTAAGCCATTCCATCTACATCACTATAACTGGGAAATACTGTATATGTGACATATGAAAAGTAAAAAAACTTTTAGTAAACTTGTAATTAACATTGTTAAATTAGCACAATCTGGTATTACAAGTCAATGGAACAAATGAATTACCAGAGAATGTTTAGAGTAGCCACCATCTCTTTAGCATGCCCTTCAACATATAGTGCAGATGCTCTAAACATCACTCAAATTATTGTGAGTTAAGTGTTGCATGCATTTCAATGTGTTTACGCCTATATCCATTCATGAAGGAACACTCAAGTTTACAAGTTCAATAATGTAGGGGCAGGCACTTTGAAATGCATTCATTTGATTTAGCAAGGGTGTGGATAAAACAGATTGCAATAGGTGGCTATAAAAGTCATGATTGCAAAAGCCCATTTGTCACTATATTAAAACAAGAACAACAAAAAGGTCATTTGTAGGTTTTGGTCCTGATGTGACTTTTCCTGTAGATCCCCTTAGCCATACAGGATATTACAAACACAACATATGTAAACATGTGCCTTGCCCACTGTATATAGCATATGCCATAATGAGGAATAGAGCTTTAATGAATCAATGTCATGTATGTTAATTCACATCTATAATGACTCCTGTGGCTATTTCAGAGTGTTTTGCACACGTGTAAGATAATAGACTGAAAAGGGGAAATGGATTGTGATTACTGAAATATTTTAAGCCCCATAGTAAAAATAGGGCTTTTAGCAAAGATCTGAAAACCTGTTTGTGGGTTAGGGAAAGAGCCAAATATACACTATTGTGATATCATGAAATTCTAATTTCCTGCATGTACATTTTAAAGCGCCACAAAAGTCAAATAAAACTTTCATGTTTCAACAAGACAGGAAACCCAGCTTTTTTATGATTCAGTTATAGCATGGCATTTTAAACAACTTCCTTCCTTACTTCTATCATCACATTTTATTTGTTCTCTTGGAATCTTTTGTTGAAAGCAGGGACGTAAGCTCAGGAGCATGCACGTCTCTGGAGCACTATATGGCAGCAGTTTTGGAAGAAAATTATCTATTTGTAATTGCACTAGATAGCAGCACTATTTCCTGTCATGTAGTGTTTCAGACACCTACCTACGTATCTATTCAACCATGGGAAAGTAAATTTGATAATAGAAGAACATTGGAAAAAAAAAATTAAGTAAATTATAAAACTTACTCTCTTAGGGGTCAATTTACTAAGCCCCAAATAGGGCCAACTCCCCCTGATTCTGCATGGTCTTAAGACTTCACTAGAACTGCTTGTGCAATGCTGAATGCTGACAGCGTATGCTGTCCCCATTCAGCGATGTCTGGCGGACATGCTCATCCTATTCTTAACATGGTGAGTCCAGTTAGAATGGTCAGTAATTTCAAATAAATAAATTGTTATAAAAGAACACTAATCACTTAAAGGGACAGTCTACACTAGAATTTTTATTGTTTTAAAAGATAGATAATCCCTTTATTACCCATTTCCCAGTTTTGCATAATAAACACAGTTATAATAATATACTTTTAACCTCTGTGATTATCTTGTATCTAAGCTTCTGCAAACTGCCCCTTTTTTCAGTTCTTTTGACAGACTTGCAGTCTAGCCAATCAGTGCCTGCTCCCAGATTACTTCACGTGCACGAGCACAGTGTTATCTATATGAAATATGTGAACTAACACCCTCTAGTGGTGAAAAACTGTTAAAATGCAATCTGAAAGAGGTGGGCTTCAAGGTCTAAGAAATTAGCATATGAACCTCCTAGGTTAAGCTTTCAACTAAGAATACCAAGAGAACAAAGCAAAATTGGTGATAAAAGTAAATTGGAAAATTGTTTAAAATTACATGCTCTATCTGAATCATGAAAGTTTATTTTGGCCTAGACTGTCCCTTTAAATTCTTTCATTGAATAAACTACTTTACCTAAATAAGGGTGTAATATATTCTACTTTTAACTTAATAATGTCACCATAAAAAATTATTAAAAATATAAGATATTTTACACAAACCCAGTTACGTTATGCTGTAAATAATCTACTGTTCAATATACAGCACAATAACAACAAAAACATTATTGTTATTGCCTGTATCTGTATGGATAATGTTTTTTTTTTTCTATAAAGACAAGTGCTGAATCATACAGCTATAAAATAATTTTCTTTAACCCCAGGGAACCCAAACTGGGATTCTTCTAAATTATTTTTTAGCTCCTAATTTACATTAAGAAATAGTTCCTGAGAATTTATTGAGATCTTCATCATTATAAAACAGTGGAGCATTTTCATTATCACCATCTCATTATTTTCACTGTAACCTTTGGACACATTGTGGCAACATTTCTAATTAAGTTAATTCCATGCAATTTTGTAATAATTTAACTTTTATCGTAAAACAGCTTTTGCTACTATATTACCAGTTAGAATCACATCGATAAGGACATGCTCTGCTGAAGGATTTTTGAAAGAAATCACCATAGATGATACACTGCCAACCACTGCGCTTATGCTTGCTGATTCCATCGGCTGTGGTAGAATGCCTTGTCCAGACACATAGAAAACCCATTCTCCAAGCTGTGAAAATGTCAATATGTATGTATTAGTTTGTTATCAAATAAATATCACAGAAATTAATACATCAATCCTTGGCTTTCAGCAGGAATTTGCATACACGCATTACACATCACTTTTTAAATAGTGGCTTTTTGGCATCAAAAGATTAACTGAAACTTGCTTTTATGTTTGACTATAAGCAGCAAAATTCCAAGAGTGAGGCACCCCCCCCCCCCGCACCCTTTTACTCAACCCCTGGGATCTCATGATGTCAACACTTTTAATCTAAACATTGTTATTATCAAGAGTAGCTGTAGCTTATAAATGCAAGTTTCTACACATTTCACCACGGTTCATTTGTCCTCTACACAAACTGATCATTTCATATGACTGAAAATATTTAATTTACAGTTATCAAAGCTGAACAACAAAATGCCTGTAAGGGGTTGGAATTGAGTCCATACACAAATAATTAATCAAACAGTTAAAATATTAGCAGACATTAAAGCTTTTTCTTTTCTTTAGCTTTGCTTTCAGATTAAAAATAAATACCCTTGTTTCCTAGCTGACAAAAACTAAGGCATGTTTAACTTATGCTCTGCGCTGTGACCTTGGGAAGATATTTAGTGCAGTAAGTTTTAATACAGAATGTAGCATGAGAACTAACCCTTATTATCAATTTTAGATGGTGCAGGGGGTGGGGGGCAGTGCTGCTGGGTGAAAGATTATCATTTTTACTGTCTGTCAAAACTGAAGCAACCAAGAGCAAAAGAGAGAGACATAGAGTTGGATTAGGGACTAAAGTGACAAGCAGTTGATTAGTTCAAAACTGAGAGAACATTGCAAACTAGATTGACATAGTCTAGAAGCTGATGGGTTGTGTGCAAGACTTTGTAAGTGCAGCTTGATTACATCTGTATGCAAATTAAACTTGAACATGGACTTTAACAAGAGTGGCCATATTGCCACTTTAAAAAGGGACACATATGAAAAATACATATATCAGGGTTCTTATACAAAACATTTCTTTAAACAGCCCTGAAAACAGCCCTGGCATATGTATTTTTCATATGTGTCCCTTTTTTAAAGCGGCAATATGGTCACCCTAACTTTAACCAAACACAGAAATTTGTTAGCAGATCTGCTTCCAATCAAAACAAAGAATTTAACAGGCAGCTGTTGAGAGGTGACGTTGCTGAAACATTTTCCAAGTGTTTTGTCACCTGATGAGATGAAATTCCTTCTGTGTGGGATTACAGTGCAACAAATCATTGAACATTTACTTGAAAACCAAATTTGCTTTGCATGAAAACAATATAAAGGTCTGTAACTCTGTTTAAAAATGAATATAAAAAGTAAACATCTTGGTATAAAAGTCATATAAAAGTTTGTGTTGTCACATATATGGTTTGTAGCGTCACTTCTGTTGCATTTGCTGTGGATCTTTATGGGGGACAACTTACTTCTATTTTTCCACCACTCAAGAATATACGGCTTTGTGGGGTGTGAAAAACGCAAGCCCATATTTTTCACTGCAACAAAAACACATCTGGGGAAGTGTAACTACATGTGTGTGTTCATTTTGTGTTAAAGCTTGATTTTGAATAACAGGTGCCCATATTTCATAAATATTGAAATTTATATTTTGATGGTCGGTAAGAACCTGAAGGCTAATTTTGCTCATATATCATTCTGAAGTATAAGCTTAATTATTTTTAAGCAAAGCTCTGTGCATACCTAAAGTATCATTGAATTCCCTTACAATATTTTTGTTACCACGTCTATTGGAAATCTATTGCATAAATCAACCAACATCTCTGTAAATAAATGCTTAACCAAATTATTTTGAACATTTTTCCCTACAACTTGAGATCTAGAGCCCTTGTTTAGGTATTGATCTGAGAGAAAATCTTTCACTCTCAGCTTTATTAAGCCTCACAATGTACTATAAAATATCTGCTCATGCCAATACCTCTTCCTATTCTACTAAACATCCTTCTGACTAAACATTCTGCCTGTGTATACCTGAAAATAAATATATTTGTCTTAGAACAAAAACATATACGCCTAGATTTAGAGTTTTGCTTTAGAAGGGGTGCGTTAGCTACGCATGGTTTTGTTCCCCCGCACCTTTTAAACAACACTGGTATTTAGAGTTCTCAGAAGGGCTGCGTTAGGCTCCAAAAAGGGAGCGTACAGGCATATTTACCGCCACTTCAACTCTCAATACCAGCGTTGCTTACGGACGCGGCCAGCTTCAAAAACATGCTCGTGCACGATTTCCCCATAGGAAACAATGGGGCAGTTTGAGCTGAAAAAAAAACCTAACACCTGCAAAAAAGCAGCGTTCAGCTCCTAACGCAGCCCCATTGTTTCCTATGGAGAAACACTTCCTAAGTCTGCACCTAACACCCTAACATGAACCCCGAGTCTAAACATCCCAAACACTTATTAACCCCTAATCTGCCGCCCATGCTATCGCTGACCCCTGCATATTATTATTAACCCCTAATCTGCCGCTCCATACACCGCCGCAAACCTACATTATCCCTATGTACCCCTAATCTGCTGCCCCTAACATCGCCGACCCCTATATTATATTTATTACCCCCTAATCTGCCCCCCCCCCAACGTCGCCACTACCCACCTACACTTTTTAACCCCTAATCTGCAGACCGGACCTCACCGCTACTATAATAAATGTATTAACCCCTAAAGCTAAGTCTAACACTAACACCCCCCTAAGTTAAATATAATTTAAATCTAACGAAATAAAATAAATCTTATTAAATAAATCAATCCTATTTAAAACTAAATACTTACCTGTAAAATAAACCCTAATATAGCTACAATATAAATAATAATTATATTGTAGCTATTTTAGGATTTATATTTATTTTACAGGCAACTTTGTATTTATTTTAACTAGGTACAATAGCTATTAAATAGTTATTAACTATTTAATAGCTACCTAGTTAAAATAATTACAAAATTACCTGTAAAATAAATCCTAACCTAAGTTACAATTAAACCTAACACTACACTATCAATAAATTAATTAATTAAATAAACTACCTACAATTATCTACAATTAAATCAACTAAACTAAATTACAAAAAAAAAAAAACACTAAATTACAAAAAAACAAACACTAAATTACAAAAAATAAAAAAAGATTACATGAATTTTAAACTAATTACACCTACTCTAAGCCCCCTAAAATAACAAAATTAAAAAAAATGCCCTACCCTATTCTAAAATAAAAATTTAACAGCTCTTTTACCTTACCAGCCCTTAAAAGGGCCTTTTGCGGGGCATGCCCTAAAGAAACGCACCTCTTTTGCATTTAAATAAGCATACAATCCCCCCCCCAACATTACAACCCACCACCCACATACCCCTAATCTAACCCAAACCCACCTTAAAAAACCTAACACTAAGCCCCTGAAGCTTCCTACCTTATCTTCACCATGCCGGGTATCACCGATCCGTCCAGAAGAGGCTCCGAAGTCTTCATCCTATCCAGCAAGAAGAGGTCCAGAAGAGGGTCCGAAGTCTTCATCCTATCCGGCAAGAAGAGGGCATCCAGACCGGTAGACATCTTCATCCAGGCGGCATCTTCTATCTTCTTCCATCCGGCGTGGAGCAGGACTATCTTGAAGCAGCCAACGCGGATCCATCCTCTTCTTCCGGCGACTCCCGACGAATGAAGGTTCCTTTAAGTGACCTCATCCAAGATGGCGTCCCTCGAATTCCGATTGGCTGATAGGATTCTATCAGCCAATCGGAATTAAGGTAGGAAAAATCTGATTGGCTGATTGAATCAGCCAATCAGATTCAAGTTCAATCGGATTGGCTGATCCAATCAGCCAATCAGAAAAGAGCTGTTAAATTTTTATTATAGAATAGGGTAGGGCATTTTTTTTATTTTGGGGGGCTTTGTTATTTTTTTTCTAAGAATTCTTAGAATTCTATCAGTCAATCGGAATTAAGGTACGAAAAATCCTATTGGCTGATGCAATCAGCCAATCAGATTGAAGTTCAATCTGATTGGCTGATCCAATCAGCCAATAGGATTGACCTCGCATTCTATTGGCTGTTCCAATCAGCCAATAGAATGCGAGCTCAATCCTATTGGCTGATTGCATCAGCCAATAGGATTTTTCCTACCTTAATTCCGATTGGCTGATAGAATTCTATCAGCCAATCGGAATTGAAGGGACGCCATCTTGGATGACGTCATTTAAAGGAACCTTCATTCGTCGGTTAATCGTCAGCCAGGAAGGATGCTCTGCGTCGGATGTCTTCAAGATGGAGCCGCTCCTCGTCGGATGGAAGAAGATAGAAGATGCCGCTTGGATGAAGACTTCTGCCCGGCTGGGTGAAGACGGCTCAAGGTAGGGTGGTCTTCAAGGGGTTAGTGTTAGTTTTTTTTAAGGGGGATTGGGTGGGTTTTAGAGTAAGGTTGGGTGTGTGGGTGGTGGGTTTTAATGTTGGAGGGGGGTTGTATTTCTTTTTTTACAGGTAAAAGAGCTGATTACTTTGGTGCAATGCCCCGCAAAAAGCCCTTTTAAGGGCTATTTGTAATTTAGTATAGGGTTGGGAATTTTATTATTTTAGGGGGCTTTTTTATTTTCTGTAATTTAGTGTTTGGTTTTTTTGTACTATAGTTTATTTTATTTTATTGTATTTAATTTTAGGTAATTGTAGTTAATTAATTTAATTTATTTAATGATAGTGTAGTGTTAGGTGTAATTGTAACTTAGGTTAGGATTTATTTTACAGGTACATTTGTAGTTATTTTAACTAGGTAGCTATTAAATAGTTAATAACTATTTAATAGCTATTGTACCTAGTTAAAATAAATACAAAGTTGCCTGTAAAATAAAAATAAATCCTAAAATAGCTACAATGCAATTATTAATTATATTGTAGCTATCTTAGGGTTTATTTTATAGGTAAGTATTTAGTTTTAAATAGGAATAATTTAGTTAATAATAGTAATATTATTTAGATTTATTTAAATAATATTTAAGTTAGGGGGGTGTTAGGGTTAGGGTTAGACTTAGGTTTAGGGGTTAATAACTTTATTATAGTCGCGGCGACGTTGGCGGCGGCAGATTAGGGGTTAATACATTTAATAGGCTATGCGGGCTATGGTGGTTTAGGGGTTAATACTAGAATAGGTTTATCGCGGTGTGGGCTATGGCAGTTTAGGGGTTAATAGACTTTATTAGTTATTGCGGTGGGGGATTGCGGTTGACAGGTAGATAGACATTGCGCATGCGTTAGGTGTTAGTTTATTTTTCCAGGCATTTTCGGGAGTTACGGTGCTCCCATACTCTGCTACGGCTGCCTTTTATGGCGAGGTAAAAATGGAGTAAGATTTCTCCATTTTCGCCACATAAGGCCTTGCGCTGGATATTGGATACCGATTTACGATGCGGTCCCATGTTAGCCTATGGGAGTAGAAATTGCGAGCGACGTGTGAAATATACGGGCGTAACTTGTATGCTACGCCGTATATGTGATACCAAAACAGCGCAAAAAACGGGCGACGCTGCATATGTAATGGAGACCTATATCTTTGCCTTCCTGTTGAGGCCTCCTCATCATCGAGGGACTAGGACAGGAAGTAAAGGACACTGCAGAAATTCAGTTAAAAAGGATTTAAAGGTAATGAATAATATATATTGCAATAATTTCTATTTAGTAGAAGCCATTGCTTAGAGCTTTTTTTCATTACTACAATTTACTTATATCATTCATTTTTATTTGTGCTCTTAGTATATTTTGTTGATAAGCAGGGACATATGCTTAGATGCTGGCCAATTTCTGGAGTACTATATGGCAGCAGTTTTTCAAGAATGTTATCCATTTGCAAGAGAACTAGATGGCAGCACTTTTTCCTGCCATGTAGTTCTTCAGAAGCCTACCTAGGTATCTCTTACACAGAATATCTTGGGAACGTAGCAAATTTTATAATAAAAGTAAATTGGAAACTTTTTTTTTTTAAATGGAATGTTCTGTCTGAATCACAAAAGAAATTTGTTGGGTTTCATATCCCTTTAACATCCCTTTAAGCATCATTCCTTTATGTGAATTGAGGCTTATATGTGAGCCTATGGCTAACCTGTGTATTGTGTTTTTGTAATGGTGTCAGATAACTTTTAGGAAAAATGCTTCAGCAATATGCAAGAAGCAGGTATTCCTATTACTTACACTGCAAAGCCTCTTGCAGACTTTTCAAGTTGAAACCCCCAATTGGCAGTTAGTGCATCTCAGTGAAATTGCATAACTCATTGGTTACAGCCAATATGTTGTTGTTATTGTAATCCCTGTACATGGAAAACATTAAACAACTCATCTGATGTTATTCCCCATATATTGATTCAATCTTACCATTCATATTACAGGGAGTGCAGAATTATTAGGCAAATGAGTATTTTGACCACATCATCCTCTTTATGCATGTTGTCTTACTCCAAGCTGTATAGGCTCGAAAGCCTACTACCAATTAAGCATATTAGGTGATGTGCATCTCTGTAATGAGGAGGGGTGTGGTCTAATGACATCAACACCCTATATCAAGTGTGCATAATTATTAGGTAACTTCCTTTCCTTTGGCAAAATGGGTCAAAAAAAGGACTTGACAGGCTCAGAAAAGTCAAACATAGTGAGATATCTTGCAGAGGGATGCAGCACTCTTAAAATTGCAAAGCTTCTGAAGCGTGATCATCGAACAATCAAGCGTTTCATTCAAAATAGTCAACAGGGTCGCAAGAAGCGTGTGAAAAAACCAAGGCGCAAAGTAACTGCCCATGAACTGAGAAAAGTCAAGCGTGCAGCTGCCAAGATGCCACTTGCCACCAGTTTGGCCATATTTCAGAGCTGCAACATCACTGGAGTGCCCAAAAGCACAAGGTGTGCAATACTCAGAGACATGGCCAAGGTAAGAAAGGCTGAAAGACGACCACCACTGAACAAGACACACAAGCTGAAACGTCAAGACTGGGCCAAGAAATATCTCAAGACTGATTTTTCTAAGGTTTTATGGACTGATGAAATGAGAGTGAGTCTTGATGGGCCAGATGGATGGGCCCGTGGCTGGATTGGTAAAGGGCAGAGAGCTCCAGTCCGACTCAGTCGCCAGCAAGGTGGAGGTGGAGTACTGGTTTGGGCTGGTATCATCAAAGATGAGCTTGTGGGGCCTTTTCGGGTTGAGGATGGAGTCAAGCTCAACTCCCAGTCCTACTGCCAGTTTCTGGAAGACACCTTCTTCAAGCAGTGGTACAGGAAGAAGTCTGCATCCTTCAAGAAAAACATGATTTTCATGCAGGACAATGCTCCATCACACGCGTCCAAGTACTCCACAGCGTGGCTGGCAAGAAAGGGTATAAAAGAAGAAAATCTAATGACATGGCCTCCTTGTTCACCTGATCTGAACCCCATTGAGAACCTGTGGTCCATCATCAAATGTGAGATTTACAAGGAGGGAAAACAGTACACCTCTCTGAACAGTGTCTGGGAGGCTGTGGTTGCTGCTGCACGCAATGTTGATGGTGAACAGATCAAAACACTGACAGAATCCATGGATGGCAGGCTTTTGAGTGTCCTTGCAAAGAAAGGTGGCTATATTGGTCACTGATTTGTTTTTGTTTTGTTTTTGAATGTCAGAAATGTATATTTGTGAATGTTGAGATGTTATATTGGTTTCACTGGTAAAAAAAAAAAATTGAAATGGGTATATATTTGTTTTTTGTTAAGTTGCCTAATAATTATGCACAGTAATAGTCACCTGCACACACAGATACCCCCCTAAAATAGCTATAACTAAAAACAAACTAAAAACTACTTCCAAAACTATTCAGCTTTGATATTAATGAGTTTTTTTGGGTTCATTGAGAACATGGTTGTTGTTCAATAATAAAATTAATCCTCAAAAATACAACTTGCTTAATAATTCTGCACTCCCTGTATTGGAGAGGAAATTCATCTAAACTGTGATATAGTGACAATACATGCTTAAAGATCACATACAGAAATATGTACCAATATCGTTTTGGTTCCTCTCAATTGTATGAATGAATTCCAAAACAATGACCCTATTTAACATTATTTTTCTTTTTAAACAAGAAAAACTGGTCAGCATTAAAGGGACAGTCAACTCAAAATGTTTTATTGTTTAAAAAGATAGATAATCCCTTTATTACCCATTCCCCAGTTTTGCACAGAAAACATGGTTATATTAATACACTTTTTATCTCTTTGATTACCTTGTATCTAAGCATCTTCTGGCAGCCCTCTGATCACATGACGTTTTATTTATTATATATTGACTTGCATTTAAGCCAATTAGTTTTGTGTTGTTAGAACCCATAGGCGTGAGCACAATGTTATCTATATGGCTCACATGAACTAGCACTCCCCTGTTGTGAAAAGCTAATAAAAAAGCATTTTTTGTGTTGACTGTCCCTTTAAAATGTTTATAACACAATTCAAAATATATATATAAAAAGCTTGTTAACTGCACACTCCCTAAAGAAAATGCCACTGAAACTAAACTTCCCCAGACAAAAGGAGAAATATGCTGTATATCTTCATATCCACATAACATGCCTTTGGCTTGCTATAACTTAGCTCTCTGACATTAATACCACAATCCTCTATGGTCTGACTGTCCTAAAGTAAAAGCCCTGGCCCAATTAGTACAACACCTTGAAGAATCCATCTTAATAAACCTCAGAAATGAAATGAGAGAATGCTTTTTAAGGCTTATGATAAATGGTCACTGTTATTTGCTGAACTAAAAAAATAAAACAATATCAGCAGTGCTTCAGATCTTACAATTAGCTGTTAGGTAGATGGTTTTGTTAGGGAAGCTTTGATTAGTGTTTAAGAGATTTAGTGTGGGTGACAGTGTCTTGATCCAGTAGTTTTCATATTCCATTTAAAATATCCAGTTATCAGCCTCATGACTTGGTTTTTTGAATGATGATATATTGCTAACATTTAAATCATTTGAATAATCATACATTTCTCAGCTTCACATCTTTTTTTTAATATATAACTGTAGTAGAGGGGTCATTGTCAGATATGTGTGTCTATGTATCTGCAGCTCAGCTTAGATTAGACAATAGTTTGTTAAAAGGTCTTTGATTAGTTGGCTGCTCTTATTCCATAGGCTCATATACCCCCCCCCCCCCCCCCTTTTCCATACTAGTTATATTCATGGTTTCTGTTTTGGGTAAAAATGCAATCCTCTACTTAATCTGCAAGATAATGTTGTTTTTGTAGTGGTCAAATAGCTTGACTGTCCTTAGTGTGAAGAACCATTTATTTGCTGAAGGTGATTTATGGAGGTCTCTTGTCACATGCAATTTTTATGTGTGAATATAATGTAGCCATAGTTTAAGATTGATTGAAGCACCAATCACAAATTGCTAGTTTCTAGTACTAATATGCCAAGGACAAGAAATTCCATTAATCTTGGCACTTAGGGGCCTATTTATTAAAGGTCTTGCGGACCTGATCCGACAGTGCGGATCAGGTCCGCAAGACCTCGCTGAATGTGGAGATCAATACGTTCTCCGCATTTAACATTGCACCAGCAGCTCACAAGAGCTGCTGATGCAACGCCGCCCCCTGATGACTCGTGGTTAATCGGCCACCAGCCGAGAGGTGTCAATCAACCCGATCGTACTCGATCGGGTTGATTTCCGGTGATTCCTGTTCGCCTCATCAGAGTAGGCGGACAGGGTTATGGAGCAGCGGTCTTTAGACCGCTGCTTCATAACTGCTGTTTCTGGTGAGTCTTCAGACTCGCCAGAAACACGGGCCCACAAGCTCCGCTCGGAGCTTGATAAATGGGCCCCTTAGTATGAAACTCTGAAAAAAGCTCTGAAATTCTGTTGTGTTTTTTTATATATATATTTTTATTTGATGAATAGGGGTGATTTAAAGTTGTTTGCTCTAATGTATATGGGAAAAAATAGCAGTATATTGTCAAGGATGCAGTATGGTGTTGTTTAGCTTTACAAGAGTTCAGTCTTCTATTAAAACTTTACAGACTTAAGTCATCTATAGTTGCAGGGACAGCAAGAGACACAGACAAACTAATCATACAGTATAAAAGTTTGTTTAATTTGTTTATAAGGTTCCTAAAACTGAAATGAGATAGTGGTTCACTGATGCAAAATACATGAGGTCAAAGTAGAAGTAGATATCAACTGATGACTGACTAAAGAGGTGAATGCTAGTTTTCTCTTTCACTTAAACAATAATTACAATTATTACTTTTTATTTTACTTTTTTATTAAACAAGGAAATTAAAGAATGAATAGGGGCTCAAAAATAAAAGGTCTAAAACCCCAATAACGTGTAACATTGACAGCATTACTTATAATTTACTAGACTTTTTTTAAGATTCTTGGTTCAAAAATTAAAAAATTAAAGCCAAAAAAGTAAACATGCAAAACTCAGACCATTTCTAGAAAACTTATAAATACAAATTATAATAATCTATCACAGACCATAAAACCTTGGGCGAGATTACATATGCGGCGCAAGCTTCAGCGTAACTGCTGAAACCCACGTCGCCTGTAATTTCCCCTCGCACATAGGGGAATCACATAAACCCCGCCAGCAGTTCATAAACTGCCGTAAGTCGGATAAACTAGCGATGTCCAGAAATGTGCATAAATACAACATTCTGGAGTCGCCAGAGATTAATGGCACTTTAGAAACTGCCGGCGCCTAAGAAAATTAAAAAAAATGTCAAATATCGTAAAAGTCTAACCCGCCTCCCAAAAATAAACCTGACACATGAAACCCCTATATCCGCCATCACCCCCATATTGGAACTAATAATAAATGTATTAACTCCTAATCCGCCAACCCCCCACATCACAATCTAACTAACTATTAACCTCTAATCCACCACCCCCCCACATCGCAATCTAACTAATAAAAGTATTAACCCCTAATCCGTCATTCACCCACAACGCCAACTAAATAAATACACTATTAACCGCTAATCCGCCAACCCCCACATGGCAAACTACCTAATAAAACTATTAATCCTTAATCCACCATTCACCCACATCACAATCTACCTAATAAAACTATTAACCCCTAATCTGCCAACCCCCCCAGAATGCAAAGTACCTATCAACACTATTAACCCCTAAACCACCAATCCCCACAACGCATTAAACCTAATTAACCTATTAACCCCTAAACTGCCAACCCGCCACAACGCAAACAATTAATTCAATTATTAAGCCCCCTAACCTAACACCCCCTAAATTAACTACACATACCTAGAATAAATAAATACTAAATTACAATTAAAATTAAAAAAGTCTACCATTACTTTAAAAAGGGTAACTAAGATTAAATTAATCTAAAATTACAAAAAATAAAAAAGTCTAACATTAAAGAAAAAAATAAACCAAATTATGAAAATAAAAAATCCCCCCAAAATAAAAACACCCCCTAATCTAAACTAAACTACCAATAGACCTTAAAGGGATAGGAAAGTCAAAATTAAACTTGCATGATTCAGATAGAGCTTGTCATTTTAAGACACTGTTAAATTCACTTCTATTTTCAAATGTGCTTCATTCTCTTAGTATCCCTTGTTAAAAAATGAATAAGCACATATCAAGTGGGAGCTGCTGCTAATTGGTGCCTGCACACATTTTCTCTTGTGATTGGCTAAATAGATATTTTCAGCTTCCTGTCAGTAGTGCGATGCTGTCCCTTCAGCAATGGATAACAAGAAAATGAAGAAAATTTGATAATAGAATTCAATTGGAAAGTTCTTTAACGTTATATGTTCTATCTGAATCATAAAATAAAATGCTGGGGTTTACTATCCCTTTAAAAGGGCCTTTTGTAGGGCATTGGCCTAAGTTAAACAGCTCTTAATTAAATAAATACCAAGTCCCCCCTAACAGTAAACCCCCCACCTACCAACCCCCCAACATAAAATAAACCTAACACTAAAAAAAACTAACTACCCATTGCCCCCACCGTGACCAAACCCCTCAAAATAAAATAAACTTAACACTAAAAAAATCTAAACTACCCATTGCTTTTTTTTGTACCATGTATGGCATTTTTTTTTAATATAATTTCAAAATTGACCTTCCATTCATAAGTTGTATTTTTTTTTTCTGAAAACCATAGGAGGAACATTTCCTAGAATGCAAAATGTTGAATATTTTTTTGTGATGTAGCAGAACAAAGAAACAATATTGTGTGGGAAGCAGCACTTACTGATTTAGGCCTGTAGTTATCAAGCCGTCAACCTCAAATATGCTGGAATTCCGCAGCGTATTTGTGGCGAGGCTGATTCGCCTAAGTTATCAAGCCCTACACACCGGCAAAAGGAGAATATAGTGATGTAAGCTTCGATCCGCCAGACTCAGTCCGACACAGATCGATTCTTACGTCACTCCAGGTGTTCCGAACACATGTTCGGCACAATCTGACTACTTTTGGGAGTTATCAAAAAACTAACAGGTAAGCTCGGCACTTTTCCTGGAGGCGGAAGATCCCAAAGAAATTAATAGGAGTCTGACCATACTGAAAGTTAATGTTCGCTGCTGCCCGATATCCTATTGATTCCTATGGGAGCTGTCTACATCTAACACCCTAACATGTATTATATAATAAAGATAGGGATAGTGGTAATGGAAGTTGTATTTAATGATTCCCCATCAAGTATTAGCTTACCACAATTTAACCAATAAAAGTAGTCACCCAAATTGGGGACAATAATACTAATATCTGATATAATGAAGTATAGACTAGTAATACCAGGGGAGGGTGCTCACTGTTCAAGTAAATGTAGAAAAAATAGGAGACAAGCGAACAGAAAGTAGAGCACTCGCAAAGGGAGACTAGTATAAGTGGCTATTCAGTGGGTATATAATATTAAAACTTAACATTTATTATTCAAAAAAATGATAAAAAACTACTATATAAGTAGTGATTAATACTTAGATTAAAACTTTTTTAATCTAAGTATTAATCACTACTTATATAGTAGTTTTTTATCATTTTTTTTTAATAATAAATGTTAAGTTTTAATATTATATACCCACTGAATAGCCACTTATACTAGTCTCCCTTTGCGAGTGCTCTACTTTCTGTTCGCTTGTCTCCTATTTTTTCTACACCCTAACATGTACCCCGAGTCTAAATACCCCTAATCTGCCCGCCCTACAGCGCAGTAACTAAATAAATGTATTACCCCCTAAACCGCTGCTCCCGGACCCCGCCGCACCTATAATAAATATATTAACCCCTAAACCGCTGCTCACGGACCCCTCCGTCACCTACATAATACCCATTAACCCCTATCCTGCCCCCTTATACCGCTGCCACCTATAATAAATTTATTAACCCCTATCCTGCAGATCCCGGAACCCGCTGCAACTAAATAAATAGTTTAACCCCTAAACCGCCGCTCCCGGACCCCGCCGCCACCTATATTAAACTTATTAACCCCTAATCTGCCCCCCCTACACCGTCGCCATCTATAATAAATTTATCAACCCCTATCCTGCCCCCCCTACACCGCCGCAACCTATAATAAAATTATTAACCCTTAAACCTAAGTCTACCACTAACCCTAACACCCCCCTAACTTAAATATTAATTAAATAAATCTACATAAATATTACTCTTATTAAATTAGTTATTCCTATTTAAAACTAAATACTTACCTGTAAAATAAACCCTAAGATAGATATTAATAATTACATTGTAGCTATTTTAGGATTTATATTTATTTTACAGGTAACTTTGTATTTATTTTAACTAGGTACAATAGCTATTAAATAGTTATTAACTATTTAATAACGACCTAGCTAAAAGAAATACAAAATTAGCTGTGAAATAAATCCTAACCTAAGTTACAATTAAACCTAACACTACACTATCATTAAATAAATTAAATTAATTAACTACAATTACCTACAATTAAATACAATTAAATAAACTAACTAAAGTACAAAAAATAAAAAAAAATAAGTTACAAAAAATAAAAAAAATTACAAGATTTTAAAGTTAATTACACCTAATCGAAGCCCCCTAATAAAATAACAAATCCCCCCAAAATAAAAAAAATGCCCTACCCTATTCTAAATTACAAAAGTTAACAGCTTTTTTACCAGCCCTTAAAAGGGCCTTTTGCGGGGCATGCCCCAAAGTAAACAGCTCTTTTGCATGTAAAAAAAAATACAACCCCCCCCAACATTAAAACCCACCACCCACATACCCCTACTCTAACCCAAACCCCCCTTAAATAAACCTAACACTACCCCCCTGAAGATCTCCCTACCTTGAGTCGTCTTCACCCAACTGGGCCGAAGTCTTCATCCGATGGGACAGAAGAGGACATCCAGACCGGCAGAAGTCTTCATCCTATCCGGGCAGAAGAGGACATCCAGACCGGCAGATATCTTCATCCAAGCGGCACCTTCTATCTTCATCCATCCGACGAGGAGCGGCTCCATCTTCAAGACCTCCGGCGCGGAACATCCTCCTTCCCCGACGACTACTCGACTAATGAAGGTTCCTTTAAGTGACGTCATCCAAGATGGCGTCCCTCGAATTCCGATTGGCTGATAGGATTCTATCAGCCAATCGGAATTAAGGTAGGAAAAATCAGATTCAAGTTCAATCGGATTGGCTGATCCAATCAGCCAATCAGATTGAGCTCGCATTCTATTGGCTGTTCCGGTCAGCCAATAGAATGTGAGCTTCGGCCCGGTTGGGTGAAGACGACTCAAGGTAGGGAGATCTTCAGGGGGGTAGTGTTAGGTTTATTTAAGGGGGGTTTGGGTTAGAGTAGGGGTATGTGGGTGGTGGGTTTTAATGTTGGGGGGGGGTTGTATTTTTTTTTACATGCAAAAGAGCTGTTTACTTAGGGCATGCCCCACAAAAGGCCCTTTTAAGGGCTGGTAAAAGAGCTGTTAACTTTTGTAATTTAGAATAGGGTAGGGCATTTTTTTATTTTGGGGGGCTTGGTTATTTTATTAGGGGGCTTAGATTAGGTGTAATTAGCTTAAAAATCTTGTAATCTTTTTTTATTTTTTGTAACTTAGTTTTTTTTATTTTTTGTACTTTAGTTAGTTTATTTAATTGTATTTAATTGTAGGTAATTGTAGTTAATTAATTTAATTTATTTAATGATAGTGTAGTGTTAGGTTTAATTGTAACTTAGGTTAGGATTTATTTCACAGCTAATTTTGTATTTCTTTTAGGTCGTTATTATTATTTAGGTCGTTATTAAATAGTTAATAACTATTTAATAGCTATTGTACCTAGTTAAAATAAATACAAAGTTACCTGTAAAATAAATATAAATCCTAAAATAGCTATAATGTAATTATTAATTACATTGTAGCTATCTTAGGGTTTATTTTACAGGTAAGTATTTAGTTTTAAATAGGAATAACTAATTTAATAAGAGTAATATTTATGTAGATTTATTTAATTAATATTTAAGTTAGGGGGGTGTTAGGGTTAGTGTTAGACTTAGGTTTAGGGGTTAATAATTTTATTATAGGTTTGCGGCGGTGTAGGGGGGGCAGGATAGGGGTTGATAAATTTATTATAGGTGGCGACGGTGTAGGGAGGGCAGATTAGGGGTTAATAAGTTTAATATAGGTGGCGGCGGGGTCCGGGAGCGGCGGTTTAGGGGTTAAACAATTTATTTAATTGCGGCGGGGTGCGGGATCTGCAGGATAGGGTTAATAAATTTATTATAGGTGGCGGCGGTATAGGGGGGGCAGGATAGGGGTTAATGGGTATTATGTAGTTGATGGAGGGGTCCGTGAGCGAAGGTTTAGGGGTTAATATATTTATTATAGTTGCGACGGGGTCTAGGAGCGGCGGTTCAGGGGTTAATAACTTTATTTAGTTGCGGGGGGCTCCGGGGGCGCCGGTATAGGGGGTAGAACAGTGTAGTTTAGTGTGGGTGCTAAGTGACAGCTTATCAATAAAGCTGGGAAAAAGCCGAAGAGCAGCGAGATCGGATGAGTGATAACTATCACAGTCTGCTGCTCATCGCCCCGTACTTGGTGCGTGGCTTTTTGACAGCTTTTTTGATAACTTTGGCGAACGTAATAAGGTCCGCGGCGGTGATGTGAGGCGAGCTTAGGAGGGCGTATTGGGGCCGGCGAAGGCAGGTAAGTAGACGGCTTGATAACTAGAGGCCTTAGTCTTCACACTGGCTGTTTAGTAAAAGTAACTCATTTTAAGCCATAGCTGGAATGGGTATGAGCTATATACTACAAAATTAGTGATTATGTGTCTACATGTGTGTTTGTATATACAAAATAAATCACTGCATCGAGCATGGAGATCCTTTTCGTATGATCACTGCTGCACACTGAGGATTGAATTCAAGGTCCCCGTTTAAATATGGGGTTACTTGCATTGCTATTGGCTGACAATTTCAAATCAGCCAATAGGATGAGAGCGATTGAAATCATATTGGCTGCAAATCGGTGATCGTACGAAGAGGATCTCCATGCTCGATGACTCTGTGGTCGCCTGTCCGGTTCCATGGTCACCTCCGCTCCGCATCGGCTTGGTACTGGATGAAGATAAAAGAGGTTGTCGCGATGAAAGAAGATATCGCCGCTTGGAAGAAGACTTCACCGCTTAGAAGAAGACTTTCTCCGATGAACTTCAGGAACGGTAAGTACCTATTTGGGGTTTAGATTTAGGAATTTTTTATTTTTTTTTAGATTAGGATTTTAATACGCACTGTAAAAGAACTGAATGCCCTTTAAAGGGCAATGCCCATACAAATGCCCCTTTAGGGGCAATAGGTAGGTTATGATTTTTTAGTGTTAATTTTTTTATTTTGGGGCTTTGGTGGGTGGGTTTTTTTTACTGTTAGGGGGAACTTAGTTTTTTCAAATTTAAAAGAGCTGTTTAACAAAAGGCCCTTTTAAGGGTTATTGCTACTTTAGTTTATATTAGGGGGTGTTTTTATTTTGGGGGGCTTTTTTATTTTCATAGGGATTAGGTTTGTTATTTTCTGTAATGTTAGACTTTTTTATTTTTTTGTTATTTTAGATTAATTTAAATTTAGTTTGTTATTTTTAAATTAATGTTAGGTTTTTTTTTTTGGTTTTTTTTAGTGAGGCAATAAGTAATGTTTACAGAACAAGGATATATGTCCAGGCACAAATTGAAAATGGTAAGGGTAAACATACATTTCACATACATAAAATGAAGTAAAATATTGTCCAGACCTTAAAGTACAAGCATTACCATTACTACTGTTGCACCTAAAGCCCTGGCATACCACATACTAAATATACTAAAGAGAGCTTCAGATATATCACATCACAGGTTTATCGATAAGGGAGTAGTATCCGATATGTGTTATAATATAAGACCTAAAGTTCTTGTTGTATTACTTGAGATACATAAAGTAAGAGTTAGTATCTAATGTATGATTAGTATTAGTGTCTGGACATACCATCATGATGCCTCCATTTTGTTTTATTAGTGGTGAGAGTGGTCCCTGAGTCGCTATACCAATCAGAATATGGTTTATCTATTAGAAGTGTATTAAGGCATAGGAGGGAGCTAGCTTTATGGTTTTATTGGAAAGAAGAAAAGAAAGAATTACAACGGGCAAAAGCCGCTCAAGTTGAGAAAGTAAGAGAAGGGTAATGGGCGGGGGGAAGGGGAGAGGGGGGTGTGGGAAGGGGAGGGGGAGAGGAGGGGGTGAAGAAGGGGGGAGGGGGGCGGAGCTAGTTAAATTGACTATCGAGCAAGTCTTTTAGTTCTGCAGACCTTTTGGGGATAAAGCAGTTGAATCAGGAGGTTTAAATACTATTTGATGTGTTTATACATGTCTTAATGGAGTAAACATAACTGAGTTCCTCTATGCATTGTAAACTCTAATTAAAAAAACCTTCTATAACTAATAGATAAGGTAATGGCCTCTCAATGCAAGTCTATGTAGGACATAAAGTAAATGTTGAGATTAATAAAATTACCTCTGAAATATGAGACAACTAGTGAGTGAGCTTATACAATAGATATAAGGAATATTCTAAGAGAAGTGCTAGTCTGCAAAATGATAAGTGTCTCCATATCAGTTGGTTAAGATATCCAAGCCTCAAAGGCAAGAGTGAAGTCATAGTCATTATAGGATGGTTCCCCTAAAAATAACAAGCATTTTATCTAGCACTGTCCTTACAGCCAAGATTCCAAGTTCTTTCCATTTGAGGGGATAACCTTTTAGTATAACAGTGAGTTGTAATTGATATGAGAGGGGTTTAACAAGTCCTATTTATAAAGCTAAGGCATAACTATTCTATATGAGTTAGGAGCAGGCAGGTAGTACAGTAAGATAGCATCTCAACAAAGTTATAATAGACAGAACAATATAAAGCCCTAGAGGACTATGCACTACCCACTACCCATCAGGACTAATGCTGGCTGCGAAAATACAAATAGAGGTTTACTTGTCTCAAGCCCAGTAAATACATAGAGGACTGCATGATATCGTTAGCATATAGATAAAAATGAACATTTTGTACATATAGGAGCCTATCAGATATGTCTATGTGTAAAGGTGGCCATTATTGTAGAGAAGGAGACCTTTTGGTATATCATACACACTATGATGACTGAAAAACTGTGTGAGGCAAGGGAAGGGGAGGTATAGCAAGGAATTGCTAAAACATCTAATAGATAACAATCATCACAAAAAGTATCATTAACTTATGTCCCCTGTTAGATAACATATACCTGGGTAGGACACTTTTAAAGATATCTATAGTACCTCTTAATTAGGTAGCACATCAAACTAATGCATAGGCAATTATAAAAATATAAGGAACAAGTTACAACCAATTAACACACAAACAAGTCTTATACGTTGGGTCCGTATTAGGGGTAGCAAGAAAGATAACATCCAAGCTTCTTAACCTAGGGAACAGCATACATAGAGAAATGACTTAAACATCAGTAAATGGTGAGTGTCTTAAGCTTCAAATTCTCTAATGGAGGGCATTAAATGACAAGATGAGACAATACCAGTACCAGTTTCAGCAGTTGAAGAACAGGAGTCCAGACCATTAAAAGTAAACTAACCGATTCCCGCTCTCAACAAAGGTAAGAAATGGAGGGTGAAGTGCACTTCTATGTGAGCTTGTCCAGCATATCTGCTGGGGTATATTTTGTCAGCAAACAACTAGTAGGCGGGTAAGACTCTGTCTGTTTTTGTAGGAATCCAAGAAAAGCATATGTTATATGCATTATGAGGGGCCGGAGTATGTCTGAAACTTATGCGTTGTTTAGCACCCTCGCTATCGGTTTCCTCCTTAACATTATAACCCGACTGATAGGATCCCAAGTTCCGGGTGTTCCTTAGTGAGTGAAGGGAAAGTTTACCTTGGAGAGTGGGAGGTGAGGAAGAGCTCCGTAGAGTGGCTACCTGCGGTGACACTGTTTTCCGTAATGAGAGCCCACATATCCTGATCCTGCTCTGCATCGTGGTTAATAGGGGCTGAGGAGCTCCTCTTACTCCTCGATCTAGAGGTATGGAGCTTGTTCCGATCTTGAGAGAGCACGGTGCTGCATGTGTAAAGTTGCTACAGCAGCGTGGGTACTAATATCCCCGTAAATGTTAGGGGGTGCTGGAAGATCCATTTCTTCTTCATTCATCTCCGCTTGTAAGGTAGCGATGAGCTCCTGGAAATGCTGTTTGAGGTCTCGGTAGTTACGGTCTAATGACAGAAGTGTGCTATGTTTCCAGCATATCATAGAGTCCATCAGAGTCGGGCTGTGCCCGATAGAGCTCTCTAAATCGAGAGTTGTCACTGTGGGTTCTAAAATACAGCTTGGGGATAAAACTGTCTGGCGCTATGTCTCAATAAATAGGCTGGGGAACACTAGCATGCCTAGTAACCGTCTTTGCAGATTCCACGTGGTTTACAGCATGGCCTCTCTGTTCACAGTTCATGTGTGTGCTGCGGATAATAAAAATGTTCCAGTGTGTCCCTTCGGGTTCTTTCTGAGTCCTTGAACTCCTCAGTATGGGTCTGTGGGTCTTCAGCTGTGATTTTGTTTAATCTTGGGCAGAACTGAACGGTCTGATTATATGATAAAGATAAAGTTTGAGCAGAGCTCTCTTGGAGTGCTGCTTAAGTCAGCAGTGAGCTGGTTGTACGTGCTCGTGCACGATTTCCCCATAGACATCAATAGGGAGAGCCGGCTGAAAAAAAGCCTATCACCTGCAATAAAGCAGTGTAAAGCTCCGTAATGCAGCCCCATTGATTCCTATGGGGAAACAAATTTTATGTTTACACCTAACACCCTAACATGAACCCCGAGTCTAAACACCCCTAATCTTACACTTATTAACCCCTAATCTGCTGCCCCGACACTACATTATACTTATTAACCCCTAATCTGCCGCTCCGGACATCGCCGACATCTTCATTATATTTATTAACCCATAATCTCCCACCTCCAATGTCGCCACAACCTACCTACACTTTGTTAACCGCTAATCTGCCGCCCCCAATGTCGCCGCCACTATAATAAACATATTAACCCCTAAACCACCGCACTCCCGCATCGCAAACACTAGTTAAATATTATTAACCCTTAATCTGCCACCCCTAACATCGCCGCCACCTACATTTATAAAACCCTAATCTGCAGCCCCAAAACGTCGCCGCGACTATACTAAATTTATTAATCCCTAAACCTAAGTCTAACCCTAACATCCCCTAGCTAAAATATAATTAAAATAAATTTAAATACAAATTCCTATCATTACCTAAATAATTCCTATTTAAAACTAAATACTTACCTGTAAAATAAACTCTAAGCTAGCTACAATATAACTAATAGTTACATTGTAGCTGTCTTAGGGTTTATTTTTATTTCACAGGCAAGTTTGTATTTATTTTAACTAGGTAGAATAGTTACTAGTTATTAACTATTTACTAACTACCTAGCCAAAATAAATACAAATTTATCTGTAAAATAAAACCTAACCTTCGTTACACTAACACCAAACCTTACACTACAATTAAATAAATTACCTAAATTAAATGCAATTACCTAAATTACAAAAAAAACAAACACTAAATTACACAAAATTAAAAAAGACATTATCAGATATTTAAATGAATTACACCTAATCTAATAGCCCTATCAAAATAAAAAAAGCCCCCTCCAAAAAAAAAAAACCTAACTTAAACTAAACTACCAATAGCCCTTAAAAGAGCCTTTTGCGAGGCATTGCCCCAGAGAAATCAGCTCTTTTACCTGTAAATAGAGCTAAATGCCCTTTTAAAGGCAATGCCCATCCAAATGCCCTTTTCAGGGCAATGGGGAGCTTAGGTTTTTTTAGTTAGGTTTATATTTGGGGGGTTTGGTTGTGTGGGTGGTGGGTTTTACTGTTGGGGGTGTTTGTATATTTTTTACAGGTAAAAAGAGCTGATTTCTTTGGGGCAATGCCCTGCAAAAAGGCCCTTTTAACGGCTATTGGTAGTTTAGTTTAGGCTAGGTTGTTTTTTTTTATTTTGGGGGGGCTTTTTTATTTTGATAGGGCTATTAGATTAGGTGTAATTAGTTTAAATACCTGATAATGTCTTTTTTTATTTTGTGTAATTTAGTGTTTTGTTTTGTTTTGTAATTTAGGTAATTGTATTTAATTTAGGTAATTTATTTAATTGTAGTGTAAGGTTAGGTGTTAGTTTAACGAAGGTTAGGTTTTATTTTACAGGTACATTTGTATTTATTTTAGCTAGGTAGTTAGTAAATATTTAATAACTATTTAATAACTATTCTACCTAGTTAAAATAAATACAAACTTGCCTGTGAAATAAAAATAAACCCTAAGATAGCTACAATGTAACTATTAGTTATATTGTAGCTAGCTTAGGGTTTATTTTACAGGTAAGAATTTAGTTTTAAATAGGAATTATTTAGGTAATGATAGGAATTTTTATTTTGATTTATTTGAATTATATTTAAGTTAGGGGGTGTTAGGGTTAAGGTTATACTTAGGTTTAGGGGTTAATAACTTTAGTATTGTGGCGGCGACATTGGGGGCGGCAGATTAGGGGTTAATAATTGTATTGTGGGTTGCGGCAATGTTAGGGGCGGCAGATGAGGGGTTAATAATATTTAACTAGTGTTTGCGAGGCGGGAGTGCAGCGGTTTAGGGGTTAATATGTTTATTCTAGTGGCGGCGATGTCGGAAGCGGCAGATTAGGGGTTACTAATTTAATTTTAGTATTTGCGATGCGGGAGCACCTCGGTTTAGGGGTTAATAGGTAGTTTATGGGTGTTAGTGTACTTTTTAGCACTTTAGTTATGAGTTTTATGCTACAGCTTTGTAGCCTAAAACTCATAACTACTGACTATAGATTGCGTTACGAATATTGCGGGATAGGCTGTACCGCTCACTTTTTGGCCTCCAAAAAAAAGCTTGTAATACCGGCGCTATGGAAGTCCCATTGAAAAAAGTTAATTTGTGGTACGGCCAAAAAAGTGTGCGGAACAGCTGTACCTACAAGACTTGTAATAGCAGCGGTAGTGAAAAAGCAGCGTTATGAGCCTTAACGATACTTTTTTACTCATAATGCAAAACTCGTAATCTAGCCGTTAATTAGTTATTTGCATTGTGGGGTGTTGGCAGTTTAGGAGTTAATAGATTTATTAGGTTTATTGAGTTTTGTGGGTTTGACGGTTTAGGGGTTAATAGATTTATTAGGTTTATTGCATTGTGGGGGTTTGGCAGATTAGGGGTTAATAGATTTATTAGGTTTATTGTGTTGTGGGGGTTTGGCAGATTAGGGGTTAATAGTTTATTTAGGCATATTGTGATGCGGTGGTTGGCGGATTGGGGGTTAATATACTTTATTAGTTATTGCGGTGGGGGATTGCGGTTGACAGGTAGACAGGTAGCCTATTTCAGCATAAGGTTTGCTGCGCCTGCCTATGTGTGGCGAAGTGAAAATGGTGTAAAATGTCTCCATTTGTCCTTGCACTGAATATGTGATACCGATTTGTGACGCAGTTCTATGTTAGCTACTAAAATTTGCGGGTGACAGGTGAAATTTATGCGGCACATTTATATGGGGCGCCCTATATGTGATAGCAATATCCGACTAAAAATGAGTGACGCTGGCTTTTGTGGGCGACGCCACATATGTCATCGTGCCTTTGAAATACAAAGCCAAGCATTTTAAATACAAAAAGCATTTTTTCTTTCATGATTTAGATAGAGCATGCAATTTTAAGCAACTTTCTAATTTACTCCTATTATCAAATTGTATTCGTTCTCTTGGTATCTTTATTTGAAAAAGCAGGAATAAAAGCTTTAGAGCCAGCCTATTTTTGGTTCAGCACCCTGGATAGGGCTTGCTGATTGGTGGCTACATTTAGCCATTCAATCAGCAAGTGCAACCCAGGTTCTGAACCTAAACTGGGCTGGCTCCAAAGCTTTTATTCCTGCTTTTTCAAATAAAGATACCAAGAGAACAACGAAAAATTGATAATAGGAGTAAATTAGAAAGTTGCTTAAAACTGCGTGCTCTATCCGAATCATAATGAAAAAAAATTGTGTTTAGTATCCCTTTAAACACTTTTATTATATTTCTTTAAAAGACAATAGAATAATGTGGCATAATGAATTAGACTAAGAATACCCCTGGATGCAAGGTTATTAACAGTCAATCCCATATGGAGCTATATAACAAGAGAAAATGGAACAGAAATTAAATGTAATATTTAAAATGCATGTTCAGTATGTAGATTCATATGTCTTGTCCCAATGCATTTGATTTTTCAGTACTGATGTTAAAAGAACCCTAGATTGTCATTGTAAAAGGCTTTTCATGAAGCCAGAAACTAGAAGCAAATGAAGCAGATAATAATGGTGCAGCTTATCTCAATTGAGCATGGAAGCACAATCAGAAACAGTTAAAGCTTATTCTAGAAGCAGCATCATTAGCTGATTTTCAGATTAGTCAGCCACCCAACTATGAGATGGCTCAAATTGTTAGAATTGTCATTTCAGATACATTTAATCAGAAAAATCAAGGGAGGAAATCAATGCCATTTTTCTCAAAGGTTAAAAGTTGCTTGAAAAGCTCTATACAGTGAAAATAAAGTAGCCTTCTGCCATTGTTAAATACATTTTTACGGTTGTTTAGCACGTATTTTCCTTAACATTTGTTGTGCCTTCAATTTTCATGTAATTAGCTGACTATTGTAGGTCACTGTCAGTCTGGTAAAGATTCTACTGCAGGATAGTGATGGGGAAACAGAGAAGGCTGAATGTATAAAGGGCAAAAAAACAATCTATAAAGGTTGCAACCTTATATTCAAAAGGTTGTAAGGGACTTTAACAATGAGCGCAAAAAAGTTAAATAACGACAAGAGCCATTGAACATTTAGAAATCTCAGAAAACATTGAAGACCTATTATTATGGCCAGGATAACGGGACACAAATTGTCTAAGACTCTAAAAGTATATACTTATTATATTTCACAAAAGATTGTGCATAATTTAGTGGTGGTTCCTGCTGTGTAATGAAAAAAGGATATTGATAAAGGTGTATACTTAGTCCTTAAATGTTCACAGAAGTCCTTGTAACCAAGCTATCAAAAAGTAATATAGCATAATAAAAACACCTTAGTAATATAGCATAGTAATTTAGCATAGTAAAATAACATTAAAATAAAGCATAGTAAAATAACTTAGTAATATAGCATAGTAATAAAACATAATAATAAAGTATAGTAATATTGCATCGTAATATATCATAAAAAATATAGCATAGTAATATAACATAATAATATAACATAATAATAAATTACAGTAATATAGCATAGTAATATAACATACTAATATAACATAATAATATAATATAATAATAAAATACAGTAATATAGCATAGTAATATAACATACTAATATAACATAATAATATAACATAATAATAAATTACAGTAATATAGCATAGTAATATAACATAATAATATAACATAATAATAAAGTACAATAATATAGCATAGTAATATAACATAATAATATAACATAATAATAAAGTACAATAATATAGCATAGTAATATAACATAATAATATAACATAATAATAAAGTACAATAATATAGCATAGTAATATAACATAATAATATAACATAATAATAAAGTACAATAATATAGCATAGTAATATAACATAATAATATAACATAATAATAAAGTACAATAATATAGCATAGTAATATAACATAATAATATAATATAATAATAAAGTACAGTAATATAGCATAGTAATATAACATAATAATATAACATAATAATAAAGTACAATAATATAGCATAGTTATATAACATAATAATATAATATAATAATAAAGTACAGTAATATAGCATAGTAATATAACATAATAATAAAGCATAGTAATATAGCATAGTAATGTAACATTATAATAAAGCATAGTAATAAAGCATAGTAATATAGCATAGTAATATAGCATAGTAATAAATCATAGTAATATAGCATAGTAATATAGTATAGTAATAAATCATAGTAATATAGCATAGTAATATAGTATAGTAATATAGCATAGTAATATAGCATAGTAATAAATCATAGTAATATAGCATAGTAATATAGTATAGTAATATAGCATAGTAATATAGTATAGTAATATAGTATAGTAATATAGCATAGTGATATAGTATAGTAATATAGCATAGTAATATAGCATAGTAATATAGTATAGTAATATAGCATAGTAATATAGTATAGTAATATAGCATAGTAATATAGTATAGTAATATAGCATAGTAATATAGTATAGTAATATAGCATAGTAATATAGTATAGTAATATAGCATAGTAATTATAGTAATAAAGCATAGTAATATAGCATAGTAATATAGTATAGTAATATAGCATAGTAATATAGTATAGTAATGTAACATAGTAAAATAACATTATAATAAAGCATAGCAATATAGCATAGTAATAAAGCATAGTAATATAGCATAGTAATATAAGATAATAATAAAGCACAGTAATATAGCATAGTAATAAAGCATAGTAATAAAGCATAGTAATATAGCCTAGTAATTATAGTAATAAAGCATAGTAATATAGCATAAAAATATAGTATAGTAATATAGCATAGTAATATAGTATAGTAATATAGCATAGTAAAATAACATTATAATAAAGCATAGTAATCTGACATGCAGATGTTAGCGTACCCTAGACTATTGCTTGAGCAATAAAGAATAACGTGGGACTTGTATATCAGCAAAAAGATAGAAGCTCTGTTGATGCACCCGAGTGATGTTACAGCATAACAGCATTAAAATGTTTGTTCTCCACTTGAAATCTGGGCCTAAATTTTATCACCCAGCAGCAGATACGGCAATTGTGGCAATTGTTTAGTTGTAGAATTGTTGTAAAAATGAGAGCTCAGCTATGGCTTTTTATAGTTAAAATGACATAAGTTCTCAAAAGTTTAATATTGTATTAACTGTGTTTTATCATTATATTAAACATGTGCAGCAGCAGAACATTCTATTCCTACAAATCTGTCGGAACAAAAAAAAGTTCTGCGTTAGCTTTAAAAAGCAGCGTTAAGGGGTCCTAACGCTGCTTTTTAACGCTCGCTGGTATTACGAGTCTGGAAGGTACAGGTGTACCATTCACTTTTCTTCTGCGACTTTTGGCTACCGCAAATCCCTTACATCAATTGCTTATCCAATCTTTTCTATGGGATTTGCCTAACGCTGGTATTGCAAGTCTTGAAGAAAGTGAGCGGTACAGTCTCTACCACCAAGACTCCTACCGCATTTAAAAGTCAGTAGTTAAGAGTTTTATGGGCTAACGCCGGAACATAAAGTTCTTAACTACAGTGATACAAAGTACACTAACACCCATAAACTATCTATAAACCCCTAAACCGAGGCCCCCCTCATCGCAAACACTATAATAAAATTATTTAGCCCCTAATCTGCTGACCGGACATCGCCGCCACCTACATTATACCTATGAACCACTAATCTGCTGCCCCTAACATCGCCGACACCTATATTATATTTATTAACCCCTAATCTGCCGCCCCCAACGTCGCCGCCACCTACCTACACTTATTAACCACTAATCTGCCGACTGGACATCGCCGCCATTATAATAAATGTATTAACCCCTAAACCGCCGCACTCCCGCCTCGCAAACACTATAATAAATTGTATTAACCCCTAATCTGGCCCCCCAACGTCGCCGCCACCTACCTACAATTATTAACCACTAATCTCCCGCCCCCAACGTCGCCGCTACTATAATAAAGTTATTAATCCCTAAACCTAAGTCTAACCCTAACCCTAACACCCCCCCTAAGTTAAATATAATTTAAATAAAACAAAATAAAATTACTATAATTAAATAAATTAATCCTATTTAAAACTAAATACTTACCTATAAAACAAACCCTAATATAGCTGCAATATAACTAATAGTTACATTGTAGCTATTTTAGGATTTATATTTATTTTACAGGCAACTTTGTATTTATTTTAACTAGGTAGAATAGCTATTAAATATTTAATAACTATTTAATAGCTTCCTAATTAAAATAATTACAAAATTACCTGTAAAATAAATCCTAACCTAAGTTACAAATACACCTAACACTAGACTATCAAAAAATAAATAAATTAACTACAATTATCTAAACTAAAATACAATTAAATAAACTAAACTATAGTACAAAGAAAAACAAACACTAAATTACAAAAAATAAAAAAATATTACAAGAATTTTAATCTAATTACACCTAATCTAAGCCCCTTAATAAAATAAAAAAGCCCCCCAAAATAATAAAATTCCCTACCCTATACTAAATTACAAAAGTAATCAGCTCTTTTACCAGCCCTTAAAAGGGCTTTTTGCAGGGCATTGCCCCAAAGTAATCAGCTCTTTTACCTGTAAAAAAAAATACAAGACCCCCCAACATTAAAACCCACCACCCACACACCCCTACTCTAAAACCCACCCGATCCCCCCTTAAAAAAACCTAACACTAACCCCCTGAAGATCACCCTACCTTTGGGTGGACGTTGGGGGCGGCAGATTAGGGGTTAATAATTGTAGGTAGGTGGCGGCGATGTTAGGGATGGCAGATTAGGGGTTAATACAATTTATTATAGTGTTTGCGAGGCGGGAGTGCGGCGGTTTAGGGGTTAATACATTTATTATAGTGGCGACGATGTCCGGTCGGCAGATTAGGGGTCAATAAGTGTAGGTAGGTGGCGGCGACGTTGGGAGCGGAAGATTAGGGGTTAATAAATATAATATAGGTGTCGGCGATGTTAGGGGCAACAGATTAGGGGTTCATAGGTATAATGTAGGTGGCGGCGGTGTCCGGAGCGGCAGATTAGGGGTTAATAGTATAATGCAGGTGGCGACAATGTTGGGGGCGGCAGATTAGAGGTTAATAAGTGTAAGGTTAGGGGTGTTTAGACTCGGGGTTCATGTTAAGGTGTTAGGTGTAGACTTAGAAAGTGTTTCCCATAGGAAACAATGGGTCTGCGTTAGGAGCTGAACACTGCTTTTTTGCAGGTGTTAGGTTTTTTTTTCAGCCAGCTCAGCCCCATTTTATCCTATGGGGAAATCGTGCACGAGCATGTTTTGCCAGCTTACCGCAACCGTAAGCAACGCTGGTATTACAGGTAAAAGTGGAGCTAAATTATGCTCAACGCTCACTTTTCTGAGGCTAACGCAGCCATTCAGAAAACTTGTAATACCAGCGTTGTTTAAAGTAAGCACTGGAAAAAAAGGGCTCGTTAGTGGATATGTGCATGATCGAATTCAGAGGTTTTCGAATTTCGTTTCGGATCGATTTGAATTCGGAAAACTTCGCATGAATTTGTTTCGGATTCGTTTCAGAAAAAAAAATTGGCTGGATTCGGTTCGATTTGGTTTGGAAATTCGGAATTTCGGTATGTGTGCTGTGTATTAGACTAGTATTATGTACTGTATATTAGGTGTAACCCATAGCAGAGTGATATAACCTAATATACTGTACAATACTAGTGTAATCCATGTCCATCCGAATTTACCAAATAAATCCGAACTAATTCGGATTTATTCGGTAAATTTGGCAGTATTTTAATTCGGAAATTCGGTTTGATCCGAATCTCCGAATTTGCCGAATTTTCCGAATTTCCGAATCGAACCGAACTGAATTGCACATGTCTACTCGTTAGCCCCGCAAGTTTTTACAGACAAAACTCGTAATCTAGGCGAATGTTCTCTGAATATTTGTGTGCTGCACTATTTGGTATTTGTTTTGTCAGGGAACTTTTACATTTGTTTTCGTTAAACTAATGAAAATGTTCCTTTGCTACAGGTGAAAAAGTTCACTTGTAGCCTTATACTTACCTCTAACGCACTGGAGAGCTGTGCTAATTCCAATCCTTCTTCATAGAGACCGGGCCGTGCTAATAGGAGACTTAGTGAGACTGATCCCAGGGCCTGCTTTAAAGGACCTTTTCCTTTAACGAAGGCCCTAGGATCCACTGTGTTAAGCCTCCTATTGCCATGGCCTGCGGCTCTATTAAGAAGGTTTGGGATGCTCACGACTCTCTAGCATGTTAGAGGTATTTAACCCTTTACATCTAATTTAATAGAAACAAATGAATACTGACAAATTTTTTTTGTTTTCTTTATAGTGAATGTCAATTTTCATGTGAAAAATCTATTAAAAACAGGGGCACTTTCATTCATGAAAATTGACATTGCAACGGATTTTAAAAATACTTACCTTTTTCTTCTGAAACACCGGATCACCATTCTGAAACGATGGCACCACCTGCTTCTTCCTGGTTAACTTACCCAGCAATGACGAAACCGGCTTCCTCCAATCACGGGGCTGCCTCAGGCAATGATTCCCCTGGGGGGAAGCTGTGATTGGAGGATGCCGGAATCGTCATTGCTGACATATGAAGATGCTTGCAACTGGCTGATGAAGCGCTGGAGCGGCTTCAAGAAGAAAAGGTAAGTATTTTAAGAAAACGGGTGAAATGTAAATTTTCATGAACGAAAGTGTCCTTGTTTTTAATAGTTTTTTTTAAAAACCAGGCACTTATTCTTGAAAGTTTACCTTCACTATAAATTAGGTAGTGAATTCCTTCAGATTTTCATTTTGTGAAAACTAAACAAGTATCCATGTTTTCATTACGCATTTGAATTTATATATACACTACTTGTTAGTTAAAGCTGAGGATATGTAGCAAATCTAAATCTAATTGACTGACAACTTAAACTCCAGCACAAATACTTTTGCTATTGAATGAAAAAGTGACCAATAGGACCAATAGGAGCTGACAATAGGATTTAAAGAAAAACACTTTCTCTGCCATAAGAAACAATTCTATAATGAAATAAAACGCATTGTGTTCTGTCATGAACATGTAGGAAACAGTTTCCCATTGTTAAATAAATGATTTAAATCACATACTACTTTATTCCTTCGCACATACCAGCTTGATTCTTTTAAAGATTCAGCAGTTGCAAATAATCATATTTGTCTCAAGAACTCAGACACAAACATCATTTTTCTATACACAACCTCTGTAACTGTGAAAACCATAGGGATATCAAAAAGCATTAAAGCTTGGCGACACGCACAGTGTGTGAAAACCTCCTTTTTACACAGATATAGATATTTTCATATGAATAATATAGTTATTTATCCAATAAACCAATGATGAATTTCTAAATCTGTAATTGTATCAAAATATCTAATTACATTAAAGGGACAGAAAAATCACAATTGAAATATAAATAGGGGCATTGCCATCTTAAATAGAGGTACTTTTGCATTATACTTCCATTAGTAAAAATGCTTCTAGTAAAAGTTATTACTGTTTTTCAGCGGCATATGCGCATATCCCGTGAGGGCCTGTGCACCAGTATTCAAACCCTACACCTTCTCAGAGAGCCAGAAGTGGCTTGTATGACATAATAAACACTACTGTCAGCTCTGAGCTTGATTACTTGTACGTGGCCCTCACAGTGCATAAGCCACTGAAAAACACTAATAAGTTTTACTAGAAGGATTTTACTAATAGAAGTTTATTGCAAAAATGCATCTACTTAAAAAATCAGTTTTGACTTTTCTATCCGTTTAAATAATTCTACAACTTTGGGCTCCATGTACTAAGCCGTCAATTCATCCGTCATTGTAGACGCGGATAAACTCGCCGTTACTCGCCGCGGGCGAAATGGTGTCCGCTGTCGCTATGTACTAATAATCCCCCAATAAATAGACAAGTCTAGCCCGCCACGAGCAGTGGCGGATTATTGATAAATTTGACACCTCGCTCGCCGCGACTAAGCTGATGTACTTAACTTTCAGTTGAATTGTCTGGCCAATTATTAACACGTGACATGCAAGGTGTCACGAACATCATAGTAGTCGCGGGAATAGAATTTTGCTCCTATAAAAGTTCAACTTATCTAAACAACTTTATTATTGTTCAAAATTTTTGAAGAGTGATTACAGAGCGTTATTTTTGTAATATTTATTTACAATTTAGATATGGCTTCATCTGGATCTGATAATATATAAATATTAATATAAAAATAATTATAAAGATTGACAACTATACAATACAAATTTAAAATATAGATTACTCTTTAATTACAGTCGACAAATTGGGCGCAATTTATGTACATGGAAATGAGAGACAAATTAGACGCCAGTTATGCTGTAAGTACAATGCTGATATTACTGCCTTTTATATATGTCTAGACTGGCGTCTAGATTGATTTTCCTATTGTTTTGTACCTTGCCCACCACCTGAAAGGTGGCGAGGCAAAAATAACGAGGTGGGAGCGGAAATTGTAGCGAGCGGACAAATAGATTTTTTAGTATATTCGTTTTTGGCGAGTTGGTGGTCAAATGTGTCTAATTACAGTGAAAAATGGAGAGGTAGCGAGGTTTGGCAGATAAGTACGCTCGCAATTTTAAAGATGCGAGTTTGAACATAGTTGACGACTTTGTACATATCAGTTTGCGAGTTTTGACGTGAGATTTGTTGCGGGTAGCTCGCTGACTGCTTAGTACATGGAGCCCTTTGTGTCACTTCATTTGCATATGTCATCTTGCAAACAAAAGGGACACATTCAGGAAAGATACAAAATTATTTATTTTCAAAAATGTAATTTTAGCGACAGTAAATAACTTTTTTATAAGTTGCTAATAAAGTATCAGAATTTATCACTAGTATCATACGGTTCGTGTTTTGGCTGATACAAATAAAAATTGTTTCTTTTTTAATAAATGAACATTAAAGTGAAGGTAAACTTTAATGAATGAAAGTCCGTTTTTTAAAAATACTATTAAAAACAGGGGCACTTTCATTCATCAAAGTTTACAAATCAGCCGTTTTGATTAAAAACTTACCTTTGTTTTTTTCACAGCTAGAGCAGCTTCCTACTCCTGGAAATCCTCTCTTCACACGTCATCAGTGACTAATCCGGCTTCCTCCAATCACAGCATGGCCTCAGGCAATAACCACCCTGGGGGGAAAACCATGATTGGAGGAAGCCGGATTAGTCATTGCTGACGTGTGAAGAGAGTATTTCCAGGAGGGGAAAGCTGCTGTAGCTGTGAAAAGAAAAAAAGGTAAGTTTTTAATCAAAACGGCTGATTTGTAAACTATGATGAATGGAAGTGCCCCTGTTTTTAATAGTATTTTTAAAAAACAGACTTTCATTCACCAAAGTTTACCTTCACTTTAAGCTAAAAGTGTGTTCCCCATAAAATATTTCATTATGCATAATTAAAAAATAAAACAACCATTGCAATGCACTCTCATTATTTATGCTGCCTGCTTTTCTTGTAATTTAAAGGGACACAAAACCTTTACATTTTCCTTTATGATTCAGAAAGATCCTCTTAGTATCCTTTGTTAACAATCACACCTAGGTAGGCTAGGGAGCTGGGAGCTAGCTGCTGATTGGTGGCTGCACATATGTGCCTCTAGTCATTAGCTTACCAATGTGTCTAGCTAGTTCCCAGTAGTGCATTGCTGCTCCTACATTAAAGGAGCAGCAATGAAGCACAATTTGTAATAGAAGTTGTGAAGTTGTTTAAAATTATATGCTCTATCTGTATCATAAAAGAAAAATCTTGGGTTTCATGTTCTGATAGTTTTAGTGTTTGCACTACCACATAAGAAGCTGGAGCACATTCCATTGAATCAGGGCACAACAACACATGTACCCTTAACATCTAATTGATTAACCCCCTTTACTTTTTTATATATGATTGTATTAGGTGGCCAAAACAGGACTAGATCAATAGCTTGGGTTGTCTACTTTAAAAATGCATATAGGTTTTCATAGGTAAATAAAAAAACAAAGGCTATATTTCTGTTAAAATTGAACAATAGCAAAAATGCTAAAAATACTCAGTTACTTTGGGCAATATTTTCTCTGAATTTCCTAACAACAAAGGGGTTAAATAAAAAAATGGCTTTACTGATCCTTTAAATTCAACAGGCAAATTTCCTCTTGGATGACATGGCAAATTAGCCTCCGGTGCTTTTTTCAGAACTAACTGATGCGTTCATAAATTGAACTTTAAGTGTTGGCATAACATGATCTTATTAGATAAACTGGAATTCTGGGTTTATATTGATATTTATGTAGTTGTGAGATAAATAACATATTAAAAAATACTTCATATATTATTGTAGGTGCAAATGAATACATCTTTTTTTTATAGTCTTTTAGCATTTTGACAGTTGCAAACATACCTGAGGGTTTGTAAAGCTGATGGATGCTGTGTGATTTCCTTTTCCAATGTCGGATGGGCAAAACTGGACAGGCACTTCAGCAGCTGTGTGGGGTGATAATGATAGCTGTCAGAAAAAAGAAGTGAGATTTTATTTTGGTGATTAATAAGTTCTTACTGTAATGGTATATACAATGCTTTCTCTTAGTAGCATGATCTAACTGTAAAAAAAAACTTCTACAATAGTAAATGGCCGTTCAAACTAAGGCACATGTAATATAAATGTAAAATATTAACATCTTAATTGAATTCCTTTCATGTTGTGCCAATGACATTTAAATAGTGCAGTATTTCCCATGGTGCTTTATTGCTGGACTAAGTGAAAATAAAACTGTAATGTAATATATCTGTCTTTTGTTTTGTTTTTCTGTAGGTTGCTACATCCATTAACTCAATAGCACACAATGTAAAGGATTTTTATTTTGTTTCCTTTTAAAGAGGTCAATAAACATGGCAGTTTACTTTGTTCTTTTCTATAAGCAAACAATATTTTATTTACTGCTGTAAAAGGAATTCAGTAAGAAATAATGTTTGGCAAAGGAATTACATATTTGGTCTAGATCACATTGCAGTTGAAACTTAGCAACTTATAGTAATGCACAAATATGCAAAAACATTTACAGATAATTCAGTTAAAGGGATATGGAACCCAAATATTTGAGCATGCAGTTTTAAGCAACCTTCTCATTTATTTCTAGTATGAACTTTTCTTTATTCTCTTGTATCTTTTGTTGAAAACATCTAAGTAGTGTGCACATAGCAGCAGTTTTGCAGGAAATATTGTCCATTTGCTTCAGACATCTACCTAGGTAGCTCTTCAAAACAGATTATGGGAACTGGCAAATCTGATATTAGAAGAAAATTGGAAACTTTTTTTAAAAGTACATGCTATGTCTGAATCAAAAAATAAATTTTTCTGTGTTTCATATCCCTTTAAATTCACAAGGGATCTACCCCTGCATATTATGGGTCACTATATGAGCACTAAACATGGATATAAAACACAAATTAAACTTATAAAAAGTGTTTTGCTTCAAATCTAGAAAATGTATTGGTGTTTTTTTATGGCAACTACTGGGTTCTTTCCAAACTAAAGACTATTATTCTGACCACGTTTATTGATTTGTTTCTTGGCCAAAGTTACATTTTTTTTACTAAAATCAATGTATTAATAATGCGCTTTAGTCATAAGCAGTTTGTTATTCTGTCAGATGAGTTGCAGATTTTGAGGGAAATGTTTGCAACAAGATGCAGTTGTTTTCTTCTACTTATGCAGATAAATGTTGAATCAGCAGTCTCACATACATATAAACTTGTAAAGAAATATTTCACTGTTTGTTTCGATTTATTTTGCAAGTCTTTTTATCATCATTCTTTTACTTACTTATCTGAGCTGCCTCAGCATTTTTATAAACTTCATATTAAAATCAGGGGTAGTTGTTGAGCTGTATTTAGTAAAGAAACCCTTTTAAAGGGACAGTAAACATCTTGTAACTACGCGGCATCTCTGTTTTGTTGCTATAGAATAACATATCGGCCAAGTCTTAACGCTTTTAAAACAATGTATCATCCTTTTTACTGCAATTATTTTTCAATAGCCAAGCCCCACCCACTATTTGACTTTTTTAGGAGCTAATCTGAGCTTTAGTCCACAGACAACAAGGTTAGTCACTGTCATACAGTTACTATAAAATGCATTGTTTTGCAGTTATCTGATAATCAAACAAGAGGCAGATATGTAGCAGAGTTAACCTTGATAAGTCAGCAGAGTGCATTTCAAATTCTGAGAATTATAAATTGCTCAATTTATAGAGCTTAAATAAGTGAATGAAAATATACCATATTGCCACTTTAAATGGGAACACATTTGAAAAATACATATGCCAGGGTTCTTATACAAAACATTTCTTTAAACAGCCCTGACATATGTAATTTTTTTATATGTGTCCCTGTTTAAAGCGGCAATAAGTTAACCCTAACTATGCATAACTAAATATTGTATATAAAAATTCTCAAGGTGCTTACTGTCTCTTCAAGACTCAAGGAATTTTGTGGTGGTTTTTAGTGTTTTTAGGTTAATTATATGTCATGGTTAGTGGTAATGCCATATCAGAATATTATATGCACCTGCACACACACACACACACACCCATGAGCACACACACAAGCAAGTATCGTACTCACAACATACCACAATATGAATAAAAAAAAGGGTCAGTTATACTTTCTAAAGAAAAGTTAAGCTAATTGTTCTGCATCAATAACCACTATCTTGTGTCTGCAAGCCTGAAAATACAAATGAAAGGAGTTGGTTTTACAAAGACTCTTTGCATTGTAGAGCACTTTGGTGCTGGTGACATTTAAGCCACTGTTAATGAACTAGAAACCACTGGGGATATTTTTAACTCTCTGGACAGTTCACTTGCAATCTGCTGGAGTTAGAAGTCATGATAATTAATTCAAGTCTATTTCTATGTTAATGGCTTGTGAAACAAAAGAGAACCATAGGCATTATTCAGTAAAACAATACAGCACCATTTATAAATTAAAGTCAAATAAAGCTTTACATTAACTCTTACAATGAAAGAATACTTTATGGTTCATGGCAACAGTAAAATAGTATAATTATTATTATATTTAATTTAATGAATGCAAACATATTCCTAAGTGTTATACATGGGTACGCTATCATAAAAAAAAAAAAGTCCTGAACGTGCAGGAATTTACAGTCTAGATCATGGGTGGGCAAACATATAGCACAAGGTAGCACTCAACACAAATTTGTGGCACTCCACTTCTGTGCTACCACCTGGGGTTTTAAAATTTGATGGATTTTTTATTTAATACTAACTAAATAAAATTGTATTGAAAAAAACCCTCTAAACCATTACAACTAAGTTAAGCGAAATAAACACTGAAAGGGTCTACATTGTAACAAAGAGGAATTAAATGTTGTATATATATATGTATATGTGTATATTTATATACATTCAAATAAAATGTAAATATGAGCATCTTTAAAAAAAAAAAAAAAACCTGCACAAAGCAGTTTTAAGGGGTTATATTGAGAGGAGAAGAAGAAAAAAAACGTCACCTAAAGGGACATTACATGGAGGTCAATAGGAGACTGTGTTTTCTCTATAAATATATATGTATATGCTTATATACATATATATTTATGTGCTTATATGTGTATATATACACATATAAACACATACATACATATATATGTATATAAGCATATACATATATATTTATTTATTGCTGCACAATGCTGTGCAAATTGCCCCCTGTGCTGCACTAGGTTGTTTGCTGTGGCTGCCAGCATGAAAACAAGGCTCCCATTGGAGCCTAAGAAATTGTGATCTTGCAGCAATGCGAATGCAAGGTCGCGTTCGCATTGTGCTGTACTTGTAATATTACGGTTCACTCATAATCTAGCCCTGTAGTTATATAGTGGCTACAAGTTTGACTGTAATGAAGGTTTTTAGTTCTAATATCACAATTGCACTGGATCAAATGTTTTACTTTAATAACATATTTGTTACAGCAGGTGAAATACTAGAAGTCAACCTGTTCAGTACAGTGTGAAGTTAATTTGGTTTATTTCTAATATTGTATCGCAATGTACCAAACATGATAATAAAATAGAATATGTTTTGTATAGCGCAATTGCAATGTTACAAATAAAGCTAAATAAGTTCATACTCTTCTGACCGAGCTGACTTCTAAAATTGCGGCCGCACTGTGTAACAAAGTAAACATGTTCAGTGCAGGAAGAAAAGAAAAGAACAGAAAAGAAAACATTTTAAATAAGTAACTAACTTTAAATATATAATACAATATTTTACAGTATAATACAATCATATAACAAAATATAAACACATGCACTGTATATCCACTACCCCCAGCTCATAAAGGTTTATTATTCATGTTCTAGTTTCACTACTGTTTTGTTAAAAGGAGACTGATATTCAGTTCACACATGTAAATTGCATTCATTACTTAGTAAAGTGAATATTTAAATTGCACCTTAGCTGCAGATGGTGATTCTACTTTTAACATTCCGACAGCAGGGCCGGATTGGGCCACCGGGATACCGGGAAAAATCCTGGTGGGCCGGCACTGCACTGACAGCTGCACTGTAGAGAGAGCAGAGACTCAAGCAGCTCAGCTGCAGATGCGTCCGCTCCGCACCATTAAACAAGCCAGCTGCATAGGCCTTGTTTAGGCAACATTACAGTGTGAGCTGATGAGGTGATGGAGGGTGTCCTTATCCTGAGGAGAGGCGGGGCTGAGCCGGAGACAGTGAAGGAGGCTAGGAGCGGAGTGACCGCTAACACAGCTTGAGGAGGTGAGGAAGGGTGTCCTTACATTATTATTCATTTTAAGTGAGAAAAGAGAGAGCACTACATGAAATTATAGGTTTGGCTCAGTACAGAGCTTCCTGCAGCTGCAGTGAGTGATGGACATACTCTGCCCTCCCTGATATATATATATATATATATATATATATTTGGCGCTTCGCTGGAGCCAGAGTCATTTCTGCAAAACGCCTGGTATGTATCAATTGATCCTGTACCGTAAGCAAAATCACTTCCATTTGCCAAAATAGTAATAATAATAATAACATTATTGTTTTGTAATGAAAGCTCTAATGTAAAACAGCTTCTTCAATGAGCTGTCTCTCTCTGCGACGAGGGATAATCAGCAGTTCTTGTGTGACCTGGGTAGTATGAATGTGTAATCTAGTTCAGAATCAGGACCCATGTGTGTCTGCATATTCAGGCCCCCACTAGGCTGAGTTGCAGGGGGCGTGGCTAAGCTGGAGGGGGGACTGGGCCGAGCCATATAAATTTCCAGGGCCGGTCTGATTTCCCAACCGGCCCTGTCCACCAGTTGCAGAGAAGCATCACCTCCCATAGAGAAGTGTAGTAAAATGCCACTTGGTAAAACTGCCCTCTGATTTCATACCATTAGAACATTTCATCTGCAATCCCGATACCTTAACAACCTTTACAATTTAGCGCTATTAATGGTTATTACAATATTGGACCCTCAGAGAGTGAGGAATAAGGGCAACACAGGAAAAGTAATGTATTCGAGTACAGGAGAAGATTATAATGGAACAGCAGAGGAATACTTAATGATATAAGCTGGATTAGTATTTAGAACATAAAGCTAAAATATAAAGGACTGTATTTGTAGATTAGTCTTAGAATGTACATTTCTGTTATACAGTATATAGGAAGTCAGTGAATTTTATTACAAGGACAGAGACTCATATTTTGCATAACCTTTTCCTTTACTGCTCAACAGCCATTCAAAGTAACAACAAATTATTTAAATATTTTACATAAAAACAATAGAAATTAATAAAGTAACCAATGAAAAACAACCATGGATGGTGTGATCTAAAGCAGACCAATCAGAAAAGTTAATTCTGTTACAAACTGCCTGCAAAGTATCCAAACTGCCTCTTTTCTCTTTGCTGCTCATAAGATAAGTATATTATTGTGAGCTCATTCTGGTTGATATTTTTTTTTTTTTTTGAGTTTTCAAACAAGCTTTATTAATTTTAGCAAGATATACAACCAATGGTCAACAATATACATTGAATAGACAATTAGTGTACAGGGGTCCTGCCCATAGGACTAAGCCATGAGTATTCCCCAGACACTGCTAACATGAAAATTTTTGTACAGTTTATCCACTGGGTAAGAATTATGAGTGTACAATTACAACAAGTATATCATTTTCTTGCTCTTTACATTTTGTAAACAGTGTGAGAATCTTGAGCTTGTTTCCACAAGACACGAGCTCGTGGTGCTAAAACACTATAAACATCTCAAACAGAAACTTTGGGACTTGACATCAGATAATTAAGACAACGTTATACAATTCAGTTTTCAGCACGCTTGATTCATACTGCTGAATATGACCTCAGGTCTGATGTCTTACATGGACAGGGAGAAGGAAAGAAAGTCGGAGAAAGAACAAGGGGAGAGAGAGAAGGAAAAAAAAAAAAAAAAAAAAGAGGGGGGGGAAAGGAGAGGGAGGGGTACAGATGGGAGGTGAAGGGAAGTGGGGAGGGGAGGAAGGGGTACGGATGTGAGGTGAAGGGGACCCCCCAGGGAAGGGTAACTAAGTGGCCCACTTGATCTTGATGAGAGGAAATGATAGCCTTTTGCCCTCCCAAGCTAGAGTCATCATTTCATGTGTGGCAAGCCTTCCAGTTTTAAGGAAGTGAAACCTTTCAAGTCTAAGGAGATCTCCCACTTTGTGTCTCCACTCCTGTAGAGTCGGAGTCTGCGGGCTCTTCCAGTGTACGGGGATGAGTCCTTTCGCGCCGCCCAACATTATAAGAAAAAGAATGTGCCTATCAACACCCGCCACCTTAGGCAGGTCGTGAAAGATCAAATATGTTGGCTTAGGGGGAATAATGATTCCTAAGATGTTGCTCATTTCTCCCAGCACCTCCCCCCAGAACGATAGTATTCGGGGACAAGTCCACCAAATGTGGAGGAGGGAGCCCTCCTCACCACAGCCTCTCCAGCATTTCCCGTCAGTGTTAGGATAAATTTTCTGCAATCTCTGAGGCGTTAGGTACCACCTGCTGACTAATTTATAGTGCATTTCCAGATTTCGCGCAGAGACAGAGGCCTTCTTGATTTTACGAAAGATCTTAAGCCAGTCCTCATCAGATATATCCACTCCCAGATCATTTTGCCACTGAAGGGCAAAGGTCGGAAGGGCAACGGTGCCCTTGCTCAACAAAAGCTGATACAGGTGAGAAATGAGGCGTGTCGGCGTTTGCTGCATCGTACATAGAGCCTCAAAAGGCGTTCTATTTCTTGTCAACGCATCTCGCTCTGTGCAAGTGTTGTAGAAGTGAGTAATCTGTGTCATCCTGTACCAGGATGCAAAGGTTTCCTGATCTATCTCAACAAGTTCCGCGTGTGTTTTAAGTTTATTGCCCTGCAGGGCATTTGAGAAAGCATTACCGGCTAACTTATAGCCAGTCCTCATTGAGCGTCTCGGGAGTTCCATTCCCAGATCAGGGTTTTCTCGCAAGGGGATGTTTGGTGAGATACGAGTGGACACATAGGCCCCCTCAGCTAGCACCTTATCCCACACCTTTAGAGTGTCATTAATCAATGGATATGAGGCAAGGACTCGTGGGCGATTCAGAGCAGAGATCCAGGCCAAGGCTCCAGAGTTACCTCGTTGCAAGATTTCATTGTCAATCTGTATCCAATGTTTGTCATGGGAGTTCCGACTCCACTCCACAATTCTCTGAAGGAATATCGCTTTTTGATATTCTCTTAGTAGCGGGACTCCCAGACCACCCCTATCTCTAGGGATGTATAGAGTGGATCTTCTGATCCTAGGCCTCACACCGTTCCAGATGTATGCCTCAATGCCCGATTGTAAACGTTGAAGGTGGTGGGAGGCCACAGCTGCAGGGATAGTCTGCATTATATAAAGGATTCGTGGGAGAACATTCATCTTAACGATTCCTATTCTGCCCATCCAGGAAAGCGATTTCTTTTTCCAATTGGATAAGTCCCCAATGATCTCATCACTAATTTTTTTATAGTTTAGTTCAATGATGTCAGAGGTGTCAGGAGTGACAACAATGCCCAGGTATGTGATACTATGAGTTGCTACTCTTATCGGACAATCTGCGGTAGATCTATCAAATTTGTCCGGGGGTTCAGTGATGTTCAAGATTTCAGACTTCAGTGGATTAAGGAGGAAGTTAGACATGGCTCCGTACTCTCTGAAGTTCCTTAATGCTTCATCCAACGACGAGGACGAGTCCGCTAAAGTTAGCAGGACATCATCGGCGTACATCGAAAGCTTGTGTTCCGAGTTACCCACTTTTATACCCTTCACCGCCGGGTTGGCCCTGATCTTATTTGCGAGAACTTCAATCGCCAATGCGAAGAGAAGAGGTGACAGGGGACACCCCTGTCTCGTCCCGTTCCAGATTAAGAATGTTTCCGAGAGGGTGCCATTAACTCTCACACGGGCGTTCGGATTTGAGTATAGGGACATGACCACGTTGATAAAACCGGGTCCGAAACCGAATCTTTTTAGCGTCAATTGGATGAAATTCCAGCTGACCCGGTCAAACGCTTTCTCAGCGTCCGTTGTGACCAGGGTGAGCGGTAGATTATGTAGACGAGCATAGGTTATTAATTGCTGTACTTTGAGAGTATTGTCTCTTGCCTCCCGGGCGGGCACAAAGCCCACCTGGTCAGCGGAAACCAGATCAGGGAGAAGTCTGTTCAAGCGAGTGGCAAGGATTTTCGCCAGGATTTTTACATCGGAATTGAGGAGGGAGATGGGCCTGAAATTTTCAGGCCTGTCAGGGGGTTTCCCAGGTTTGGGGATTACCACTATGTGCGCTTCCAACATAGAGCTTGGAAGTCTGGACGATTCCGGTAATGAGGCGAACAGTCTTGTCAGCTCCGGAGCGATGACATCTGAATATACTTTATAATATTTCAGGCCAAACCCGTCGGGACCAGGGCTTTTGCCCGCTGGAAGATCTTTAATAGCCCGTTGCACCTCGTCTGAGGAGACTGGGAGCTCCAAGGTTTTCCTATCTTCCTCTGATATCACAGGTAGATCAGTAGCCTGAAGGTAGGTACCGACCTCCCCCTCCGCACGGGGACGAGCGGAGGGTACTCCTCCGTGCTCTGCTTGGTATTCCAGATTGTAGAGAGATTCATAGTATCTCCTGAAATCCGCTGCAATAGAGTCTGCATCCGAACGGACGCCTCCTTCCGCAGTAACAGTATGATGGACATAGGCTTTGATCTTTTTTCTGGCAACTGCCCTGGCCAGCAGCTTCCCCGGCCTATCGCCCTGTTCGTAGTAAATCTGTCGCAGGTGTAGGGCCTGTTTCTGATAGTCCTCCTGCAAGAACAGCAGGAGATCTCTCCTGGCCGCGGCCAATTGTGTCAGAACCATTTCGTCGCGTGGGGATCGCTTATGGTTTTGTTCCCGTATTTCAACCTTTTTCAATAAGTTGTCATAGCGTTCTCTCCTCAGTCTTTTAAGTCTTGCTTTGCGTGCGATCAAAAGCCCTCTTATTGTGCATTTATGCGCTTCCCATACTATGGGACTGCTGATCTCCTCACACGTATTTAAATGGAAGAATTCAATCAGAGAGCTCTTGATGTCTGAGTTAAATACCGGATCGTCCAGAAGCGTATCGTCGAGTCTCCACACAAAAGGAGTGATTGGCGTGTCAGGCCATTGAATAGAGCAGCGTACTGGCGCGTGGTCGGACCAAGTAATGGCAGATATATTGCTAGATCTGGCGATAGTCAGCCCAATGGAGTCCGTGAACAGATAATCTATTCTGGAATATTTACCGTGGGGATACGAGTAGAAAGTAAAGTTTTTGTCAGATGGGTGATGTGTGCGCCATATGTCATGGATTCCCAACTCTGCTAGTGAAACAGACATACGCTTTAGAACTTTATGTGGGGTGCTGGAGAGACCGTTGGAGGTGTCAAGGGTAGGGACGAGTGGGGCATTGAAATCCCCGCCAAGAAAAAGAATTCCAATTTGCATCTCCAAGATTTTACGGGTGACTTTCTGGAGAAAGAGGTGCTGGGAGGTATGTGGGCAGTATAAATTAGCTAACGTGATAGGCCTGTTATATATGGTGCCCGTGAGCACCAGAAATCTACCCTCAGGGTCTTTAAAGCTACTTATAAGCTGAAAGGGTACTCCAGCGCTAAAAATGATCCCGACACCGTTCTTTTTTTTTGTTGCTGAAGCAAAAAAGGCCAGTGGGTATTGTCGGTTAGACCACTTAGGTTCGTTATTTATCGCAAAATGCGTTTCCTGGATAAAGACAAGGTCTCCGCCCATTCTCTGCAAATCTCTTGTTGCAATGGCGCGCTTAGAAGGGCTATTAAGCCCTTTTGCATTGATCGTTATAAGTTCAAGCGGAAACGGCTTGCGCCTAACAGCCTGGCTCGCCATTATCTTTTATGAGTAAATATGCGGGGGGGGGGTGTAGAGAGGGGGTCCTCTGAGGGAGGGGAGGGTGCGAGAGAAGAGGAGAAGGGGAGGGAGAGAAAAAAAAAAAAAAAAAAAGGGGGGGGTGGGGAGAGAGAAGAGTTGAGACAAATGAAGAGAAAGGGGAGAGGTCAGGGAAAACAGTAAAGGAGTATGGGCGAAAGATCTTGCTTAGCAAGATAGGTAGGGAAAAGGTTAAGTATCGTGTACTGTGAACTGTATTGCGTGTGGGAGCAACAAAAACAATTAAACACAGTGCGAACGTATAGAAGTACTGAAACTACTTACCAAAAATCAGGGGTAGTTATCCCTGTGTGTATTGCATGTTAACATAAAATTTAATATGATTAATAGAAACCTATCTGAACCTTTGGAACAACTGTAATTAAGTTCGTTAGAGCTAACTCCCTGTGATATACAAATCGATAGTGTTGGGGTATTATAAGCGCTAGACCTATAGATCGCCATCTATTCGTACCCCCAGCTGTATTTTCTGTCAGCCCTAGTAATCATTATATATGGGTGCCAGGTATGTTTGCGTTGTAAAGACCCCTTTAGCAGAGTGTACCTATTCTATTTATACGTGATAAAGGAAGCAAAGAAGTGGGGGGCCCTTAAGAGACTGCTCATATAATGCAGGTTTAGCCCGGTAAAACCCATGTAGCCTGGATATCTAAAAGGGACCAGGTCTTAGTATAATATAATCTATGCCCTTGCCAGGGGGATCGCATATCCGCCACCTCCTCATGTAAAGTAAGCTCAGGCAAAGTAAGTGATATGAGGTTGCTCTATTATACGCTATGAGGCCAACTGTTCCCTGAATGGGTGGGTGCTAATGGGACTGATCTTTATCAGTGGGATTAGAGATAGTGGCGGAAAGCATGAGTGTATTAATTAATCTAGGCGAGTAGACAGCTGGGAGTACTACAGTGACAACTAGATAAGTGCAACATTAAAAATAAGGTGGTGTAGGCAATATTCAGATAAAATTAAAATACATCAAACAGTCATTATAAACATTATAGACATTTTGCAAAATATAAAACCTGTGATCTCTGAAGGTATGTTACGAGTTTCTTCCTGGATACAAGGTCAGTAAATGTCCAGAGTCATTCAATACCAACAAATGCAACCTGAATAGGGGAGAAAGCTGTTACAACATGTTAAAGTAACTGAAAAGCTTTAATTTACTGCATCAACATCAGCCACGGTGTTGCTGAGCCACCTCCTGGTCAATGCCAGCAGGGGCCCTGCGAGGTGGGTCCTCATGACGTGGGAGTTCAAGTTCCAAACCCAAGGCCTGACTAAAGCCAGGGAGATCCCCAGGGCATCTGAGGGTGTGAGAGATATTATTTTTTGTAGCAATTAAACAGGTGGGGAATCCCCATCTGTATGTGATGTTTTTCTCTTTCAGCGCTGAAGTAATGTGTCTCATATCTCTCCGTTTTTGCAGCGTTGTAGGACACAAATCTGAAAATACCTGAACCTCAGTGCCTCTATAGGTAATTGGATGCTTTGTCCTTGCTAATTTAAGCACTTCTTCCTTGTCCCGGAAAGATAAGAATTTAATAATTATGTCCCTAGGGGGGGCCCTGCTTGGTGGCTTAGGGCGTAAGGCTCTGTGTGCCCGCTCAATTTGTACTTCCTGAGCTGCAGCGTTATTTTTCAGATATCTGATGAAGTCTTGAATGTAAGGTTGTATTGCTGGGGGGTCAATCACCTCCGGTATGCCCCGGAGGCGTAGATTACTCCTCCTGCTCCGATTTTCTAAGTCTTCTATACGGTCCATTAAAGAATGAACCGTTCCGTCTTGTGCTTGTAGGAGGCTGGCTTGGTGCTGCACATCTGAGTTAATTGACTCCTGTTTCTCTTCTACTTGTGTGACACGGTGATTCAGGGTTCCTATGTCCCTTTTAAGTTCCCCAAACATGCTTTTGAAATCTAGCATGGCATTTTTAATGTCCTCTTTAGAGGATAAATGAGTGATGTCCTCCTTTGTAAGGTATCTGTGAAAGTTCAAAGTGGAACTGTGCTCCTGTGTAGGGAGAGCTGATGAGGGACCTGTTGTGTCAGGGGTTGATTTAGTATTAGACTGAACAGGGTCAGCAGGTATAAGATAATTATCCATAACAGAAGGCTGCAAAGTCTTAGAGGGTTTAGGATTCCTTTTACTGGTCATTGCAAGTTTGAGACTTAGATTTATAGAAAATTTGCAGACGTAGGCTTTGACGTGTATCGGATGGAAGGTGGGCTGCAGTAATGTGACTGCTCTCTGAGTTATAATTATAGAACGTCTGTGCGTCCGCTAGGCCGAAGGGGATGCAGTTAGGGGGCTTATAGGGCCTAACCGTTTCTGTGCTCGCCCGGGCTTTATTGGGGCCCAAAATAAGTCTATTAGTTCAGTTAGAGGGAGGTCTACTTTCCGTTATTAAAATTATATTACCCAGTAGTGGTCACCCTCCCAGGTCAGGTGAACAGACCCCCAAGGCTAGGCCGATGCACCACTGAGGCCTGTGTTCAAAGATAATATTGCTTGGGCCAGCGGCCGGACTCACCCTCAAGGCGCGGCAGTTTCCAGTTCAGAATCGTCTGATCTCCTCGACAGCGAAGGGCCTGATTTCCCTCTTAAATATCACAAGGGCTGGTTGCGGGTAAAGGAGGACCCCGCCCGCACTCGGGCTCTGTTTCGTGCTTCTACAATGTCCGCGGCATGCCACGTGGTCGCGGCTTTATTACCACTGCTGAAAGTAATGGCGCGATACCGCCACAGATACCCAGAGGATGTTCCTGTCAGCCCAAGGAGGAGCGTGGCGGGTCGTGCGGTCGTTCGATTGCCTCTGGTGAGTGTGCGGATGGGCTCCGCTCAAGTGGGCACCTTGTTTCTAGGCCCGGTCCTCGATCCGTATGGCTCTCAGTTGCAGGGCAAAGATGGTTGTGGCGTTCAGCTGTATTAAGTGTCCGTTAGAGGATCTGTAGTATTCTAGGCTCTAGGGAGCGAGATCTTAGCCCCCAACAGCTGAAATGCTTGCCGGTTCAGTAAGTTTATAAGCAATTACACACAAGGGACCACGGAGCTCTGTTAGTTAGCAGCCATCTCTGATCATGGCTAGGCTCCGCCCCCTGGTTGATATTTATTTATATATTTGCAATCTTATATTTATTATGTTGTTGTTTTAATTTAGTTTTTCTTTTATTTTTTCACTATATCTTTACTTTTTTATTTGTTAAATAAATATTTGATTTTTTTTTTTTTGTTTTTCTCTTTTTCTTATAGTTTTATTTTATCTCTGACTTCCGTTATTATGCTTCCTCTGGTCTGTCTTTCTTTTATTTGCTCTTTCCCTAAGCTTACCACTTTGTTTTTACCCTCTGCACTCCTTCTTACTGACTTCCTCTATCCGTCATTTTCTTTTCTCGTGACCACACCCCCCATTTTCTGACAAGGTCGACTTTCTCTCTCTGACTGACGCTGCATCACTCCCCGTCCATTTATTTACCTCCCTCTCTCTCTTAGTCGCATAATTTATATACTTTTAGAGTCTAAATTTCACATAATTTAGCAACGTTCTATTGTTTCTTCTCACACAGTATTTTTTAGGCTTATTTATAATCTACATATACTTTTAGTTTATTGTTATGTTTTAATTTATTGCAGTATTAATTATTTTCTTAATTATTGTTCTTTTATCGTTATTTCAATTTAAATTTGATCAATGCATTCATATTTGCTCCTTAAATTACTTATTTATTTTAAATAATATTTTATTTATATAATGTCTCAAGAAGTCACATTCCTTATCTGAGGAATCAGTTAAACACATGATCGACAATTCCATAAAAGAATTAAAACTGTTTCAGACAGTTATTAACTCTGTCAATAAAAATTCTGATTCACTCAGAAAAGCTACCCAAAAGAAAAAACACTTATCCAAAAAATTTAGAAATGAAAAATTTGAAAATGGAGCTTCTAGTATGCACAGATCAGACAAAAGAGTTAAGTCTCATAATTTAATTCATTTATCATCAGATTCAGATTTAGATTCTGAGATTATTGCTCCTACAAAAATGTGCTTCCAAGAGAAAGGTAGACTTAGAGGCCGAATTATAAAAAAAAAGTCTTTAATAACCTCAGATTTTTGGGTTCTTCAGACTGTTCCAGGTTTTCTCCTATATTTTTTGTCCCCTCCATTTAAAAAAAAAATCCCCTAAATCCAATTATTTTTTTCAGAAATGGATTCAAAACTTTTAGATCAGTAAATTTTAAATCTCAAGCTATAGAACTTGCTCCAGATTCAATGGACTCTTTTCTAAGCAATAAGTTTTTCGTAAAAAAGAAAGAAGGATCTCTTCATCCTGTGATAAATCTCAGAAATTTGAATGTCTTTCTTTCTTACAATCATTTCAAGATAGAGGGCATTCATCTTCTGAGAGATTGTTAAATGGACAAAGACTAGTTAGTCAGACTAGATCTAAGATACTTATCTAACAGTCCCCATTTATCTTTCTCATCACAAATTTCTCCGCTTTATTTGGAGAGACTCTATTTGGCAGTTTACATGTCTTCCCTTTGGCCTTTCCTCAGCCCCTTGGGCTTTTACAAAAAATTTAAAACCTGTAGTAGCCTGGCTAAGATTGCGAGGTATTCGTCTGATTATTTATTTAGACTGTATACTTTCAATGAATCAGGATCCTTCTCTTCTTCTTCTACATTTAGAAATTACATTTAATATTCTAAGAATTTGGGTTTCATAATCAATTACAAAAAATGAGTTCTATCATCATCTCAGAAATTAGTTTTCTAGGCTTTTTAGTAGACACAACTTTATTAAATTTAAAGTGAATGAGACCCTCTTCATGGGTCTAAAATGAGGAATCCGGCTTCTTCCAATCATGGCGTTGATTCAGACACTGATTCCCCCGGGGGGAAAGCCGTGATTGGAGGATGACCTATCCATCATTTCTGATGTCAGAAATGGCTTGCAACGACTGGAGGAAGCTGGAGCTGCTGTCAAGATTAAAAGGTAAGTTTTTTTTCACAACAGGAGTTAAATGTAAATTTTGATGAATTAAAATGCCCCTCTTTTTAATCAAATTTTTAAAAAACGGGCACTTTAGCATCAAAATTGAGATTCACTTTAAACTTACCCTCAGAGAAAATAAAAAAATATAAAGTTAGAGATTTCAAATCTTTTGAAGAAAAATTATTTCCCTATCCGGACTATTACTCGATTTTTGGGACTTCTCTCTTCTTCAATTCAAGCAATTTTCCCAGCACCCTTATGTTACAGAGCCCTTCAGAGATTAAAAATATACTATTTAAGGAAGGGTTTTTCTTATTCTCACAAAATTTCTTTATCATAAGAGGCCAGACAAGAATTGACCTTGTGGCTTTCCAATAAAAAAAAGCATGGAATGGGAAAGCTATATTTGGAAAAGCACTGGATATTATAATAGAATCAGGAGCAATCAATTTGAGTTGGGGTGCCAGATGTGGTTCTCAAATAACTGGAGGCAAATGGTCCCATTCAGAATGCAAATCACACATAAAACTTTTTAGAGTTAATTGCAGGTTCTTTTGCGATAAGAAGTTTTAACAAACAAAATTCCCCAGTTTCTATTCTTTTGAGGATGGACAATATCTCAGTGGTTCGATATCTGAATTGTTTGGGTGGAACTCATTGCAAACAGTTGTCAAATATCACAAAGGATTTTATACATCAATGTCTTCAGAACAATATTTCTATTCAAGCAGAATATATTCCAGGTCTCTCCAATTCTGCAGCAGATTGGGGCTCTCGGTATATCACAGACTCAAGCAATTGGAAATTACATCCATATCTTTTTCAGACTTTACAATCTATCTGAGGTCTTTTCTCCATAGATTTTTTTGCTTCTCATCTGAACTTTCAAATTCTTCCCTTTCACAGTTGGCACCCGGATCTGGAAGCTTTAGCCATAGATGCTTTTCTACAGAACTGGACACCCTTCAGGGAGGTTATGCTTTTCCAACAATCTCAATGAGTGTTGAATGTTGTCAGGAGGAACAAGATTTCCCTAGTTCTGATATCTCCCTTTTGGCCAACTCAGTCATGGTACCCTTCCCTATAAGAAATGTTATTTCTTTTGCCAATACTCCTTCCTCTAATGCCTTACCTCCTATCCAACCCAAATGGAGATTTTCATGACCTAGTACTTCAAGGTTCGCTTCAACTTATTGCATGGACGATTTCAGGGGATCCTGGGCTTCCGAAGGGCTTTCATCATTAGCTAAATTGTTATTACAAGATTCCTGGGCATTAGGAACTAGGAAATGTTACTTATCATCATGGTCTAAATGGTCTAGCTGATGCTGTCAAATACATTTGGGTCCATTTTAAGCTCCTTTGAGTGAAATCTTAAATTTTCTTACTTGTTTGAGTCAAGATTAGCCTATAGATCTATTAATGTGTATAGATCAGCTATTTCAGCTGGTCATGAATTGTTTAATAACTCTTCTATAAGTCTAACATATTTCAGTCCGTAGACTCATGAAGTCTATGAAACTCAAAAGACCTCCTTCTGCTAAGCACTCTTTCTTTTGGGATGTTAATTTAATCTTCTCTCTTTTTCATTTGTGGCCTTCTAATGTTTCCCTTTCTCTTAAACAACTTTCTTGTAAACTTGCTACTCTTCTGTGTTTATTATCTTGCAAAATAGTCTCTGATGTTAAGGCTATTGTTTTTTCATCTAAGATGTTTTCTCTGCAAGGACTTATTTTTAATACTTCTAGAAGAACTAAATCTATGTATTCTTCTATATTTTATCCTTATTTTATTTTTCTTAATATGAACGTAGAACTATTTATTTTAGAAATTCTCATTCTCCTTCTAATCAACTTTTGATTTCTTTTTCTTCTCCTCATTCTTTTGTCTCTACTACTACTATTAGTTGTTGGGTTAAATGGGTAATGAACGAGGCTGGTGTAGATAAAAATTTTTCCTCTTACTCTATCTGTGAGCTGCCGCTTCAAAAGCATTTTAAATGCTGCTGATTGGTTTTCAGATTCAGTTTTTAGAGAATTTTATTTGAAGCCTATTCATTCTATTCCTCATCTTTTGCTAGACTGATATATTTTTTAGCTTTAAACTTGCAAAATATGAGTCTAAAATTCTGATTATCCTAACTTTGTGAAGAAATAATCTAGATTTTATAAAAGAGACAGAGACGATTATTTTACCTCCCTATACCCTTACCCTGTTTGTATTTGATATATTTTATCAATCAATTTATATTTTTCATCTCCAGCATCCTCTTCTGGATTCTGAACTTCCAAATCATACAGATGTATCTCTGCGAGGTCAAGAATTAGTTTGTAGAATTTTTATCTACTTCTCCAGGACTGCATCCTTCATCTCAAGTTTTGTTTCATAGACTTTGTTTTAAATTTTTTCTGTATTTTTTTCTTGTTCCTATTCATGTTTTTTCTCTCAGTTTTTGGATTAATTCATGAAGATCATAACATCTACTTCTTCTCGAGCATCAAAGATCAAAGAGGCAGTTGGGATACTTTTGGACAATTTGTAACAGAATGAACTTTTCTGATTGGTCTGCTTTAGATAACACTATCCAGGGTTGTTTTTCATTGGTTACTTTATTCATTTCTATTGTTTTTATGTAAAATATTAAAATTATTTACTGTTACTTTGAAAAGCTGTTGAGCAGTAAAGGAAAAGGTTATGCAAAATAATCGTCTCTGTTTCTATAATAAAATATAGATTATTCCTTCACAAAGCTAGGATAATTGGAATTTGTAATGTTTATTAATAAGAGGTAAAAATATTCTATTTTCTGAGAAAGATAAACAGGACTAATAGTTTAAGATGTTTGTTTACTGAGCTGAATGTGCTACTTATAGAGCATGGCTAATGGAGAGTAATAAACTGAAGATACATCACAGTGGTATAATTTATATTATTAGCTTTATGAGTTTGTAATATTTTTTATAGAGTATTTCAAGCTATGCTTATTAATAGTGTATCTACTCTACAGTGACTTTTCTATATATTACTATAATTGTGGGATAAATATTTTGACTAGTGTTTCAGCAGCCCATATTTACAAATAATAGTGTTAATTGAGGATGTTTATACATTGTTTTGCTTTATTTATTTCTAGCAAACATTTATGTAGATTCTGTCACAAATATAAACTAATTTAATTGTCAATTTATTATAGCATTGTTACTTTCCTGTGTTTTTTGGTTGCCATAGTTACTGTCTACTGGATAATAACATATCACAAAGTAATGTAAACACAGTATATATATATATATATATATATATATATAATTTTTATTTTTGTTTGTATGTTATATAATATACAATATGTGCTAATTGATTAAAGGGTCATAAAACCAAACATTTTCTTTCATGACTTTGAACATGCAATTTCAAACAACTTTCAAATTGACTTTTATCATCATATTTTCTTCATTTTCTTGTTATCCTTGTTGAAAAGCAGGAAGGTAAGCTCAAGATTGTGCACATGTCTGTAGCACAACTGCTGCCATATAATACTGCAGACAGGTGCACACTCCTGAGCTTTCCTAACTGCTTTTTAACAAAGGATAAAAAATACAAAGAAACTTGATGAAAAAAGTAAATTGGAAAGTTGTTTGAAATTGTATGTTCTATCTGAATCATGAAAGACAAATTTTTGGCTTCGTGTCCCTTTAATATAGTTTTTGGGGTTTTTTTTAGGAAAATTGTATTTTTTCAAAACCAATTGTGGCAACCTTTCTTGTAGTTTTAAAAACATAAACTTTTTATTAGTTGAATTTCTAAATCCAATGGGATCTTTGCCTGTTGCCTGCTTCACACGGTTATGTGTGACAATCAGGTTCTACCGTTGTTTTTCACAGACTGTCCTGTGTGGGAGAGTACACAGGAGTCAGTGCTATACAGCGTTGGGTGGGGGAAGGATGTCTTTCCTCACTAAAGGAAGAAGGCCGCATTCTGTGGCCTTACCTGTGTGAAATCCCAGCTAGATATTATCCCAAGAAGCTTTTTCTCCTGGCTTAATTAAGCAGCGGTGGAAATAATGTTAGCACTCAAGTAAGCGGGTTCCTGGGAGAGTGTGTGTGACTGGTTGCAAGTTAACTTTAATTCTGTTCACACTATTGTAGTTAGTTGGTTCATTATAAATTCATTGTTTGGATTATCGGGCATCCTGTTACTGCTGTTTAGTCTCACAAACTCTACTATCTGCATTACATTCATTAGATACTGTTTTTTTATTAAATGGGGTCTGACTTATTATTGTGTATGTGTGTGGGGTATTCACTCTCTCAGTGACGTGGTTCCATGAGAAGTATTTTCATTGAGTGTGGGCACTGTAAACTACTTTGGTCAATAATGTCACAGTCTTTCACCCCAATAGGAGTTTCCTTTGAAACATCTAAGGTGACTGCCTAATCTGTACCATATTTTCTGAAGATGGAGAAGAAAGTGGCTACACGTTTATGCAAAAGTGGATTTTTCTAATAAAACATTATAATAATGAAGATCTCCAAAGTGTACAGCTTTGCTGTCTAGATGTTTTCCCAAACAAAATGTTTGCATCCAAGTTCTATAAATGTTATTTAATATAATTCATTCTAGGAGATGTATTGGAGTTACATTTCTTTAGCAAACAAATAAATACAGCAACACCATCTTACAGTTACAAAATCAACTCATGCTTTTAATATATGTAAAAAAGAGACAAAGATTTTTGTATCCCTTCTCTGTATGCATAAATAAACATATTTATACATCTTGATACCATGATATATTTTTGTATCAGTATATGCTCTGTGTATAGTTATATCTCTCCCCTGTCTGTTCTCTTACACTGGCTATTGTTAGCCTCTTTACACCTTTCATCTCATATAAATACACATATAAATAGACAGATGATAGATAGATAGATAGATAGATAGATAGATAGATAGATAGATAGATAGATAGATAGATAGATGATAGATAGATAGATAGATACTTACTGTTGATTTAGGGTCAACTTCAACCAAAAAATTTTCAGTATTGTTGTTTGCGGTTTCTAATTCCAAGATTTCATCTGTAGGGTTAAACAACTTAATGAAACAACGGGTCCATCTATGAGAAATAATTAGGAAAAAAATTGTATTTGTTAGATTACAGAGCAAAGAAGGATCTTTCTACAGTGCCAAAACAAAAATTCACATTAATGTGCGTCACTATATTTGACTGTTATTGCACTTCATTATATCTTATATTACCTATTCACTAAAACTAAAAAATAACCTGAAGGGTTATCAGAAAATAAACTGTACTTTTGGTACATTATTGTCATATTTTAATGACCATTTAAATTGATCTGGTATGCATTGTATTTGTATAAAAGCAGATGTATTGTGTTGCCTGGAATTGTGTAACATAATATGTGATTCCTCAACTACAGTAAACTTCTTAACTGTTTAAAATCCTGCAGTTTATTGTATAACATATTCACACCTCACATTTATAGTGTTATAGATGATGAGGACTATACTAACTTTCCAAATTCACAGTGGACTTCAGGGAGTGTAGTAGGCAATGGTTGAACTGCTTCCAAAAGTAATTTATACCAAAATTCTTCAAACACATCCGACTGGAAAATAACTCTGGGGAAAAAACAAAAGAAAAAAAAAACATACTCTAAAATGCATGTAAAATCATATGGGCCAAAACTGCTTACATATATGGCTTAATGGAGTTAAAACATAAAGTTCATATTATGTTATATTATATATGTTTACATGGAATTTCAAATCACACTTCTAAACTATTAAAATATGTATCTACAATAATATTAGAAACATTTTAAAACTAATATTAGAAACATTTTAAAATTCTGATTTCAAGGATGGGTAGCAACATATTTTGACAATATGTATGTGTGTGTGTGTGTGTGTGTATATATGTGAATTTGCTTTGTTCTCTTGGTGTTCTTTGTTGAAAGCTAAACCTAAGTAGGCTCATATGCTAATTTCTATTCCCTTAAAGGCCACCTCTGATCTCAGTGCATTTTTATACTTTTTTACAGCTAGACAGTGCTAGTTCATGTGTAGCATATAGATTACATTGTGCAAGTCTGTCAAAAGAACTGAAATAAGGGGGTAGTCTGCAGAGGCTTAGATAAAAGGTAATCACAAAGGAAAAAAGTATATTAATATAAATGTGTTGGTTGTGCAAAACTGGAGAATGGGTAATAAAGGGATTATATATCTTTTTAAACAATTCAATTCTGAAGTAGACTGTCCCTTTAAATCTGCTGTTTTTGAACTGCCTATATCTCTTGCTGTTATCACAGAGACAAGTCTCTTATGTTTGTACCTGCTTAATTCCTTAATTAATAGCTATTTGTGATAACCTACTCATATATGGAAACCCTGACAAGATTACATGTATGAATATTACATATGTGTATGTATGAATTTTATTATATATTATAATTATATATTATATTTGTTTTCTAACAAATGCTAAATTGTTACCAAAACAGGGATATTTATTTCATTTCCACTAAACAAATATTTAAATTAATGCACCCAGACATTTTAAGAAAATGAGGCCTAGATTACGAGTTGTGCGTTAGCCTTAAAAAGCAGCGTTAAGAGGTCCTAAAGCTGTTTTTTAATGCCTGCTGCTATTACGAGTCTTGAAGGTACAGGTGTACCGCTCACTTTTTTGGCCAGACTCGGAAATACTGCAAATCCACTTACATCAATTGCGTATCCTATATTTTCAATGGGACTTGCATAGCGCCGGTTTTACGAGTCTGACAAAAAGTGAGCAGTAGACCCTCTCCTGTAAAGCCTGGTACCGCATTTTAAAGTCAGTAGTTGAGTTTTACACTACAACGCCGTAGCATAAAACTCTTAACTAAACTGCTAAAAAGTACACTAACACCCATAAACTACCTATTAACCCCTAAACCGAGGCCCCCACACATCGCAAACACTAAAATAACATTTTTAACCCCTAATCTGCCGAACCGGACATCTGATTGGAACAGCCAATAGAATGCCAGCTCAATCCTATTGGCTGATTGGTTCATAAGTATAATGTAGGTGGCGGCGTTGTCCAGAGCGGCGGATTAGGGGTTAATATTATAATGCAGGTGTCAGATTAGGGGTTAATAAGTGTAAGATTAGGGGTGTTTAGACTCGGGGTTCATGTTAGGGTGTTAGGTGTAGACATAACTTTTGTTTCCCCATAGGAATCAATGGGGCTGCGTTAGGAGCTTTACGCTGCTTTTTTGCAGGTGTTAGGTTTTTTTTCAGCCGGCTCTCCCCCATTTATTCCTATGGGGAAATCGTGCACGAGCACGTTTTACCAGCTCATCGCTAACGTAAGCAGCGCTGGTATTGAGGTGAGATGTGGGGCTAAATTTTGCTCTATGCTCACTTTTTTGCGGCTAACGCCGGGTTTGTAAAAACCCGTAATACCAGCGATGTCTATGAGCGGTAAGCATAAACTGCTTGTTAGCACCGCACAGCCTCTAACGCAAAACTCATAATCTTGGCGTGAGTAAATACTGACAAAATTAGTCAGTATTCATTAGTGTCCTTTAAATGGTGACCAACATTCATACAAAAAACTCCTTCTTACACTTGGAAAGGCTTAAAAGGCTTAGGTGTATCTAAATATTTCTGTGCATTAGAAACCATCAAACGCTGTGTTTCACTTCTTCAAGGGTGCATGAATGTAGTAGTAGTAAAAGTGTAATCAATTCTTATAACGAATTTAATGATTACATTCAGCACCTTATATCAAAAGTCTTATTGCAAAATCACAGATAGTAAATGAGCCGTTAAATAAAAACTCAGTGTGTCCATTCCAAAATCATGGTAACTTCAAGTAGCTGTTTCATATATTACGGTTTTAAATAACCCACACCGGTATAGTTATAGAAACAATAGTATGTTAAAACACCGGTCCTACTCACTGCAGGGAGGGTAGATGTCAGCTCCGACTTGTACCTTCTTTTTCCACCGCAAACAGGTAAGTTTAAACTTGTGTCCAAACTTTTCAAAGTTACTAAGCACACCAGGTTGTTAGATCACTGATTGAACACTGCACCAGCAGTGATAAGTATCCAGAAAGACAAAGTTACACCTAATTGCAGATTCTCCAATGTAGCGTTTTCCCTTACGCTGTAAAATATCAAAATCATTCAAAGGGGGGTATTGAAGAGATGCAGGCTGCACAAAAAATGGATTATTCGTAAAAAACAAGACTTTATTTCATCCTTTAAAATATATACAAGCACAATCCATGGTAGTTACCCATACACACAGGGAGAAAAGGCTGCTACCAACGCGTTTCCTGCTCACAGGGAGCACTTCATCCTGTGAGCAGGAAACGCGTCGGAAGCAGCCTTTTCTTCCTGTGTGTATGGGTAACTACCATGGATTGTGCTTGTATATATTTTAAAGGATGAAATAAAGTCTTGTTTTTTACGAATAATCCATTTTTTGTGCAGACTGCATCTCTTCAATACCCCCTTTGAATGATTTTGATCCTTTAAATGGTTAAATGCTTACCTTTAGCAAGCTGGAGAGATGTGCTAACCTGCTAATCTTCTTTACAAAGCCCCAGCCACCATAATAGGAGGGTATGGTCACATATATATGACAATACCCCACCACCACATAATATTGACTTTTTATATAAATTAAAAATGATAAAATCCCATTATCACAAAGCCTGCTGTACTCATTTGTTTGTGAAATAAACATGAATGTAAGAACTGATATATAAAGAAGAAATATTTTTTCTATTTTGTTGATAATAATAAATCCTTGTTATTTAATGTTTTTTTCTTTTTTTTATTAATGATAAAATCCCATTATCACAAAGCCTGCTGTACTCATTTGTTTGTGAAATAAAGGTGAATGTAAGAACTGATATATAAAGAAGACATATTTTTTCTAGTTTGTTGATAATAATAAATCCTTGTTATTTAATGTTTTTTCTGTTTTTTAATTATCCTATTATTTGTAAGCAAGGTTTACTGCAAACTTTCATTTTCTTTCTTACCTTCCCAGTGAAATTCCTTTTTTAGTTGGGGAATAATTTACAGTGTAAGAAAGAGTTTCTTTTGCTTGCAGTGTAAAAATATTTTCTCCTGTGAGTCCAGAACCATCCACAAGCACATTCACATGCAGTTCTTTATGTGTTGGATTACTGATAGGAATTTCTATTCCCCTAGTTCCCTAAAAATAATAAACAGAATAAAATAAGTTTAACAATTAAGAAAAAATATAAATAATTAAAATACTGATTAATAGTACATTAGTTATCTTCAATTATGTGAAAGCAAAGGTTTATTATTAAAGGGTCATGAAACCCAAAACATTTCTTTCATGATTCAGATAGAGAATAACATTTTAAACAACTTTCTAATTTACTTCTATTATCTAATTTGTTTCATACTCTTGGTATTATTTGTTGAAGTAACAGCAATGCACTACTGGTTTCTAACTGAACATATGGGTGAGCCAATCACAATCTGTATATATATTCAGCCACCAATCAGCAGCTAGAACTTCTTTGCTGCTCCTGAGATTGCCTAGAAAAACATTTCAGCAAAGGATAAGGGGGAAGCAAATTAAATAATAGAAGTAAATTGGAAAGTTGTTTTAAATTGTATTTTCTATCTGAATCATGAAAGACATTTTTTGGGTTTCATGTCCCTTTAATGTAATATATGTGTATGCATCTGTGTGTGTTTGCTTGGGGTTTCACTGTATTATATGCAATATAATTATTTTAACTTATCAGTAAAGCACCATATACTCCATAGAGCACAATAATAAGTAAAACGCTATAGGACAACATTGACATTGTACAAAAGACACATATACATGAGACCTAAAGGGACACTGTAGTGGTAACATTTTGCTGATTCCTTAGTGATATTTTTTCCTACTCACCATGGAACTCTCTGTGTTTAACCCTCACAAAGGGAATTGAACACATAGATAAAGACGGTCAGCCAATCAGCAGTAGCAGCCATATGACCCCACCAATCACTACTTTGTTCTGCTTGAGTGCAACAGTGCTTGCCACTGCTTGTGCAATGCTGCCCCCTGCTCGTATGCAGTCGAATGTCAATCAACCCAGTTGGAGAAGAGCAGCGGATTGAGAAACACCACTTTATAGTTGGCGTAGCAGGTTTGGAAGCAGTGGTCTTGCATGACCAAGTCCACAGCCACATGAGCTCCAAAGCTGCATTTACAGCTTGTTAGATGGAGCCCATAGAGTTTAACAGTCAGTATTGCAAAATTAACATGTTCAAACAAACTAATACGTTATTTTTACACTACAATGAACCTTTAAACATAAAAATGCCTAATGACAAAACGCTAACTGTCTGGAGAAGACTGATATTTCTCAAGTGATAGCAAGATGTATACTAGGGTTTCTAAATAAATCCTGCAGAAGGATACTGTTAAAACTCTAACTTTGAGGCTGTGGGTTATACATATTTGTATATATACATATTAACACATAAATATATATGTACAGTATATAAAAATATACATATATATTTACAGGGAACACACAATTCCCCATAGACGGCAATGTAAAGGCACTTTTCAGTGCGTTTTTTTCTAATACCCCACACCCTCCATTTTTAACCCCTAAAAACTGCTTCATGCAGGGTTGTTTTTTTTTTTTAATTCTACAATTTTTAAAAAATATTTTATAATATAACCCTCACACTTTATTTTGGGGCCAATTGGGGGACATTAATCAGGAGATCTGATCTCTGGTTAAAGGGACAGTCAAGTCCAAAAAAACTTTCATGATTCAAATAGGGCATGCAATTTTAAACAACTTTCCAATTAACTTTTATCAGCAATTATGCTTTGTTCTCTTGGTATTCTTAGTTGAAGGCTAAACCTAGGAGGTTCATATGCTAATTTCTTAGTAAAAATAAATAAATTAATGGTGGCGCAAAAAAAAACGATGCTGATTCATCACCTGGGACACAGGTCCTTGTTTGGGCATCTTGCCGAAGATTGTTCCTTATAAAGTGCAATAGGATTGCTTGTTTTCAATGGACATTTCACACTCATATGTACCCCTGTGTTTTAAGTTATGCTGGAAGTAACCATTTCGCAATAACTTTAATAATACTTAGTATCAATTTAGATCCAGTATTTGATACACTTGTATTCATTTCACCATTAATTTGGAGACTTTGTTACCCACATACTTGAGTATTTAGCCAAGAATGGATTGCCATATTCTTCATTTTACATACTGTACTACCTCAGGGTCATAGCAATATTAATTATTGGTTTAGATACCGTCGGTGCTATTAGCCACATAGCTGCATTTTAGTTAATTTTATACAGTTGTATATTTATTTTTAGCTACAATTATTATTTATTTTAGGATTTAATTGGCACTGGTGTCATTATAGATTTATTGGTTTTAAATTGTATTACCTACTAATAAATTATTTATTTGCCAGATTTAACGTATTAAGACTTTACTCTCTCTTTTTCTTAATCCTGATGCTACTAGCCATTTGGCTATATTCTCATGTGAGACATTTATGATTAGAAACAGCTATATTTTTAGAGTTTGATATCCTTTACTAGATAACCCCCTCCCCCATTCTGTGGGAAACAGCATCTTTTTTTGCGCCATTAATTTATTTATTTTTATTTAGCTAACGGTTTTGGGAATATATCGTTGTCTTGGTGTGCAGTATTCCCATCTGCCCTGGACAGGTATATCATCCCCTTTTTAGCTTGCTAATTTCTTAGACCTTGAAGGCCGCCTCTGCATTTAACAGTTTTTCACCACCAGAGAGCATTAGTTCATGTGTTTCATATAAATAACATTGAGCTCATACACGTTAATTTACCCAGGAGTGAGCACTGATACAATGCAAGTCTGTCAAAAGTACTGAAATAAGGGGGCAGTCTGCAGAGGCTAAGATACAAGGTAATTACAGAGGTAAATGGTGTATTATTATAACTGTGTTGATTATGCAAAATAATTAAGGAATTATCTATCTTTTAAAACAACAAAAATTCTGGTGTTAACTGATTGATTTAAATTATCTCATAGTTGTACAAAGCCTTATAATTTATATTGCATCAACAGATTAAATTTTTATTTTTTCAGATTACACCAGTATTAATAAAACAGAACTGCTAACAATAATATAGAACACAGCACAAATCATATACAATTCTTTTAAACCATACTAGTAACTACATGTCAAGGTCAGAAATATTACTGTATATCACAAGTCCTACATTTCCTTCCCAGCAGGAGTCCCATTAAAAAGAGATGACTAGAAGTAGATTTTATACCATGCTGGTAGACATGTTTTTTTTCTGTGTCTTTGATAATAGGACCAGTAACACAGTAAAGTCTTAAAGGTCGGTGGGTTTTTTTTTTTCTTGACTGATTTAACATTTTTAAATGTCATAGATAGTTCAATACTTTCATATTAAACATGGGGATTAAAAAAAAAAAGGTAAGGAGCCTAATTAATAGATAACAGTCCTATCGTACAAAAGACCCTCTAAGCTTTCATTGCATCCGATAAAAACATGAAAATGTCAACTAGAAAAAGGTGAGCACACTTTTAAGATTTAAACTTCAGCATTTTAATATACAGGTACAAGATACTGGAACATTTCACATTGTTAAGCAAAGGAAATGATTTTCACCAAAATGTTGTACGTTAACCCCCTGTAGTACAAAGAAGTGCACATTAAAAATTGATTTGCACTAAAATAATATACAAAAAGTAGATAAATAAGATAATTTACATAAACAATAGTAATATACATTATTTGTTTATTCGTTTTAAGCATGATTTCATACAAACATCCACACTATTAATATATTACATTGCTAATATATTACAAATATTGCATCTTCACACCAGATAGATGTCTCCCAGCATCCTCCCAAAGTGACTCTGAACTAAAGTTGATGGGACTGGGACATGAAAGTCAAAATAAATAGTCAGGATTCAAGTAGAGTAGGTAATTTTAACATACTTTTTAAAATGTACTTCTTTATTAAATTTACTTAATTATCTTAGTATCCTTCATTGAAAAGCATAACTAGGTCAGCTTAGAAGGATAAATGTATCACTGGAAGCTAGCAGGTGGTTAGTGGCTACACACATATGCCTCTTTTTATTGGTTTATTAGATGTGTTCATCTTGCTCCCAACTAATTATATGCAAGCAATAGTGCAATAAAACACTTTTATTCCTTTAGATCTAAAGGTTAACATTATTATTATTGTATTTCTTAGTGTGATACCTGCCTAAAATTAAAGGGTTTTTTTGTGGGGGGGTTTTACAGCAGGTGTAGAGACAAATAATGGCAAAATATTCCTTAAAATAATTTACCAATTTCAGATTTTAAAAAGGATCACTTATTTTATTAATGTTTACAAAGAAGATTCAGATTACAATTAAACTGGCTGCCTGTTTCAAGAAATGAAATATTTAAATATTTGATACATATATTTAAACAATGTACACATACATGGGAAGACAACTATGTCTCTAAAGTCACAGCACAAAGCAGGCAAAGCAGCAGAAATAAAAATACTGTTTTCTATCTAAGGTTCCAAAACCATAGTCTAAAAAAAATCTGTACTTTACAACATCTCCCTCTGGAAACAAAACATGATGTATAGATGTTTGCTGTGGTTTAATAAGTTATCGTTTCATATACCTCATGGGTGTGACTGTACTTTATGTCCCATTACCTTGCACAACTGCAAAAGCAAGTTTTAAAGCCCAAGGGACAGGATGCTAAAGGAGCTTCATCCATTTAAATTATTCCCACTTCTAGAGATCTGACAGTATGAAGTTGTGGTGATAGTTATTTGCTAAACAGGAACAACACAGAGGGAGAAACTAGCATAGGCTAACAACCTCATATATTAATGTAGTAAATGAGATCTCAAGGCTGTAATGAATTTTATTACAGCAAAGTCAGAATTTGTTTATTTAAAAAGAAATCTTATTTTAAAAAGTCTCTCTCTCTCTCTATCTATCTGTATGTCTGTCTATCTATCGATCTATCTATCTATCTGTATGCCTGTCTATCTAGATACACAATACTAAACATAATCAGCTCACAGAAACCTTTATCCACCCTCTAGTAGCACACACACACAAAGCTAAAAATCATCAGCTCAAAAAAAAGAAAGAAACCACCCTCTGTCAGTACAGTTGGTGTACAGGTGTTAGGTACATACAATATAATACTAATACTAAAGAGATAAGTATTGAGAGCACTATTAATCAGTAGCTTCATTTTAGGGGAAATTTACATATAAGACTAGTGGCTGAATGTATGACAACAGAAAAAAAAAACACAAACCAGGGCCCACATTTTATCCTTTTCCCCCAGGGACAGTCTAGTCAAAATTAAACTTTCATTATTCAGATAGGACTTGTAATTTTAATCAACTTTCCAATTTACTTTTATCATCAAATTTGCTTTGTTCTCTTGGTATTCTTATTTTAAAATAACCCTAGGTAGACTCATATGCTAATTTCTAAGCCCTTGAAGGCCGCCTCTTGTCACATGCTTTTTTAATTGCTTTTCACAACAAGAAACTGATAATTCATGTGGGCCATATAGATAACACTGTGTCCACGCCCGGGTAGTTAGGGACAGTCAAGTCCCAAAAAAACTTTTGTTTCAAATAGGGCATGCAATTTTAAACAACTTTCAAATTTACTGTTATCACAAATTTTGCTTTGTTCTCTTGATATTCTTAGTTGAAAGCTAAACCTAGGAAGTCTCATATGATAATTTCTAAGCCCTTGAAGGCCACATCTTATCAAATGCTTTTTTATTTGCTTTTCACAACAGGGGAGAGCTAGTTCATGTCAGCCACATAGATAACATTCTGATCACGCCCATGGCTTGTGGCAGACACGGCACTAATTGGCTAAAATAAAAGTCAATAGATAATAAATAAAATGTCATGTGATCAGGGGACTTTCAGAAGATGCTTAGATACAAGATAATCACAGAGGTAAAAAGTATATTAATATATCAGTGTATTGGTTATGCAAAACTGGGGAATCGGTAATAAAGGGATTATCTATCTTTTTAAACAACAAAAATTAAACAGTACTAAATGCAAGTCAATAGGTAATAAATAGTTATAGTCATGTGATCAGGGGGCAGTTAGAAGATGCTTAGATACAAGGTAATCACAGCGGTAAAAAGTATATTAATATAATTGTGTTGGTTATGCAAAACTGGAGAATGGGTAATAAAGGGATTATGTATCTTTTAAAACAATAAAAAATTATATTGTAGACTGTCCCTTTAAACTTCTTTAGTGTAGGCCCTGCAATACAATCTCCTAAGGGGTTAACCCTACCACTAAGCAATCCCCCATAGCAACCTCTCCTGCCTTTTTGGTCAGCAGCAACAGGTTTTCATTTTGAATATTAGCCTATCCATGGTTATCCATAATTCAAAAACATAATTAGTCACATTTGGGTAAACTCTTTATAAAAGGAGGAACTGTGGAAGTAGGACAAACAATAGCGTAGACATTGCATACACTGGACCTGCTGCTACCTAGAAAAAGCTAAAGAATAACATTAACACAATGAAGGGGTTAACTGGAGAACTTTTCCACTGTTGCAAATTTTTTTTTTTTTGGGGGGGGGTTTAGGTGTTAGGTGTTTCAAGCCAAGTAGCTTTGTGAGTCCAAGAGGAAGACACAAATGGTGAGTATTTATCACTCTGAATGTTATCCAAGCACTTTGGCTACATTAGTGGACATAACCTCCTAGTAACAGTCCACAGAACAAGTAGTACAAAAAACCTTTATAATTGGTAGCAGGTGGGCTACCAGGGTCAGCAACAGTGAAGACACAAAGGAGCAGAACCACATTCCAAAATAAGGTCAAAGTTAATTGCCAAAGGTGAAACACTAGGAGAGACCCAAGAAGTAAAATTATTAGGGAAAAAGTATTCTGGAAAACAAGGTATAAAGTCAGGAACCAGATATTCAAAGATATTGTTTACACCCAAATATAAACAATCCCAACAAATGGTTGCCAAACAAACAAAACTGACACATACACAAACACCATGGTTTGAAACAAAAATCATGCCAAAAATGACATGAAAATAACAGAACATGAAAACTCATAAGAAATAACTACCTGGAAGGCTCGACATAGAAAAATAGCCACACTGAGAATGATGCAAAATATAAACAAGAGGCACTTATTATCCAAAGTATAACAGAGTTTTAGGAACATTGTAATAAAAAGACCACTGATTGGGGAAGTTTATGATGACAGAACTGCAATAAGGGTAATTGGGTAATTACAATCAACTTAGTTGTAAGAAGGAACTTAGTTCTAAGAGGGGGTCTCATAGAAGTAGATTTTATTGGTGTAGGAGAAAGTTGTTATTTCATAGGACTGGGTCTAATAATTCTTCAGGAAGAACATGGTTAGGGGTAATATGATCAATGCGTTGGAGTTAATAGAGTTCCAGGATGTCCACAGTTAATGACATGCAGATGCCCCAAAGAGAGTTTATTGTGGTAAGAGATTTCCAGTTTGGGCTAATTGAGATGTGGGGTTCCCACTGGGAGTTAATTGCAAACTGTCACTAAATAGCAATTTAATTGTGATGCTGTTGCAAAAATTGAGCTGTCATAAGAAATATCTACTGCAGTTTTTTATACACATGCTCCATTTATGAGATATAACAGATATGAGCCTTAGGTCATGCAATTTAATCTACAAATTAACAGTTCTAAATACATAATGCAAACAACTACAACGTGCAGCTATATTTGAAACATCTGCTGTGCAAATGATAAACATAAGTTATAGGATGCAAACTTCTGTCACCCAATGTAACACCTTACAAATGAAAAAATAAATATAAAGGTCTTTTGCTTTTCCCCTAAAATAATATTTATTTATTTTGTATTATATTGCAAAGTCTTCCATCTTTTAATAGATAAAACATGTATTAACAAAACCAATATTTTTCTCTTTCTGTTCTTCCATCCCTTAATGGAAGTGGTATTTCAGCACAGCTGGAAAACTTATATTGCTGTTCCATTTTTGTTGTGTTGTGAATTAGTGAGGCTGATTTAAAAATCTCTTTCAGAATAAATAGAAAATATTCTGCTATGTGCAGTACATTGGATTATGAAATGTGCAATACTAGTCCTAAAGCCTGTGTACACGGGTCAAAATCCCCATCCACTTGGATCCCCTCTCTCTCCCTTCCCTGCTGCTCTCAAAAAAAAATTCTGTAGTGCAGCAGTCCCACCCACTGCTGCCCCCCTCCTGCTCACTCCCGCTCCCCTCCAGCCCCCCTCCAACATTGGGCTGCCCCACCCGACTCCTTCCTAACCTGTCCCTCTCTGCTTTGGTAGCTCTAAAAGATTATTTCTGCACTGTCCCACTCGTGGGGCATGCAGAACTAGCGCAATCTCACTACTTTTACTTAAGCCCAGGGCTTAATTACCAGCGTCGTCCTTGCGTATGGTGCTGGTCGTTAAGGGGTTAAGGCCAAGTCTCTACTGCACATAACTGCATTGGACAAACATACTTGGCCTTTTATAATATAGGATTATCTTCTTATGTTGCACTTTTAAATACCCACTATCGTGTTTGCACGACTCGTGGGTGTTAGTTTATTTTAGGCTCTATTAAAGTCTACGGGGGAATGCAATTTTGCTTTTGTGACTTTTCAATGTCAATTTGTTACCGCAACTTTGTGAATACAAGAGCACAAACTTTTGTAATTTCTACTTTTAATAAAAGCGCAAATCTCTGTGTGCAAAAAATTACTTCTAGTCGTTTTCACGCTCGAACGTAAGTGCAAATTACTGCTTCACTAGTAACCTGGCCCTAAATCCATTTTTATAAACATAGACATACATACAAAATAAGTAAGTCTACGCTGCAAACGTAATATGAGTATGTTTCTATGGGTGCCACAATGTTGAAATCTAGCTTTCACTGCATTCCAGTGCTGACCTATTAACAGCAAATCTCTTTCATATACCTACAGTAAAACCTAGGTAACAAAATGGTGGCACATTATGAAAACAATAACACTTCTGCAGTTTACAATATCAAATAATAGAGCCAATCAAAGTCAGGGAAATATATAAACTGTATTTTTAAGTCAGCAGAATAACAGATAAATGCAACTTATTTATTGACACTCTATGTATCAAATGTCAACAACTTAGCTAAAAATGGCTACGTAATTTTATGCTAAATTTAATTTTTTTAAATTCATATGACACGTAAAACAGACATTCCAGTTGAAAGATAAAAAAACTCTATTTCATTTAGAGTTTATTAGATTATAATTTATTTTAAACAAAATCCTTTCATTTTAGTTTGCAAACACACAAAAAAAACAATCATGCAAGCTCCTATGGCCAGGGAGACAATAAGCACGTGTGCCTATGCGCCAATAAACATGTATGAATGCTCCAATGTATCCATATGTGAAGCAGCACAAGAATGTTGCATTTTTTTACTTATTTGACTACAGGGTCTAAATGGCTAAAATACCTTTTTGGAGAAAAATTTCCAAGTAAGATATTTTCAAAATAAAAGCCCTTTGAAAAAATCATCATTGCATAGCTCAAGCTGTTTGAAAATGGTTGTAAAATAAACAGCCAACTAGCCAGCAGAAGTATAACAAATTAGCTATCCACAAAGTATAGCCAATACCTATACCTTAAACCTTATGAGGCCTATTTATCATATGTCTGTCCGACCTGATCCGACAGTGCGGATTAGGTCCGACAGACATTGCTGAATGCGGAGAGGAATACGCTCTCCACATTCACCATTGCACCAGCAGCTCACAAGAACAACGCCGCCCCCTGCAGACTCGCAGCCAATCGGCTGCCAGCAAGGGGGTGTCAATCAACCCGATCGTACTCGATCGGGTTGAATTCTGGCGATTCCTGTCCGCCTTATCAGAGCAGGCGGACAGGGTTATGAAGCAGCTGTCTTTAGACCACTGTTTCATAACTGGTGTTTCTGGCGAGCCTGCAGGCTCGCCAGAAACACAGGGCCTCAAGCTCCATTCAGAGTTTGATAGATAGGCCCCTTTGTATCAAAAGCAGGGGATTTCAAGTCACGTGATCTTTATCAAACAAATTCCTGTAGCTAGTAATGATGATCTTAATTATAGCAAGCCTCAGGTATAAACATATTTAAAGGGACATGGAACCTACAATTTTTCTTTCATGATCCAAACAGAGAATACAATTTTAAAAAACTTTCCAATTAACTTCTATTATCTAATTTGCTTAATTCTATTGGTATGCTTTGTTGAAGAGGCAGTAATGCACTACTGGGAGCTAACTGAATGCACTGAGTGAGTCAATAACATGAGGCATATATGTGCAGCCACCACACTAATCAGCAACTACTAATCCTATCTATCTATCCATTTAAACAAAGTATACTAAGAGAACAAAACAAATTAAACAATAGAAGTAAATTGGAAAGTTGTTCAAAATTGTATTCTATATCTGAACAATGAAAGAAATAATTTGGGTTTTGTGTCCCTTTAACGAATACAAGTGCCCATTATTATTCAGGCAAGTTGGAATGGGAGAGCTAATTAAATAAATTGTTGTATATACAGTCTGAAAAATATGTGTATCAAATAAAAATTCAACAAAAGTGCAATACCAACAAAATAATATGAAATGAACAGTCAACACCAGAATTTTCGTTGTTTTAAAAAATAGATAATCCCTTAATTGCCCATTCCCCAGTTTTGCATAACCAATACAGTTTTAATAATACACATTTATCTCTATACTTACCTTGTATGTAAGCCTCAGCAGACCGACCCTTATTTCAGTTCTTTTGACAGACTTGCATTTTAGCCAATCAGTGCTTACTCCTAGGTAACTTCACATGCATGAGCTCAATGTTATCTATATGAAACATATGAACTAATGCCCTCTAGTGGTGAAAAACTGTCAAAATCCATTTAGATTAGAGGCGGCCTTCAAGGTCTAAGAAATTAGCATATGAACCTCCTAGGTTTAGCTTTCAACTAAAAATACTTACGGCTAGATTTAGAGTTTTGTCGGTAAGGACCCGCGTAGCTAACGCTGGCTTTTTTCTGGCCGCACCTTTAAAATAACTCTGGTATTGAGAGTCCACAGAATGTCAGCGTTAGGCTCCAAAAAAGGAGCGTAGAGCATATTTAAGGCAACTGCAACTCTCGATACCAGAGTTGCTTACGGACGCGGCCAGCCTCAAAAACGTGCTCGTGCACGATTGCCCCATAGGAAACAATGGGGCTGTTTGAGCTGAAAAAAAACCTAACACCTGCAAAAAAGCCGCGTTCAGCTCCTAACGCAGCCCCATTGTTTGATATGGGGAAACACTTCCTACGTCTGCACCTAACACTCTAACATGTACCCCGAGTCTAAACACCCCTAGCCTTACACTTATTAACCCCTAATCTGCCACCCCCGCTATCGCTGACCCCTGCATATTATTATTAACCCCTAATCTGCCGCTCCGTAAACCGCCGCTACTTACATTATCCTTATGTACCCCTAATCTGCTGCCCCTAACACCGCCGACCCCTATATTATATTTATTAACCCCTAATCTGCCCCCCTCAACATCGCCTCCACCTGCCTACACTTATTAACCCCTAATCTGCAGAGCGGACCTGAGCGCTACTATAATAAAGTTATTAACCCTTAATCCGCCTCACTAACCCTATAATAAATAGTATTAACCCCTAATCTGCCCTCCCTAACATCGCCGACACCTAACTTCAAACATTAACCCCTAATCTGCCGACTGGAGCTCACCGCTATTCTAATAAATGTATTAACCCCTAAAGCTAAGTCTAACCCTAACACTAACACCCCCCTAAGTTAAATATAATTTTAATCTAACCAAATTAATTAACTCTTATTAAATAAATTATTCCTATTTAAAGATAAATACTTACCTGTAAAATAAACCCTAATATAGCTACAATATAAATTATATTTATATTATAGCTATTTTAGGATTAATATTTATTTTACAGGTAACTTTGTAATTATTTTAACCAGGTACAATAGCTATTAAATAGTTAAGAACTATTTAATAGCTAAAATAGTTAAAATAATTAAACATTTACCTGTAAAATAAATCCTAACCTAAGTTACAATTAAACCTAACACTACACTATCAATAAATTAATTAAATAAAATACCTATAATTATCTACCATTAAACCTAACACTACACTATCAATAAATAAATTAAATACAATTCCTACCAATAAATACAATGAATTAAACTAACTAAAGTACAAAAAATAAAAAAGAACTAAGTTACAAAAAATAAAAAAATATTTACAAACATTAGAAATATATTACAACAATTTTAAACTAATTACACCTACTCTAAGCCCCCTAATAAAATAACAAAGCCCCCCCAAAATAAAAAAATGCCCTACCCTATTCTAAATTACTAAAGTTCAAAGCTCTTTTACCTTACCAGCCCTGAACAGGGCCCTTTGCGGGGCATGCCCCAAGAAGTTCAGCTCTTTTGCCTGTAAAAAAAAACATACAATACTCAAGCCCCCCAACATTACAACCCACCACCCACATACCCTTAATCTAACCCAAACCCCCCTTAAATAAACCTAACACTAAGCCCCTGAAGATCTCCCTACCTTGAGTCGTCTTCACCCAGCCAAGCCAAATTCTTCATCCAAGCGGAGCAAGAAGAGGTCCTCCATCTGGTAGAAGTCTTCATCCAAGCGGGGCAAAAGAGGTCTTCCATCCGATTGAAGTCTTCATCCAAGAGGCATCTTCTATCGTCATCCATCCGGAGCGGAGCGGCAGCATCCTGAAGACTTCTGACGCGGAACATCCATCCTGGCCGACGACTGAACGACGAATGACGGTTCCTTTAAATGACGTCATCCAAGATGGCGTCCCTCGAATTCCGATTGGCTGATAGGATTCTATCAGCCAATCGGAATTAAGGTATGAAAAATCTGATTGGCTGATTGAATCAGCCAATCAGATTGAGCTCGCATTCTATTGGCTGATCGGAACAGCCAATAGAATGCAAGCTCAATCTGATTGGCTGATTGGATCAGCCAATCGGATTGAACTTGATTCTGATTGGCTGATTCCATCAGCCAATCAGAATATTCCTACCTTAATTTCGATTGGCTGATAGAATCCTATCAGCCAATCGGAATTCGAGGGACGCCATCTTGGATGACGTCATTTAAAGGAACCGTCATTCGTCGTTCAGTCGTCGGCCAGGATGGATGTTCCGCGTCGGAGGTCTTCAGGATGCTGCCGCTCCGCTCCGGATGGATGACGATAGAAGATGCCTCTTGGATGAAGACTTCAATCGGATGGAAGACCTCTTCTGCCCCGCTTGGATGAAGACTTCTACCGGATGGAGGACCTCTTCTTGCTCCGCTTGGATGAAGAATTTGGCTCGGCTGGGTGAAGACGACTCAAGTTAGGGAGATCTTCAGGGGCTTAGTGTTAGGTTTATGTAAGGGGGGTTTGGGTTAGATTAGGGGTATGTGGGTGGTGGGTTGTAATGTTGGGGGGCTTGGGTATTGTATGTTTTTTTTTACAGGCAAAAGAGCTGAACTTCTTGGGGCATGCCCCGCAAACAGGGCTGGTAAGGTAAAAGAGCTTTGAACTTTAGTAATTTAGAATAGGGTAGGGCATTTTTTTATTTTGGGGGGCTTTGTTATTTTATTAGGGGGCTTAGAGTAGGTGTAATTAGTTTAAAATTGTTGTAATATATTTCTAATGTTTGTAAATATTATTTTATTTTTTGTAACTTAGTTCTTTTTTATTTTGTGTACTTTAGTTAGTTTAATTCATTGTATTTATTTGTAGGAATTGTATTTAATTTATTTATTGATAGTGTAGTGTTAGGTTTAATTGTAGATAATTATAGGTATTTTATTTAATTAATTTATTGATAGTGTAGTGTTAGGTTTAATTGTAACTTAGGTTAGGATTTATTTTACAGGTACATTTTTAATTATTTTAACTATTTTAGCTATTAAATAGTTCTTAACTATTTAATAGCTATTGTACCTGGTTAAAATAATTACAAAGTTACCTGTAAAATAAATATTAATCCTAAAATAGCTATAATATAAATATAATTTATATTGTAGCTATATTAGGGTTTATTTTACAGGTAAGTATTTATCTTTAAATAGGAACAATTTATTTAATAAGAGTTAATTAATTTCGTTAGATTAAAATTATATTTAACTTAGGGGGGTGTTAGTGTTAGGGTTAGACTTAGCTTTAGGGGTTAATACATTTATTAGAATAGCGGTGAGCTCCAGTCGGCAGATTAGGGGTTAATAATTGAAGTTAGGTGTCGGCGATGTTAGGGAGGGCAGATTAGGGGTTAATACTATTTATTATAGGGTTAGTGAGGCGGATTAGGGGTTAATAACTTTATTATAGTAGCGCTCAGGTCCGCTTGGCAGATTAGGGGTTAATAAGTGTAGGCAGGTGGAGGCGACGTTGAGGAGGGCAGATTAGGGGTTAATAAATATAATATAGGGGTCGGCGGTGTTAGGGCCAGCAGATTAGGGGTACATAGCTATAATGTAGGTTGCGGCTCTTTGCGGTCGGCAGATTAGGGGTTAATTATTGTAGGTAGCTGGCTGCGACGTTGTGGGGGGCAGGTTAAGGGTTAATAAATATAATATAGGGGTCGGCGATGTTAGGGCAGCAGATTAGGGGTACATAAGGATAACGTAGGTGGCGGTCGGCAGATTAGGGGTTAAAAAAATTAAATTGAGTGGCGGCGATGTGGGGGGGGGCTCGGTTTAGGGGTACATAGGTAGTTTATGGGTGTTAGTGTACTTTAGAGTACAGTAGTTAAGAGCTTTATGAACCAGCGTTAGCCCAGAAAGCTCTTAACTACTGACTTTTTTCTGCGGCTGGAGTTTTGTCGTTAGATTTCTAACGCTCACTTCAGACACGACTCTAAATACCGGAGTTAGAAAGATCCCATTGAAAAGATAGGATACGCAAATGAAGTAAGGGGATCTGCGGTATGGAAAAGTCGCGGCTGAAAAGTGAGCGTTAGACCCTTTTTTGAGTGACTCCAAATACCGGAGGTAGCCTAAAACCAGCGTTAGGAGCCTCTAACGCTGGTTTTCACGGCTACCGCCAAACTCCAAATCTAGGCCTTAGAGAACAAAGTAAAATTGGTGATAAAAGTAAATTGGAAAGTTGTTTAAAATGACATGCCCTATTTAAATCATGAAAGGTTTTTTTTTTAATCGACTGTCTCTTTAAATGCAATAATATTAAATTTCAAAATTACATGAATTTAGATTGAAATTTTTAAATCTAACTTATATTGAAATTGCAATTAAAACAGTTTAGTTTAACATTGATCCATGCAAATATTTTAAATAATTCTTATATATAATAAAATTGTGCCACTCTGCACAAATATTATTTATTAGGGGGGATGGAGCTAGCTGCAGAGCTAGCTCTGTAACCGAGTGGTCGCACATTACTACTGCTATGTAGAAATTCTTCCTTTATAAGCTTAAATGGCCACTTGGTTAAACAAATCACAGCCCAAAAGTGAGACTGAGGTTCAGAGAGATTAAACTTATCTGGTTGGGTAGTTGGAGCCCAGAAGACGACGAGATAACCAAGCTGGGTACTTCATTAACAGTCCATCTAGTGCAGAGGCTATTACGAAGCGGCCATCTTCTAGCCCACGTGGCATAGTCTGGCCCTAAGAGTTCAAAACTCCTCCATATACTGCATACCAAGACTTTTTGGGACACCTCAGAAGAACGGCTACGTCTCCCACTCCTCCCTCTAACACCATGAAGCACCCCATGACCTGTACACTTACCGCTATGGAGGGGCTATGTAGTACAGTGGTTGTAGTGCTACAGCAGCGCTACAGGATGCAAGGAGAGAGCTTATTCACATAATAATGAGCCATACCTGCCCTCAACATCCCACTACTGAGCCACGGTGGAGTCCAGAGATGGAACCTGTATGCAATATTGAAGACTATGAGATGGGCGAACAACATAAATTGTGCTCATATCCCAGGCGGATGTCAATTAAAACTCCTGTGATGGAACAGGTGACCGTCGCAGAACATGGCTTACAGGGAGTCATCAAAGCCTCACGGTCCTTCGCCGGAGAAGCAATTGCCGGATATGAGTATTCATCGATGCTGTTTGGAGTGCTGAAGCGGCGTACAAATAGCTGGAATATAGGCAAACAGCGACGAGCTGAGGAACAAACTGAGGTTCTCACAATATGCTCACTGCGACTGGTCTGCCATAATCCAGGACTGGGTATCTATGGCAATGCGAAAGCCGGTATTGGGTAAGAGGCTATCCAGGCGGTCATCATAATCAGCTTATGATAACTCTTCCAAAAATTATGACCGCTGCAACCTATATACATTAGACTCTCAGAAAACAGGAAATTAAATTACTACACCTTGGACTGGTTTTAAAATGGGACTAAACCAAGATTTGGACGTGTTTATTAGTTTATGGTTTTATGTCATAGGCTCTGTTATTTCAAATGTTCTTTTCTATAATTTAGGAGTTTTTGAGTATATCTTACAGTTTTATCAGCCAGTGTCCCTAATGTTTCTAATGTCATAGGGAGATTATTTGGACTGCTCTAATCTGCATGTGCTATCTGATATGACATACGTGTCTGCTTGTTATTCTCTAAATCTCTTTACTTGAATATGTCTATTATGTGCCTAGCAGAATTGTAAAATATATGATATGTACGCTGGATTCTCAGGACTCACGTGACCAAGCAGTTTTGTCATAGAGTTAATAGGGGTGAATCAATGGTAATTCATGTGGGCAGTTTAGCTAATGAGTTAGCTTACCTTAGCATCCATCTTAGACATAATTGAAATAAATCATCTAGTTCCTGGCTATCATTGCCCTAGGGGGTAGTGAGAGTTTTACAGGCTGGTTGCACTGTCAGCGACCGAGATAGCGTGGCCTAGACCATACTCTATAACCTTGTGGGAATATGTACAGTCTTATGTTGCCCCTAAACCTGACTACTCAGATAGCCTTATTATTACTTTTATAGGGAACTGTCAGCTTACATCCCAAGAATACCTAGGACTTCCGCATTAACTTGTTAAAATATCACTAGTTATGGTTTAACTATTCTAAGCCTACAAAAAACATACCTACCTAACTACTCCTTCCGCCTTAGGTTCCCGTATTGTTAACCTGAAGTTGGACACTATAGAGATGATAATAGCTACACGAACACTAGATAGTGTATATTTGAACGATTTCTTCTGTTTTAACACATTATGTTTTGCACCCTCAAATTACACATGCCTCTACTAGGTACAGTATCCCTCAGTCTTAACTATATATAGCTCTGTTAGCTTTGATAACCTGTCATTACTAAACACAATCCCCCCCCCCCCTACACATTGCTTACTGGATAAGCACTGGAAAATACATCCCTCGAAAATTCTACTTTATTTTTATTTCTATCCCCCTTATCCTGCCCCTTAGTTACAATCAATGTTTTAGGGGTCCACATGAGACCCTTGCGCACTATTAGGAGGTTAGACCTTTTAAGTGGATCAACCATAGCATAAGGGGATATATGGCCATATATACAAGTTGAAGCTTTAAAAATGAGATGATGCGCTATCTTTCTTATCATTCAGTATATTTTGAGACATTCCTATTCTATACTACATTACATTATTTTATGATAGCTCTTATAGGAGGTCCAAATTTGTTACTTTTGTGGTATTTCATGACATCTGTACACTTCAATGTATGATATGTCTGAGAACTGTTGCATATTGTATCTTTGTTTATATCATCTCAATAAAAAAGTAAAAATAAAAATATTATTTATTAGAATCTTTGAGCTACTATTATTACATTCAGTGCTGGGGTTTTTTTCTAATACCCCACATCCCCTCACTTTAAGCCCCAAAAACTGATTTGTGCAGTTATCATTTTAAAAAATAAAATGCTACTCTGGTTAATTTTCGGAGTGCCAATTTACTACCGTGAGCTAGCGGTAGCAATAACCAGCCAGTTGTAATGACTGGTTAATTATGGATCTTCCATAAACTAAAAAGGGGTCAGTCTGCAGAGGCTTAGATACAAGGTAAAGAACCAGCAAAGAGAAAAGTGGGAGAAATTAATCTATAACTGAACAAATATATATAAACCAAATATATGTGAATATATATATGTCTCTTAGAATTCTTCAAAAAGCACATAGGAGGCTTTTAGCTCCACAAGCAGAATGACCAAAAAGAGCGCTTCCACACACATAATGTCAGAAGTTAGTGGCAATCACATGTAAGTGGAAATATCCAAACATCAAAACTTAAATGCTGGATAGGCAATTGCTGTAAGAATCCGTCCAAAAGTAAATGTAACATGGGTGTCTCACCACCAAAAACAGTGTCCTTATAACTTACAGTCTGAGCCGCTAACTTGTATAATCCCCACAGGTGTCTCTCTGTGTTTCTCCTCCTCGGCGTCCCTTCTCACAGCTGCGTGCCACTCTAGAAACCCCGCCTCACTCTGGGATTCAATCCATCAGCAGGTAGAGCGTATCAAGCACAAGCTGACGACTGTGTCGTATCGGGGAAAGCGTCAATCAGTACCCTCCTGTGGTGGAAGCTGAAGACAGTGTGCGCACTGTGTCAATCCACATAAGCGTTCTTTGGCCACTCGATACCTGTTCAGTGTGTATTCCATATGTCAAAGATGTGCGAAGTAACGTTCAGGCAGGAACTGAATACTCTAGCAGGCCACAGTAAAACTTGCCAAGTTATGCAAAAAGAGTAATCCAGTGAATAATAAAACATAGCATTTACTGGCAGGCTTACACGTTTCAGCATTACGCCATAATCATAGCCACGTAATGCCGAAACGCGTAAGCCTGTCAGCCCCGAGGTGTTCATGCATCTCAATTGTATAGTTACTTGACCGAGATTTTATGTGAATCGAATAAATGCTATGTTTTATTATTCACTGGATTACTCTTTTTGTATACCTTGACAAGTTTAGATACAAGGTAATCTCAGAGGTAAAAAGTATATTAACCCCTTAACAACCAGAGCCTGGTCAGGATCAGACATCAGATAGGACCCCAATAGCAATAGGAAGTGGTATAAGTATTACAAAAATAACGAAGAAAGTACTTGCCTCTAGTTACAGGATAAGTGTAGTAACGGTAAGCCCAGCTTCAGCAATGATAATAGTTCACACAATATTAGTGATAAGTGAGCTTGATTCTGTAACAGGATAGGCATACACAATTCACAGCAGAATAGGGGTAATCCAAATTCAGAGTCCAGTATACAAGCTAAGTTCGGTGCAGGCAGGCAGCAAGGTTCTTAATCGGTTAAACAGGCAAAAGGTCAGGGCAAGCAGCAAAGGTTCACAATTGGTTAATAAGGCAAAGGGTCGAGGCAGGCAGCAAAGGTTCACAAGTGGTTAATCAGGCAAAGGGTCAAAATCAGGATACAGAGCAACCAAAAGCAGGGTACTGTTCAAAAGGAAACTCACTCAATAACTGAGTACTGAGTAGTGTGTAAGGCAGTGCTTTATAGGGGGATGATAATGACTGACAGCTGACAGGAGGTGTGTGCATATACATCTCCCTTATTGAATATGCAGACTGACAGGGAGTATTTTACTGAAGGGGCGTGGTCACGTGATGTTGTGTTGACCTCACGATCACGCCCACAAACATTGTTACAGTTGGGAAGCATGGGGGCTGTTATGTTGAGGGAGTCACACTGCTCTCTGTGTGATCCTTTACCTGAGAAATCCTTCTGCAGTTGAGTGATAGCTGTAAGACCAGCTGCATCATTACAGCACTGTACCCTGTATGATGCTTCTGTCCTGGACTTCTCTCTGCCGCAATCTGAGGGGGAGGAGGGAGAGTGGGTTCTATATTTGAGGGGGGATTAGAGGGTGGGAAAATGATCTGGGAGGGGGAGGGTAATGAGGGGGGGCAGCTACTCTTCAGAAAAATATTTTTTATTATTATTAAATAAAAAAATACAAAAATGGCTAGATAACTGGGTACTGGCAGACTACTGCCAGTACCTAAGATGGCGGATCTAGTTAGAGGGGGGAGGGTTAGAGAGCTTTTTGGGAAGGATCAGGAGGTGGGAAGGTAAGTCGGTAATCCTACACTGAAGAAAATATTTATAAAAAATAAAATAAAAAACTCTAAAACTGCATACTGGCAGACTGTCTGCCAGTACTTCAGATGGGGTGACCAGTGGAGGGGTTAGGGAAGAGAGCTGTTTGAGAGGGATCAGGGAGGGAGCAGTCAATAGGATTTTAGCAGCTCTAATCCTATTGACTATTGAAATCTTTCAGCCAATAGGACTGCAAGGGACGCCATCTTGGATGACGTCACTTGCATTGAAGTTCCAGTTTACGGTGGCAACCGTATGATGAGGATTTTCTGCGTGGATGTCTTCAGGATGGATCCGCTCCGCGCCGAATATATGAAGATAGAAGATGTCGTCTGGATGAAGACTTCTTGCTACCTGGATGAGGACTTCTCTAGCTGGATGGATCCTTCAAGCGGGACTTCAAAAACTATAAGTGGATTGTCGGTGGTAAGTGTTAAGTTATTTTAAGGGTTTTTTGAGTGGGTTTTATTTTTAGATTAGGGTCTGGGCATGTAAAAGAGCTAAATAACCTTTTAAGGACAATGCCCATACAAATGCCCTTTTCAGGTTAATGGGGAGCTTAGGTTATTTTAGATAGGTTTTTTATTTGGGGGGGTTGGTTGGGTGGGTGGTGGGTTTAACTGTTGGGGGGGTGTTTGTATTTTTTTTTTAAAGGTAAAAGAGCTGATGTCTTTGAGGCAATGCCCCACAAAAGGCCATTTTAAGGGTCATTGGTAGCTTATTGTAGGCTAGGTTTTTTTTTTATTTTGGGTTGCTTTTTATTTTGATAGGGCTATTAGATTAGGTGTAATTCTTTTTTATTTTTGATAGTGTTTTTTTATTTTTCGTAATTTAGTGTTTGTTTTTTTTGTAACTTTGTTTTTTTGGGTAATGTAGTACTTTTAATAAGGTTTATTAGTATATTTCAATAATTTGAGTAGGGTTAGGGTTTTTTAATATGTAATTTAGTTAATTTATTTGGAAGTTTAATTGAATTGTAGTATAATAGTTAGGGTAGATTAGTTAATATTGTAAAATAGTTTCTTTTAATTCTACAGGTAAGTTTAAATTTATTGGAAGATAGGGATGTTGTTATTTTAATTTAAAGTTAGCGGGTTGTTAGGTTTAGGGGTTAATAGCTTAATTTAGTTTATGGTGATGTGGGGGACTCACGGTTTAGGGGTTAATAGGTATAGTTAGTGGTGGTGATGTAGGAGGCCAGAGGTTTAGGGGTTAATACAATTATTTAATGGCGGCGTTGTCGTAGAGCGTCAGGATAGTGGTTAATATGATTATTTATGTTGTGGCAGGGTCGGGGAGTGGCAGGATAGGGGTTAATAAGTTTATGTATCTTGCGGCGGGGTCGGGGAGTGGCAGGATAGGGGTTAATAAGTTTATTTATCTTGCGGCGGGGTCGGGGAGTGGCGGGATAGGGGTTAATAAGTTTATTTAAGTTGCGGCGAGGTCGGGGAGTGGCTGGATAGGGGTTAAACATTTTAGTATAGTGGCAGCGTTTAGTGACAGGGTATAAATAAAGTTGGTAAAGGAAAACACAATGGGGGGTAGTTATCAACGTGTCAACTTTCCTGCCTTCGCCGGCCCAATACGCCCGCCTAAGCTCGCCTCACATCGCCGCCGCGGACCTGAAAAAAATCGCCTAAGTTATCAAGTAAAGCTGTCAAAAAGCCGCGGGGCGATGAGCAGCGGACTGTGAGCGTTATCACACATCCGATCTCGCTGCTCTTTGGCTGTTTGACAGCTTTCTTGCTAGCCTGTCACTAAGCACTCACACTAAACTACACTGTTCTATCCCCTATACCGGCGCCCCCGGAGCCCCCCGCAACTAAATAAAGTTACTAACCCCTAAACCGCTGCTCCTAGACCCCGCCGCAAGTCTTATAAATGTATTAACCCCTAAACCGCCACTCCCGGACACCGCTGCCACCTACATTATACCTAGTAACCCCTATCCTGCCCCCCCTATACCGTCGCCCTCTATAATAAAGTTATTAACCCCTATCCTGCTGATCCCGCACCTCGCCGCAAATAAATAAATAGTTTAACCCCTAAACCGCCGCTCCCTGAACCCGCCGCAACCTATATTAAATTTATTAACCCCAATCCTGCCCCCCCTACACCGTTGCCACCTATAATAAATTTATTAACCCCTATCTTGCCCCCCACTACACCGCCGCCACTGTAATAAAATTATTAACCACTAAACCTAAGTCTAACACTAACCCTAACACCCCCCTAACTTAAATATTAATTAAATAAATCTAAATCATATTTCTATTATTAACTAAGTTAATCCTATTTAAAACTAAATACTTACCTATAAAATAAACCCTAATATAGCTACAATATAAATAATAATTATATTGTAGCTATCTTAGGATTTATTTTTATTTTACAGGTACCTTTCAATTTATTTTAACTAGGTAAAATAGCTATTAAATAGTTATTAACTATTTAATAGCTTACCTAGCTAAAATAAAGAGAAATGTACCTGTAAACTAAAAACTAACCTAAGTTACAATTACACCTAACACTACACTATACTTTAATAAACTATTCCTATTTAAAACTAAATACTTACCTGTAAAATAAACCCTAAGATAGCTACAATATAATTAATAATTACATTATAGCTATCTTAGGATTTATATTTACAGGTAACTTTGTATTTATTTTAGCTAGTTAGAATAGTTATTAAATAGTTATTAACTATTTAATAACTACCTAGCTAAAAGAAATACAAAATTACCTGTAAAATAAATCCTAACCTAAGTTACAATTAAACCTAACACTACACTATCATTAAATTAATTAAATAAATTAACTACAAATAACTACAATTAAATACAATTACATAAACTAACTAAAGTACAAAAAATAAAAAAAGCTAAGTTACAAAAAATAAAAAAAAATAAGTTACAAACATTTAAAAAAATATTACAATTTTAAGCTACTTACACCTAATCTAAGCCCCCTAATAAAATAACAAACCCCCCCAAAATAAAAAAATGCCCTACCCTATTCTACATTAAAAAAGTTCAAAGCTCTTTTACCTTACCAGCCCTGAAAAGGGCCTTTTGTGGGGGCATGCCCCAAAGAATTCAGCTCTTTTGCCTGTAAAAGAAAAATACAACCCCCCCCAACATTAAAACCCACCACCCACATACCCCTAATCTAACCCAAACCCCCCTTAAAATAACCTAACACTAATCCCCTGAAGATCATCCTAAATTTAGTCGTCTTCACTCAGCCGAGCCACCGATGGAACTGAAGAGGACATCCGGACCGGCAGAAGTGATCATCCAAATGGCGCTGAAGAAATCTTCCATCCGATGAAGTTATCCTCCAAGAGGCGCTGAAGAAATCTTCCATCCGGGCGAGGTCATCTTCCAAGAGGTGCTGAAGAAGTCTTCTATCCGGGCGAGGTCATCTTCGAAGCAGATCAGCCAATAGAATGCGAGCTCAATCTGATTGGCTGACTGGATCAGCCAATCGGATTGAACTTGAATCTGATTGGCTGATTCAATCAGCCAATCAGATTTTTCCTACCTTAATTCCGATTGGCTGATAGAATCCTATCAGCCAATCGGAATTGAAGGGACGCCATCTTGGATGACGTCCCTTAAAGGAGCCTTCATTCGTCGGTAGTCCGTCGGTAAAGAAGGATGTTCCGCGTCGGCGGGATAAAGATTCAAGACCCGGCTTCGAAGATGACCTCGCCCGGATAGAAGACTTCTTCAGCGCCTCTTGGAAGATGACCTCGCCCGGATGGAAGATTTCTTCAGCGCCGCTTGGAGGATAACTTCATCGGATGGAAGATTTCCTCAGCGCCCCTTGGATGATCACTTCTGCCGGTCCGGATGTCCTCTTCAGTTCCATCGGTTGCTCGGCTGAGTGAAGACGACTAAAGGTAGGATGATCTTCAGGGGATTAGTGTTAGGTTATTTTAAAGGGGGTTTGGGTTAGATTAGGGGTATGTGGGTGGTGGGTTTTAATGTTGGGGGGGTTGTATTTTTCTTTTACAGGCAAAAGAGCTGAATTCTTTGGGGCATGCCCCCACAAAAGGCCCTTTTAAGGGCTGGTAAGGTAAAAGAGCTTTGAACTTTTTTAATGTAGAATAGGGTAGGGCATTTTTTTATTTTGGGGGGTTTGTTATTTTATTAGGGGGCTTAGATTAGGTGTAAGTAGCTTAAAATTGTTGTAATATTTTTTTAAATGTTTGTAACTTATTTTTTTTATTTTTTGTAACTTAGCTTTTTTATTTTTTGTACTTTAGTTAGTTTATGTAATTGTATTTAATTGTAGTTATTTATAGTTAATTTATTTAATTAATTTAATGATAGTGTAGTGTTAGGTTTAATTGTAACTTAGGTTAGGATTTATTTTACAGGTAATTTTGTATTTCTTTTAGCTAGGTAGTTATTAAATAGTTAATAACTATTTAATAACTATTCTAACTAGCTAAAATAAATACAAAGTTACCTGTAAATATAAATCCTAAAATAGCTATAATGTAATTATTAATTATATTGTAGCTATCTTAGGGTTTATTTTACAGGTAAGTATTTAGTTTTAAATAGGAATAGTTTATTAAAGTATAGTGTAGTGTTAGGTGTAATTGTAACTTAGGTTAGTTTTTAGTTTACAGGTACATTTCTCTTTATTTTAGCTAGGTAAGCTATTAAATAGTTAATAACTATTTAATAGCTATTGTACCTAGTTAAAATAAATTGAAAGGTACCTGTAAAATAAAAATAAATCCTAAGATAGCTACAATATAATTATTATTTATATTGTAGCTATATTAGGGTTTATTTTATAGGTAAGTATTTAGTTTTAAATAGGATTAACTTAGTTAATAATAGAAATATGATTTAGATTTATTTAATTAATATTTAAGTTAGGGGGGTGTTAGGGTTAGTGTTAGACTTAGGTTTAGGGGTCAATAAATTTATTACAGTGGCGGCGGTGTAGTGGGGGGCAGGATAGGGGTTAATAAATGTATTATATGTGGCGACGGTGTAGGGGGGGCAGATTAGGGGTTAATAAACTTAATATAGGTTGCGGCAGGGTCAGGGAGCGGCGGTTTAGGGGTTAAACTATTTATTTGCGGCGAGGTGCGGGATTGGCAGGATAGGGGTTAATAACTTTATTATAGGGGGGGCAGGATAAGGGGTTACTAGGTATTATGTAGGTGGCGGTGGGCTCTGGGAGCGGCGGTTTAGGGGTTAATATGTATAGAGTAGCTTGCGGTGGGCTCCGTGAGCGGCGGTTTAGGGGTTAATCATTTTATTTAGTTGCGGCGGTGTAGGGGGGGGACAGATTAGAGGTGTTTAGACTCGGGGTACATGTTAGGGTGTTAGGTGCAGACATCTCCCATAGGAATCAATGGGATGTCTGGCAGCAGCGAACTTGTACTTTCGCTATGGTCAGACTCCCATTGATTCCTATGGGATCCGCCGCCTCCAGGGTGACGGTTTGAAAACGAGGTACGCTGGGCCGTAAAAGTGCCGAGCGTACCTGCTAGTTTTTTGATAACTAGCAAAAGTAGTCAGATTGTGCCGCACTTGTGTGCGGAACATCTGTAGTGACGTATGAATCGATCTGTGTCGGAATGAGTCTGGCGGATCGAAGTTTACGTCACAAAATTCTACTTTTGCCGGTCTCTAGCCTTTGATAACTAAGGCGAATCAGCCTCGCCACAAATACGCTGCGAAATTCCAGCGTATTTGAGGTTGACAGCTTGATAACTACCCCCCATAATCTAACCTATCAAGCCCCCTGATGAGTAAGCAACTTAAAAAAGGAAAGCCTCTAGAACTTTCCAAAGTATGCATAAATAAAGTTGGTAAAAAACATAATTTATGCTTACCTGATAAATTTATTTCTCTTGTAGTGTATCCAGTCCACGGATCGTCCATTACTTGTGGGATATTCTCCTTCCCAACAGGAAGTTGCAAGAGGATCACCCACAGCAGAGCTGCTATATAGCTCCTCCCCTCACTGCCATATCCAGTCATTCGACCGAAACAAGCCGAGAAAGGAGAAACCATAGGGTGCAGTGGTGACTGAAGTTTAATTAAATTTAGACCTGCCTTAAAAGGACAGGGCGGGCCGTGGACTGGATACACTACAAGAGAAATAAATTTATCAGGTAAGCATAAATTATGTTTTCTCTTGTTAAGTGTATCCAGTCCACGGATCATCCATTACTTGTGGGATACCAATACCAAAGCTAAAGTACACGGATGATGGGAGGGACAAGGCAGGAACTTAAACAGAAGGAACCACTGCCTGTAGAACCTTTCTCCCAAAAACAGCCTCCGAAGAAGCAAAAATATCAAATTTGTAAAATTTGGAAAAAGTATGAAGCGAAGACCAAGTCACAGCCTTGCAAATCTGTTCAACAGAGGCCTCATTTTTAAAGGCCCAGGTGGAAGCCACAACTCTAGTGGAATGAGCTGTAATCCTTTCAGGAGGCTGCTGTCCAGCAGTCTCATAAGCTAAACTTATTATACTCCGAAGCCAAAAAGAAAGAGAGGTTGCCGAGGCCTTTTGACCTCTCCTCTGTCCAGAATAAACGACAAACAGGTTAGATGTTTGGCGAAAATCTTTAGTAGCCTGTAAGTAAAACTTCAAGGCACGGACTACATCTAGATTATGCAAAAGACGTTCCTTCATTGAAGAAGGATTAGGACATAATGATGGAACAACAATCTCTTGATTGATATTCTTGTTAGAAACCACCTTAGGTAAAAACTCAGGTTTTGTACGCAGAACAACTTTATCTGAATGAAAAATCAGATAAGGAGAATCACAATGTAAGGCAGATAACTCCGAGACTCTTCGAGCCAAGGAAATAGCCATCAGAAAAAGAACTTTCCATGATAGAAGTTTGATATCAATAGAATGAAGGGGTTCAAACGGAACCCCTTGAAGAACTTTAAGAACCAAGTTTAAGCTCCATGGAGGAGCAACAGGTTTAAACACAGGCTTAATTCTAACTAAAGCCTGACAAAATGCCTGAACATCTGGAACTTCTGCCAGACGTTTGTGTAAAAGAATAGACAGAGCAGAAATCTGTCCCTTTAAAGAACTAGCTGATAATCCTTTGTCCAAACCCTCTTGGAGAAAGGACAATATCCTAGGAATCCTAACCCTACTCCATGAGTAATTCTTGGATTCACACCAATGAAGATATTTACGCCATATCTTGTGGTAAATTTTCCTGGCGACAGGCTTTCGTGCCTGTATTAAGGTATCAATTACTGACTCGGAGAACCCACGCTTTGATAGGATCAAGCGTTCAATCTCCATGCAGTCAGTCTCAGAGAAAGTAGATTCGGATGATTGAAAGGACCTTGTATTAGAAGGTCTTGTCTCAGAGGCAGAGTCCATGGTGGAAAGGATGACATGTCCACTAGATCTGCATACCAGGTCCTGCGTGGCCACGCAGGCGCTATCAATATCACCGATGCTCTCTCCTGTTTGATTTTGGCAATCAGACGAGGGAGCAGAGGAAACGGTGGAAACGCATAAGCCAGGTTGAAGAACCAAGGCACTGCTAGAGCATCTATCAGTGCTGCTTCTGGGTTCCTGGACCTGGATCCGTAACAAGGAAGCTTGGCGTTCTGGCGAGATGCCATGAGATCCAATTCTGGTTTGCCCCAACGGAGAAACAATTGAGAAAACACCTCTGGATGGAGTTCCCACTCCCCCGGATGAAAAGTCTGACGACTTAGAAAATCCACCTCCCAGTTCTCTACACCTGGGATATGGATCGCTGACAGGTGGCAAGAGTGAGTCTCTGCCCAGTGAATTATCTTGGAGACTTCTGACATCGCTAGGGAACTCCTGGTTCCCCCTTGATGGTTGATGTAAGCCACAGTCGTAATGTTGTCCGACTGAAATCTGATGAGCCGCAGTGTTGCTAACTGAGGCCAAGCTAGAAGAGCATTGAATATTGCTCTTAACTCCAGAATATTTATTGGGAGGAGTTTCTCCTCCTGAGTCCATGAACCCTGAGCCTTCAGGGAGTTCCAGACTGCACCCCAGCCTAGAAGGCTGGCATCTGTTGTTACAATTGTCCAATCTGGTCTGCGAAAGGTCATACCCTTGGACAGATGGACCTGAGATAACCATCAGAGAAGAGAATCTCTGGTTTCCTGATCCAGATTTAGTAGAGGGGACAAATCTGTGTAATCCCCATTCCACTGACTGAGCATGCATAATTGCAGCGGTCTGAGATGCAGGCGCGCAAATGGCACTGTGTCCATCGCCGCTACCATTAAGCCGATTACTTCCATGCACTGAGCCACCGTGGGGCTCGGAATGGAGTGAAGAACACGGCAAGCATTTAGAAGTTTTGATAACCTGGACTCCATCAGGTAAATTTTCATTTCTATAGAATCTATTAGAGTCCCTAGGAAGGAAACCCTTGTGAGAGAAGATAGAGAACTCTTTTCTTCGTTCAATTTCCACCCATGCGACCTCAGAAATGCCAGAACTATCTCTGTATGAGATTTGGCAATTTGAAAGCTTGACGCCTGTATCAGGATGTCGTCTAGGTAAGGAGCCACCGCTATGCTTCACGGCCTTAGGACCGCCAGGAGTGAGCCCAGAACCTTTGTAAAAATTGTTGGAGCTGTAGCCAACCCGAATGGAAGAGCTACAAATTGGTAATGCCTGTTTAGAAAGTCAAACCTCAGGAACCGATGATGATTCTTGTGAATCGGAATGTGAAGGTAGGCATCCTTTAAGTCCACTGTGGTCATGTACTGACCATCTTGGATCATGGGTAAAATGGTTGGAATAGTTTCCATCTTGAATGACGGAACTCTGAGGAATTTGTTTAGGATATTTAGATCAAAAATTGGTCTGAAGGTTCCCTCTTTTTTGGGAACCACAAACAGATTTGAATAAAACCCCTGTCCTTGTTCCGTCCGTGGAACTGGATGGATCACTCCCATTACAAGGAGGTCTGGTACACAGCTTAGGAATGCCTCTTTATTTATCTGGTTTGCAGATAATCTTGAAAGGTGAAATCTCCCTTGTGGAGGAGAAGCTTTGAAGTCCAGAAAATATCCCTGAGATATGATCTCCAACGCCCAGGGATCCTGAACATCTCTTGCCCATGCCTGGGCGAAGAGAGAGAGAGTCTGCCCCCTACTAGATCTGTTGTCGGATAGGGGGCCGCTACTTCATGCTGTCTTAGAGGCAGCAGCAGGCTTTCTGGCCTGCTTGCCCTTGTTCCAGGACTGGTTAGGTTTCCAGGCCTGCTTGGATTGAGCAAAAGTTCCCTCTTGTTTTGAAGAAGAGGAAGTTGATGCTGCATCTGCCTTGAAATTTCGAAAGGCACGAAAATTAGACTGTTTGGCCCTTGATTTGGCCCTGTCCTGAGGAAGGGTATGACCCTTACCTCCAGTAATGTCAGCAATAATTTCTTTCAAACCAGGCCTGAATAAGGTCTGCCCCTTGAAAGGAATGTTGAGTAATTTAGACTTTGAAGTCACATCAGCTGACCAGGATTTGAGCCATAGCGCCCTACGTGCCTGGATGGCGAATCCGGAATTCTTAGCCATTAGTTTAGTCAAATGAACGATGGCATCAGAAACAAATGAGTTAGCTAGCTTAAGAGTTCTAAGCTTGTCAATAATTTCAGTCAATGGAGCTGTATGGATGGCCTCTTCCAGGGCCTCAAACCAGAACGCCGCCGCAGCAGTGACAAGCGTAATGCATGCAAGGGGCTTTAAATTAAAACCTTGTTGAATAAACATTTTCTTAAGGTAACCCTTTAATTTTTTATCCATTGGATCTGAAAAAGCACTACTGTCCTCAACCGGGATAGTGGTACGCTTTGCTAAAGTAGAAACTGCTCCCTCCACCTTAGGGACTGTCTGCCATAAGTCCCGTGTAGTGGCATCTATTGGAAACATTTTTCTAAATATAGGAGGTGGGGAAAAGGGCACACCGGGTCTATCCCACTCCTTACTAATAATTTCTGTAAGCCTTTTAGGTATTGGAAAAACATCAGTACTGACCGGCACTGCATAGTATTTATCCAGCCTACACAATTTCTCTGGCACTGCAATTGTGTTACAGTCATTCAGAGCAGCTAATACCTCCCCAAGCAATACACGGAGGTTCTCAAGCTTAAATTTAAAATTAGAAATCTCTGAATCAGGTCTCCCTGATTCAGAGACGTCACCCACAGACTGAAGCTCTGGTCCTCAGGTTCTGCATATTTTGACGCAGTATCAGACATGGCTCTTACAGCATCTACGTGCTCTGTATCTCGTCTAACCCCAGAGCTATCGCGCTTGCCTCTCAATTCAGGCAATCTGGATAATACCTCTGACAGGGTTCATGATTGCAGCCATGTCCTGCAAAGTAATCGCTATGGGCGTCCCTGATGTACTTGGTGCCATATTAGTGAGCGTCCCTTGAGCGGGAGGCGAAGGGTCCGACACGTGGGGAGAGTTAGTCGGCATAACTTCCCCCTCGACAGACCCCTCTGGTGACAATTCTTTTATAGATAAAGACTGATCTTTACTGTTTAAGGTGAAATCAATACATTTAGTACACATTCTCCTATGGGGCTCCACCATGGCTTTTAAACATAATGAACAAGTAGTTTCCTCTGTGTCAGACATGTTTATACAGACTAGCAATGAGACTAGCAAGCTTGGAAAACACTTTAAACCAAGTTAACAAGCAATATAAAAAATGTTACTGTGCCTTTAAGAGAAACAAATTTTGACAAAATTTGAAATAACAGTGAAAAAAGGCAGTTACACTAACGAAATTTCTACAGTGTATGTAACAAGTTAGCAGAGCATTGCACCCACTTGCAAATGGATGATTAACCCCTTAATACCAAAAACGGAATAATAAATGACAAAAACGTTTTTAAACACAGTCATAACAATTGCCACAGGTCTACTGTGGTTGTTACCCTCCTCAAACACGACTTTTGAAGCCTTTTGAGCCCTTCAGAGATGTCCTGTATCATGCAGAAGGAAGCTGAATGTCTCTGTCTGTAATTTTAGCTATGCAGAAAAATGCTAAAATAGGCCCCTCCCACTCATATTACAACAGTGGAAAGCCTCAGGAAACTGTTTCTAGGCAAAAAAATCAAGCCACCCATGTGGAAAAAAACTAGGCCCCAATAAGTTTTGTCACCAAACATATATAAAAACGATTAACATGCCAGCAAACGTTTTATATTACACTTTTATAAGAGTATGTATCTCTGTTAATAAGCCTGATACCAGTCGCTATTAAATCACTGCATTTAGGCTTAACTTACATTAATCCGGTATCAGCAGCATTTTTCTAGCAAATTCCATCCCTAGAAATATGTTAACTGCACATACCTTATTGCAGGAAAACCTGCACGCCATTCCCCCTCTGAAGTTACCTCACTCCTCAGAATATGTGAGAACGGCAGTAGATCTTAGTTACTTCTGCTAAGATGATAGAAATCACAGGCAGATTCTTCTTCTAATGCTGTCTGTGATAAAACAGTACACTCCGGTGCCATTTCAAAATAACAAACTTTTGATTGAAGTTAAAAAACTAACTATAATACACCACTCTCTTCTTACTACCTCCGTCTTTGTTGAGAGTTGCAAGAGAATGACTGGATATGGCAGTGAGGGGAGGAGCTATATAGCAGCTCTGCTGTGGGTGATCCTCTTGCAACTTCCTGTTGGGAAGGAGAATATCCTACAAGTAATGGATGATCCGTGGACTGGATACACTTAACAAGAGAAAGCTTAATAGACGCGAGATTGATTACTGTTAGTTAACAACAGTCTGATGCTCATCGCCCCATACTTGGTGCGCGTCTTTTTGCTGGCTTTTTTGATAAATAAGGAGAGTGTATTGAGATACGCGGCCACGGTGTTAGGCAATGTTAGGCGAGTGTATTGGTGCCGGCGAATGCAACAAAGTTGAGGCTTTGATAAATATCCCCCATGGTATAAAAGGAAATAAATATATATAAGGCCACATTTTGTTAAAAGTACAAAAAAGAGAAAAAAAGAAAGCCCCCTCAAAAAACCCACTTTGGGAGACACTTAGTTGTCAACCCACTCACCCTATAATATACCAGAGAGTTATATCAACATTTAACATCTACATAGAAAAAGCCATTATTAAAATATAACTTTTATTAGTAAGGTCAAATTAATTAAAATAAAAACAATGCTGAGTTAAAAATATAAAATATAAAACCCTGTATCAGAGCCCACCATCTATCAGTATCACAATTATGATTGATGAATGCATCAATCAAGCTTAAAATGAACTTTTCTAGAGACTGTGTCAGCTTCCTGGATACAACAATATCCATCACAAATGGAAAACTGCACTCATCTGTATACAGGAAACCAACAGATAGATGCAGCTACCTCCACAGTTCCAGCTCCCACCGCAATCACATTAAAATATCCATAATCTACAGTTAGGCTACAAGATACCACAGCATTTGCTCAGATACCAAGGACCATGACAAACACCTCATCACACTGTCCCAATCATTCAGAGAAAAAGGTTACAAAACAAGGATTATAAATAAAAAAATTAACTCTGCCCTCAATACTCCACGTGAACACTTACTACAATACAGGGAGAAGAAAAACAAATCACGTATCCCACTAGTAGTCAAATACAACCCTGCTGTGGAAGGGATACGAAAAATCATAAAAGACTTACAGCCACTACTCTTAGAGGATCCCACACTCAAAAAAATCTTTCCAAAACCCCCAATCCTGGCATACAGACAACCAGACAACCACCTAACCTAAAGCAGAAACTGGTACATAGGAAGCTACCCCTTGAGAAAAAGAACACTCAGAATGGAACCAAGTGCTGCTATAAAGCACTCTGCAAACTGTGTCAACACGTTTGTGAAAGCAGCACAGCAAATCACAATAATAAATCTTATAACATTAAAGGGGCATATTCATGTATATCTGCAAATGTGGTATACATGATACATTGCACTGCATGTGAAATGGGATGCTATATTGGAGAAACAAGCCAAAAACTGCACCTTCGAATGAACTTACACAGACACTCAATCAAAAACCACTGTGAAACAAAATACTGCACCCCTGTTGGTCACCATTTCACCCAACCTGACCACTCCATCCAAAACCTCAAAATCAAAATTCTCAGAGGCAACTTCAAAAACACCATGGAAAGAAAAACCTTTGAAATGAAAATGATAATGCACTTCAACCTGTTTAATTCTGGACTAAATGTGGACTCTGGATTCTTAACACATTATCAAATTTTTTTGTAATGTACTTTCATTTAGTCAATTACATTGTATATTTCACATTCTTTATACATAGGTACACAGGTAAGCCTATGTCCACACTTTTCTCTTTTTTTAACTTTTGTATTCCCCCTGTATATATAATTTCACATCTTTATAGATATTGATTCAATGTTGATATATAACTTTATGTCAGTATATGCTCCATGTAAAGCTATATATTTCCCCTGTCTGTTCTCCTACACTGGACACTGCCTGTTACCTAAGCCCCCCTCGTGATTTTTACGACACCTCCTCCTCTCCCTGCACTGTCTTCTTAGCTATTCTGTGTTTTAAGATACAATCTGTAAATTCCATTGAATTGGTCAGTATTGCTTCAGACTTGATAAAGGAAGGAACTCTTCTGAAAGCTTGTCAACTTATAAATGTATAGTTAGTCCAATAAAAAAAGTATCATTGCTCAATGCAATACTCTTGTTATTTTGATATCTATATATATATATATATATATATATATATATATATATATATATATATATATATATATATACATACACACACACACACAAACATATACATATATACACAGTAGCAGCTTTGCTGCCGCTTTAACATATTTATATAGTTCTATATATACATATATATATATATATATATAGAACTATATAAATATGTACACACAAACATACACATATATACACAGTAGAAAACGGTGGGTACTCCTGACCAAATATTTTTATTGATTTTCTAAGTGAAAATACTTTAAAACAAAATCTGCATTAAACAAACTTAAAATAGACATATTTCTGCAATACAGAAGCATCATTAATGCCTCTAAGCTAGCTACAGAACTTTCACTGCAATTTTATTCTTTATGAATTGTGCAAATCCAGATCATTGTGTGTTGCACTTTTACATGAATAAATTCAGCCCGCTATAAGAGTTGAATGTCACAACCCATGGCCATATTTGGCAATTGTTTATATAAACAAATGCCTAATGTGAATGTCTGCTACATAAACATGCATGTGTTAAAGGGACAGTACACTGTAAAATTGTTTTTCCATTAATGTATTTGCAATGACTTGTTATACCAGCTGCAGAGTATAAAATATTTGAGAAATTGCATTTTCAGGTTTATTTGTGTATCTGAAGTAGCTGGCTTTGTTCTTTGAAACCACAGCCTATTACAAGGGGTTGAACTTAAGGTAATATCATATCTCATAATGTTATCACTTTGTGTACACAAACTTGCTTCCTTATCTTATATTTGTCTGGAACACCAAAGTTCAATACATAGAGAAAACAATGGAAAATTATCTTTTTATTACTTAACTATCCTGTATCCCACTGAGAGTGTAACTTATTCTGCTGGCTGTGTTTACTTATGCTTGTCAATAGCATATACTCCAGTATCAAAACTTACAGTATAGGTTGGGAAACCACAAGCTAAATCGGCTAATTCAAATGCCAAAGTAGGGGTAATGGAGCTACTTGCAACCAATTTAATACACTCTAGCAGGTAAAAAGGATAATTGGGAATAATTTAAAGGGAAGAAAGTTTTTGGTTGAACTGTCCCTTTAAGTAAAAAAATATAAAAATATATTGGAATTAAATTAAACCTTGTGGTACTTACCAAAACTGGACAAGTCACATTTATAGTACGTTCCGGTGGAGCTGGCTTACTGTTGAGTTCCAGTGAAAACCAAACTTTGTATGGTGCTATTTTTTTTCCTATTGAGGAACAAAAAAGATTGTATTGTTTATTATAACAACTTTTTAATATTTCATTAGACAGAAAATAATAAGTTGCATAAATATAAAAGACAAACTTTTCTAGGGCTTGAGATCTTAAAGGGACATAATGCTCATATGCTAAATGACTTGAAAATACCACCTGAATATCTCTATGAAAATAGAGAAGATATTTTACCTCCAAATTTCTTCAGCTCACCAGAGTAAGTGCTCTGTGAACAGTTAGAGCTGCTGTAAAGCTGCAAGTTAAAAAAATAAAAAATAAATAACCAATCAGCAGTGATGAGTTCTTGCATTGCATTTTCACTGTAAATTCCTTAAACTGAATAGGAAAATAACATGACTGTGCCTGCACAAGCTAGATGCACACTCCCTTGGAAGTCCAGGGACTAAAGTCTCTTTATAGTGGGTTGTGAATACTTAGGCAATTTTGAGGTAAATATCTTCCTTTTTACATAGAGATGTTCAGGTGATATTTTCTAATCAGCTTTTTACAGCTATGCTACATCACTTTCAAGTGCTTCAATATTTGGGTATCATGTCTCTTTAAGAAGGATAATACATGGCATTATAAGTGAAGACAGAAAATTTTGAGACACCTAACCCTAATTATTTGTAGTTTGGCAATAAAAAAACTGCATATTCGACCACATGAACCTATCTATTAAGACAAATAGCATGACTGTAATCCACCAAACGTAACATTATATTGAAAAAACATATTGCTAGAAAGGGGAGTGCATTCAATAGGGCAGGGAGAGTTTTCCTTTGTGCACTCTTGCTTAAAGAATAGGGCACAATCTTGCATTACAAGTGGATGCTAATCTTGACTTTTTTTTGAAGAACAATGTTATCTATATGACACACATAAACTAGAGAAGCCTGTAAAAAAACAGGCTCATATGCTAATTTCTAAGCCCTTGAAGACCGCTTCTTAGTGCATTTTGACAGTTTTTCACTGTTAGATAATGCTAGTTCATATGTCTCATATAAATACCATTGTGCTTACTTCAGTGGAGTTATTTATAAGTCCGCACTGATTGGCTAAATGAACTGATATAAGGGGTAAGTTTGCAGAGGCTTAGATACAAGTTAATAACACAGGTAAAAAAAGTGTATTAATATCACAGGGTTGGTTATGAAAAACTGGGGAATAGGTAATAAAGGGATTTATTATCTTTTTAAACAATGAAAAGTTTGGAGTAGAGTGTCCATTTAAGAATAAATAGAACATATTCTTCTATGTAAAGAACATCGGAATGTGAAATATTCATATTTCATGTCGGGTTTAGCGCACTTCAATAAATGCGGTCGAGTTAGTCCGCAAGCATGTAACTTTTTTTTGCAATTTGCACACTCTATTAACTTATATGGGAAAATAATTTAACGTGGTCGCTACATCCAAAGCTTCATTTTTTGCGTGCAAGTTTTCACTCTCTCGCTAACTTTTAACTTTCAACACATAGTACAAGCAGAACTAAAAGCGCATAATGCATCAGTCTAGTGAAGTTAATGCTAAAGCAGGTTGAACTTGTCATGAGTAAGAAAAGGCTGCTAGTAGTAGATGGGGTGGATCAGGGTAGAAAAGGAAAGATTTCAGTGATACATGATGGTGAAGAGAGATAGCAAGGCATTGACTCTTAGGTGAGGGGACATATGTTTAGTGTAGGACGAAGACATATGTGTAAGACTATAGCAGTAATTTATAAAAGAGAAAACCTGCTTCAGTGTGTAATATCCTTGAGGTGCTCAGCTTTGAAAGATCATCCCTAGTGGCTACATATTAGTTTAGAATCACAAATCTGGGGCTTAGGGCAACTGTAGTGGTTCAAGGTTGTACCACTTGCTGTGTCAAAGACAGTTGTCAATGAGAAATTGAAATTGTACTTTGAGATTTTATAAAATATACATAACCACATAGATATTTCTCTAATTAAAAACAAAAAAACTTAATATGAAACATATATTTCTTCACTTTTGAACTATGAAGCATCTAACCTAATCAACGCATAATAAGAGAGGAGTAAATATTTATTTGTGTGATACAACACATGTAAGTGTATTAAATATTGTAAAGCCTTTGGCCTCTATTTATCAAGCTGTCAACTGCAAATACACTGGAATTCCGCAGCGTATTTGTGGCGAGCCTGATTCGCCTTAGTTATCAAACCCTACAGACCGGCAAAAGTAGAATTTAGTGACGTAACATACGATCCGCCGGACTCAGTCCGACACAGATTGATGTTTATGTCACTACAGATGTTCTGAACGCAAGTTCGGCACAATCTGACTACTTTTGATAGTTATCAAATAACTAGCAGGTACGCTCTGCACTTTTCCAGCCCAGCATACCTGGTTTTCAATCCGCTGCCCTGGAGGCCGCAGATGCCATAGGAATCAATGGGAGTCAGAAAGCAGCGAAAGCTCATGTTCGCTGCTGCCTGATATCCCATTGATTCATATGGGAATGTTTACACCTAACACCCTAACATATACCCCGAGTCTAAACACCCCTAATCTGCCCCCCCCTACACTGCCACCATCTACATTATACTTATTAACCCCTAAACCGCCGCTCCCGAACCCCGCCACAACTAAATAAAGTGTTTAACCCCTAAACCACCGCTCCAGGAGCCCACCGCCACCTACATTATACTTATTAACCCCTAATCTGCCCCCCCTACACCGCCGCCACCTACATTATATTTATTAACCCCTAATCTGCCCCCCTACACCACCACCACTATATTAAATTTATTAACCCCTAAACCTAAGTCTAACACTAACCCTAACACCCCCTAACTTAAATATAATTTAAATAAATCTAAATAAAATTATTCCTATTTAAAACTAAATACTTACCTATAAAATAAACCCTAAGATAGCTGCAATATAACTAATAGTTACATTGTAGCTAGCTTAGGATTTATTTTTATTTTACAGGCAACTTTGTATTTATTTTAACTAGGTAGAATAGTTATTAAATAGTTATTAACTATTTAAAGGGACATTGAACCCAAAAAATTTCTTTTCTGATTCAGATAGAGCATGCAATTTTAAGCAACTTTCTAATTTACTCCTATTAGCTGATGTTCTTCATTCTCTTGGTATCTTTATTTGAAAAGCAAGAATGTAAGTTTAGATGCCAGCCCATTTTGATGAACAACCTGGGTTGTTCTTGCTGATTGGTGGATACATTCATCCACCAATAAATAAGTGCTGTCCAAGGTTCTGGAATTTATTTTTCAAATAAAGATAGCAAGAGAACGAAGAAAAATTGATAATAGGAGTAATTAGAAAGTTGCTTAGAATTGCATGCTCTATCTGAATCATGAAAGAAAAAATATGGGTTCAGTGTCCCTTTAATAGCTACCTAGTTAAAATAAATACAAAAGTACCTGTAAAATAAAACCTAACCTAAGTTACAATTACACCTAACACTACACTATCATTAAATTAATTACCTACATTAACTACAATTAATTACAATTAAATAAAACAAAATAAAAAACACTAAATTACAGAAAATAATACAATAATTACAAGTTTTTTAAACTAATTACACCTAATCTAATCCCCCTAATAAAATAAAAAAGCCCCCCCAAAATAATAAAAAGCCCTACCCTATACTAAATTACAAATAGCCCTTAAAAGGGCTTTTTGAGGGGCATTGCCCCAAGGTAATCAGCTCTATTACCTGTAAAAAAAGTACAATACCCCCCAACATTAAAACCCACCACCCACACACCCAACCCTACTCTAAAACCCACCCAATTACCTTACCTTGAGACCTCTTCACCTAACTGGGCCGAAGTCCTCCACGAAGCCGGGCGAAGTGGTCCTCCAGATGGGCAGAAGTCTTCATCCAAGCCGGCCAGAAGAGGTCCTCCAGACGGGCAGAAGTCTTCATCCAGGCGGCATCTTCTATCTTCATCCATCCGGCGCGGAGCGGGTCCATCTTCAAGACATCGGATGCGGAGCATCCTTCCTGGCCGACGACTAACCGATGAATGACGGTTCCTTTAAATGACGTCATCCAAGATGGCGTCCCTTGAATTCCGAATTCTATCAGCCAATTGGAATTAAGGTAGGAAAAATCCTTTTGGCTGATGCAATCAGCCAATAGGATTGAGCTCACATTCTATTGGCTGTTCATATCAGCCAATAGAATGCGAGCTCAATCCTATTGGCTGATTGTATTGTACTTCAGGAAGGATGCTCCACGTCGGATGTCTTGAAGATGGACCTGCTCCGTGCCGGATGGATGAAGATAGAAGATTCCGCCTAGATGAAGACTTCTGCCCATCTGGAGGACCTCTTCTTGCCAGCTTGGATGAAGACTTCTGCCCGTCTGGAGGACCACTTCGCCCGGCTTAGTGGAGAACTTTGGCCCGGTTGGGTGAAGATGTCTCAAGGTAGGGTGATCTTCAAGGGGTGTTTTTTTTAAGGTTGGATTGGGTGGGTTTTTGAGTAGGGTTGGGTGTGTGGGTGGTGGGTTTTAATGTTAGGGGGTATTGTACTTTTTTTTCAGGTAAAACAACTGATTACTTTGGGGCAATGCCCCGCAAAAAGCCCTTTTAAGGTATAGGGTAGGGTTTTTATTATTTTGAGGGACTTTTTTTATTTTATTAGGGGGATTAGATTAGGTGTAACTAGTTTAAAAAACTTGTAATTATTTTATTATTTTCTGTAATTTAGTGTTTTTTATTTTTTTTACTTTAGATAATTTTATTTAATTGTAGTTAATGTAGGTAATGAATTTAATGATAGTGTAGTGTTACGTGTAATTGTAACTTAGGTAAGGTTTTATTTTACAAGTACTTTTGTATTTATTTTAGCTAGGTAGTTATTAAATAGTAAATAACTATTTATTAACTATTCTACCTAGTTAAAATAAATACAAACTTGCCTGCAAAATAAAAATATTCCCTAAGCTAGCTACAATGTAATTATTAGTTATATTGTAGCTAGCTAAGGGTTTATTTTACAGGTAAGTATTTAGTTTTAAATAGGAATAATTTTATTTAAATTTATTTAAATTTTATTTAAGTTAGAGGGTTTTAGGGTTAGTGTTAGACTTAGATTTAGGGGTTAATACATTTAATATAGTGGCGGCGGTGTGGGGGGGCAGATTAGGGGTTAATAAATATAATGTAGGTGGCCGTGGGGAGTGGCGGCTTAGGGGTTAAACACTTTATTTAGTTGCGGTGGTGTCTGGGAGCGGCAGGATAGGGGTTAATAACTTTATGTATGTGGCGGCGTTATAGGGGGCAAAAAATTAGGGGTTTATATGTATAATGTAGGTGGCGGTGGGCTCCGGGAGCGGTGGTTTAGGGGTTAATACATTTATTAGAGTTGCGGTGGGCTCCGGGAGCAGCGGTTTAGGGGTTAAACACTTTATTTCGTTGCGGTGGGGTCCGGGAGCGGCTGTATAGGGGTAAAACAGTTAGTATAGTGTGGGTGTTTAGTGACAAGGTACCAAGAAAGCTGTAAAAAAGCCGAAGAGCAGAGAGATTGATGACTGTTAGTTAACAACAGTTCGCTGCTCATCGAACCGTACTCGGCTTTTTCACAGCATTTTTGATCATTTTGGAGAACGTATTCAGGTCAGCGGCCGCGATTTTAGGCGATCTTAGGCGAGCGTATTGGTGCCGTCTAATGCAGGTAAGTTGACGGCTTGATAAAAAGAGGCCATTGACTGCACTTTCATTGTGTTACTTACTAATCAGATTATAAAAACAACTATCAAATGAGCTTAATTATTATATGACACAAGTGATTTATACATTATACTTGGATATTGTAAATGCAAAAGCAATGGTGCTAATTCAATATAATCACTTGGTCACTGGGAATGAAACAATAATAATGTGGTAAATATAAATGATATTTAGATAAATACAAACAAATACTAAAAACACACATTTTAAAATAGTTTAATAACACTATTCTGTACATGTAAAAAATGAAGTTGCTAAGAGTGAAATTACTGGATAAAACCACAACATTTTTTCCATGACACCACAGTAGCTACTATACACAATTTAATTACTAACAACTTATCAATAGAAAGGACAATTTCATATTGGGGGACATTAAAACCATAATCTCCAAATAAGTGTAATTAAGCCTCAAGAAAGAGTTTATAAATGTCAGTTAAATTAGATTCATGAAGTATAACAAGGATTAATGGACCTTCAGATGTATTTTGGGTTTATGATGATATACTGATGTTAAAATCAAAGGTCAGATAGCTTAGTTCAGTCAAGTATGAATGGTGGTTAAAATAAAGACGTGGTAATTCATCAGTAAATCATATGAAAAAGAATGTCTGTTATTTTATGTTACAAGACACGATATAAAATGACTAATTATAGCATAAAACACTATTCAGTTAAACATAATCAAAGACATCAAAGGTTATATAAACTAAGTTTTGTCTAATACAAATAAGCAAAACAAATGCAAAATAGGATTATATAGATATGGAGAGTGTAAGAATAATTTCAGTTTTAATTTCAGTTTTTTATCTCCCCTCATAATTTTAATGAATTTTGGTTTAACCATGAAAATAGCTTTACCAATGCAGCAACCAGAAATCTATCTCCTACTGATGAGTTCCAAAAAGAACGAAACAGGCTTGTCTAGTGAGTGATTTCTGGTTTGCTGTAATAATCCTATTAAAAGGATGGCTGTGTCAAAACAGTATTTTGAAGCAAAAAAACTGAGAATTTGCATATCTAATTTGCATATCTTACCCACAATTCTCTTGTGCATTGATAACATTGTATATTAAGAATTTCTGGGGAAAAGCAAGCGGGGATACTTGCCTAGATGTGCTAATTTCCTATGCAAATATTTTCATTGATTTAATTTTGAGACATGGAGGATTTTAATTTCAGTTTTTTATCTCCCCCTATAATTTTAATGAATTTTGGTTTAACCATGAAAATAGCTTTACCAATGCAGCAACCAGAAATCTATTTCCTACTGATGAGTTCCAAAAAGAACGAAACAGGCTTGTCCACTGAGTGATTTCTGGTTTGCTGTAATAATCCTATTAAAAGGATCGCTGTGTCAAAACAGTATTTTGAAGCAAAAAACCTGAGAATTTGCATATCTAATTTGCATATCTTACCCGCAATTCTCTTGTGCATTAGTAACATTGTATATTAAGAATTTCTGGGGAAAAACAAGCAGGGATTCTTGCCTAGATGTGCTAGTTTCCTATGCAAATATATACATTGATATAATTTTGAGGCATGGAGGATTTTAATTTCAGGTTTTTATCTCCCCCATAATTTTAATGAATTTTGGTTTAACCATGAAAATAGCTTTACCAATGCAGCAACCAGAAATCTATCTCCTACTGATGAGTTCCAAAAAGAACGAAACAGGCATGTCTAGTGAGTGATTTCTGGTTTGCTGTAATAATCCTATTAAAAGGATCGCTGTGTCAAAACATTATTTTGAAGCAAAAAAACTGAGAATTTGCATATCTAATTTGCATATCTTACCCGCAATTCTCTTGTGAATTGGTAACATTGTATATTAAGAATTTCTGGGGAAAAGCAAGCGGGGATACTTGCCTGGATGTGCTAATTTCCTATGCAAATATTTTCATTGATTATATATATATATATATATATATATATATATATATATATATATATATATATAAAAAAAAAAACAATATTGACACCATGTTGCCTCTACTCATAAATTTTGTTAGACTCTATTTTAAGAATGGTTTATTATAAGTTATTATAACATAGCTTATTATGCTGTGAGAAAAAAAAATATGTTGATGTTCTAAGCTGAACACTCTCAATAATTTATCCAATGGCCTTGCTATGTGTTGGTTGATGCGCCCAGGTATACTTTTATCTATCACTCCTCGCTCATTAAAAATACTCCTTATTTTTACTATGAAGTTCATTGTTCTACGCATACTGTGTGAAATGGTGTAATTATGATACCTCATTTGTTTAACCCCATATTCTGTAACCATTGTCTATTAAAATCTGTAATGCCTTATGATAAACATAACAGTGATTGGACTTTACTTTCTGGCTGTCTAAATGCTGTTCACCAAGATATCTCATCAAGTAACTCATTCAGTTCCAGGTGAAGGTGTAGAATACTGCTAAGTGTCAAGTGATACCCCGGCTATAAGATAACCCCTAACAATTCAGGTGTCAGAGCATGGGATTCACACAGGGGTAAGTAGATAAGTGTTTTTATTCTTCTTTTCCCTCTTTGAATCTGAACCCAAAGTCTGGCCGGCGTTAAGGGAAAATAATGAGTAAACCTGTCCACTTAACCCTGGGCAGGTTTGAGTCCTGCTGTTAAGTGTGGGATTGAGACCTAGAACGTTATAGCAAGTATAGCTAATATAGCAAGTTATAGCGAAAATTATAGCGTGAGTTCAAGTCTCACCTTATTTTGCAAGTTCAAGTCTTGCTTTAACAAGAATTGGTATCTTGTTTTAAGGGTTAAAGTCTCTTATATAAGTATACAGTATAGTTTAGTTTAAATAGCACTGGAGCTGAATGGTCACTTGATGCTTGTTGCTTAGTTCATTGTCGGACAGATAGCTCAGCATGCTAAGGCGCTGTGGCTGAGCTCGGGTTCAATCCCCGGTGAGGTCCACTCAGCCTTTAATTTTACTGAGGTTAATAAAATAAGCAGCGCCTTGAGACCCTTACCTGTGATTAGCTGCGCTTTATAAGTACCCCATACATACATTGTTAATCTTGTTGTGTTGTGAATGTGGCCCAGTGATAAGTGTTGTAGCTGCTTGTTACATACTGTGTATCTTAAAAAATAGCTTGGTATATGAAAACCCTTTCTTTTTGTTGTATGGTCTTTGCATTAATGAAACTGATATTTTGTGTACTTTATCTGTAAGAAGTGTCTGTCTGATGTTTCACTGTGTCCCTTGTTATGTGTAAAAGGTTAACTCCCCACTAAATATCTGAAGATTCATTATACTTTCTAAAAGTAATTTGTTTACGTCTCAATTTGCTGGGAAATGGCCATTCTTAGTAAATTTAGACAATTTTAGATACATTTTAAATTTGGTGGAGAGTTCATCTTGCCATATTTAAAATGTCCCTGATATGTTTGAAATATATGTTTTCCTTAAAGAGATAGAATGTTAATACAATGTGTTTTCTGTGTTTCTTGTATGTTACAACAGTTTAAGAATAAATGTTGGGGAGTGAATTCAGTGAGTGAAATTTTTATGGCATGCAGGTTGAGATGAGTGTGTATTTCTTACAATCCTGCAAAAGTTGACCTTGGTGCTTTTTTTAATCTGTGCTTTCTGACTGGTAATTATTCAGACTAGAGCTGTGTGTGTATCATGGCTTCTTAGCTAAGAAACCTGTTTGAGGCATATAAAATATATTGTTTTTGAGAGTGAACTAACTAAGGAATTTATAAATTCGATGATGGGTGTCATTTTAAGTCTGGCAAATACAAAACATTTTTTTTTTCTGGTAAGTGATTAATAGGTTAATTTAAGTATGTCCAAAAATGATGCAAGGAGTTTGTAAAAAGAGAGAAAAGAAAAGACTATACACTGAATGTTATTAAATGTATCTAAAGTATTTGGGCCTATTTCTTTTGTAGAGTAATTCAATAGTGTTTTAATATACCTGGTAACATATTGCTTTGTAATATTATTTATGCTGCGATGGCTCTTATTTAAATATATGCAGGTTATGATACAGTAAAAAAGTAGAATTTTAATGGTAAATAATACAAGTTTCCTAATCATGGCTAGGTTATATATGTAATATACATATAATAAATGGTCAGCCCTTAAAGGAACAGTACACTGTAAAATTGTTTATATGTTGATATATTTTCAATGATTTGTTACACAAGCTGTATAGTATCAAATTTAGGAGAAATTGCATTTGCAGGTTTATTTGTATATATGAAGTATCTGATTTTGTGCTTTTAATCCAAAGCCTATTACAATGGGTTGAGTTTCAGGTAATAGCATATCTTATTGTCCTTATCTGATATTTGTCTAGAAAACCGGAGCTCAGCGCTTAGACAGAGCAATGGAAAATTGTCATTTTATTGATTAACTATCTTGTACCCCACGGAGAGTGTAATTTCTTCTTCTGGCTGTGTTTACTTAGGCTATTTAATAGATGAGACTCCAGTATACAAAATTTTACTATAAGTGGATATACCACAAGCTGAATCAGCTATTTCAAATGTCAAAATAGTGGTAAAGGAGTTATTTGTAAACAATTAAATACACTCCATTAGGTAAAATGGATTATTGGGAACAATTTAAAGGGGAGAAAAGTTTTGGGTAAACTGTCCTTTTAATCTATTAGTGTAAATCATTATACTATTCTTTTCAGAAATTTAATTTTGATGTATAAAATTGTTATATTTAGTCAGAGAGCTGTAAAAATGTTGAATATCAAATTATACATAAAAATTTAAATAATTAAATAATTGTGTATTTATTTGAATCCTTATTATATTAAAGTATAGCATAACATGTAATGGCTACATGGCTGGTTACTGCCGCCAATAGACTGAATTCTAAAGCTTTTCCCAAATTATTTGTGACAAACATGATTTTTTTTAACAGTGGGTTTGCCCTATGCATGCAAACAGAAACCATAGAGCAGTAGCAATGCCATTATTTTCTAACCTTTCCCAGAATATAGTACGTAGGTGTTTGTGTGTTTTTCTTTATCTATTCATGATTGGGATTTTATTTGTAAATGTGCAACTAGAGTTTATTGATCTTCTAAAGTGATTGCATTATTAGCATGATTTCATAATATTGTGCAGGGTAAAATTTACAAAACCAGGGCCTGAAAGGTTGTTAAAGAATTTGAATTATTTGTAGTGTTTTGTTAGAATGTGGTATTTTTCAGTGCTGTGTTTCAGTGAGTGTAAGTATATGTGCTTGCTTTCAAGTTAACTGTGCTTGTTAAAAGTTTGTGAGGGCTGTTAATGTTATGTTTTGCATAGTGGATAGTTGTCTTTAAATGATTTCTTAGAGAATGTTTTCTATGTTTTTATTTTTTAGAGAATTTGTGTGGAAGGGTGCTGTATGAATGGAGTATTGAGGTGTATTTGATTTTACCTGATTTTAAGAATACTACTTTTTTTAGGAGTGCATGGATTGTCTTTTAGTTTGCTGTGTTTCACGCGAACAAAGGGGGGAGTATTGATGAGAATCTTTATTTATGTGATTTGGGTGAGTGTTTTTAAGTAAGAAAATAAACTTAAAATATTTAGACAAGTTGACATAATATTTGTATTTGCAGGTTGAGATCATGGAGCTGTATACATAAAAAAAAACACTAAATGATTTTTGAGTTTTTCATATTTCGGTAAATCTGTACATTTAAAATTCCATAGTGCACTCTCCAAAAGAGATGCCTGATGCCTAGGTGAAGGAAAGAAAAAGAAGATAAAAGACCTTTTGTCAAGTTTGTTTTAAACACCATGCTGCAGTAAAAGTAGCTGAACTATCTTTTGGATCCACTGTTTGCATTGCACGCTGGTACCAGCCCCAGAACTGGACTCTGGGTAATCTATGACTGTTTCATATGATGTGTGTCCTCACCAGTAAATAAAAAACTATCCTTCTCTGGACTGTGCCTTGACTGTTGGAAGTTGAGGACCTGTTACGCTGTTACAGAGTCATCCACAGCTAAATTAGGGGAGTATTGTTTTAACTTGTTTATTTATATTGCTTGTTTTGCATTCTTTTGTAATTGTGTTATTTTTATTGATCATATTAGTTATAAGAACATATATAGCTTTGTCTGCAGAAAATAATGCCTTATTTGTATAAGTACACATTGTAGTTTATGAACTTAAAAAAGTAACCTTCCAGATAACTCTAAAGCTTGCAGTATTGTATCCTATTGTATGGCCCACTGAGTAAAGAAAATATATTTGCACCTTTATAGAAAATGCTGCAATATCTCAGAATATTCTAGACCCTTCACCATTGTAGAACACATAAGGTTCCCCCATGTTTCTATACCGCCCCTTAATATTCAAGCGAAGAAGGGATATATGTGTCTTGCAATGGAGAAAGGTATAAGAATAGGAAGTTTTTGTAGGAATTTCCCATTGTAATCATTCCTTAGTGTATTCTCAAACTACTCAAAATAAAAGAGTGAGGACACGTCTCAGCTAGAAATTTATATCAATTATACAGAGAAATATGAGTTTTGGGAGTAGTATAATTATAATGCTATTGATGGTATATTTTCTACCTACAATGGCTCTTAATGGATCTGTGTTATGAAAGCAAATGTATTTTTCCCTTTATTAACTGGTATGGTATCTACTATTTGAATTTTGTAATTCCAGGTGTTTGTCAGCGAAAGGAATTATCTTACCATAAAGATGTGTTTACCTTTAAAAAAGATTGTGTAGTTTTAATGATGTTATGATTGTATTCTTTCCTCATACAGGAGTGCATAAAATAATTAGTAAATTAGTAGTGCTTATATAAGGTGAGACAGCTGATTCTACTAAGATCATATTTGGAGAATTGTAAACATTACATATAGTAGCGTTGCAGAATAAAACAACACTGGGTTATTTATTTTAGTAGTTCAAAGAGAATTGTGATTGTATCAGGGTGCGTGCTCATCTTGTGCTCTTTTGTTACCTTCTTAGACTCCTTCTGACTTGAGTGTCTGTTGCTATGAGGATCCTGTTTCCTTTGTCTACCCCATGAACAAACCATCGAACTTCCAGCATGTATCTGCAGATGGAGACTTTCTCATATGTAAAGTAACCCTACTGCAAATGGACTATGGTATTTAAGCAGAGTGTCTGAGGGAAATGGGAGGTGGGGATCTAAGAGGACAAAGACTGTTCATAAATTGATCAGAGGCCACCCAGAGATACTTGTGCTGTTCCCATGTTATGCTTCACTGTGGAAAGTATACAGAGCAGGGAACTGTCTATGCTATTTGGGGATGCTAGCAATGCAGGTTGAGAAATAAAGATGCAGTGTTTTTTGGGGGTAGGGGGTTTGGGGGTAGATAGGGGGCTGGTTGGGTCTTTGTGCAGATAGACCAGCAGTTTAGGGATGCTAGGAGGTAGACAGAGAGTATTTGAGAAACCGTACTCATGTTCAGTGACATATTGTGCCCTATTGGCCTATTTAGCATTTTAATATTAGATAACTATTATTGCAGTAAATGTGAATTATTTTCTCGACAGTATTCTCAGAGATTCATGTTATACCGTGGTATTAGGCATATATTGTTGTTAATAGATTTACTAATTTTCTGTGCTTTTTATATAGTTATTTTATTTTCATACAGGTAGATTACGAGTTATGCGCGCTATAGGGAAGTTTTGAAAAAGACGGCTTGTGCGTGCTATGGTTGTATTGAGCTTCATACCGCACAAAATACAAGTACTGTTTTGATGTGCTTGTGCACGCTTTCCCCATAGACATCATTGGGGAGTGCAGGCTAGAAAAAAACCTAACACCTGAGATTGCGGAACGAAAAGCTCTGTAACACAGCCCCATTAATGTCTATGGGTAAAAAGAAGTAACGTGTAACCCTAACACCCTAACATACGAATCAGCCAATAAAATGAGAGCTGCTTAAATCCTATTGGATTTTAGCAGCCCTAATTCCTATTGGCTGATTCAAATTTTTCAGCCAACAAGAATGCAATGGTACCCCCAGTATAAAAGGGGTACCCTGCATTTCAATCCTCAGTGTGTGGCAGACGATCGCATGAAGAGGGCCTCCACGTCGCATCGATGGACCTCCGCCTGGACCTCCGCCTTGGACCTCTGCCTTGGACCTCCGCCTCCATGCATCGACTGCTCAGCCTCTGCAGGGATGAAGAAGATGCCAGTCCCGTGATGAATGAAGATGGTTTGGTAGTGTATGAAAAAGTAGGACATTCAGGTTTATTGGTTTATGGGACTCCAAAGCTATGTTTATATGTGTTATTACATTTTCCCAGAAACTTCCTAGCCTAGGAAAGCACCACCAGACGTGTAAGACATCCGCGGTGCCGCCGCAGGCCCTCCAGCATTGATCACTAACATGTCTATAGATTTATTGTAATCTCAGGGGAGTTAGATACCATCTGGACAGGTATTTATAGTTCATTTCTTGGATTCTGGCAGAGGCTGAGGCTTTTTTATGGTGAGCGAATATCTTGCTCCATTCGGGTATTTATATATCTATTCCTAGGTCTTTCTGCCATTTATAACAGTACAAGGGGAGGGAGTCCAGGTCAGTGTCAATTAGGATCTCATACAGGGAGGAGATCACATGTCTAGGGGGGTTGGATGTGGAACATAGGGTCTCTTCGATATAGTGTGATAGTTGCATATAAGTGATCCAGGAGGAAGCTAATTCCTCCTCGTTCTCCAGTAGTTTCTGTCTCAAGATTAGCGATTCCTGATCCAGAATGTTCCTCCAGGTGTGTTTATGAGTTTTTGGTGCATTGTTTGCAGAGTATTTCAGGGGCAAGATGAATGAGGTTTCGGGATTTTTTCTCAATGGTGTCAGTGGGGATAGTCTAGACGAGACATGTGTGCTTGTGGCTATTAGCTTGTCCCATTGGGTGAGAAATTCGGTAATAAGAGGGTAATTCCATATGGTTGAGGGTCTGTGGTACCTGGAATATCTCTCTATCCAATTGTATCCACTGCTTGTCGATAGAGTTGTGGCTCCAGTCTATTTGTTTTTGTATGATAGTGGCCAGTCTGTATCTCATCAGGCCCAGTACCCCTAGCCCTCCCCTATCTCTTGACCTGTATAGTGTTTTTCTGGGAACCCTTGGCTTAGCCCCCCCCCCCCATATGAAGTGTTCCATATGTCTTAAATAGTGTTTGTAATTTGGGAGTCAATATTTTTACATATTTTTTTATAGTATTTGGCTCCGAAGCCATCGGGGCCTGAGCTATTCCCTGTTGGCAAAGCTTGGATAGCTTTTAATATTTCGCTATGTTCTATGGGGGCATCTAATTTAAGTGACTGCTCTTCCGATATTTTGGGTAGGTTTACAGTGTCTAAATATTGTGCAACATGGTCTAATTTGGAGTTATGTGTATGCAGTTTGGATGTGTCTCCTGCCAGATTATACAGTGATGCATAGTATGTTTTGAATATGTTTGCTATAGAGATGCTATCATTTTTGGCTTGCCCTACTTTGTTTTTAACCAAGTGGATGTGTTGTTTGAGCTGCTTGCATTTTATTGTTCTTGCTAGGAGCCTGCCTGATTTGTTTCCATGTTCATAATATTGCTGACGGAGGATAAACGCTTGTTTCTGTTGTAAATGTTGAAGGTATTTATTTAGTTCTTCTCTAGTTTCAGTGAGTTTTTTTAATATTGTGGTATTGTCAGGAGGGCATTTATTGGTAGCCTACAGGGTCGGCAATTCTTTGATTAGGGAGTCGTATTTTAATCTGTGCTGTTTGTTGATGATGGCCTTATGTTTTAAGTATTCTCCCCTGATCACCCACTTGTGTGCTTCCCAAATGTTAGTGTATTTAGTATCGGTGCTGTCATTTATTTGGAAATATTCTAGCAATGATTTATCCAGTTCATTCCCCACTACTGGATGGTCCACCAGTGAGTCATCCAAACTCCACTGAAATGGGGAGATTGGTTTCTCAGGCCATTTAACCATGCAAGAGACCGGAGCGTGATCTGGCCAAGTGATAGGGTGTATATATATGTTTTTAACTAAAGCTAGGCATAATGCGTCTGTCAGTATGTAATCATTACGGGAGTACGTATTGTGTGGGTGCAAGTAGAAAGTGTAGTCAGCTCTGTCAGGGTGTAATATGCGCCACACGTCAACCAAGGTCAATTCAAAGAGTTGTGTATTGATACTTTTAATATCTCTCTTGGGTATGGAAGATGTGCCTCCATTAGTGTCAATTTTGGGATCAATTGGCACATTTAGGCCCCCCATGAGTAGTAGTCCTTTTCTATGATCAATTATTTTAGTCGATAGTTGGCGCATAAACGCTTTCTGCGCCAGGTTAGGGAAATATGTGTTTACAATCGTTATAGGCCTATCATATAGCAGGCCATTAAGTATGAGCAGTATACCCTCTGTGTCTTTGTCCATATGTATCAGCTGGAAGGGGGTATCCTGTCTGATGAGTATGGAAACTCCATTTGTTTTGGTAGAAAATATAAGCTGTGGGATATTTATGATGTAATTGTTTAGGCTCTTTGCCCTTCTTAAAGTGCATCTCCTGTAGAAGAAGTATTGCACTCTTATGTTTGTAAAGATCAGACAGAATAACTTTCCTCTTCTGCGGCACATTTAGACCTTTCACATTAGCAGTGGTAAACATAATCGAGTGAGTTTTGTTATGTTGAGACATGGCAGTTATTGCAAAGTAAACCCCTGCTAATATAATGAGCCCCTTCATATTGTGGTGTCTAGAGGTTATGTTGGGTACCTGGATATGAAAGAGGGGTGGGATGAGGAAGGTGGGGAGGGAAGGAGGCTATGATAAGTGGTGTGGGAGAGGCACCACACAGTAAGTCTTAAACTAAGCCTGGTCACTGTTTGCAAATGAAATGCAATAATGAGAAAGTACAATATAGGGTTGATATAGCTATATAACAATCAGTAGGGTCACCTGGCTGGGAACCCTTATCTTATTGCTGCAACCTTTAGGTCTCTAGCGAAATACCAATGGTTGTCTCTGTGAGAATATATGTATAAGGAGACAAATGTCGTGGGGAATAAGATCCTATGTTGCATTTTTAGTTGATAGTCGTATATAAAATAAAGTTTATACAAGAATGGCTAATATTTAGTGTGCAAATTTGAATTGGCAACGGGGCATGCTGTCATATCTTAGGATAGCACATGCAGGATGTGGAAGCCGTGAAACGTCCTGTAGGGAAACGTTTTTCACTTTGCTAGTTTGTTCTTCCTGACTTTTTCCATCTTGTATGTGTATATCAGATTGTCGTCTGAGCCGGCAACACAACTGAGGGGGTAGTGAAGAGGCTTGTGCATAGCCAGCCACTATCTGCAGTAACTTACATGTAATCATTAGTTTATAGTGGTGAGTCTTTTAAATAACAGATCAAACCAAAAATCTTAAGGGGTTCTAATTGAAATATGCCGCTGTGCAGAGTGGGATTGAAAGTAAGTCCCTTGAGCTGTATATAGTCTTGGATTTAGTGTCCTAGTATGTAAGCGCTCACCTTATCATGTTGGTCTGAATTACATGTCCTAATATTCTTTATGTAAGCATTAACCCCTGTATATAAGTTGTGTGAGCCGGATAGGCCATATATGGGGATAGTAGTCTTGAAAACAGAACTTCTAAATATTACGTTTCATCACAAGATATTGAAAACCACAAAAGCATAACGTTAAATAAACAGGGCCCCAGAAATACCTCCTGGGGCCAAACTAGGACAGAAACATTTTCAAGTTATAATAACATGTGTCCAACAGATAACATTTGTGTTTCAAACAGTTCACATTTTACTTATCTCTTCTCCATCTGCTCTTAATCTGCAGAGGTTGCTGACCAGGTGCTGGAGGACATTTATCCATCAGCTGTATTCCCTGAGGCGCTGTCCTTTGCCACCATGTTGTTGTCAGTGTTGTCTTGGGCGAGAGTGTCTTGTAGTGCTGACTTGTTAAGTTGGTGTTCTTTGGGATTGATACCCAATGCTTTATAAAAGTCCTGCAGATCTTCCTCAGGCCTGTAAACCTCAGTTTTCCCATTGTTATTGGCTATTATACTTATAGGAAAGCCCCAGCGGTATTGGATTTTATGGTTTCTGAGATTTTCTGTACTGTGCTTGAGTTCTCTGTGTTTTTGTAAAGTGGTGGGTGAAACATCCGCATATACCTGGATGGGAAATCCTGCGTGTGTGATGGAGGCCTTCATCCTAGCCCCTTTTGCAACCTCTTCTTTGTTCACATAGCTTAGGAAGCATACAATGATATCCCTTGGCGGGGCTTTGCTGGGCAGTTTTGGCCTCAGTGAACGGTGTGCCCTTTGGATAGGTATATCTGGGGATGATGACGTGCCTTTGATTATTCGAAAAAGATCCTGAAGACAACCATTTAATGCAACAGGGGATATCGTTTCTGAAATACCTCTAATACGTAGATTATTTCTCCTGATACAGTTATCCAAGTCCTCAATTTTGTCAAGTAGAAACGTGATTGCTGCATTTTGCTGGGAGATGGTCTGCGTATGGCTGTGTACCTCTGATTGTATACCAGCCTGCGTCCCCTCCAGGCCCTCCACTCTATTGTTAATTAGTGTTATATCCTTTTTGAGTTTGCTGAACAAGCCTCTTATCTCTGCTAGAACCTACTTAATGTCCTCTTTCGAGGAAAGTGTCCTTAAATCCTCTCTAGTAAGGTTGGCAGAGCTAGAGTGATCAGTGTCTTTATTTTTTCCCAGGTCTTGCCTTGTGTCATTTTGTATTTCTTGGTCACTAGTTGGTTCAGACTGTACAGGGTGAACTAGGGCCTTTACAAAGTGGTTCATGGTTAGTGATTGGGCTTGCTTATCAGCCTTTGTAGCTCGTTTGCAGGGCATGCCACCACCTGGTGAGTTATTGTATTCGTGCAGCCCCTTCCCGGTCAACGATGCATGGTCACTTAAATATAATGAGCTGCTGGTGCGAGGAACATAACAGATGGGTTGTTACTGTTTCAGTTGATGGTGTCTAGTTGGGTAACAACCATGTATGGTGTTACAGTGTTGTTTTACTGTACCTCCGTTGTTGCCGCCTATTGCGCACTTTAAATAGAGTGGGTGTAGAGGGCTTTGAGCCTATGTGACAGCTTCTTATATGAGGGGATCTGTGTAAACTCTTACCCTCTGTTCCCTTTTATCTACGTGTCTCAAATGTTGTATGCGGCTTGATGTCACCGCTCTGCACCGTCACTGGGTCCTCTGTTACTGGGCTGCAGCGTAGCAATTAAAAGCCTTGGCTCTCTCTCTCAGATCCTTCTGCTCCCCTCCATGCGCTGCACCGGCCTGTCCCCCTGTGCCAAATACACCTTAGATCGGTAAGGTCCAAGGGTTGTATGCCCTGACGTCTATATTAGCTGGTGTTGGGATGACTTGTTAGAGCTTATATATTCACCATGTCTCTCCACGTGGCTGCGTTCTGGCAGTGCATGTGTGCTCTTCCTGCAGGGCTACGTATTCCATTAGCAGGACGGACTTTTGATGGTATCTGCTGCTATGTAGTGTCAAGGTAATTGCCCCATTGCCGGATGATGATTATGAGTGCTTGATAGCCATTCTTGTTGATTTTGCAACAACTAGGACTACAGAGCCGTGTTAGTGTGCGGCTATACCCCCCGTGTTAGGATTTTTTTAATGTGTATTTTAATGTGTTTTCTTTAATTGGTAGTTAGTTTAATTTTAGTTTAATAGTTATATTAGTTTAATTGTTAGTTTAAACTTAGTTTTTTTTAATTTGACAGGTAAGTTTTAATTTAATTTAAGATAGGGAAATTGTAATTTTAATACAAAGTTAAGGGGAACGTTAGGTTTAGGGGTTACTAGTTTAAATTAGTTTATTGCGATATGGGGAGCTTTCAGTTTAGGGGGTTAATAGTTTAATTTAGTATATTTTGTTGTGAGGGGGCTTGCGGTTTAGAGGTTAATAGGTTTATTATATGCGTCCGGGTACACTTTTATTTAACACTCCTCGCTCATTAAAAATACTCCTTATTTTTACTATGAAGTTCATTGTTCTAAGCATACTGTGTGAAATGGTGTGATTATGATACATCATTTGTTTAACCCCATATTCTGTAACCATTGTCTATAAAAGTCTGTGATGCCTTATAATAAACAGAATAGTGATTGGACTTTACTTGCTGGCTGCCTAGTACTGTTCACCGAGATATGTCGTCAAGTAACCCATTGAGTTCCAGGTGAAGGTGTAGAATACTGCTAAGTGTCAAGTGATACCCCTGGCTATAAGATAACACCTAACATCTAACATGCACGGCATAAGTTTCAGTGAAAATTATGAAACTCACGTCGCCGTAAGTTCACCTTGCACATCGGGTGACTCACATATACGGAGCCGGCAGATCATATACTTTTCTTGAACTGCCGGCGCTTAAAGGGACAATAAACCCAAATTTTTTATTTCATGATTCAGCATGCAATTTTAAGCAAATTTCTAATTTACTCCTATTATCCAATTTTTCTTCATTCTCTTGCTATCTTTATTTAAAAAGCAGGAATGTGATGCAAAGGAGCCGGCCCATTTTTGGTTGAGAACCTGGGTTATGCTTGCTTATTGGTGGGTAAATGTAAGCCTCCAATAAGCAAGCGCTATCTAGGGTGCTGAACCAAAAATGGTCTGGCTGCTAAGATTTACATTCCTGCTTTTAAAATAAAGATAGCAAGAAAACGAAGACAATTTGATAATAGGAGTAAATTAGAAAGTTGCTTAAAATTTCATGCTCTATCTGAATCATGAAAGAAAACATTTGGGTTTAGTATCCCTTTAAGTAAAAAACAAAAAAAGTTCAAATCGCCTGTGAAAATCTAACCCGCCTCCCAAAAATTAAACCAACACATCAAATCTTAGCTTTTTTTTATTTTTATGTAATCTTAGGTTTTCTTATTTTCATGTATAGGATTATTTTTTTGCGTAATTTTAAAATAAAGGTAGTCTTTTTTATATTATTTAATTGCTGTTTAATTGGGGTTAACTTAGGAGGTGTTAGGTTAGGGGGCTTAGTTATTAGTTTAATACTTTGCATTGTGGGAGGTTGGCGGTTTAGGGGTTAATAGCTTGATTAGGTAGTTTGCGTTGTGGGGAATTGGTGGGGAATTGGCGGTTTAGGGGTTAATAGTGTAATTAGGTAGTTTGCTTTGTGGGGGATTGGCGGTTTAGGGGTTAATCACTTTATTAGGTACTTTGCGATGTGGGGGATTTGGTGGTTTAGGGGTTAATCACTTTATCAGGTACTTTGCGACGTAGGAGTTGGCAGATTAGTGGTTATTACATTTTATTAGTTATTGCGGTGGGGGGATGGCCGATTAGAGGTTGATATTGTGCATGCGTTAGGTGTTTGTTAAGGCTTCCAGGGTGGTACTTATATACTCAGGGCAAGGTTTGCTGCGCCTGTCTATGTGTGGCGAGGTGAAAATGGAGTAAAATGTTTTCATTCTGCACGCTTAAGTCCTTGCACTGAATATGTGATAACCAACTTGTGACACCAGTTCTATTTTAGTTTACGGGAGTAAAAATGGCGGGTGAGGGGTGAAGTATGCGGCGCCGTATATGTGATCACTAGATCTGACTAAAAATTTGCAATGCCGGTTTTTGTGCCTGATCTTTGCAAATGTGATGGATAGATAGATGATACATAGATAGATAGTTAGCTAAAACATAAGAAAAAAGTAGAGAAAGTAGAGAAGCTTTATAGGGATTTAATTTTATTATTTTGGATAGATTTGTTTATTTTTTTCTGTATTTTTACTTTTTTATTTTTTGTAGCTTGAGGGGTTTCATTTTTCACACACAGATTGCCCTCTGGTCAGGCTTATCAACTAGTTTATTCATAAATACATATTTCTATGTATATCCGATGGTGTTTTAATAAAATGTATACAATTATATATATATATATATATATATATATATATAGATAGATAGATAGATAGATAGATAGATAGATAGATAGATAGATATAGATAGATAGATATAGATATAGATATAGATATATACAGACATAAATAGGAATAGCTATTTAAAAATATTTAGAACATATTCTCCTGTGTGAAGAACATTGGAATGTGCATACATATGATTTTTCATGTGTTATATATCTATATGTATTCATATGTATTTATGTATTTATATGTGCATATCTGTCTGTAAATAATTACATACACATATAAATACATATGTACACACATGTACACACACACACACACATATATATATATATATATATATATATATATACACACACACATACATACATCTTTAGACATGTATGTGTCTCTATGTTAAAGATATTTGCATGCCTTTTTTGTCCAAACCCCTGAGACTTCATATATTTGAGCCATAATAACTTTTGATTGCAATTTAGATTTAAGAATGTGCATTAGATGGTGTTATTATAAGTGGAACTGTACTTTTTTTTGTGCAACTTTTTATTCAAGCGTAACTAGGGTTGCCACCTGTCCCTTAAAATACAGAACACTTATAAGTTACACATGCTGCAGGGTGTGCAAGGAGGAATATGAATAGTGCTGTCCAGAAACACAATTCATGTTCCTCCCTGCACACCCTGCAGCATGTGTAACTCATAAGTGTCCAGGAAAACATGGCTGAGGTGGCAACCCTAAGCGTAACAGTTAACCAGAGCTCTGAGGTCACGCTAACCAGATGCATATAAAATTCAATTGTGCTTAAGCTATCACATTTACTTTCAACTTTCTACACGTCCAAACAGCTCCAATAAACCTGTTATCACTCGCACACAACTGTTAGTGCGCCACTCGTAATCTAGCCCTATTGGGGTAGATGCATACATGTCAATCTCTTCCACAAACATTTTAATGATAATGATTAACTGCACAACAAAAAATGAAATATTCTTTCCCTGTATTCATATAGCTTGACTTGTGGCTAAAATATATTATTCATTTTGATAATCTAAAGTCAACAGTTTGTTTTAGGTAAAATTATATTGTTATTATCACTAACCTAAAAATATACATGTACTAATTGGATACAAGTCACATTTACAACTGCAAAAGTTGACATTTTGTCCAGCAAATGTGTCAGTTATTTTAAGTGAATTTGAGGCAATTTGCAGATATCTGTTTTCTGACTATAGGTTTTTGTTAAAGTTGTTTCCACCTTGCATTTTATTACAATAAGGCAAGGATCTTTGGCTTGAAGCAGCATAGTAGTAATGGAGGAGTGAAAATGACATGCTGTTTGCCCTTGGCAAAATGATCAAATACAATTTCTGTTAAGGATGAATAGCTACTGAACACATATTTACACTTGTTTTATGACTTCCCCTGCAGCTTTACACCAAGCCTCCTCAGCTTCTCAATCTCCCTAATATAGAAGACATTGGTCTCCTTTTAAATTGAGTTAAAGCATGAATTTTGCCTAGCCAAATAATATATACCAAAACAACTCAGTAAATTAACAATACCTTAAACAATTATGCACTAATGATCTGCATACAAAAGAAATGTTTATAAATTATTTTTTATTGTCGTTTTATTAGCAAAATTCCTGAGGTTTCACAACTCACGTCCATTGAAGAACCTCTTTTGTAAATTTAATTTGCTAATTTGAGGCCGTATGTAAATGAGTTAATGCATTGATCATATTAGTATATAGTACCATCCAACATTTGGAAAGAGGGATTTGAACTTCTTCACTATTGTGATTATCCTTTGTAGGTAACAAGAGTCATCATTATTACTTGGGGAAAGTGTGATCTCCTGGATTTTAATAACAATTTGATTTACTGTGGTTTAGATGGTTCTTTATAAAAAAAAATATATCTTAATTATATCCACAAACAATAGAAATTGTTACACAAAATTCTTGTAAGTCTTAACTGAATTATCAAAATTAAGTGACATTAAGGTATGCTACAATAATTTATTCACATCTGTTTTATTTCCTATACCAGGTTACAAAATAGATAGCCCAAAAAATGTAAAACCTCCAGAGAGAATTTTTAAATGCAAAAAAAAAAGAAACCTTAACCCACCTCCTCTCCACATAAACTTGTATCTCTTATAGAATAGACTCAAATAATGGAGGTTAAATTTATGTATTTATGAACGTATAAATCAATTGATTTTAAATACTTTTAGGAAGGGTTTTTAAACTTAACCATTTCTGGGGGAAAAATTGACTTTGCATTCATTACACATATGGGCATCATATTGTTCAATAATCAATTGTGTCTTAAGAGTCATTCTTCCAGCTTTGGTCCCTGTCTATTTTATAAAGATAACATGTCTGGTTACTAAAATGTATGTATTTATAAATGTTCTATTTTTTTACATCTTCCTGTCCATTATATAGAACAAATACATGCTTTAATTTAAGATGGAATGTTTTCTTTAATTCTTTTTACATAACCAGTAATCAATTTTACTCTAAAACTGTCTAATTTCAGGACAATCCCATATAAGATGTATCATATCTGCGGCTATGTTAGTCTACATTTGTGACATTTATCAAAGTTGGGGTTCATCATGAATCTGTATATAAGAACTTTAAAGGAGATTCCCTCCAAGGCCAGATTGGCCTACCAGGATACTAAGAGATTTTGTTATGGGCTGCAGCAGCTGGGGCTGGAAAGCTTTAATTTAAAGGGGTGATTAAAGGGACAGTCAACACAAGAACTTTTATTGTTTAAAAAGATAGATAATCCCTTTATTACCCATTCCCCAGTTTTGCATAACCAACACAGTTATATTAATATATGTTTTACCTCTGTAATTACCTTGTATCTAAGCCTCTACAGACTGTCCCCTTGTTTCAGTTCTTTTGACAGACTTGCATTTTAGCCAATCAGTGTTGACTCCTAGGTAACTCCACATGCGTGAGCTCAATGTTATTTATATGGCACACATGAACTAACACCTTCTAGTGGTGAAAAAATGTCAAAGTGCATTCAGATAAGAGGCAGCTTTCAAGGTCTAAGAAATTAGCATATGAGCCTACCTAGGTTTAGCTTTCAACTAAGAATACAAAGAGTACAAAGCAAAATTGGTGATAAAAGTAAATTGGAAAGTTTTTTTTTATTTTCAAAAGAGCTTTATTAAGATTGCATGAAAGTACACGTCATATGTTGGGTATACATGACATATGCGAAAATTATTACAATAGGATATATCACAAAATTGTGCCCACGTAACAGCTTTAAGAAAACATGATTCATACATTGTTTTATACAACTTTATAATCGTAGACCTTATAAAATTATCAAGTGCTAATAGGAGTAGAGTGGTTACTAGTTATATTGTTTACTTCTTGTACTTATATACTAGGTCTAATAATAGAACCATATACTCTAATTCGGTGTTCTTCATTCTTGGCCCCAGCTATAATATATCAGACCTCTCTTGGGTCTTTAGCAAAATCAAACAAGATTGGAGTTAGGGGTATGTAGGGATAGGGTTTAATAGTAAAACAAAGGTATAGGAAAGAATATAGCTATATTTGCTAAATGATATGGGTCTTATATATTTTGTAACTATAACTGAACAGTCTAACAGTATTTTTAGTTCATGTATGCCTAGCATTTATAATCATTGCACATTGGTTAAGGGTAGTTTTGAGATGTAGGGAAATATGAGCTAGTGAGCATGGGGGTATGATGTTATATCTGAGGTAATATAATACAAAAAAAAGTAAATACCCTCAACCGTGCTCTGTAACGTAATGATGTCTCTGTCTAGGGAGTGTGGGAGAGTATGGGCGTTTAAACTTGGGGCTGGAGAACTCTCTCTTATCTTAGAAAGTAGAGGCAAATGATGTATCATCTAGTAGGTGTAGTAAGAATTGAGCATCAAGGGTCTTAAAGTTATGTTATAATCAGTTTAGAAACTGGTGGTAGATGAGTGAGTTGGTTCTTAGGATTTATGGCAAAAGGTGTCAATGTTATTTACTTAAACTATTCTCCCCCTTAGTAGCTCCGGTCGTAACCCACCTTTCTGGGGTCATATATATTAGTTAGACAACCATGCCTTATTTATCTGTATAGTTGCTCTGAACCCTGGGTATATTATTAGAGGTGTTAACATTTCCCACTATGTTTTTGTTGAATTACTGAGTTTTTAAACCTTTAATAGCATGAGGTATAATAAATATACTGTAGATATATTTAGCTAGAATAAATAATTCCTTAAACAATATTACACCATGGACTGTGGAATATATATACCCTTGTAAATTGACTGACAAGTTATATGAATGGAACAGTGTTTAAAACATTTCAAAACACCACAAGACGGGGTCAAACATTTATAACTTGAGGTTGCCAACATCTGTAGAGCATGGTGATAACTGAGAAAACAGTATAGGTCCATCCCTAAGAAGTAGCAACTCCTTCGGTAATATTTCACCATGTACCGTGTAATATGTAAACCCTTATAACTTAACCAATAGGTGATATGAGTGGAACGAAATTTAAAACTTTTCAAAACACAACTAAACAGGACAAACATTTAAAACTTGAGGTTACAAACCTCTGCAAAGCATGGTTTTAACTGAGAGCGCTGTTTGAGTCCATCCCTAAGCTCTTTCTATCGTGAAAGACTAGGTTTTAAATCTGTTAGGATGCATAGTTTTAGTCCCACATGGTGAGTGATTGCAAAAATCAGGCATTAAGCATAGCTTCTGAAGCACAGCCATCCCGCAAGTCTCTGTCTTTATGTATGTGGTTTTCTCAATCCCATCTTTTGGTGAGACTAGTTGGGCAGTGCGAGATTTCTGGTCTGGATCGTGTATAACCCAATCAAGATCAGTTCCTTTTGGCTTGTTAAGTAGCATCGAGCGTGACTGACCGGCCTGAGAAGAAGCAATGGTGTTTGTGCCCAGCAGTGATAAGGAGCTTGATTTTTTTTTAGCCACACCTGTGCCCTTCGGTGCAGCTTTTGAGTTCAGATCTGCCAGTGCTGTCTCCTTTCTCAACTCTGAGGGTATGAACTCTGTCGTGCGAGGGTTCCATAGGTTGCCTGTTGTATAGAGGATTGGTGCCTGTTTGAACGGTTTCCCATCTCCATGTGAAGGCTGCATGGTGAAATTGCAATCTCTGCATTTATTGCAGTGGTTATTGTGCTGTATTGAGGCTCTGCATTTCATGTGTCTCTAAGTGAGTTTGAGATCGGTTGAGTATGTTCTAAGCCGTGTTGTTTCCATGGTGCTATTGTATTGTTTTGTTTCCTGTGGATCTTTTGGGTGCGTTGCGGTCACTTTCTCCACGGTTAAGCGCTTCAGCAAGTAGTCATATATGGGGCTTTCTCTATTAGTCTGAGCAAGATGGAGGTAAGTTTTGCAGCATAATCTTCATGGCGCATTGGATGGCTCACTGCCATTCTGTTTGTCGTATTTTACTAGTTAAAGTTATTTCTTCTCCGCTCCAGAGATATTGCTGTTATTAAATAAACCTAGTCAGTGGATAAGCTTGATATCCATTTAGAGATGGATGTTGAAGAGGTTCAGTAAATCAGTTTATTCTGACAGCACTGATGACCACGCTCTTCCCGGGGGGGGGGGAGTGTATGCCTAATAGTAGGCCGCTGCCTTAGGCCTTTATGTTCTGATCTGAGTCCCCAGTGTCATACAAAAAGATAAGAAGAGAGATATAGTGACCACATACCATGAAGAGGATGTCAGGGATGAAAGATCCAAAGATAAAAAGAAAAGAAGATGGACGAAGATAGATCACCATCACCGGGATGAAGATAGAAGATTGCCACCAGAATGAAGATAGAAGACTGCTGTTGGGATGAAGATAGAGCCCCACTGGGATAAAGATGGAGTGCCACCACCACTTAAGAGCCATATTTAACTTTGGTGAGTATAATCTTTGGGGTTTAGGGACAGAATTTTTTGGGGATGAGGTTTTTTTTTTTTTTTTAGAAAAGGACATTAGGTTGGGACATTGCCCAACCTAATGTCCTTTTCAGGGCAATTTTTAGAGTAGGTTTTTTAAAATGGCTTTTTATGGGTATTTGGTATACTTTTAGAATGGGTTAATATTTATAATCACTTTGGGGCATTGACCTTCAAAAAGCCAATTTAAGGTTAGTTTAGTGTTAGTAAAGGCTTTTTATATTGGGATTTTTTATTTTTTATTTTTTTTAGTCAGGCTTTAGTTTTAGAATAGTCATAACTGATTTTTTTATTCTTGGTAAAAAAAAATCTGTAATGGTAGGTTCTTTTCATTTAATGTTAGTTTTGTTTTTATTTTCAGGTAAGGTTAGCTTTTTTTTCAGGTATGGTTAGTATTTTTTTCAGGTAAGGTTAAGCTGTTTTTTGGGTAACTTAGTGGGTGTTTGGTTAAGGGGGCTAGCTGGTTAGGAGGTTTAGGTGTTAGTGGGTATTTTGTGATGCGGGGGTGTGGCAGTTTAGGGGTTAATAGTGTAGAGGGGTATTTTTCAATGGGGTTTGTGGCAGCTTAGGGGCTAATAGTGTACTGGGTACTTTGTGGTGGTCTATGTGGTGGTTTGAGAGTTAATTGTATATTGGGTACTTTTCAGTAGGCTTCATGGCAGCTTAGGGGTTAATAGTGTAGCAGGTACTTTGTGGTGGGATATGTAGTGGTTTAGGGTTTAATAGTGTAGTGGGGACTTTGCGTTGGGCTATGTGGCAGTTTAGGGGTTTTTAGAGTAGGGGGCTTATGGGGTATAGGGTTAGTGCACAAGTATGGGTGTTTTCCACTTTTCTCTCTCCATTGAAGTCTATATGGGAGTACCTCAACACGGTCGTGATATACTAACTTCTGTTCTTTGCGCGTATCGGTTAGTGTGCAATAGAAAAAAAATATTTCAACTTGTAATACACACACTACTTGAGGCGCGCAAACAAATGCCATTTTGATGTAGCAGGGTTTTAGAATAATGTGTAATTTGAAGGAATGCAAAAAAAATATTTTTAATTTAATATATGAAATTCTTGTTTTAATTCTGAAAAAAAATTATAATATTACTGTTTGATTTTAGGATTTGTTTTTACTTTAAAAAGTTGGATTACCCTCATAACAAAAAAATTGACATGCCAAATCTAATTTTAAACTTTGTGCAAAGTATTTTCCACACCCAGAATGGATAGAAAATGTTTTCAGTCTTTTAATTTCATACGATAATTTATTACTCCGTATATGCTATATAGCTAAAAGAGTAAAGGGATATTAGGTATTTTTCTACTTCCAAACTGGGTTTAGAAGTTTTATGTTGATGCAGCAGCTGGTTTGTATTTATTTATTTACCTATCGCTAATACTTGTTTGCTTTTTTAGAGCAGCAATATCTGGCAAGTTATTCTCCATTGTTGTTGTAACTAAGTAAAACAAATATACTGATATTTTCTGCTTTTTGTGCACATTTCTTTTTTAAACTTTTTGTTTAGTACTTTAATATAACAGTGTTTACAACAATGTATAGAAAGAGAAGAAGATAATATGTGCGTGTAAAAACACACACGTAAAATCTGTGAACCGGGGTGCTAAAAAAAAGCTAAATTAGTGTAGTAGCTAAAAAATAATAAATAAATCAGATAATAAATTGTATAAAAATGAAATATATAATATACAATGTACAATATAGAATGTAGAGGATATGCACGGACTAAGTGCTAAAAATCAGTGGATAAAATAATTTATGCAAGAAAATAAAAAAACAGTACAAAATGTTAGCGCACACACAGAGAGTGAAGCTGCCGAATATAAGAATCAGCATAAAAGTCCCGCATAAAAGGTTTATTTCTCAAAACAGCCTGTGTCAGAGCAAATAGTGTGCATACACATATTAAGGGGCCAAATTATCAAACGGAGGGTGGACATGATTCGCTGTAGTGAATTATGTCCGCCCAACATCGCTGAATGCGATGAACTGCTTGTGCCGCCCCTGCAGATTCACGGCCAATCAGCCGCTAGCAGGGGGTGTCAATCAACCTGATCGCATGCGATTGGGCGTATTGGTGTCCGCAGCCTCAGAAGCAGTGGACGAGTTAAGGAGCAATGGTCTTAAGGCCGCTGCTTCTTAACTCCTGTATCTGGCAAGCCTGAAGGCTCGTGCAAAAACAGGGGTAATTAGGGCCATTCAGCCATTGATAATTCGGCCCCTATGTGTATAGTGTGCATACACATCCGGAATCCTCAGATTGCAATTATGGTCACAGAAACATCAATGGTCATGAAGTGAGACAGGAAAACCTTGCTCTATTCCTGGCCCTTCAGGGCTTCCGTAGTTTGTGATTACTCTGCCATTGCAGCGGTAATTCTAAAAAGGGTGAGCATCCGCAGCTCAAAAGGTCCAAAACAATAGGACATACCAAAGCGCTGTGCAAGGCACACCAAAGACCACATATTACAGAAGGAATTAACAAGGGAGGAGGATTCACACAGACACGGTGTAAATACCCTTGATGTTTCTGTGACCATAATTGCAATCTGAGGATTCCAGATTGATTCTAAGCCTCACGCTGTAGAGTTGTATGTGTATGCACACTATTTGCTTTGACACAGGCTGTTTTGAGAAAGGAACTTTTTATGCTGGTCTTTTATGCTGATTCTTATATTCGGCAGCTCCACTCTCTGTGTGTGCGCTAACATTTTGTACTTTGTATTTGATGAATTGTATTGTATGAAGTGTTTTTTTATTTTATTTTCTTGCATAGATGATTCAATTATTTTTTTTATTTATTTTTTAAAGATATATCTTTTATTGAGGTTTTGCAAAAACAAATATAATACAAAGTACAGGGAATAGTGATTTTTAGATAAAAAAACAAGTTAACAGACCTAAGAAATATCACAGTATTAACTGAAACCTCTATTTTTATGTATACTATAGGTTCAATGAATGACTAATTATCTGGCCCCATCTGGGCTCTGTGATATTGGCAGAATACATGCTAGAGTACAGTAGTCTTAGCGAAGGCCCACTTAGGCCAAATGGCACTTTCAAGAAGTTTTTTCAGCTGGTAAACACCGCTTGAAATAAAATGGTCACATCTGGACCAGAGATAACCCACATCAAAATTAGAACAGCACATAGTGGGGTAGTACGGTATAACCTGAGATGTGGGGGGGGGGGGGGGGGAGGTTATGATTAAAAGTGAAACAGATAACATAGGGTTGCCAGAGCAGCCTAGATGGGACTTAGTTGAACTAAAACTAAGAAAAATGGGCTAGTTTTATTCAGGCAGATATTATCATTCCTTTGCATACATATAGACGTATAAATAAGCATGGATATCGTAAGTAAATATCATCAAGTAGTAGGTACACCTTTAAACTGTTGTACTTATATAGTTGTAACAGGCAAAATTATAACATAGTATAGCCAGAGCAGCCTAAATGGAACTTAGCTGAACTAATATTAAGAGAAATGGGCTAGTTTTATTCATGCAAATATTATCATTCCTATACGTATATACAGATGTATAGATAAATATGGACAACATATGTAAATATCAGCAAGTAGTAGGTACAACTTTAAAATGTTGTACTTATATATATGTAACAGGCAAAATGTTAATGGCACAAATAGTAATACAGTAGGAAACATATATGTAGCGTGGGTCTAAGTGCTACTGCCTCCATTCCATTGGTTAAACTCCAACCCTCCCTCGCTGGCTGAGGGTAGAGCAGGAGCTTTGAAAATACTTAGCACCAACACAACATTCCTACAATGAGTACATAAAATGCTAACGTTTGTATATCAGTGCTGCAAGGGAGCTAAAGAAACTATATGTGTTACCCATGACTTAATATATACCGTTCATGAGAAAGGAAAACAGAATTCAAATTGATGCAAGTTTAAATATATCTCCCTCCAGCTGAAGTATACAATATATATGACCACCCTGAGAAGCAATTGTTGCTGCCCTAATTATCTGAATAAAAAGGAAAAAAAACATGAATCATAATCCACTTATAAGGAGCAAGTTTACATAAGCATAGGGGAAGAAGCCTATACAGCCTGAAAATTTAAAGCACAATAGTAGGTAAGCATACCAGTTAGTGAATATCGTCATAGCAGATAACAGATATAGAGACAAAAGCACATAAAGAATCCATCTAACTGACAAAAGGAAAAAAGATAATACGTTTCTTCAAATAGGACAATAAGTCAGGTTTAAAGATCCTATTTAGCGGAACGTTCCAGTGAGCGGAGACGCATGCAGCATATATCTAACCAATTTCAGATTTGGTGATGAGGGGGTTAGATATCTGAACCACTTGCAGCTTCTGGCCTCTCAAGTAGCCTGTCATGGGTAAGTCACAGTCGGCATCGTATAAGGAGGGGTTCGCAAGCCGTAATATCTGCAGAGCATATGAATCATTAATGAGAAGCCTCCAGAGTGACCAGTCTCTAACCACCCGTTCTCCATGCCGCTTGTCAAGCTGCAGCTGGACACGGGAGTCCTGATTGAAAGGTATAGAATTTTGTAAGAGCTCCCTTCTGACAGTCGGAGTAGGGCTAGTCTGCGCACACAAAACTTTTCTGGGGTATGGTGACCTTTTAACGCTGGACAATAACATTGCACCAACTGCCGAATTAGCCATAGTTCTGAACTCCAGTTCTCTGTTCACCTCTGTCTCATGTATTGGATGATGCAGTGCGGTCAGTGACCCCATATTGAGCTCTGTGAATGTAGCATCATTTAGTGTGGATAGGATAACACTAACCTGCAAGTCCACGTGTTCTGTTTGGGAACATGAGTCTCTGAAAAACTGTGATGGTGCAGCGATATTGCTTTGGCCCTGCAAGGTTATCTTCGCCTCCAGACCAAAGCTATTGTAAGGCAGAGCAGATTCCACTGTTATACTGGTTGGTTTGAATATAAAATCCTCCTCAGTCTCCTTCCTCAGTTCCTCTTGTATAAGGAATTTTTCTGCGCACCTCAGACGTTTTGTATTGTCCCACCCGCCTTGTGTCCGGATCACTGGCTGCTTCTTAATCGACCTTAGGCTGGCTGATAAGTCCTCAAATCTGGCGGTCAATTGTAGATTGAACTCCCACAGAGCCCCATAAATATCTGCAGGAACTATCTCCATGTCTGCCTCTGTAGCTTTAGTAGGCCTCATGGACCTGCGTGTCTCCTAGTTGTAAATGCTGTATATGTTCAACAGCTGGTACACAAATACGGCAAAACAAGTTGCAAATAGTGTATGAACAGTCCTGCTTGCTCAGGTTTAAGTTTGGGGCACATTACAGTGAGAATACTGCATTTTGCCGTTGTTTTATAGAAGCCTCTGCAGGAGCTCTCTGAAACACGTCATCTCTGCTTGGCTGTTGGCTCTGCCCCCCTGATTCAATTATTTTATCCACTGATTTTCAGCACTTAGTCTGTGCATATCCTCTACATTCTATATTGTACATTGTATATTATAAATTGAATTTTTATACAATTTATCATCTCATGTATTTACTATTTTTTAGCTAATACACTAATTTAGCTTTTTTAGTGCCCCGGTTCACAGATTTTATGTGTGTGTTTTTTAAACGCACATATTGGGGGTAGTTATCAAGCCGTCAACCTCAAATACGCTGGAACTCCGCAGCGTATTTGTGGCGAGGCTGATTCGCCTTAGTTATCAAGCCCTAGACACCAGCAAAAGTAGAATTTTGTGACATAAGCTTCGATCCGCCGGACTCAGTCCGACACAGATCGATTCTTACATCACTCCAGATGTTGTGCGGCACAATCTGACTACTTTTGCTAGTTATCAAAAAACTAGCAGGTACGCTCGGCACTTTTCTGGCCCTGGAGGCGGCGGATCCCATAGGAATCAATGGGAGTCTGACCATAGCGAAAGTTCATGTTCGCTGCTGCCCGACATCCCATTGATTCCTATGGGAGCTGTCTACAACTAACACCCTAACATGTATCCCGAGTCTAAACACCCCTAATCTGTCCCCCCTACACCGCCGCAACTAAATAAAGTTATTACTCCCTAAACCGCCGCTCCCGGAGCCCACCGCCACTCTAATAAACTGATTAACCCCTAAACCGCCGCTCCCGGAGCCCACCGCAAGCTATAATAAATATGTTAACCCCTAAACCACCACTCCCGGTCCCCACCGCAACTATAATATATGTATTAACCCCTAAAATGCCGCTCCCAGACCCTGCCGCCACCTACATGATACCTAGTAACCCCTATCCTGCCCCCCCTATACCATCGCCCTCTATAATAAAGTTATTAACCCCTATCCTGCCGATCCCGGACCTCGACGCAACTAAATAAATAGTTTAACCCCTAAACCGCCGCTCCTGGACCCCGCCGCAACCTATATTAAACTTATTAACCCCTAATCTGCCCCCCCTACACCGTCGCCACCTATAATAAATGTATTAACCCCTATCCTGCCCCCCTACACCGCTGCCACTGTAATAAAATTATTAACCCCTAAACCTAAGTCTAACCCTAACCCTAACACCCCCTAACTTAAATATTAATTAAATAAATCTAAATAATATTTCTCTTATTAAATAAATTATTCCTATTTACAACTAAATACTTACCTTTAAAATAAACCCTAATATAGCTACAATATAAATAATAATTATATTGTAGCTATCTTAGGATTTATTTTTATTTTACAGGCAAATTTCAATTTATTTTAACTAGGTACAATAGCTATTAAATATTTATTAACTATTTAATAGCTACCTAGTTAAAATAAAGAGAAATTTACCTGTAAAATAAAAACTAACCTAAGTTACAATTACACCTAACACTACACTATACTTAAATAAATTATTCCTATTTAAAGCTAAATACTTACCTGTAAAATAAACCCTAAGATAGCTGTAATTAATAATTACATTGTAGCTATTTTAGGATTTATATTTATTTTACAGGTAACTTTGTATTTATTTTAGCTAGTTAGAATAGTTATTAAATAGTTATTAACTATTTAATAACTACCTAGCTAAAAGAAATACAAAATTACATGTAAAATAAATCATTACATTAATTAAATAAATTAGCTACAAATAACTACAATATAATTAAATTAAATAAACTAACTAAAGTACAAAAAATAAAAAAAGCTAAGTTACAAAAAATAAAAAAAATAAGTTACAAACATTTAAAACATATTACAACAATTTAAAGCTACTTACACCTAATCTAAGCCCCCTAATAAAATAACAAGCCCCCCAAAATAAAAAAATGCCCTACCCTATTCTAAATTAAAAAAGTTCAAAGCTCTTTTACCTTACCAGCTCTTAAAAGGGCCTTTTGCGGGGCATGCCCCAAAGAATTTAGCTCTTTTGCCTGTAAAAGAAAAATACAACCCCCCCATTATTAAAACCCACCACCCACATACCCCTAATCTAACCCAAACCCCCCTTAAATAAACCTTACACTACCCCCCTGAAGATCATCCTACCTTTAGTCGTCTTCAGCCAGCCGACCCACCGATGGAACCGAAGAGGAGATCCGGAGTGGAAGAAATCATCATCCAGGCGGCGCTGAAGAAGTCTTCCATCTGATGAAGTCATCATCCAGGCGGCGCTGAAGAAGTCTTCCATCCGATAGAAGTCTTCATCCATGCAGCGTCTTCAATCTTCATCCATCTGGAGCGGAGCCATCTTCAGATGAGCCGATGCGGAGCCATCCTCTTCTTCCCAATCAGATTTTTCCTACCTTAATTCCGATTGGCTGATAGAATCCTATCAGTCAATCGGAATTGAAGGGACGCCATCTTGGATGACGTCCCTTAAAGGAATATCCATTTGTCGGCAGTCGTCGGGAAGAAGAGGATGGCTCCGCGTCGGGTTGTCTGAAGATGGCTCGGCTCCGGATGGATGAAGATTGAAGACGCCGCATGGATGAAGACTTCTATTGGATGGAAGACTTCTTCAGCGCCGCCTGGATGATGACTTCATCAGATGGAAGACTTCTTCAGCGCCGCCTGGATGATGATTTCTTCCGCTCCGGATGTCCTCTTCGGTTCCATCGGTGGGTCGGCTGGCTGAAGACGACTAAAGGTAGGATGATCTTCAGGGGGGTAGTGTTAGGTTTATTTAAGGGGGGTTTGGGTTAGATTAAGGGTATGTGGGTGGTGGGTTTTAATGTTGGGGGGTTGTATTTTTCTTTTACAGGCAAAAGAGCTGAATTCTTTGGGGCATGCCCCACAAAAGGCCCTTTTAAGGGCTGGTAAGGTAAAAGAGCTTTGAACTTTTTTAATTTAGAATAGGGTAGGGCATTTTTTTATTTTGGGGGGCTTTGTTATTTTATTAGGGGGCTTAGATTAGGTGTAAGTAGCTTTAAATTGTTGTAATATGTTTTAAATGTTTGTAACTTATTTTTTTTATTTTTTGTAACTTAGCTTTTTTTATTTTTTGTACTTTAGTTAGTTTATTTAATTTAATTGTAGTTAATTGTAGCTAATTTATTTAATTAATGTAATGATAGTGTAGTGTTAGGTTTAATTGTAGCTTAGGTTAGGATTTATTTTACAGGTAATTTTGTATTTCTTTTAGCTAGGTAGTTATTAAATAGTTAATAACTATTTAATAACTATTCTAACTAGCTAAAATAAATACAAAGTTACCTGTAAAATAAATATAAATCCTAAAATAGCTACAATGTAATTATTAATTACAGCTATCTTAGGGTTTATTTTACAGGTAAGTATTTAGCTTTAAATAGGAATAATTTATTTAAGTATAGTGTAGTGTTAGGTGTAATTGTAACTTAGGTTAGTTTTTATTTTACAGGTAAATTTCTCTTTATTTTAACTAGGTAGCTATTAAATAGTTAATAAATATTTAATAGCTATTGTACCTAGTTAAAATAAATTGAAATTTGCCTGTAAAATAAAAATAAATCCTAAGATAGCTACAATATAATTATTATTTATATTGTAGCTATATTAGGGTTTATTTTATAGGTAAGTATTTGGTTTTAAATAGGATTAATTTATTTAATAAGAGAAATATTATTTAGATTTATTTAATTAATATTTAAGTTAGGGGGGTGTTAGGGTTAGGGTTAGACTTAGGTTTAGGGGTTAATAATTTTATTACAGTGGCGGTGGTATAGGGGGGGCAGGACAGGGGTTAATACATTTATTATAGGTGACGACGGTGTAGGGGGGTTCAGATTAGGGGTTAATAAGTTTAATATAGGTTGCGGCGGGGTCCGGGAGCGGCGGTTTAGGGGTTAAACTATTTTTTTAGTTGAAAGCGAGGTCCGGGATCAGCAGGATAGGGGTTACTAGGTATAATGTATGTGGCGGCGGTGTCCGGGTGCGGCGGTTTAGGGGTTAATACATTTATAAGAGTTGCGGCGGGGTCTAGGAGTGGCGGTTTAGGGGTTAATAACTTTATTGAGTTGCGGGGGGCTCCAGGGGCACCGGTATAGGGGGTAGAACAGTGTAGTTAGTGTGGGTGCTTAGTGACAGGCTAGCAATAAAGCTGGGAAAAAGCCAAAGAGCAGCGAGATCGGATGAGTGATAACTCTCACAGTCTGCTGCTCATCGCCCCGTACTTGGTGCGCGGCTTTTTGACAGCTTTATTGATAACTTAGGCGAAAATTTTGCAGGTCCGCGGTGATGGTAGGCGAGCTTAGGCGGGCGTATTGAACCGGCGAAGGCAGGTAAAGTAGACGCGTTGATAACTACCCCCCATTATCTTCTCCCAACTCTCTTGATTTGTTTTGTGCAATCCCAGATTCTGACCTCTGTTTTGCTGCCGGACTGAGACAGCTATAGATTCATAATTGCATGATTTTCCCACCTGTTTAAAGGGACTGTATTAGCCCTGTCCAAAGACCATCTAGATCTGCCTACTGACCAACCAGACACATAATGCTGTCCCCTATCCACATGTGATCCCTGCTCCTCTATATTATGCCCCACCCATAAAATGGAGTCATATTTTAACCTCCTGAGTCCCGGAGAGCCAGCTATAAATGTTGGGAGGTATGGTTTATGCAATCATTGTGTAGACCAGTGATTTTTTACTTTTTTTTGCCTTGGCACACTTTTTTACATTAAAAAATCCTGTGGCACACTACAATCCCAAAATTTTTAAAAAATCACACATTGTAGCCTAATACAGCATATATATATATATATATATATATATATATATATACACACATACACACAAACACACACATACTGTATGTATTGTGCTGTTATGCCATGCCTCCTACAAACTACCCCTGCACTGGGAGTAAAAAACAAGCAAAGTTTAAAAAATATGTCACACTGTTGTCAGTCTGCCGTGGCACACCTGAGGATCTCTCACGGCACACTAGTGTGCCACGGCACACTGGTTGAAAAACACTGGTGTAGACTGTTGTAGGGTAAAGAAATTGCAGCATACATAAGTATGTAGAATCCATAGAAAAATGAATAAAATTTGCTGAGGAAAATTACAAGAAAAGGAGGCAAGACTAATAACAACAGACCATTATACGGTTTCTTATTATGCTAAATGAATCATTTATTGATTCAATTTGAGTTTAATGTCCACTTAATATTCAGTATACAGTCTGTTCACTTTGAGGAATTTGAAAAAGTGCAGTACGCAGGGGTAAAATACAAACAATATAAATAATGAATACACACTGCATTGCTTTAATGGAGCTTATCTGAATATATTTGTTGCATTTTACTATTGCATTTAATTATTATTTAAAGGGATAGGAAAGTCAAAATTAAACTTGTATGATTCCGATAGAGCACATACTTTTAAGAGACTTTTCAATTAACTTCTATTTTCAATGTGCTTTGTTTCTTGGTATCCCTTGTTGAAAAAGAATACGCACATATCCTACACTAGTGGGAGCTGCTGCTAATTGGTGTCTGCACACACACATTTGTCTTTTGTGATTGGCTGACTAGAAGTGTTCATCTTGCTGCCAATAATGCAATGCTGCTCCTTCAGCAAAGGATAGCAAGAGAACTAAGCAAATTTGATAATGGAAGTAAATTGGAAAGTTGTTTAAAATTGTATGTTTTATCCAAATCATGAAAGAAAAAATTAGGGTTTCCTTTCCCTTTTAGGGTTTAAATCCCTCCTGTAAACTTATACTTTCTCCATAACACACTTTTCATATTTGTTTGTAGAAATATTTAATTGCAGACACTAAAATAAACACAAAGCAAAATTAGATGTTATGCAAATGTATTATAATCTGACGGTGCATATATCTTTTATCTGTATGATTATGTCTTTTTCAATTAGTTTTAACCATCTTTAAATAAAAAAATACTTTTTTTTACTTACTTGGTCTATTTTTGATTACAATTAAATTTTACATTTCATAATTTACAACAAATCATTTTTTTATTGGTGGCCTTATATAATTATTGTACTTTCTCTTTGACTTAAAGCTATTGAATCGATTTTCTATTTTTTTTAGAATGCATTCAGCTAATACAGGTTTTTTTATGGTCGTTATACACTGTACAAAATTAAAATTACAATTGTCAGTTTGGTGCCAGTTATACAGTTCCGAGATGTCTCAAAATCATTTGTTAACAATAATGCTTAGTGATTTTTTTTCTATAAACTGACAATAGCTTGAGCTGCAATCTCTCAACCAGAATAAATCAATTTCACTAGAAGAAGTAAGAATTTTGGTTAGGTATTTTTATGTCAATCTAAATATTTTTCCTTCTGTTATGGCCTGTGCATAAAAACAGGAAATGCAATGCTGCTTAATGAAGCGTTAGCAGAATTCTGTATGTGTAATATACTATGGGATAACAACCTGAATGAAAGATAAATTGTGGTGCAATTTTTACTAAAATATTTTGTTCATTATCAGACATATTGGCTTGTAGGCTGAACTAAAAATTATTACATATTAAAGAAATGTTAACAGTTTTAGAAAATATTTTCCTCCAATTGGTATTGAATAATCTAAAAAAAAACCCCCAAAAAACAGAACACTATGAGGGTCATTTACCTTATACATACACATTTTCCCTGTCACCATCTTTTTGCTCTGTGCAATTTTGCACCCTGTAAAATTACTTAAGGGACATGAAGCACAATTTTTTTCTTTCATGATTTATATAGAGAATACAATTTAAAAAATGTTTCCAATGTACTTATATTATCAAATTTGCATCATTATCATGTTATTCTTTGTTGAAGAGATATCAGATAGCGTGCACATGGCTGAAGTACTACATGGAAGGTAATAGTGCTGCTCTTGCTAATGTATAACTTTGTTGCAAAACTTCTGTATAGTACTCTCAACAAAGGATAACAAGAAAAAGAAGAAATATTCATATTAGAAGTAAATTGGAAAGTTGTTTAAAATGATATGCTCTATCTGAATCATAAAATACATTTTTGGGTCCCTTTATTGGGGGTCTTTAGCTAAATTTATCTGCTTTCTTAAAATTATATATGTGGGCCTTTGCTAATGAACTAAAAAAAGTACATCATTCTGTGTCATTTGAGGATAAAATGTACACCCCTTTTAGAGACAGAAAATGAGAGATTATGTCATGAGGTCTTTATAATGCAAAACCTGTACAAAAATGGAGAAATTAAAAAAAAAAAATGAAGAGATATTACAATAGTACATTAAAAACTCCATTCTGAAGGTACCACATGCTATCATTTTTCACTGAGCAAAACTTATGCTGCACTGCTCAGACTTATGTAATTGGTTAGGAAATTCTCAGAGCAAGTAATCTTAGTGCACGAAGGCAGAAATCTTGTCTGTCACCTAAAAATCTCAATTTTCAGGTAATATACAGATGTAGATCCAAATCCGTTTCAACTAGGGAAAGCGCTCAGACTGTAGCTGTGTCTGTTCACACTCACGTGACACTCTTCACGCTCTTCACGTAGTGAACACACACTAGACGTCCGATGACGTATCCTGTTTCACTCACAATGCTCCGGTGCAAGGGAAGCTGGGCGCTCCATCAACGCTCAAAGGAAAATACAATAAGCAAAATCTTCCAGCGCACCCGGCAGCAGTGAGACTTAGTCACAAAAAACACCAAGCAATTGAAATAAATGAATACCTGTTTATTGGGAAAGTCCTTCACATATACAATGATGCACAATGTTGTCCCACAGGTAGGATAGCAAAACAGCAAAAGACAGGCAGCAAGGTAGAAAAATATATATAAACTGGTCAGACGCGTTTCCTTGTATTACATCCTCAGTGACCATACTTACTACCCATGATACACTGCCTTAAATACAAGTGAGCTGTTAACTCACAGCAATCAATTAGTCAATTAAAGTGAACTTGATACTATAAGGCAGGTAAGCATAAGCAAAGTATGTGTTTTAAACTTCAAATTTATTTGTCCTGTCATAAATACTCAAATGAACAATTAAATTAAAAGACATAATAAATATTCTAAATGTAAAGATATAACATGTTTAATTAAATACCAATATAAGTATTAAACTGAGTGATAATAGTAATAAAAATAAAATTAATTATTAAATAATGTCTTTTAATCTGAAAAAATTGTCAAAAATCACTAAAAATGTATTTCAACAATTATGTCGAAATAAGTGAACATTGTAAAAATAAACTAAATTATACTATTTATCTACAAAAAGTTTTACATCCCAATCAAAGTTTAGACCTGCTGGCACCCTGGTGCCCAACTGAAAAATCCAGTAAACTTCTCTTTTACTGAGAGCAATACCTCTATTGCCACCTCTTGGATGCCTAGGAATCAGTTGGATCGCCTGGAATGTCAGCAGTGAGCTGTCAGAGTGGTGATATTTTTTGAAATATAATAAGGGCAGAGGTTCTGATAATAAAAAAGTGAGATTTGCAGATACTGACACTGAATATGACTATGACTCCTCTGACATTGAGACATCTGTTGAAGCCTCTACTGTCACGGAAGGACTATCATCTTTTGCATTAAACACAGGCAATGTTTCACAGTCAAAAAACGGGAAGGACCAACAGAAGTCCACTGCACGCCGAAAAAAATACGCAGAGGGGGACGAGGAAGGTCAGGGAAGTTCAAGTCAGGATCAGATACCCAAGCCCAGGCGGTACCCACAGAGGAGGAGAGCAACGCAGTTCCAGAAATATGCATGAATCTTAATAATGTTATTAATCTTTCTTCTTGTGTTTTAACTAAAACACAAATTGAGGTTTTATCTCTGGGTCTTGGTTTCTCTCCTACCACACACTTTGATCTTTTTAATACGGTGGTAGATCTCAATAGATTTGTGAGATCGCTTGTTCTCAAAAAATATTTTTTGGGAGTCACTGAAGATACTCAGGGTGTGGTGGTAGAGGAGAGACCAGTTCCCATTAGATGTGGTCTAGATTTTTCTGAGGAATGCTCTATTTTGGACTTAATGGAATTGGATAGAGAAAACTTGGTATTTAACCCTTATCCTGTTGGGGCTACCCAGGATATAACAAAAATGAAGGGTAAATCAAAGTTTTATCCAGTTAAATCTAGATCCAATTCCATAGAAGTCTTTCAAAAAACTGTCGAACAAGAATTGAAAAAACTAAGTTTAACTGAAAGTGAGAAACAACACCATAGAGCTAATCTGTCAAAAGCACAATTTCAATCTATTCAAGAATTAAAAAATAAGCATGAACTTGTCATACGTAATTCTGACAAAGGTGGTAAGGTGGTGGTTCTTAATCGTCAAGATTATTTAAGTGAAGCTTACAGACAACTTTTGGATGTCTCGGTATATGAGAAACTCAAAAGTAATCCTGTATTTTATTTTAAATCAGCATTGAAGATTATTTTGGAGCAAGCCATGAGTGATGGCATTATTAAACAGGCCAATTTTGACTTCTTATATACTGAGCACCCTGTTTCGGCTATATTTCATTATTTGCCGAAGGTTCACAAACACGCCACCAGTCCACCTGGCAGACCCATAGTGGCAGGAATAGGCTCATTGAATGAGCCACTTTCTGAATTGATAGATGGGTATTTAAAACCTTTTGTCTTGAGCCTTATGAGTTATATAAGAGACACGTCTGATGTTATCAGACAAATTGAGAGCCTAGTTTGGCAGGAGGACTATATGTTCGTTACTATTGACGTGGTCTCTTTATATACTTGTATTCCTCACGACAAGGGAGCCTTGGCTATCAAATTCTTTTTGGACAATTTTTCTACATATGATGTTGCATTGAAGCGGTTCATTGAGGTCTCAGTTGACTATTTGCTGACCCATAATTATTTTCTGTTTGAGGGGGATTTCTATCTCCAGAGGCGTGGGACGGCGATGGGGGCCAAATTTGCCCCCTCCTATGCCAACCTATATTTGGGTTGGTGGGAGCTGTCCCACGTCTATGGAGATGGGAACCCCTTCAGGGATTATATCCATTATTTTGGTCGCTATATCGACGATATTTTGTTGATTTGGAAAGGTCCTAGAGACCTCCTTGACCCGTTTCTCGAATACTTACAGAACAACTCACTTAATTTACAGTTCACCATGGAAATTAGTACACATTCAATTCCTTTTTTGGATATTGAATTACATTCAAATGTTCAAAAATCCTGCATAGAGATTGAGTTGTTCAGAAAACCAATGGCTGGAAATACAATTTTGAATGCCAAATCATGTCATCCATATCATACTATCAAATCCATTCCTAAAAGTCAATACATGAGAATTAAACGTAATTGTACAAGCTCAACTAGTTATGAAAAACACTCTAGTGATTTGACCGACAGATTAGTCATGAGAGGTTATTCACGCACAGCCTTACTCCAAACTAAAAGTGATGTTGATCAATTAGACAGAACAGATTTATTTGTGTCAGGCAAATCTAAGGCTTCAGACAAATTTAATAAACTAAAATTTATTACTTCCTACAGTATGGAATATGGCAAGATTTGTGACATAATCAGGAAAGCTCTCCCCATATTGACCACGGATGAAAGTTTGGTAGATATTGTTAGGGAGGGTATTTGCTTTGTGTCCCGTAAGGCACAAACCTTGGGAAACATGCTGTCTCCCTCTATGTTACCACGTCAACAAACTCAAAAAAACTGGCTCTCTATTAAACCTGGGTTTTATAAATGTGGAAGTAAAAGGTGTAAGTCTTGTGCTTTTGCATCTTTTGGTACTACTTTTACATCTACGAATTATCAAAAGATATTTGAAATTCGTGAACATATGACGTGCAATTCCTGCTACGTTATATACCTTTTGACCTGTAGGGGGTGCTATAGGCAATATGTAGGACAAACGACTCGTGCGTTAAAAGATCGCTTTTTAGAGCATTTACGCTCAATTGATGATCCAGAGTCCACTACGCCTATTTCCCTGCATTTCAAAAAATATCACCACTCTGACAGCTCACTGCTGACATTCCAGGCGATCCAACTGATTCCTAGGCATCCAAGAGGTGGCAATAGAGGTATTGCTCTCAGTAAAAGAGAAGTTTACTGGATTTTTCAGTTGGGCACCAGGGTGCCAGCAGGTCTAAACTTTGATTGGGATGTAAAACTTTTTGTAGATAAATAGTATAATTTAGTTTATTTTTACAATGTTCACTTATTTCGACATAATTGTTGAAATACATTTTTAGTGATTTTTGACAATTTTTTCAGATTAAAAGACATTATTTAATAATTAATTTTATTTTTATTACTATTATCACTCAGTTTAATACTTATATTGGTATTTAATTAAACATGTTATATCTTTACATTTAGAATATTTATTATGTCTTTTAATTTAATTGTTCATTTGAGTATTTATGACAGGACAAATAAATTTGAAGTTTAAAACACATACTTTGCTTATGCTTACCTGCCTTATAGTATCAAGTTCACTTTAATTGACTAATTGATTGCTGTGAGTTAACAGCTCACTTGTATTTAAGGCAGTGTATCATGGGTAGTAAGTATGGTCACTGAGGATGTAATACAAGGAAACGCGTCTGACCAGTTTATATATATTTTTCTACCTTGCTGCCTGTCTTTTGCTGTTTGGCTATCCTACCTGTGGGACAACATTGTGCATCATTGTATATGTGAAGGACTTTCCCAATAAACAGGTATTCATTTATTTCAATTGCTTGGTGTTTTTTGTGACTAAGTCTCACTGCTGCCGGGTGCGCTGGAAGATTTTGCTTATAATATACAGATGTAGCTATGATTATTTCTTGACAATGCTTATGACGCATAAACCATCACACTTATTAGAAATGGAAAAAATGCCCACAATGCTCAGTGGATTTTCTTAACTAATTCCTTTCATAATATAATAAGTATGTCCTTACATCGTGCAAAATAAATAAATGTGGTAGTTTACAACAATATCCTATTTTTGCTGTGATTTTGATATAGCATTTAATTATATCATTAGGCATAATGAACAAAGAAGAAATGAAAAGAAAGAAAACATTTAATTTCAAGACAAAATACACTATATTATAGATATACATTATACCACTTCTAAATGTGAATGAAAAGGCAACATCAAACCAACTGATATATTCAATCTATTCATCTACAACATAAAAACATCTCCACGGAAACCTGCATTTCATCAACTACTATTGTTTTTTTCTTTTATTACCAGTGTTAAAATAATATATTTTCTAAACTACATATTATACAGAGTGCGTTGACAGGTATTATTTTCAAATATTCAAAATAATGCCTTACCTTTAATGCCTATTAAAGAACCAACAATACCCCTTAGAAAGCTTGCAATGTGTAATCATAGATTGATTAATTAAGGGATCTAAAACACCTCTAAATTAGAATAATTATCTGCTGTCTTACAATACATTAACATGCAAGCCAAGTAAGAATGCTTTCAGAATAAATTAACATTGTGTTTGCTGCAACTGTTTTTTTAATAGCTAAACTCCTTATTTGGAAGAGCCAGTCCGGAGTTGTTGGTGGAGTAGACAATGCTTGCTGCTGTCATTTTGTTAGTAAAAAATATGCCATTGTTTTTTTTTTTTGTAATAGCTAGTGGTATCAGTTGTGGACTAGTTAGGACTAGTTTAAGTAGCAGGGATAGGCTTAGGGTTGCCACCCTGGCCATATTTTCCTAGACACTTATGAGCTACACATGCTGCAGGGCATGCAGGGAGGAACATGAATAGTGCTGTCCAGGGGTGCAATCCATGTTTGCCTCTGCACACCCTGCAGGATGTGTAACTCATAATTGTCCAGGAAAACATAGCCGAGGTGGCAACCCTAGTTAGGCTTGTGAGGTCTGTGAAGCACACTTCCATTTCTCAGAATTGAAAAATCCACAATTGTCAGAATTAGATTACAAGAAAATTGGGAAATAAATGCTAAACCAATACTGCAACGTCATAATTAAACATTTTGTATTAAAATCTCACAGTGATTTATTTCCATTTAAGGCTAACAATAGTAATTAATTGGTGACCACATTAACCTTTATATACGATATATTTAAATTGCATATTTTATACAATTTGATAGAGGTGTGTAATTTTCTCTCACATGCATTGCAGGTCAATAATTCAATTAATTATTTAGTAGAACCTTGGTGTGTGAGCGTTTGTACCATAAGACATAGTAGCTTGTGCAGTTATTCAATATCTTAATGCAGATATTTCAAACTGTTATGATCCAGTCTCAAAGAAAGCTAAGAATATATACTGATGAATGTTTGAGATGACTTACTACTAACATTCATATCCTGTATTAATTATATAGATTGCTCTACTTAATCAACAATATACTGGTTCAGTTTTTAAAAATTAATTATCTAACTAAAAAAACATGTTTCTAGTGGTATAACCAAAATATGAGTTTAAAGGGACATTGAAACAAACATTTAATTCTTAAAAAATGTTCAATTATGCAAGTTTACAATTCACTTTCACTATTTATTTTACCTGCCTTTTCTGTAATTTATCCTAGAAAATTGTAGTTTTTCCCATCCTTCAGAGAGGCTGGAGTGCAGTCTGTGCAGAACCCTGACACTCTTACATGCTGCACTGTGATTAGTTAATATGTACAAGAGCTCATTTATTTACATTCCTTACTGGCCACGGCAAATTAAAGTGATGGTAAACTTTACCCTTTTTAAAATCAGATTGGTTATTCTAGTGATATTTTAGATGGAGTTTAATTCATCCGTTTTAACGAAGAGGCACTATAACTTACTTTTTAATATAGATATAAAATTCAAATACCCTGTACTCCACCGCCCACTTGAAAACTCAATTTTTCTGTGAGTTGTTCTCCAATCAGCTACAACAAAAGTGCCAAATGGGTAAAGCGCTGATTGGACAACCATAAGCTCACAGAAAAATTGACTTTTGAAGTGGGCAGCGGAGCACAGGGTATTTGAATTTCATATCTATATTAAAAAGTAATTTATAGCGCATCTTCATTACAACTGATGAATTAAGCTCCATCTAAAATATCACTAGTGTGTTTGCCTTTTTGGTGTAAGTTCCTTGCTTTGGCAGATCGACAACAGTGTACAGTGTAATGTTATCCTTCCCTATTACTCTATTTATTTTAGTTTATTGCACAATCACATATTTGGCTCACTCTTCAATATTTGTTTACATTTTGCAGACATGCTAATTAACTTGATTTTGCATACGGTGCTCACCGATTCGCTTATTACCCTTTGGGTGGGTCAAATAGGCCTAATAGGCATATATATGTTTGTATTTAGCAATGTTTTATTGTCAGAAGGGGTTTGTTTACCCCGAAACGTCACCTTTGAAGCCTGGCGAGTGCTTTATTATTTTTTACTATTGACATCGAAACAGCTCCCCGACGGATGTAATATTTTTGGTGAGAGTGCATACACACTGTGCTTTGTTTATATATATATATATATATATATATATATATATATATGTGTGTGTGTGTGTGTGTGTTTTGTGCATGTGTGTGTGTATGTGTATTTATATATATATATATATATATATATATATACACATATATATATATACATACAGTATATATACACACACACATTTATATATATATATATATATATATATATATATATATATATATATATATATATATATATAATTGAGATTCTACCTTGAAAATTCTATTTACTAAGAACACATTTAAAGGTAGTGTCATCCGTATGTATAGAAGCAATGAAATTGCATAGAATGCCATAAGCATTAAGGCAAAGTTCTCCAGAATAAATAACAATTTTCCAGAATATTAATCATAAGGGAGCAGATAGGAAGTAAAGCTGACAAGACTGAGCACAGCAATTCAAGTGGAAAAATCAATAGAGCAACAAAATAATAATGGGTGAGAAAACCAGCATTATGAGATATCTATTTAAGGAAACTACAAGGTCAAAAGAGGCTTTGTAAAATTCATTATAGTTTACAAGGATTAAGAAAGTAAGATTTATCTGTAATCAACATATTGAGTGGCTCATAGGAACTGTGCCTCATATATATGTTATTTAGTGTAAATAAACTGCTATTTAGACCACATACCTTAATAATTAGAGGTAAGAGGGGCCTAGATTTATTAAACGTTTGTGAGACTTTGAACAGCTTCAAATCCTAGAGGATATACACTGCACTAAAGCAAATAAGAAAAGGAGGACAACTGTGAAATCCTTGAGAGCCACATTATACAGAGTGGCTTTATGTAAAACAACTCTTTTAAGGGGCAGCAAGATTTATTATGTTGGTACTTTACTTTTCATTTTTTTTATATCAGAATTTAGATTTATAATAATTAGACCGGTGCTGCACTGGCCTCTTGACCCTGTTTTGGCTATTTTTTTAACTGTGCAATAAAAGTTAATTTTTAAACTTTTACATCTGCTGCCCCGCTTTTGATTTCTTTGTTACCTTAAAGATTGGGACCCGATACAGCGGTTTGCAGGTGGATGTTTTTTTTCTCTATTAGGAAAGTGGGTGGAGCCTAGCCTAAGCATGGAGCGTGGAAACGCAACAATTGAGTATGCCCCTGTAAGAAGAGTAACATCGCTAGACCCATAAAAAACGGAAGATTGGATGCAGACCCATTAGCAGAAGAAAGAGCACTACAAGCAGTAAGTCGATTATATGTTTTTTATTTGACTTTACTGAACTGACATGAGGATATAATTGCTTCTTTAATGCAAATTGGGGCTGGGGTGTTATATCGCTCTTATACGGTGTATTGCATAGTGGGCACTGTGCGCTATTATAAGGGAATGCGTTTTTTTGATGAAGATTTAATATGTTGGTACTTTACTTTTATATCAGAATTTAGATTTATAATGAGCTCTGAATTTTAGATAGATAGATAGATAGATAGATAGATAGATAGATAGATAGATAGATAGATGGAAAAAAAACACTCATTGCACTTTTATTTCAAGTAGTGACTTAAGTGTTTGGCTCAATAGCAGTCCAGTACAGCTGTAAAATGTAGTGCTTTTTAAGACCTAATGTAAACCTTTAATATTAATAGTATAGTCCAGAACTATATAAAGAACTCCACTACTTGCGCACCATCGACTTAGAGCATAAGCGATATCCAGCATAAATTTTATTCTGCAACCCTATAGAAATTATGTGAGGGATTTAGCGCACCATGGCTATCTGACATGCAGATGTTAATGCGCTCTAGACAATCACTCAAGAGATAAAAATAGTTTAGACTTGTAATATGAGGCCAAAAATAGAAACGCTATTGATTGCTCTCAATTAATGTTACTGCACAAGAGTGCTAATAATTTTGGTCACCATTTGAAATCTAAGTTATTTAGTACATTAAAAACAGAATTTATGCTTACCTGATAAATTACTTTCTCCAACGGTGTGTCCGGTCCACGGCGTCATCCATTACTTGTGGGATATTCTCCTCCCCTACAGGGAAAGGCAAGGAGAGCACACAGCAAGAGCTGTCCATATAGCTCCCCCTCTGGCTCCGCCCCCCAGTCATTCGACCGACGGTTAGGAGAAAAAGGAGAAACTATAGGGTGCCGTGGTGACTGTAGTGTATAAAGAAAAAGAAAAAATTTTCAAACCTGATTAAAAAACCAGGACGGGCCGTGGACCGGACACACCATTGGAGAAAGTAATTTATCAGGTAAGCATAAATTCTGTTTTCTCCAACATTGGTGTGTCCGGTCCACGGCGTCATCCATTACTTGTGGGAACCAATACCAAAGCTTTAGGACACGGATGAAGGGAGGGAGCAAATCAGGTTACCTAAACAGAAGGCACCACGGCTTGCAAAACCTTTCTCCCAAAAACAGCCTCCAAAGAAGCAAAAATATCAAATTTGTAAAATTTGGCAAAAGTGTGCAGAGAAGACCAAGTCGCTGCCTTACATATCTGATTAACAGAAGCCTCGTTCTTGAAGGCCCATGTGGAAGCCACAGCCCTAGTGGAGTGAGCTGTGATTCGTTCAGGAGGCTGCCGTCCGGCAGTCTCATAAGCCAATCGGATAATGCTTTTCAGCCAGAAAGAAAGAGAGGTAGCAATAGCTTTTTGTCCTCTCCTCTTACCAGAGTAAACGACAAACAAGGATGAGGTTTGTCTAAAATTCTTTGTTGCTTCTAAATAGAACTTTAAAGCATGGCCCTTTCCCCCAGTGATGTCTGAAATAATTTCTTTCAATTCTGGCCCAAAAAGGGTCTTACCTTTGAAAGGGATATTAAGCAATTTTGTCTTGGAAGATACATCCGCCGACCAAGAATTTAGCCAGAGCGCTCTGCGCGCCACAATTGCAAACCCTGAATTTTTCGCCGATAATCTCGCTAACTGCAAAGCGGCGTCTAAAATAAAGGAATTAGCTAACTTAAGTGCGTGAATTCTGTCCATGACTTCCTCATACGGAGTCTCCCTACTGAGCGACTTTTCCAGTTCCTCGAACCAGAACCACGCCGCTGTAGTGACAGGAATAATGCACGAAATAGGTTGAAGGAGGTAACCTTGCTGTACAAAAATCTTTTTAAGCAAACCCTCCAATTTTTTATCCATAGGATCTTTGAAAACACAATTGTCCTCAATGGGAATGGTCGTGCGTTTGGCTAGTGTAGAAACCGCCCCCTCGACCTTAGGGACTGTTTGCCATATGTCCTTCCTGGGGTCGACCATAGGGAACAATTTCTTAAATATAGGAGGAGGGACAAAAGGTATGCCTGGCTTCTCCCACTCCTTATTCACTATGTCCGCCACCCGTTTAGGTATCGGAAAGGCATCAAGGTGCACCGGGACCTCTAGGAACTTGTCCATCTTGCACAAGTTTTCTGGGATGACCAGATTGTCACAATCATCCAGAGTAGATAGCACCTCCTTAAGTAATGCGCGGAGATGCTCTGATTTAAATTTAAATGTCACAACATCAGGTTCTGCCTGCTGAGAAATTCTTCCTGTATCAGAAATTTCTCCATCTGAGAAACCCTCCCTCACTGCCAATTCAGACTGGTGTGAGGGTATGACAGAAAAATTATCATCAGCGCCCTCCTGCTCTACAGTGTTTAAAACAGAGCAATCGCGCTTTCTCTGAAATGCTGGCATTTTGGATAAAATATTAGCTATGGAGTTATCCATTACTGCCGTCAATTGTTGCATAGTAACAAGTATTGGCGCGCTAGAAGTACTAGGGGTCGCCTGCGCGGGCATAACTGGTATAGACACAGAAGGAGAAGATGTAGAACTATCTCTACTTCCTTCATCTGAGGAATCATCCTGGGCAACCTTACTATTTGTGACAATACTGTCCTTACTGTGTTTGGACGCTATGGCACAATTATCACATATATTTGAAGGGGGAACCACATTGGCTTCCATACATACAGAACATGATCTATCAGAAGGTACAGACATGTTAAACAGGCTTAAACTGTTTAATAAAGTACAAAAACCGTTTTAAAACAAAACCGTTACTGTCTCTTTAAATGTTAAACAGGGCACACTTTATTACTGAATATGTGAAAAACTATGAAGGAATTATCCAATCTTTACCAAATTTTCACCACAGTGTCTTAATGCATTCAAAGTATTGCACCCCAAGCTGTTAACCCTTAAAATGTGGAAACCGGAGCCGTTTGCAATTTTAACCCCACTACAGTCCCAGCCACAGCCTTTGTTGTGACTTTAACTATCCCAGGGGGGTATTTCAAGCCTTCTAGGAACTTTTTCAGTGGACACCAGACCCTCTCACATGCATCTGCATGCACTGTACTTAAAAGAAACTGTGCAATAATGGCGCGAAAATGAGGCTCTGCCTAATACAGTGAAAGGCCCTTCCTGACTGGGAAGGTGTCTTAACTAGTGCCTGGCGATAAAAAACGTTCCCCAAATAATAAAAGTGTGAAATCCACTTCAAACTTTAAATAAAAACTTAAATAAACAATCGATTTAGCCCTTAAGAGTGTCCACCAGTTAATAGCCCATAATAAGCCCTTTATTTTTTCTAAGTCTAAGAAAATGGCTTACCGATCCCCATGAGGGAAAAATGACAGCTTTCCAGCATTACACAGTCTTGTTAGAAAATGGCTAGTCATACCTTGAGCAGAAAAGTCTGCAAACTGTTCCCCCCAACTGAAGTTCTCTCATCTCAACAGTCCTGTGTGGGAACAGCAATCGATTTTAGTTACTGCTGCTAAAATCATACTCCTCTTTTAAACAGAACTCTTCATCTCTTTCTGTTTCAGAGTAAATAGTACATACTAGCACTATTTTAAAATAAAATAAAAAACTCTTGATAGAAGAAATAAAAAATTACAACTAACACCACAAACTCCTCACCATCCCAGTGGAGATGCTACTTGTTCAGAGCGGCAAGGAGAATGACTGGGGGGCGGAGCCAGAGGGGGAGCTATATGGACAGCTCTTGCTGTGTGCTCTCCTTGCCTTTCCCTGTAGGGGAGGAGAATATCCCACAAGTAATGGATGACGCCGTGGACCGGACACACCAATGTTGGAGAAATTAAGATTCCAATATAAAGCCAGATTTTCATATGTTTACCTCTTGGAAATGGTAAATCAAAATTGAATGATATTTGATGGTTTACTCTGGACCAACTTTCACTACAGAACCTAAAAATTTGAATTAATTCAATTTGAATTAGATCAAGAGGAGGTTTGTTTTAGTCATTTTTCCATATGGCAAGGGTTTAAAGATTTTTGACACATGTTTAGTCCAAACAACTGAATGGATTTGGTTGGAATTTGATAGTAATAACAAATTAGTAAATAAAATAAGTATTTCTGGGATTATTTTATTTTGTTTATGCATTTATTTATTGCCTATTATAAATACGAATATTAAATTGTTTGTTTACAGGACAGGTATTACAAATCTCTTGGGGGGAATGTGCATTCACAGTGGTTATTTTGGTTTTGTATCAATTCAGGGTATATTGCTCTTTTTTACATAGTGATTAGAAATAACAGATTTTATTTTGAAAGCTGAACTATTTGATGGATCAAATTTTATTTTGGAAAATAGAATAATTTGACATGGCATATATATATATATATATATATATATATACACATATATATTGTAAATGCATGGAAATGGCAAACAGCAGAGTTTTAAAGGGACAGTCTACTTGAAAATTGTTATTGTTTAAAAAGATAATCCCTTTATTACCTATTCCCCAATTCTGCATTGCCAACACTGCTATATTAATGTACTGTTTACCTCTATGAATACCTGTAGCTAAGTCCCTGAAAACTGCCCCTTATATCTGTGTTTTGTTGTTGTTTTTTAGCTTTTTACAATCTTGAATACTAGCCAATTAGTGCTGGTTCTTATGAACCATTATCATTCTCTACGGGAGTGAGCACAATGTTATCTATATGATACACCTGAACTAGCACTGCCTGGATGTAGTGAACATTTTTAAAAACATTAAAAAAGCACTAAGATAAGAGGCAGCCTGCATGGGCTTAGAAACATGCAATGCTAGAGGTTATAAAGTATATCAATATAACAATGTTGGTTTTGCAAAGCTGGGGAACAGGTAGTAAAGTCTGTCCCTATAAGTTTCTTAATAACATATAAAGCCTAAACATTACTCTGTATAAAGTGCTGGTTTAATGGAAATGGACATAAACACACACACACAGTAAGGTCCATAAATTTTTGGACAGTGACACAATTTTCAAAGTTTTGGCTCTCTATGCTTCCACAATGGATTTTAAATGAAGAAAGTAAGATGTGATTGAAGTGCAGACTTTCAGCTTTAAATCAAGGGGTTCAACAAAAATATTTTATTAACTGTATAATTTAATCTATAATCCACCCATTTTTAGTGGCTCAAATTTAGTGAGATAAATTAACATAAACATAATTATAAATAAAATTATCATTAATAGTACTCAATACTAGTCTGAATATCACCCAGATCTTGGTTTCCTCCCTAGTGATGCTTTGCCTGGCCGTTACTGCAGCTGTTTTAAGCTGATGCTTGTTTGTGGGTCTTTCAGCCTTTAGTTTTGTCTTCAGCAAATTAATGCATGTTCAATTGGGTTATAATAAGGTGACTGACTCAGCCATTCAAGAATATTCCACTTCTTTGACTTAAAAAGCTCTTTGGTTGCTTTTGAGGTATGTTTTTTTTTTTTTTTTTTTTTTTTTTTATAAGAAGACATGAACAACATTTATATATTGAAATTGAAACAACAAGAAGCATCCTGCCCAATCATATATACATGCCCAGCAATAGACCTGCCAGGGTTGTAATTAGGTAATAACTCAGACTTTCGTATTCTGGCAGTGTTATCACAGGTAATGTCCATGTCTTCGTTGGTCATTGATCCCACAATAATCAATAAAATGTCTCTTTTCAGGATATTTTAACACCAGAACAATAAATCATAAACAATACAAAACAAGGAATACCAAAACCGGTTGCATTAATTCAGGATACAGGTCACAAGACATATTTTACATATCTAAAAAATAGTGGTCATGAAGTTTATTGGGGTGTTCAAAAACTATGCATGATATTTTTTCACGTACCAGTTACCTTCTGTGTATAAGACTCCCATAGAAACAACATATCATGAAAAAGATTTAAATTCCCTGTCCTAAGATAATAAAAACGTTCCATCAACAAGCAATGATCTACTAGTGTTCTCCACTCTTGTTCTGAGGGGATATTGGGTGTTTTCCACTTTCTTGGAATCAGCTGCTTTGCTGAGTTGAGTAAAATTTGGAAAAGGTGCTTCCTTATCTTACATGTTATCAGGGGCCTGTCATTAAGTAGTGTTATGTCTGTATTAAGAGACATTTGTAAGCCTAAAATATAATTTATATTATTTCCTATCTTTTCCCAGAAGGGCACCAATTTGCTGCACTGCCACCAGATATGTGAGAAAGTCCCTTTCTGCCCACATCCCCTCCAGCATCTGTCACTGGCCCTACTAAACATGTATTGGATTCTTGTAGGAGTTAAATACCAACGCATCATGATCTTGATGTTCGTTTCTAGAGCTTTGTAGGAGTGGGCTGATTTTGCCAAGACTTTAAATCTCGTTTTCCAAGTTTTACTTGATGTTTGGGAGCCTAGTTCCCTATCCCAGCCTGTAACATAACTAGGTAGTGTGGAATTCTTACAACTCAGGAGCAGTTTATAGATAACGGATATGAGTCTCTTGGGGACTATGTCGCTGACACATATTTTTTCAAACGTGGTGAGTTCACGTGTCAAACTGCTATTATGTTTATGCCTAAGTATAAAATGGTACATTTGATGATATCTTATCCATGGTTTTAAAAAACCATCACCCAAATGTTCTATCTGGGCCTTGGGTAGAGGTTTCCCATTGTGTGTTAAAAGATAAATGGGGAGTGCATTAGAGAAATCATTTTTAGTTGCTTTTTGAGATTCCCCACCTACAGGGAAGTCCTGAAGATTAAGCAGAGTGCATAGGGGCGAGTATCTGGATGACAATGTGGGATATTTTTTACGCAGGTAGGTCCAGTCTAACCAAGTCATGTTTATGGTAGAAGATAGTGAAATTGTAGGTTTATGTGCTACTTCTGGGTTCCAACATAGAACTCCCAAATTATTTGTGTTTGTCAAGTCATTTGCCAGCTGTGTCCATTTCTTGCAGTTAACTGCCTTTGAGGAAGTCAGTTCGACCACCTTTTGTAAGGATATTGCTTGTTTATAAGTTATCAAGTCTGGGACCCCCAATCCCCCCTCTATGGTTGGTGTATATAGAGTTTGTTTGTTTATCCTTGGGGGTCTACGTCTCCAAATATAGTCATTAATAATGGCTTGTAGAGTATGAATGTCTTGCAGTGCCCCTTTCAGTGGCAAGGTTTGTAACAGGTACAGTGCCTTTGGTAGTAGTGTCATTTTTACCGCCTGTAATCTCCCCAACCAGGATAAATGTTTAGGTAGCCAGTTTGAAGTGAGTTGTTTGAATTCTCCTATCAATTTGCCGTAATTTAATTTTCGTAATGTGGTAGGGTCTGGGGACAAGTGAAGGCCTAAATATTTTAAGGATTCTTTTTGCAGCCTAAATGGGCAAGTTTGTAAGATTTCAGATATGGTTTTAGGGGGTACATTCAAGGTGAGTAATTCTGACTTTTTAAGATTTACCAAAAAATTAGATACCCGCCCAAATTTGGATAATTCCCCCAGTACCACAGAGAGAGATGTAGTCGGATTAGTAAGGGTCATTAGGATATCGTCTGCAAATATTGCCAATTTATATGATTTCTTGTTTACCGATATTCCGCTAATTTTGGGGTTTGATCGTATGTTAATGGCCAGTGGTTCTAGAGAGAGTACAAACAATAGGGGGGATAAGGGGCAGCCCTGTCTAGAGCCATTCCTTATTTCAAACGGCTCCGAAAGGGAACCATTGACTTTAATCTGGGCTGTCGGGGATTGGTATAGTGCAGTAACTTGTCTTATAAATTTGTCAGGGAGGCCAAAATGGTGTAATGTGGATTGTAGGAATGTCCAGTCTAAACGGTCAAAAGCCTTTTCGGCGTCCGTAGATAAGTAAATGGCTGGAATATTGTTAGTCTGTATGTGGTCTAAAAGGTCTAGTACTTTAATGGTGTTATCTTTTGCCTCTCTCTGTGGTACAAAACCTACTTGGTCTTGGTTTATTATTATAGGAAGAATACGGTTCATTCTGTTCGCCAGAATCTTTGCATATAACTTCAGGTCGACATTCAGTAAGGAAATCGGTCTGAAGTTTGCAGGGACATCTGGATTTTTCCCGGGCTTGGGTAATACTGAGATATGCGCCTGTAGCATTGAATCTGGGAAGTGGAGTTGGTCTGGGATGAGATTGAACAGGCGTGTAAGAAATGGGGAGAGAAGTTTAGAGAAGACCTTGTAATATAGACCCGAGAAACCATCAGGGCCCGGGGCCTTATTTATCTTCAGGTTTTTGATAGCTTCCCTAACCTCCAATTCCGTAACTGGAAGAGAGAGTGGTTCCAGCAGGTCCTCCGGTATTTTGGGCACCGGAATTTCCCGCAAGAAGTCCTCACATGCTTTCTTATGGGTTGTTGGATCCCTATCTGGGAATAGGTTATATAGATGATGATAGAATTGTTTAAATAAGTCCGCTATACCTGTCGTGTCTTCAATATGTCTTCCGGTGTCACTAGTGAGGAAATGTACATATGATTTAGCCTTTTGTTTTTTTAATGCCTTTGCTAGCAACTTTCCTGCTTTGTTCCCTTCGCTATAAAATCTTTGTTGGGAGTGTAGGTGTTGTTTTTGTGCCTTCATATGGAGGAGTTTGTTTAGCTTGGATCTATATTCATTAAGTTGACTTAAAATAGTTTCATTAGTCGGCTGCGTTTTATGGAGGTAATCCAGTTCTAATACCCTTTGGGCTATGGAGTTATATTCTTGTCTATCTCTTTTGTTTCTTTGAGCTTTTAGCTTTATTAATTCCCCCCTAATGTAACTCTTGTGGGCTTCCCATATCGTACCCAGATCCACTTCTTTGTTGTCATTTATTGTAAAATAAGTGTCCAGGAGCTGTAGTAATTTGTCTTTAGAGTCAGCGTCAAGTAGGATTGATTCATCTAGCTTCCAAATGAAAGCTTTAGGGGGAGCTGATGGCCAGTGTAGACTACAAGTCGTCATGGAGTGGTCTGACCAGGTAGTATGTTTGATATCTGCACCTGCCACCCAAGTGAGAGCCAAGTGATCTACTAGTATGTAATCTAACCTGGAGTATGTTTTTTGGGGATGGGAGAAAAAGGTAAAGTCCCTTTTCCCCGGGTGTAGATATCTCCAAGTATCATGTAATGTTAATAACTTGAGATTTTGCCAGATAGAAGCAAGAGTTGTTTGAGGGACCCTAGAGATGGAGGTGGAACAGTCTATTTGTGGATTAAGGGTAACATTAAGGTCCCCAGCCATTATGAGAGGACCTTTTACTAAAGGGATTAGTTTAGAGGTGATTTTTTGTATAAAGGAGTCTTGGTTTTTATTAGGTACGTATAGATTTACCAAAGTGATTGGCTTACCGAATAGAAGGCCTACTAAACATAGATATCTACCTTCTTTATCTTTGTCAGAATGCAATAATGTGAATGGTAGAAATTTACTAAGGAGTATGCTCACACCATTAGTCTTTTTGTATGTATTAGGGCAATGGAAGTGTTGGGTAAAATGAGAGGAAAAATATTTAGGTACTTTTCCTAACTTAAAGTGGGTCTCCTGCAGCATTACTATATTTCCCCCTCTATTTTGGATGTCCCTCATAGCCGCCCTCCTCTTAGCCGGACAGTTAAGGCCTTTTGTATTTTGTGAAATTATAGATATTGTGTTCCCCTGTGTATCATGCATTTGGGTAAAAATAGAATAGTATTTGTAAGACCTGCTTATTTAGACGAGTCCTGTAATTGCAACCTAAACAAAAAAAAATACTTTCAACACTAAACATGTCATAACTACTAACTAATATATTAGTATGAACATTAAAAGACATAAACATTATGTAACTGAGGAAATATTTCCTCTTTGCCATGCAACAACTTGTAATACTACAATAGCAATAAATGTAATTTTAACTAAAAATAGGTACTTCCCCCTTGTATTTTCACCGGAGGAGGAAAATATTATTGCCCTATTGGATATGTAGGTGTCCAGCATAGTTCAGAATGCAATGGCAGATCCACATCTTGAGACACCTTTGTTTTCTCCTAAAAGGAAAGGGGAAAACATATAGCAAACTTCAACATGAGAGTAACAAAGCACATAAAACACCAAAAAAGAGACAATTGGTCTCCGTGGTAACGCATATATTTAGAAAGAGAAAAAGGATATATGATGTATCTGTTCATGTCCCCACTCCTGGGATATTGTTTGTGGTCGAGGTTTGTCTACGTGGTTTTTTTGGTTGAGATCTCTGCCATTCCAGTCTCTGTGGAAGAGGGTCCATGAGTCGCTGAGCTGTTCGGTGATCCGCCTGTGGAGGGATATCAGGAGGTTGAGGTGTTGGTAAATCTAGAGTCTTGCAAATTTCTGGGATGTCCTCCCATGACCTGCAGGATATCCTGGTTCCCTTCCAACTGATCAGCAAGTGAAATGGGAATCCCCACCTATATACTATGTTCTGCTTTCTGAGCATGCTTGTAAGAGGGGCTAATTCTTTTCTTTTTTGTAATGTTCTCACTGAAAGGTCTGGGAACACCTGCAGGTTGGAGTTGTCATATTTAATTGGTTGTTTTGCCCTCGCCAATCTCATAATTTCTTCCTTAACTGTATATTTTGTAATTTTAGCTATAACATCTCTTGGTGGTTGAGTGTCAAGAGGTTTAGGGCGCAGAGCTCTATGAACCCTGTCAAACTCCACTATGTCAGCTGCCTCCTCTCCCCTAAGAAAGGTGAATAAGCCCTGCAGGTATCTTTCTAGATCCGTTGCCTCAATGTTTTCAGGGATCCCTCTAAATCTGATGTTTTGCCTCCTGCTTCGGTTTTCAATGTCATCAATGTGATTTTCAAGGTCTTGAATGTAATCCCCTTGTTTCACCATTTGGGAGTGTACTTCTGAAATAGTTTTTGCCTGTGCATCTTGGTCAGTCTCTATTTTTTCTATCCTGTGACCCAGATCATTGAGATCCTTTTTTATATCCAATAGTTCATCTCTTATGCACTGCTTCACTTGGGAAATTAAAGATGAGAAATCTTGTTTTGATGGCAAAGAATTAAAAAGGGCTTTTGGGATGGTGATTACCTCTGAGGCACTGTCCTCTTCAGAATCTGAGGAGATTGCTGTGTCTTGCAGATTTATTGCAGCCAATTGTTTGTTAGAGGGATTGGGCTGTTCAAGAGATTTAAAAAAATTATTGACTGAAGGAGTTTTAGTAGGGGCAGCTTTCCCCTGTATTTCCTTTATCTTCCCTTTCTTTGGTGACATGTTGTGTCTCTTCCTCCCCTGTAGTTTTGTTCTTTTTTTTTTTCTCTTTTTTTTTTTTTTTTTTTTTTTATGCAGTCAGAAAGGTTTACAGTCCTTTATTTTATATTGCCTGCACTGGGAAATATTTTGTTATTAATGTGGGCATATATGTAATGCTATCGTTTGACTGTTTACTTGGATTATTGCCCCTCCAGCTCTTAGATGTGCAACAGAACGCTGCTAATGTGTGTGACTGGACTTGTTGCGCAGTTTGTGTGACTTGTTGCGCAGTCTGTATGAAGCACGGCCTCACCTCTGCTCCCCCGTAGTGTGTCCGGATTCAGCCGAGTCCCAGCTTCAGAAGCTCCGGTATCCCGGTCGACCCCTGTGGTGCAGCTGAGAGCAGTCAGTTCAGGTAAACAGTGCTCCGTCTCTGTTGTTTTGTATTCCCGCCGCTCTGAGACTTTGCGATGCTGTCGTGTGGCCTAGACCCTGATTTAGAGATGCCGCCAATCTGTGCTAACTAGGATTGCTCTTCTTATGCGATGAAGTTAAGACCGTAGCCAACACACAGCCCACGATAGTTATGAGAGCTGGAAGGGGGTACAAATCCGTTTTATTTTGTTATTGCATGGCTCAGAAGCGAGAGCTCACTTAAGGTGCAGCCGCCATTGTTGAGCGCTGGCTCCGCCTCCCTCTTTTGAGGTATGTTTAGAGCAATTGTCCATATGTAGTAGATGAAAGTGTCATCTTATCAGTTTTGCAACATTTGGCTAAACCTAAGCAGATAATCTAGCCCAATACACTAAAACTCATCCTTCTGCTTCTGTCAGCTGTAACATCATAAAGACTAGTGACCCAGTTACACTGGTAGCCATGCATGCCCATGCTATAACACTACCTCCACCATATTTCATAGATAATGTGGTATGCTTCATATCATGAACCATCCATACACTTCTATTCCCAGCATTCTGATATAGGTGGATCCTAGTTTCATCCGTCCAAGGAATATTGTTCCAGAACTAGCAGACTTTATTTTTTATTTAATATTTTTTTCCAATTTGTCCTTCTTTTATTTTGGCTTATCAATGGTTTGCACCTTGTAGTAAACCCTCTGTGTTTACTTTCATTAAGTCTTCTTTTGATTGTAGACTTTGACAATTATATGTTTACCTCCTGAATAGTGTTCTTGACTTGGCTAGATATTGTGAAGGGGTTTTTCTTCAAGCAAAGAATTTTGCGATCATCTACTGCAGTTGTCTTATATGGCCATATAGTATTTTGGTGTTGCTGAGCTTACCAGTGGATTCCTCCTTTTAAAGAATGTACAAATTTTTTATTGGATCACATTTAAAGATTCTGCTACGTCTTTGATGGGATTATATTTTTCAGCCCACTGATAGCCTGCTTTACTTGCATTGACAGCACTTTGGACCTCCTATTGAGAGCTCACAGCAACAACTTTCAAATGCAAATCCCACATTTGGAATCAACTCTAAACCTTTAAAATGCTTGATATTTAATTGAATAATGAGGGAGCAACCCACACCTGGCCATCAAACAGTATGTGAATCAATTGTCCAATTCCTTTTTTAAGTCCAAAATTATTATATTACTTCAACTCCAATCTTTTTTTTTCTAACAGCTAAAATTATATAATATATACAGTATATATATATATATATATATATATATATATAGGCAAAAAGAGTCAGTTGCACTCTCACAAACAGTTCTCCAAGGGCCAGGGTGCTAGAGTAGTTGAAATGTAGCAAAACAGGAAACAGCACTCTCTGGACTTAAGTAAAAAACAAGTAGTTTATTCAGTAACGTTTCGGGGAATGATCCCCTTCATCAGACCAGGTCTGATGAAGGGGAGCATTCCCCGAAACGTTACTGAATAAACTACTTGTTTTTTACTTAAGTCCAGAGAGTGCTGTTTCCTGTTTTGCTATATATATATATATATATATATATATATATATATATATATATATATAATACTTTATTTTAAAAAGTTTTACATGTTTTGTTATACTTTCTTCTAGCCCTAAAAATTTACTTTAGGCCTCAAATCGCATTTTTTATTTTTTTCCGCGATTATGTGTTGTGATCGAATGCAACACATAACTTTCAGCTTGTAATATGAGTGATGTTTAGAACGGCCATAATACCCATTAAAATAGGGGGTACTAATGGGATATAAGTCACACTAAACATTCTTAATTAGTTTTTAGATACATACATACATACATAAATACATACCTACCTACATAAATACATGTATACCTACATAAATACAACCATACATACATACATAAATATATGCATACCTACATACATACATACATACATACATACATACCTACATAGATACATACCTATATAAATACAGACATGCAAACATACACTTCTGTAAGTGTGTAAGAAATATCTAAAAGTAATATGCTAACCCGCACACAGATTGATCCTCAGAAAAGTTTTGACTCAAATCTGATTGTAAATATACAAATAATATTTTTCTTTCATGAAGCTTTAAATACTCAATAGGCATACAACAGATGTTATTTGCCCTTTTTATCTAAACTCAAATCATGTTATGGTTTTCAAGTAAGACTTTTGCATGGAGTTTAATTACATTTACAAAAATAAGGACACATAAATATAAATAAGACTATAAGTTATAATGCAGAATAATCATATTTTTGTAATATTTACCCTAAATGATTGATGAGCAGGAAGATGAAATTAGAACACATTTATATTATGTTAAAAAATATAATCAATCTCAACCTAAACAATTATGCATAAATCTAGTGCAGCACATTTCTCAGCTTATCATCTCATATTTTTTAGTTTTACTTATTATCATATCCCACAGTGGCTTACAGATTTCCCAACCATAAGTGTATAAATTGATTCCCACTATGGCTATGAAATACATATCCCATCTAATTTGAATAAATAATAGAATAGGTCTTTGACTTGGCTAAAAAAAAAAAAATACAAATTCAATGTAAACTTAAGTTGCAGATTGGTAAAGTAATTATTATTAAAATTATACATACCAGGTGATGAAACATCAACAGCTTGAACTTCCTCTGCTATTAATTTATGATGAGTGTGTCTACCATCTGTATCGTCTGGTGAGATGCCATGTTGGAACTGCTGTTGTTCAAAATCATCCGCAACAAATGAAATTACACCTAGAAAAGCAAGTAGCAGATGTTATATTAATGGCCATATTAGTTTCATAAGAGTTTTACATTAACGGCTGTTATCTAATAGCAAATAATGTATATTAAAAAGTCAACTGATGGTGTAATTTTTCTAATAGTAAAGGTACACAATTTTTTCTATCTTGTATATGGAAGAGCAGCAAGTAAATATGTTAACAAATGCTAACATAAAAAAATTTGAGCTGTTGAAATTGTTATTAATTTCTCACAGGCGGCTCACAATCACAACAACCACATCTGTATTGGTGGTTAGAGACATACCCTCAGAATACAGACACAAGACTTAGTTTTATGCAAGTCTAGAACTTTAATTAATTATTTAATTACTTTATTTATTTATTTTTAAGAAAAAAAAACTATAAAACAAAAGCAGTTTAAAAAGGTATTCAATAAATTCCTCTTTCTATATTATGCTTTACAAAATTATGAATGGTATCTACCAATGAGTGAAATATTCATATACATTTCATAAACTGCACCTACCAGTTATTTTTTTATCATTTAAATAAAGTTTTTGTTCACTTAACTACATTACTCTGCATAAACCCAAGTTACTAATGATGACAATCAAAAAGGACTGATTTTAGACCAGGGGCATCTTGCCATAAAGTTTGCATATATTGTTTTGTTATTTATTATTTTTATTCTTTATTTATAAAGCACCAACAGATTCCACAGCGCTGTCTATAGGTACAAAGATAAAAGTACAACAGTGATACAATACAATACAACACAAGACACTGCAAAAAAATTAACACGCAAATTCCTGGGGGGATTGAGGGCCCTATTCCCGTGGGAACTTACAATCTAGATTGGTAGGAGGGTGAGAAACAGGAGGTGAGGACTGCAAAGGTAAGAATGTTAGTACAGAGTTAGATGAGGGCAATTAGGTAAGTGTAATTAATGTGTTACTAATTTGGATGATAGGCTTCCCTGAACAAAAAATTCTTTAGCAAGCGTTTAAAGGAGAAGCGGTTAGGGGAAAGTCTGAAAGTTCAATGAAGTTCGTTCCAGAGGGTTGGTGTCGGTCAAGAGAAGTTCTGCAGTCTAACTTGGAAGGATGTGATGGTAGAAGATGCAAGGAGCAGGTCATTGTTGGATCTTAGGGGGATTTTATCCCATCAATAAAACGTGCTGATGAAAGATTTTCGAGTGGTGCTGTATTTGTTTTTGGACATTTTTGGGAAGTTGTGCAGTGGCTTCTACAACTTGCATGCTCGCCATTACACAGGTGCTACTCTTTTTCTACTGATTTATAGGCATAGCATTCAGATTTGGACTTATGCAAAAAGTCACTAATAATGCTGTATTTTTTGTATTTATTTGAAAACAAAAAACAAGCAACTCCTTTAACTAATGAACAAATGCTTGCTGAAAATAAATTTAGTTGATTGGTTTATATTGTTAAAACTGTTAGTCTAAAGCCAGGAAAGATGTTTATGCAGGAAGGAAAGGCTAGAACACTACTAGACATCCAGAAATGTCCTTGTCAGTTGACTGATTCAGCCAATAAGTATTTAAAGGGCCATAATACCCAAATGTTTAAACGCTTGAAAGTGATGCAGTATAGCTGTAAAAAGCTGACTAGAAAATATCACCTGAACATCTCTATGTAAAAAAGAAAGATATTTTACCTCAAAAGTTCCTCAGTAGCCACCTCCCATTGTAAAGGATTTCTAAGCAGCATTTTAGTGTGTCTGTCCCGGGACATCTTAGGGGATGAGTCTCATGCACTCTCATATTATTTCACCAATCAGGTAAAGGAAGCTTACTATGAAATCTCATGAGAGTTAAGTGAAATCTCATGAGATCACAGTAAAAGAGTTCATGACCTCAGCACTACTGATGCTGATTGGCTGCAGTTCATTTCATTATTTTTTTATTTTTTTTTACCTGCAGCTGGGAGCAGCTGAGTATAACATTTTAAACAGAACTTACTCTGCTGAGCTGAGGAGATTGTGAGGTAAAATATCTTCCTTTTTTACATAGAGATGCTCAGGTGATATTTTCCTGTCAGCTTTTTACAGTTATACTGCATCAGTTTCAAGTGATTTACCATATGAGTATTATGTCCCTTTAAGTTTCACTTTTGTTCTTGTAAATCCTGCCCCCCGCCCACCAATTTTATTTTATTTTTTTAAAATATGGGAGTTGTAGGTTTTATTATTACACTACAAGCAGTTTAAATAATTACATGTTTATCTGTTAATTCATATTTTTATGCCTAAAATTATAAGGAACACTAAGAAAAAATCCAAAGGATACCATAAAATAAGAGCAACTACAGCATATGAACACAAGCTAAGGTGAAGCAGAAATTCAGTGGATAATATTTAAAAAAAACTGTATCTGCCATAAGCTAGCAACAAATCTACAATGATTATAAATACTCTTTAAAATGATGGTAAATTAAAGCTTTTGACAGTCAGGCTATAATATAATATAAGTGCCATCTCCACTTATTATGCACTAATAATTTATGTAATTTTTAATAACTTTTTAAAAATATTTACATTTTTTCATACCAGCGTTTGGTAGTCCCTCTGCTCCCTTCCTGTAATGTAATGATGTAAAGTGTAGTCCCACCCCCTAAATACGTTGTACACATGCGCAGTTCATTCTCTACACTGCCCCTCCAATGTCTCCTAGCAATGTGCTAGAATGCAGATATCCAAGTAAACACTGAATCAGAACTCTATTTACAACTATGTACTTCTAATTTCCCTTCAGGTGCTATTGCGCATGTGTGTAGAGTCGAAAACAATGAGCCACGCCACAACTCTTATGACTGGATCAGTGGCCTCAATGGAAAAAAAACACACTCTAAATGGGGGGCTGGCAGGGGACTCAAGAATATGCACGCTTAATAAAATAATCTAAAATAATTACATATTTTATTGAAATAAAATAAAATTATATCTGTACATATTTAATAATAATCTTAGATTATATTTAAAACAATATTCTACCATTACTTGTTACCTTGGTTTGTAAAGTTTATATTTTGTTGCATGCAAATGGAATCAAAAGCATTTTTAAATGTTGTGATCTTCAGATTTTGCAAACACCATATTTCCTAAGCTCAGAGTCAATGACCTAGTTTCATAGACACTCATGAGGTTGCCAATAGAACTTGTTTTAAAAACGTTAGATCATGTTCAAAATTCATCAAGCATCTCTTAACTTATTAGAAAGTATGGTATGGGGTGTTTCCAACATTGACATCCATAGTTGTTTGAAGTACCCAACACAAGATATCTCACAAATCAAAGGGAACAGCAACTAATGTGAGAAAAAACAATAATTACAACTGTAATACTTAGCAAGCACGCTTGCAAAATGTTCGTAGTTGTAAAATATTTGCTTGGTTATTGTAAAGAAGTCTCCCTGGATAGAACTAGGTGTCTTTAGGGGCTGGTCGTGCACCTGGCAGGGGATTCTAGAGGCACAGTTAAATTGAAAGTAAACATTCTCAGGCTGCCCACTTCAAAATATTTTTTTTTGTTGAGCTAGCGATTTGAACTGTGATCCAATCAGCGCTCTAGCCATACCGCACTTTTGTTGTAACTAGACCACAGATTGAAGAATATTTCAAACTGTTAGCTCAGCAAAAATATTACTTTTGAAGTGGTACAAAGTGGAAAGTTTACTATCACTTTAAGAAAATTGACCTACACCTTGACCCAGCATGTGGAATTTAAAAGGAATCTAGTGCCCCTTATTTTTTGCATGTTACAGTTTTTATTGTTTTAATTATTTACAGTTTTTGTGTTGCCAATATGTTTCACAGTGTAACTAATTGATTATGAAATAGTTGCAGATTATAATTGAGCTTAATTTGCAGCTGTGACAAGAAGCAGGTACAAAATCTTTATGAATTCTTCAATTTTCCTATTGCAATGTTACAGAGCACATAATGTCTAATACTACTAAATTTGAAAACACATTTGAAACACTTTAATCTGTTTTGAGACAATCAGTTTAATAAAGACTTTAGTCAGTTTTTTTCACCAAAAACCATGGTTTTAACAAATATCAGAATAAAGTAGATGTTATGTTTATGCATTTTGTTCACTTAGTTTCATTGCACTTTGCCACCTCAGTAGTAGAAACGACAGTTTAAGATGTCCCTGATAGTGCAATGTGTTTCTTAGTAACACAGATTAAGTTAGTGATTTTAAAAGAAAAAACTTGAACTGAAATTCATCAGCATGTAGCAAAAATATGTCTTATAGAAAACAGCAAACATCTAAAAACGTATAAGATTGATGAAAACTGTGAATTGATTAGATTGTCATTGCATAGTAGCTGCATCACATATTAAAGGTTTTATTAAGTGAAATATGATAAATACAGATTTTATATAATTGACTCTTTTTCAATGTCCGTATCCCCACCACCACCACATTTGCAAGAGTCTGCAAATACATTTTTGACTCCTCTTCATCACTTTTAAGAACATTCTCCCTGTTCACCTTGCCTTACATTTCTTGATCTCCTCCACATACTCACACACAGGACCTATATGCTCCTTTACTAAGTTGCTCTTTATGGCAGATTATAACAGATCTACCCTAAAAGTACACATAAACCAACTATAAAAGTTTGTTTAGACGTCATGCATTGTTTTCAAATGTATCATTTTGCTATTATTGTTTTGTCATGTTCCCCGGCCTGGTTCTGACCTAAAATTATGTTTTAGTTCAATTGTGTTCAATTATGAGAAAGTATCCAAAATATTCATCATGCTTTTAGTTTTTTTGCTGTAATATTTTATGACTCTGAGGGCTCCATTTCTCAAGCTCCAAATGCAGGTTGGAACCCCTTGCACTTCAGACTCACTCATGCAAGCGTGCAAACTAACATTAAAGGGACACTGAACCCAAATGTTTTCTCTTATGATTCAGATAGAGCATGACATTTTAAGCAACTTTCTAATTTACTCCTATTATCAAATTTTCTTCATTCTTTTGTTACTTTTATTTCAAATGCAAGAATGTAAGTTTAGATACCGGCCCATTTTTGGTGAACAACCTGGGTTGTCCTTGCTGATTGGTGGATAAATAAATCCACCAATAAAAAAGTGCTGTCCAGAACACTGAACCAAAAAAAAAAGCTTAGATGCCTTCTTTTTCAAATAAAGATAGCAAGAGAATGAAACTTGATAATAGGAGTAAATAAGAAAGTTCAGCAGTGGCAGATTTAAATTAGTCCAGACTTTAACCACTGATTGGTTGCACAAAAGCAGGGGCTAGGCTGCACAAGCATTTCCTTGGGCAACGTGTAATGTAAAAACTGCTTGTTCATCCCATACGTGAGCAGACATATTTGCTAGTTGTCCACAGCTTGATAAAATTAGCAGCAAATGATATCTGTCTTCAAAATGTAAATATGCTGGAGTGCATTAAATTAACTTTATATATAAAATGAACTACTCCATAAAGTATTTAGTTAAAATTATTATTATTATTATTATTATTATTATTATTGTTAAGATTATTAATATTATTATTATTATTATTATTATTGTTAAAATTATTATTATTATTAACATAAATTATGCTTACCTGATAATTTTCTTTTCTTCAGACGGAAAGAGTCCACAGCTGCATTCTGCAGGGAATTCAGAACCTGGCCACCAGCAGGAGGCAAAGACACCCCAGCCAAATACTTAAATACCCCTCCCACTTCTCCCATCCCCCAGTCATTCTGCTGAGGCAAAAGGAATAGTAGGAGAAATATCAGGGTGAAAAAGGTGCCAGAAGAACAAAAATGACAGATGCCCCGCAGAAAAATACGGGCGGGGAGCTGTGGACTATTTCCGTCTGAAGAAAAGAAAATTATCAGGTAAGCATAATTTATGTTTTTCTTTATAAACAGAAAGAGTCCACAGCTGCATTCATTACTATTGAGAAAACAATTCCGAAGCTATAGAGGACACTGAATGCAAAAATAGGAGGGTACAAGGAGGTGGCCCATTCTGAGGGCACCAGGCCTGAAAACTCCTACCCAAACAAAAACCAGCTTTGTCCGAAGCCAAGAAAAAAATGAAAAAGGAAAAAGCCCAAGGACACTGACCCGTATAAGTCCATAACCTTGCTAGAGACCGCAGAACCTAGACTCAACTGAGCCAACAAGCCTCCGCAGAGACACCGTCCTCTGACAGCAGGTCTCACAACAACACACCTCTTGCTAGAGAAAGGGCTACAACACAGATTCTGCCAAAAAGAAGAAAAGGAAATGGATAAGACATCCATAAAGGACTCCAAAGAATCACAAAGTGGGGCACAAACGAACCCCAAAGACAAAAAGCTAAAACACCGAAAACCAGGGCTAAGCTAACAAGAACATAACCATCCAGAAGAAACAAAGGGAGGCAGACCCAAACTCCAGTCTGCACAGCATCCAAGGTTTCAAGAATCCTGGAGTCTTAACAGAGAAGATAATCTTCCCTAAGTAGAGTGTATCCACACCCTAGAGACACTTTAAGACAAAGGTCTCCAAAAACCACTGAAAAGCAGCTCAGAATATCTAATTATTCCTAAACCCTAAGCCTCACGCTCCAAGCTCATATAGGTGAACATCTGATGATAACACCTAAAGAGCCAAAACACTGCACTCTACCTTCATCCAAAGACGACTCCCAAGATGCAGCCAAAACTTCCCACAAGATATGAACTAGACATGTGCGATTCGATTCGGTCCAAATCGAAATTCGGACGAATTTGTCGAATTTGGAGATTCGGATCGATTTGAATTTCCGAATTGCTATGGGTTAAACCTAATATACAGTACATAATACTAGTGTAATACACAGCACATCCCACCTAACACTTACTGAAATTCCGAATTTCCGAATCGAACCGAATCCAGCCAAATTTTTTTGAATTCGAAAGAATCTGAATGAATCTGAAACAAATTCATTCAATTTTTTCCGAATTCAAATAGATCCGAACCGAAATTTGAATCGATCCGAATCAATCCGAACCGAAACAAATTTTTTGAAGCGATATGAACGTGGAAGATAAACAGAGCCCCCTAAGAAAGGCTCACCAAAAACTTGCATAACCCGAGTAATAAATAGCAGAGCAAACAGATCTCAGATCCTGCTCCAAGCACCAGACCAGCCCAGCCCAGCTATAGGCATGTCTGATAGACAAAGGGAACAAGGAGACCCAAGCCCCCTGGGAAATGTAAAATGGAGAGGAGCTCACCCCCTCCAACAGAGCTTGGGTGCCAACACAAACTTAAGGGCACTCTTACGGAGAACCCCCTAGGACTTGGTATAGAAAAAGCGCACATAGATCCCCTTAGGAAATTCTGGCACAATCCCTGTCATTGAAAACAGGGAGACTTAAAATCAGTCGGAACAGAACAAGCCACAGAGCCGCAGTAAGCTGCCCCCATGCATAAAAGCAGTAAAACTTACTTGTTGTTCAACCCCCCCACACCACAAAGGGGAGGGAACGGACAAAAACAGCACCAATGCCCACAATGACATGAGGAAGCCGTAGCCTAAATAAAAGTCCAGGACCGAATGTTGAATCATCCAGACACAACTGTTGATTGCAACTCCCTCACCAAAAAGGGAAGCACATTCTGCCCATAAGGGCAAACAGTCCACTAATGAAAACATTGGGTTGTCCCGAACCATTCCAACAGGATCATAAAATCTCCAGACTTTCCAAGAAGGATCCAAGACAAGTACCCTGTCCTGAACAGTCCACCGGAACATAAGTTTCCAGACATCCAAAGAAGGGTCAGGACAAGAACCTGGACCTGGGACCCAAGGCCATTCTAAAAAAACTATACCCTCAGGGGAGCACAAGACACCCCATCTGAAGCAGAGCAGACATCACAGGGAATGTGACCCGGGCTAACCCAGAAACCAGGTACTGGCCTCACTCGTAAAATTCCAAGCCCAAAAGGGGAGAGAACACCCCTAGTAGGAAACCAACACCCTACCAAAAGGGAGTCAGGCAATGACAAAGTCACAAAGCCACTCTAGAGCCCCAGGCACAATGGACAACACTCCTGAAGTCCAAGACTAAGGGAATATTTACAAAGAAGGAGACAACACAGTCTATTGTCCCCAATGTGGAAACGACTAACTCCCGGAAGTGGCAAGAGCCGCAAGGCCCTAAACTTCCTAACTTAAACAGTCAAAAGCCATCAAAAAAAGCAGGACAAAGTCCAGACAGCCTCGACCCAAAGGAAGAGAAATATAAACAGGGAACAAATCCTAAAAGGACAAACCCAAAGAAGCCTCGGCAAGTCCACCAAGAACTGGTGGAATAAAGGACCTGAAATCCTCCAAACGTACAACCCCCTACGGGGAGGAGGGTACGCTAGTTCCCACAGAGATCGGGAACCAACTGGAATGTCGCAGCGGATCTCAACAGAGCCCCGGCTGACTAAAATTAAAAAGGCCAATGAGGACTGAATACAATCCCCTATGCCCCTAAGCAAACCAAGGACCATTGTGTCCTCTTAGATGCTAGCTGTAACTTGAAACGAAGAACAAGGAAAACAACCCATTAGTGGTGAGAACCACTTGGTGCCCCAGCCGGACCAGTCAGGCACAACGGGCGCCACGTGTCTGATATAGACCTCAAGTAAGAAGGATCTGTACCCAGTCAGGACCAGCCTGAAGCAAAGGGCACCCAGGACTGTCAAAGACCACAGAAGTCACCCCCTAGAAGAGAGAGATAAACAACAGACAACCCTAGGAGGAAAACATGTCCTCACTCATGAAAAAAACCTCCATAGAAGTAACAGAGCTACCACAAAATTGCGAGTATCCATTCCAGAGAAGAAATTTCCAAATTAAATATAATAGCAGACATGAGCTTTAAAATCAAATAAAATCCATCCTACCCGAATAAACATAAAAGATAGGGCAAACCCACAGGTTATCTCCCAGGAAGAACGGACAACCCCACAGGACCAGCCCAACAGGGATTTGATACTTCCAAGCTCAGAACTGGAAAAGGATACACAAATAAAAGAAGACGATAAGAAGATTACTTCATCCCCTTATGTCTAATCGTGCATGCCATTCGAAGAGGAAGACTGAGCATCCACCAACCCGTTAAGAGTAGGATCCTCCAGCAGCGCCAAAACTACCTCAGTAGAACACGAAGGTGCGCCAGTCTATAATGAAAGGCAAAACTTACCTCCGCTGGGGCAAATGTAGGTATGTATGTATTGTATGTATTGGGTACTTGTAAAGCGCGGCTAATCACCGTAAGGGTCTCAAGGCGCTGCTCATTTTATCAACCTCGGAAGGATGAAAGGCTGAGTGGACCTCGCCAGGGATCGAGCCTGCAACCCTTGGGTTGCTTCAGAGCTCAGACACAGTGCCTTAGCATGCTGAGCTATCTGTCCGGCTTGCTGAGCTATCTGTCCTGCAAATGAGGACCCTGGCCCAGAAGGTTGACCCCCTGAAACGTCAGGGGCAGTTACTCCTCCAGAAGGCTGAACTGGACCAAGCAATCCCACACCTGACGAGCCATGGTTAACAGAACATGGTTAACAGAACAATATCGTAAACACACGTCTGGGAGCTTTAAATGCGCCAGCGCTCAGTAGACCCCTGAATCTCCGATCCCAAGGAATGGAGCACTCTGAAACGGCATTCAGAACATAACTGATGGGCATTTATCACCCGGGCAAATTCATATTCTTCACAAGAAGTAGAATCTGAATTAGAGGCATCCGTCTCCAAAAATTAAGATCCTCCATATCTGGGATACTGGAAAAAATGGACCAATAAGAAAAATATTAACGGCATCTTACACCCCCAATGGCTGGGGCACTCACCCCCTCCTAGGACCCAGACACCAGTGAACCAGAAATTTTTCCATTGCCACACATTCAGGAATGCGGAAATGGAGAGCAAAAATGTAACCACGCCCGGTCACAAGGTGTACCGTGCAGTCCATGAAAAAGCACACCAGACCGTAAAGGCTGCTTCACTTGCCATAGGCCATTATGTTCCGAAAAAGCCCTGAGCTTAAGTGTCACTACACATTAGCAGACAGAATCACATAATAAACATGTTTAAAGACCATTCAATAACCCCCCTCGGGAGATATTAACCCTTGATTCCAAGATACAGAGGTGCCTCACTGAGACCCTGTGTTAAAGTTATCCCCAAAAGGTTGTAGCCCCTCTTGGATAAACAGTTGTATTACAGAATGATGAAAGTAAAACGAAATGTTCTTACCGAAATCTACACCGTGGAACAGGAACACGGCTCTTCAAGTGTGACAGATAGTAGCATCGCTTCTGACATGGACTTGAGAAAAGAAAGCAGGCAGCGAAACTGGTCAACGCTGATTGCTGGTGGAGCTGTTAACATGAGTCGGGATGGTTTTGCAGAAAGACTCTCCTTGCATCTCCAGACTCTAACTTTCATCCAGGCTCTCACTGAGAGGCTGATAGGACTACTTAAAACTCCAGTCCCATTCCAAAGAGTACTACCCTCCATAAGAGATTATCAAAACTTCTGACACTTCTCTGCCAACCTCCTGGGATGAAAGGCAAAGAATGACTGGGAGATGGGGGAAGTGGGAGGGGTATTTAAGCCTTGGCTAGGGTGTCTTTGCCTCCTCCTGGTGGCCAGGTTCTGAATTCCCAAAAGTAATGAATGCAGCTGTGGACTTTTTCCATTTATGAAGAAAATTATTATTATTGTTATTATTTATTTGTATAGCACTACAAAATTCCATAGGTCAAAATTGCATAATACAAAATGTAATGTATATAGGGTTGGCAACTGTCTTCCAAAAATACTATTGGACAACCAAGAGATAACCAGGGGTGGCAGATGAAGTCAGGAGTACACCTGAAATTAGACATAGTTGTGCAGACCCCTTTAGCTATATGTCCCTGAAGTCCTTCTCAGTCACATGGCCACATTATAACTCAGATCAGAACACATTCTCTTGCCTCTCCTTAATGCTACATGACCACATCAGACCACAGAACAAACTCTGAAATTCAGTCAGTTGAACACCCACATCACTTCTTCTGACCCTACAGCCCGTCTCAGCCAGATGCTTAAATTAAACCTGAGATCAAACCCCATGACATTATACTCCCTCTTAGCAATATTTCCATCTAGAGGTCTAAAGCCCACTTAGCCTCATGGCCATATCAAATCAGACCACAGAGCCAACCCTGAAATTCAGCCAGTTGAACACCCACATCAGTCCTTCTGACCCTACAGCACGTTTCAGCCAGATGCTTAAATTATACCTCAGATCAAACCCCATGACATTACACTCCCTCTCAGCAATATTTCCATCTAGAAGTCTAAAGCCCACTTAGCCTCATGGCCATATCAAATCAGACCACAGAGCCTTGCAGATACTTTCAGCCGCATGACCACATCAGACTGTAGATTAGACCCCATTGGCCTGAAGTCCTTTGTAAACTGCAGGCTTACATTAAACCTTACATCAATCTCAGTCACAATTTCACATAAGACCATAGATCATATACACATTCTTGCAACCCTTTACTTCAAATTATATGTGACATGGCACAAATGGCCTGCTTGTGCATGGTAAGAAGAGGAGAGCATTTGGCCAGGTTGTCGCACTTCATGGCACCCAGAACAAATGTCAATTATGAAAAGTGGACACAGTAAAACAACGCCTAAACTAAATCCTTAACCTATGTGTACACTTGTCACTGGCCACACTAAAGCAGCACACTAAAGGCCAAACAAAATCAGACAATTACGAGTTGTTGTTTTTTGTTTTTTTTAAAGGGACATAAAACCCCATTTATTTATTTCATAATTCAGGTAAACATGCCATTTGACCCCTTAAGGACTGGGCATTTCAGACTACAACTTCCCCAAAAGACCAGAGCATTTTTGCAATCACTACATTTAAATAGATATAGAGCCTTTTTTTATTATTTGTCTATCAAAAATATATATTTTGTTTTAGTATAAAACCCAAAGTATTGATCTAGGCCTATTTTGGTATATTCCATGCCACCATTTCACTGCCAAATTCGATCAAATAAAATAAATAGTTAATGTTTTCACAAACTTTAGGTTTCTCACTGAAATTTGCTTGTGCAATCATGGCACAAATGGTTGTAAAAGCTTCTTTGGGATCCCCTTTGTTCAGAAATAGCAGACATATATAGTTTTGCCATAGTTTTTTGGTAATTAGAAGGCCACTTATTGCAGCTGCACACCACACTTCTATTATTCCCAGCAGTGAAGGGGTTAATTAGGTAGCTTATAAGGTTAATTTTAGCTTTAGTGTAGAGATTACCCTTTAATGTTAACCTAACACTTATAACTCCTGATCCCTACCTGATCCCTCTCAAACTGCTCTCTGCCCTTTCCCACCCCCCACTGGTCACCCCATCATAAGTACTGACAGACAGTCTGACAGTATGCAGTTTTAGACCTTTTTTTTTTTAATTTATTTTTTATTTTTATTATTATTTTCTTTAGTGTATGATTACCCCCTTACCTTCCCACCTTCCTGATTTCTCTCAAAAAGCTCTCTAACCCTCTCCCCTCTGATTTCCACCATCTTAGGTACTGGCAGCAGTCTATCAGTGCCCAGTTTTCTATAATTTTTTTATTTCTATTTAATAATTTAAACAAACTCATCTTTTCTGTAGTTTAGCTGCCCTCCATCCCATTTACTCTGCATTAAACACATTTTTCGTCTCCACTACCCACCACCCCAGGGGGAGCCAGTTGTTTGCATTTTTCAGACTAGTGGGAAACCTAGAAATTAGAGCTTATAGTAGGGCCCAAGTTTATTTACACCTGACATCTGACTGGTCACAGCAGAGGAGACTAGGGAGAGGGTTTACTTAGTGGTATATCCATATGCTGCTTCGGGCTTAATATTAAATAAAATTATAATATTAAGGCCCAAATTATAAGTGGCACGCTAATACTAGCATGGGATGCGATAAGCAGAATCTCTGGACCATACTAAAATCAGTGCGCAACTTTATATTACAAGTCTATGGAGAAGGTTTTGTGCAGCCGGCATCGCTCTAGCACACTCATTACTTTCAATGGATCTAGATGTATATGTATATTATAAATAAAAAGAACATTTTTTTCCTATAAAGAACATAGAAATTTGAAGTATTCCTAACACACCTTCGGCTTTAGTGCAGTTGGTCTAGCGCAGTGTTGGGTTAGCTTGTGAGTAATAGATAGAAAAGGCTTTCTTTAGCGTTCCCCAAGTATATGGAGAGAGGGAGTTAGCACTATCTCAATATTCGAAGTCCTAAAGTTAGCACATCTGAGTCTTTCACTCACGCCCTTTTTACTTTCAACTTGAAATACCAGCGCTAACCTGGGGGGTGCTAATTTTTTAACCTTGAGCCCAGTTAGCGCTAATGAGTGATGAAATGTATTGTTTAACTTGTAATCTAGGCCTAAATGTTTATAAAGCATTTATTTTCCATACAGGTCTTTATAATATAGTACTTTATCTATGCTATATACTAACATATAAGTAATCCCTGCGATTCCCCTTTAATGCAATTTACAAACAACCATATCTTATATAAAAGTTGACAGAGTTTCTTAGATAAAGATATTTTTTCTTAGTCCTTTTGTCTAATTAAACTGAAATATAGTACAGCATTTATATCATAGTTTTAATAACTACATGACTACAGCAAGATCAAACAGTGAATCAGTATGACAATTTATTGTATTTTGTTTAATTTTCCCTTTTTACCAGAATAAATGCATGTGAACACAGAAATATAATTTATAGGAACAAAACAAAAAAATGATAGCCTTTAAAGGGAAAATGTACTTAGGTAAGCAGTTGATGAGAGTTTATTGTATTCATAGCATCTGCATGAACACCCTTTCAAATGGGCTGTGCTATCTCTCCCTTTCTCACACCCCACTAAGGTTTGATTTTTTTTTCTGCTGCTTCTTGATTGCATAGCTTTTCTACAGTCAAAACTGCAGCATTGAAATATTCAGTATAAATGGCTGTTTCAACAGGCAATAACTTCTATTTCAAGTAACAAAATAAAGGTAAATAAGCTAATTCTAAACTATTTAAAACATTTTTGTTTGCATGTTTTGTAGATGATCCATTTATTTAGCCCATCTGGGAGTGTTTTTGTAAAAATGTTTGGTTTTGCTTATTTTTAAATAACATTGTGCATATTTTCAAACTCCTAACCAAGTCCCAAAGTTTAGATGTATACTGATTTACAGACCCCTGTTGCTCCTGTTTGTGTAATAGGTCTTTTCATATGCATGGGGAGAGGGGAAGGGTCTGCTTTTCCGTCTTTCTCAGTCCCTTTAAATGTGTTTCCCAGAATAACCTCATCAACAGTGCTAAATTGGGAGCATCTAAGTACATTTTAAAAGGTTTTATACTGGATTTTTATATCGGTATATGTGCATATTCTTCTTCATACATGCATGTATATGAAAATTGGTGTATACTGTCCCTTTAATGTAACATTATTTGATAGGCTTGGCCAATCTAAGACCACCTGGGGCCAGGATGCAGTTCTTCATTACTTTAAATCTACCCCCTTTCTCTTCAGCCCCCACTAATCCTTCACAATTCTATTTGCAAAATACAGAGTGCTGGCTGTTTTCTGTTCTGCACAGACCTACTGTATATGTTTCAGGGTCCCTGTTTATAGGTATGCATGTGTTTCTTACCTTGCTAAATAATTGTGCATATGACATTTGTTTAAATAGAAAAATAAACTTTTTTTCCCCTTGAATGCCTTAACTTATGATATGATTGTATTACCTTCAAACAAGCCATGCTTCCAAGGGGATATTTTCATTTTATAGAAAGAATATGTACCAGGTGTTACGGTGATTGTGTTAGGTCCACTTACATATGGAATATCTGATGACACCTAAAATTAAGAAAATTAAGAAACATTTACTTTTAGCTGAAGAAAAAAAATTGTAAGTACCATTTTCTCTTTCCTACCACACACCAATGGAGAATCAGAGCTACCTTAATTCTTAAAGATAGCATAATCTGCTAAATTAATTGCCCCTGCAGGAGACAGATGCATTTCTACAACAAAAATAGAACAAATATTTGAGAAACCAAATGCAGCCTGTAATATTCTAATAGTAATCATTTTTGACTGTATAAAGGTGTAAATCAATCAAAATGGCAGTCTGTACTTAACAGTCAAAAATGGCTTCTATAGCACATGAGACTCTATCATAACATGCAATCTGAGTGTCAATCAAATTTTGTGAATTTGCAGTACTTGTAACCGTTGATTGGGGGACTGAAGAATGTCTATGACAGTCAGCTTGCCTGTCTCCTGTATTCATAATGTGTATTAATACACTGTTACTTGCATACTGTCAACAAGACTTGACAGCATTGTAAATTAGGCTAGTGGACTACATTTAATAATATACTGTTTATTTATCTTACTTAAAAATAAATATTTTGTGCAATATTTCATTAATAAAGTTTTATTATATCTCTTGTGTAGTTAGGAAGTTCATTTGTTACGAGCAATAACTAATAAGTTAGTCAAGTTTAAGAAAATACACACTATGTCAGGATTTTGTCAAGGGGAATTCGATAAAATATATGAGATCATTGAATTTTAGGCCATAGTGGAAATGCAGTAAACTAGTAAAAAAGTGTAAAAAGAGAGAAAGTAGATAAAGAATGATCTATTAGTTATGCAGTGATAGACATTTCATATTACATTGAAATGCAGTAAGTGATTATAGTGAAAACTGAAAAATGGAAATATAAAGCAGTGGAATTTTGACATAGGACCAGGTAAATCAGAATACGATTTAAATGAAAAGGAAACCAGTAAAACATGGGGAATGGATTTATGCTAAGAGGCATGATAAAGAAAAGGTCAATTAATTAATGCAACTGATAAACTAAAGCAGCCAATCAGATGACCAATGCAAATCAAAGGGATGTTAAACAGTCAGTTTCATTGCTGTAATAAAAAATGGGACTAAGCAAGCAGTTGCTTATACCTCATAGAACTCATTGCAATATGTATTATTCATTTATTTAAATAGATTGTATCCTTTATTTAGTTTTTTTATAATACATTTGTTCAGTGTCCATTACTTCTTGTCACAGCCCTACAAGGAGGAGGAGGCCTCTGCAGGAAGGTTTATCTTAGCCTGATGTTATTAAAACTTAGGTTTTACAAATTCTCCACTTGTATCACCCTGGGGACAGGGGCTACACTGAGAATTACTAAGTGCTAATTTTGCATCAATACAAGTTAATTGTTTGCTGTTTTTTTTTTTTTTGTAACACAATCTGTTTCTTTTTTAGTTTACTTTGATTTAACTTATTTATTTTTACCAACAGAGCACTGTTTAATATCCCTTAAAGGAGCTGTATTCACCAGTCTGTAGCCCGGCTCTGCAACTGCCTGCTAATATAAAGCCATACTGTCAGCACAGAAAGAGGATTTATTATCAGCTATAGAGACAAACAAATACTAAGCATAAGACTATATAACCTTGCAACAACACAGAACAGCACATCCCATCAAAACTGCACATTGGATTTTGACAGAACTGCCTGCCGCAATGTGGTCATGACTAGTGCTGTATGACAAAGAATAAGATATTTTCAGTGTGACATGAGGGGAATATACTGGGGGAAGAAGATGAGAGACAGATACAGGGACATTTAAATAGGACAAAACAAAAAAAGTGCTATACCAGCCCTATGACTTGCAGTGCTGCTGTTATGGAAATCAATATTTGCCTATTAACATTATGACCAGATAGGGAACAGAGTGGGATAGTAAATGGTGCACAATACACAGCACAATTCAGATTAGTTATTACTCCTAATAGTGAGTGGCTGCTTAATTAATATTGTTCACCTAAGTTAATATGTAATTTCCAATATAAATAACGTATAATAGTTTATAATATTTTTCATAGTCACATATAAGAACCATTACAATTGTGAGATTGATTCAGAAAAAAATAATGGACATAAAGGTATTAGATTGACATGAAATAACTGTTAAATGTATGGATTTGTATCAGAGCAATTATAATTACCTATGCTTATACAGAAATTACATAAATATACCACTGTGTAATTGTTGGGGTCTGGTAGTCAAACACTGAGCTCAGTTGAATAATAAACTCTTTAGATTTACTATGCAACTTGTCAACTCTCCAATTAATTATTTAGCATTACTTAATAAAATTCTGTTTGCCCCATGTTCCCTAGATAGGCGAAAAACAAATGAGGTAACCCGCAAATGCTTTAAATCATATAACTGGTTTAGGCAAATTGCAGTATTTTGAAAACCCACATTACAAATTTTACTTTTTGGTCTCTAAGGAGCATTGAAAAAAAAAACAGAAAAAAAAATCCTATACAAAACAAGAGGTTTTTAAAGTCCTTTTAAGTAAAATTTGCATTGAAATAAATCCTGAAAAAAGAATGTCAATTGTTTTTATATATTCAAATTTGTATCTAATTTCAAGAATGTCAAAACAAAGTTGATTTATTTTCCATTTTTCCCTGTTTCCATTCTTTACTCTTTACTCATTGCATTTCAGTTCTGTCTTTGCTTGATTTGCTTTCGAGTTTAAATAATGTTTTCCTTTTTTTTTCTCAATTACATTTATTCTGCAAGTTTGTGTTGACAGTTACCATATTTTTATACCGCTGTTTTTATGATCCTACAATGGTTATTGTGTTTTCCTTTTAAAACAAAATATTATATAGAGTATATATATATATATATATATATATATATATATATATATATATATATATATATATATATATATATATATATACATACAGTATCTCACAAAAGTGAGTACACCCCTCACATTTTTGTAAATATTTTATTATATCTTTTTATGTGACAACACTGAAGAAATGACAATTTGCTACAATGTAAAGTAGTGAGTGTGCAGCCTGTATAACAGTGTACATTTGCTGTCCCCTGAAAATAACTCAACACACAGCCATTAATGTCTAAACCATTGGCAACAAAAGTGAGTACACCCCAAAGTAGAAATGTCCAAATTGGGCCCAATAAGCCATTTTCCCTCCCCGGTGTCATGTGACTTGTTAGTGTTACAAGGTCTCGGGTGTGAATGGTGAGCAGGTGTGTTAAATTTGGTATTATCGCTCTCACACTCTCTCATACTGGTCACTAGAAGTTCAACATGGCACCTCGTGGCAAAGAACTCTCTGAGGATCTTAAAAAAAGAATTGTTGCTCGACATAAAGATGGCCTAGGCTATAAGAAGATTGCCAAGACCCTTAAACTGAGCTGCAGCATGGTGAACAAGACCATACAGTGGTTTCACAGGACAGGTTTCACTCAGAACAGGCCTCGCCATGGCAGTGATGTGCAGTGAGGTCAGAGGCTGGTGAGGCACTAGATATGATACGCCGGAGAAACACATGTACAGAGGGCCGCAAGTACCCCCAACAGGGCAGGTTTAAATGATAGCTGAACCAGTGCACAGGTGACATAATCAGGTGATGGGTGAGAGCAAGTTAGTAACCACTGAGTTACTGATCAGCTGATTACTTCACCTGTGCACTGATTCAGCTATAATGAAAACCTGGCCTGTTGGGGGTACTTGAGGACCATTGTTGAGAAGCACTGCACTAAAGCACCAGCTCATCGGAAATGTGTTGATTACCTGGAGAATAAAGCACACATACTCTGCTCACTGACACCCACACACACTCTGCTCACATACACACTCACACAATTCTGTGGCACAGTGCCAGTTACTAAGCAATTAGAATGATACACAATCTCTTCTCTACTCACTACTGTATAGTAAAAATAGAAATAATTTACCATACAAGTTTTACACAAAGTTATCAATACTGCCAACACAGCTGCTGCAATATGGTGTTCATATGCACGTGCACATCCCACTTAGGTATGCTCTTCAACAAAGGACACCAAAGGATACCAAAAGAATGAAGTACATAATAATAAAAGTAAAATAGAAAGTTTTTTTGTGTGCAATTTCTATCTGAATGATGGAAATGTAATTATGACTTTCATGTTCCTTTCCTAATTTGATTTGCTGACATGGGGCCAGTAACAGTTGATGCTAATTCTCAAAATATAAATAACTAGAAAAGTCTATTAAAATAGCATGCTCTACCTTAATCATTAAAGTTTAATTTTAAATGTCTCCCTTTGACTATGTGTTTAACCAGTTACTTTACAGTGGCATTATTTCTAAAAACATTTAACTGCAATAATTACTTATATTTTTTAAATGACTCATTATCTCCTTTTTATTAATATAAACTTGTATAAAAGCAGCACATATTTAAAACACAATGCAACAGCTTTCAATTGATTTGTGAATTACAAGTTAACAGCAGTCTTTAAATAAATGGAGACACAGAGGAAAATAAAAATAGATACTGCATCCTCTGACTGAACAGACATAACATATATGGGGTTTGTACCTAATTAAATCAAATAACCATGAAAAAGGGAGGCTTAGCAATATTCAATGTCAAAAACTTTATTTTAAATAATGTGGACACTGCACACTTAACTTCAAACTCTGGGTTTTAAATTATGGATTTAAATTTGAATTGACCCTTTGACTTCCTGTCAGTATTGGGTTATATTCACTTAATGCCCCCCTGTTAATGAGCTGTATCTGAACACAATTTGTGAATCACAAGAGATGTAGAATACTACTTTACTCTTCTGTTTGGGTTATGCTCACTTACTGTCCCCCTGTTAATGAGCTGTATCTGAACACAATTCAACAAAAACACTAAACCACATTCATTAAATTATCATTTTCACTTACAGAATCCATTTCAGTAAAATCTACGGCTGCAGCACTTACTACAATAAAATGTGAATGAAACACTGCTCTCTCTGCCTCTCTCCCTTTCCTGCTCTGTAAGGATTCAGGAAGTGACAGTGGAACATTCCACTGCACTTAGAGGGGAAGAACAGAACTCTCTTTTTCACTTTAGCAAAGCTGTCAGCTTCACAGGACAGCAACAAACTAAATGAAAGTTGTTTTTTTCCGTTTTTGTTTTGTTTTATATGATTTAACATCCAGCCCCAACCCTAAATTCCACTTACTAATGCCTCTCACTGGATTGGGTCAGCCCAAATGGGACTGCCTCAAATAAGCAGATAATGGGCCATGCAATGATCTTAACCACTTTCATCCAGTAGATGGCGCAGCATGTTGTGTAATGGTGGGCAGACCTGCTTGTGCCTCTCCATTGCACAACATGTAGCTGTGAAAAAAAAATGCTGGGGAAAAAAAATAGCAATTTTTTTTATTTTTTTAAAGCCAATAAAAAAAATATATTTATTTTTGCCCATATGAGAGGTGAAGCACTGCCTCACCTGCCTCTAGTGACTGCACATCACTGCGCCATGGTCAACAAAAGAAGTTGAGTGCACGTGCTCAGCGTCATATCCAGAGGTTGTCTGTGGGAAATAAACATATAAATGCTGCTAGCATTGCTGCAGCAGTTAAAGGGGTGGGGGGTAAAGGGGTGGGGGGGTCAGCCTGTCAGTGCTCAGACCATATGCCGCACACTGCATCAAATTGGTCTGCATGGCTGTCGTCCCAGAAGGAAGCCTCTTCTAAATATTAAGCACAAGAAAGCCCGCAAACAGTTTGCTGAAGACAAGCAGACTAAGGACATGGTTTATTGGAACCATGTCCTGTGGTCCAATGAGACCAAGATAAACTTATTTGGTTCAGATGATGTCAAGCATGTGTCGCAGCAACCAGGTGAGGAGTACAAAGACAAGTGTGTCTTGCCTAAAGTCAAGCATGGTGGTGGGAGTGTCATGGTCTGGGCCTGCATGAGTGCTGCCGGCACTGGGGTGCTACAGTTCATTGAAAGCAGAGCATGATCCCCTCCCTTCGGAGACTGGGCCGCAGGGCAGTATTCCAACATGATAACGACCCCAAACACACCTCCAAGACGACCACTGCCTTGCTAAAGAAGCTAAGGATAAAGGTGATGAACTGGCCAAGCATGTCTCCAGACTTAAACCCTATTGAGCATCTTTGGGGCATCCTCAAATGGAAGGTGGGGGAGCATAAGGTCTCTAACATCCACCAGCTCCGTGATGTCATCATGGAGGAGTGGAAAGGGACTCCAGTGGCAACATCTGAAGCTCTGGTGAACTCCATGCCCAAGAGGGTTAAGGCAGTGCTGGAAAATAATGGTGGCCACACAAAATATTGACACTTTGGGCCCAATTTGGACAATTCCACTTAGGGGTGTACTCACTTTTGTTGCCAACGGTTTAGACATTAATGGCTGTGTGTTGTGTTATTTTGAGGGGACAGCTAATTTACACTGTTATACAGGCTGTACACTCACTGATTTACATTGTAGAAAAGTGTCATTTCTTCAGTGTTGTCACATTTAACGATATAATAAAATATTTACAAAAATGTGAGGGGTGTACTCACTTTTGTGATATACTGTGTGTGTGTGTGTTTGTGTATATATATATATATATATATATATATATATATATATATGTGTGTGTGTGTGTGTGTGTGTGTGTTTGTTCAAATTTGCAACTGATTTGCCACAGCAAATAATCCAGGAACATTTATTCCACAAGGATAGTCTAAAGGGTGCTGTTTTAAAACAGCAAAGCATTTCAAATTTTACTTTTACTAATTAGTATGAAGTTTGTTTGGACATATTTTTTCATGCTTATGCATTTGAGAACTAAACTGTCTACTTTTACTGACCTTGTATTTTTATTATGTTTTATTTTTTAATTTTTTGAGTGAGAGTGTATGAATTCCCTAGGTGCCTTAATCCATTAGGTCCTAGTATTTCACGATAGGGCCCCATGTATTAAGAGGCAAGTGGACAGCTTCTTAACTTGCAAAGCTGTTCCACCTGCCTTCGCTGCATACGGGCAGCAGATCTGTTCATCCGCTGGCCCGTATGTATCATTACACACTCATCAGAGTGTGTAATACCCGTCCCTTCATTTGCACGACCAATCACGCAACTGAAGGGGCTGTCAATCACCGAGAGCGAGCTTTCAGTGATTTATCTCCGCCACCTTAGAGGTGGCAAAGAGTGTAGGAAGCAGCGATCTAATGACCGCTGCTTCTTACATTTCGGGAAGGAAATCTGGTCGCAAGGGCTCTAGAGTAGCTCTCGCTGTTTCATACATAATATATAGAAAATACTAAATATAGTAAATAACCTGTATAATGTTAATTATACATTACAGAATATAATTCAATTAAATTAGCATCACATTGTACCTGTAGATATTTTAAAAATATTAGATTGATATATTTATATATATATATATATATATATATAACTGTATATATACATATACACACACATATATATATATATATATATATATATATATATCCATATAAATATATATATATCCATTAAAATGTGATTATACAATGTATTTGTTGCCTCACAAAATATGAATTATGTAATAGATAAAAATACTGTATGTTTTAATATATAGGTTTCACAATAAAGGGGTTAAATAATAATTGGAAAATATTTCCACTTATGCATTATTCAGACAGTAAAGGTGGTGTGACGTCTAAATCACAAAAATATAATTTATGACTTTAACATTTCTCTATTGTAGTAGAAAGTATCCTAGTATAATATGCCAATAATTACTTTTCTATTAAATAGTTATTATACCTACTTAGATGGTAACCACCTTTGGTAGTTGAAGTTTTTCATTTCTTTACTGACTCAGTTTACTATGTTTTGAGAGTCTTATCAAATAAATCCCAATACATTTTCAAAAAACATCAGCTTTTACTTATCTTGAAAATACTTAAGGAGAAAGAATATGTCCTCAATAATATTTTTAAATGGATAACATTTGATGAGAATTTTTTTTAACAATCAAACATTGGAAGCCTTTTTAATATCTTACCTTGTATGTCAATGTGCCGTTGGTATAATTGGGCACCATAAGGATCTTCTGTGTAATTTGCCTTACTTGGCAGTCTATCACAATATGATCCAGTGCCAGGGGTTCTTGTCCAATGCCTTTGAGGCCAAATATATGTTCTGTGCCATCTGTTTCATTTTGAAGAATTAGTCTACCCTGTTAATATTGGGAAGGTTTTAAGCCTTTGGCTGTGAAAGTTTCAATTATACTTTCCAAAATACATCCTTCAAACAATTAGTTTCACAACCAGCTAAAAAAATAAATGCAAAGGGAATGTCCTCTTTTGACCTTTATGTCCATGGCATCAGCTGTTTAAATGAAAGCAATGTTTGAAAAGTCTGCCCCATAGCTAAAATAATCTTAATAATTTCATACTAAAAGTGAGCATTGTACAACAGTGAAATTGAACCCATTTTTGGATATAATAAAGTTAGAGAAAGTACATTTATAAATCTAGTTTTTTTTTGTTCACCATCATACGTTCACTAATATTCTCAGTTTATGTGTTACAATTGGACTATTACAAATTAAATATGCTTTTTTAAATGGAAAATAAAAGATTTTCTAGAAATATTGTAGTCAATATGATTTTTTTTAACCCCAAATTATCATTGTTTACTCTTTTTTTTTTAATACTAGTAGGCTAGAGATTTCTTTCTTCATTATACAAATACTATTTGTTTGGTGCTAGTGATATTATGCTAAACGTATCTTTTTCTGCATACAACATAATGACTTAAAGGGACAGTCTAGTCCAATATAAACTTTTATGATTCAGATAGGGCATGTAATTTTAAACAACTTTCCAATTTACTTTTATCACCAATTTTTCTTTGTTCTCTTGGTATTCTTAGTTGACAGCAAAATCTAGGAGGTTCATATGCTAATTTCTTAGACATTGAAGGCCGCCTCTAAGCTGAATGCATTTTGACAGTTTTTCACCACTAGAGGGTGTTAGATCATGTGAGTCATGCCTAGGAGTTACCTAGGAGTAAGCACTGATTGGCTAAAATGCAACTCTCTCAGAAGAACTGAAATAAGGGGGCAGTCTGTAGAAGCTTAGATACAAGATAATCACAAAGGTAAAAAGTGTATTATGAAAACTGTGTTGGTTATGCAAACCTAGGGAATGGGTAATAAAGGGATTATCTATCTTTCAAAACAATAACAATTCTGGTGTAGACTGTCTCTTTAAGAGCATCATCCATACTTAAATATGCTGCTGTTTGCCTGACCTATTTACATGCTACAAAGAGATTTCAACTGGCCTCTAATTAGTATATAAAAAGAGACCTCAAGAGGAGTTTTAAGAAGTGTACCCTGCACTGCACTGGATGTCCAAAACTTTGCAAGACTTGTTAAGGAAATTAGTTATAAATGCGTTTAAAATATGTGTTCTCTATACAAATATTTTGCAATGCAGTAAAAAATTATTATGTATATATATTGCCCCTTTCTCTCTTTATCTTGCAAACCTTTTATGCATGTCAGCATTGTCATGGTTCCTCGTGACACCTGTATATGCAATGTGACCAACGTCATTATCTGACCCAGCATCTAGATTACAGTTACAGCCTGCTGACTTTTGTCTTAGCCTTCAGTGGCAGGGACAGAAGACTACAGGGTGACAGCGGATGTGGCCTGGGGTCTTGTACAGGTAATCAATGTTAATAAATTGGATAGAAGTGCTAACAAGACAATGTGAAAATGTCAGAATTCATTAGGAAGCAAAATGAGAAGCTCTGACTTTTCATCTTATGCTCTAAAAATTCACATAGGTCTTAAATAAAACAATATTTGTGAGATGCAAGATACTTCCTGGTAAAAGAATTGAGTTAACAAAACCTGTCTCTCTTCCTGGAGATGGAAACATATAGAAATATTGCTAGTTCTGAATATACTAGGGGCAAGATCTTAATTTAAAAATGATGATCTAATTTCCAATCACTTTAAGTTTAGTGTACAGACAGTGAAAGGTATTATTTCCACAAGAATTTTAAATCCATTCTACCATATTCAGGTGGTGAAATGGACAGAGAAGTTGCACCAATCTGACAACCCATGAAGAGTTCAAAGAACTTTGCATAGTCAGTAAGGTCAGTAAAATATAATGTAATGCTTCTAGTATATGAATATTTAATACGTAAGCAGCAAGACCCTCAGTGAATAGTGAATAAGATGCCTTATTTTTTATTTCGAAAGACATGAAAGACAAAACTAAACTTTAAGGTTCACCTGGATCCTTTGTTCACCTAGGTAGGTTCAGGAGCAGTAATGTACTACTGTGGCTAGTTGGTGGTAACACACATATGCTTATTATTATTATCTCTGGACTGACATTGAGTTTTTCAATTTGTGTATACATATATAAATATATATATATTTTTTTAGAGAGAGAGTGCCCCCTATATACATATATGTATTTTTGATGCATGTATTTATATATATATATTTTGACACATGTGTGCGTATTTGCAGTGTTTTTTTGAAGAATAAGCAAACCACATGGGAGAGCCAATCATACAAAACATCTATGTGCAGCCAATAATCAGCAGCTACAGGGCCTATTTAGATATGCTATTTAACAAAGGATATCAAGAGAATTAAGAAAATTAGATAATAGAAGAAAATTTAAATGTTGTTTAAAATAGCATGCTCTTTCTAAATCATTAAAGAAAAATTTTGGGTTTCATGTCCCTTTAAAAAGGTAGTTATGAGCAAGCAATAGTGCAATAATAAAATTCTCTAGCGCATTTTCTTTTATGCAGTTTTATGCCCTTTTAAAATAAATCACACATTTATTATATGATGCACCTTTAGTACGTGGCATTGTATATAATTAAGTTATGTTAAATATAAAGACTGGAAATGGAAAAAAAACAGTAATTTATGCATTAAAATGGTAAAATAGAAAATGTTTGCTGTTAGCGGCATCAGTTTAACTAAATTAGCACTTACCTTGCTCAAATACTGATAAAGAGGCTTAAACATTAAAGAATACTGTGATGTTTCACCAGGAGGTATAGTTAGAAAAGGTGGGCCATAAAAAAAATCCCCTGTCAAAACAGCTTGCAGTTTCCACTCATGTTCAGTGACATTAGTCTAAAAAAGGAACAGCAAAAGTTTGTTTTGTTTTTGTCCATTGGTACAGCATTAAAGTTATTTTAAACAAGCAATATATATAAATATATATACAGTATATATATATATATATATATATTATTTTTACAATATAATTAATAAATAAGAAGAGAAACATAAAGATTATTTAGTATCAAGTTAATATTATTCATTATCAAGTTAATGACACAGAAAATATATGTTTATTATAATCAAAATTTCCAAAGACTTTTAGTACATAGTTTACTGTAAACTGAACAACCAAGAAAATATCGCAAACACAGATTGTGTATGTAATATTAAAACATATTACTTGCTTTTTTCTAAACAGAAATATGTATGCCAGCAATACTGCTTCCATCTGCTGTTGGCGTTTGGTTTACATCCCAATATTAAAGAAACATTAAAAAAACAAAACAATTAAGTTATGTAGTTCATATGAAAGAGGACTAATACACATTATATATATATATATATATATATATATATATTTATATATTATTTAATTTTTTTTGAGAGAAAAAAATGTAAGAAGCATTTAACACTAATATCTGGACTACGAGCGGGACACTAAGTGTAGTGCACAAGTGATAAGGGTTATTTTGCGGCAATTTGCATGCAGTGGAAATAGCTTGCGTCTTACGAGTTGAAAGTAAACACGTTCGCATAAGCGCATAAGTTTGATTAAATTTAACATGTGTCAGTTTAGCGTGAGCTCTAGAGCTCTGGCTAATTGTTACATGAGACAAAAAAGTTGCACAAAAAAACATCAAAAATACATTTAACAGTACCCTCAGGGACGGAACTACAAGGGCCCTTCTTAGATTCTTGCACCTGGGCCCTGTGGTTTCTAGTTACGCCTCTGAGTACCCTTACAATAAGTATTTTTAAGTAGAAATTCCTATATATATATCGTTATATATCTATATCTATATATAATTATTTATATATATATATATATATATATATATATATATATATATATATATATAAATGTATTTCAGAATAAATAGAACATATTCTGCTATGTGAAGGACATTGGAATGTGAAATATAAAAATACTATTTATTGCACTCTTTATAAACTTGGTTGGATTAGCACACTAATATGGGTTTGCCTGCTCCATTGAATTCTATAAGGGAATACGTTAACACGCTCACAATATTCAAAGTTCCCCTTTTTGTGAGCGTCTGTTTTTTTGCTTGCATGCTAACTTTTTACTTTCAACTCTTACAAACACAACCAAAATCCATCTAGTGAAGTTAACGTTTGTGCGGGAATGCTAAATAACGCTCCACTGGTATTCTAAAGTAAAAAAATGATGTATTCAAAGCAAAGATTCGTTTTTACCTGTATTATCAATTTTGCTTAGTTATCTTGGTAAAGAGTATTCCTAGGTGAGTTCAACAGATATGAAACCCAAAATGTTTCTTTAATGATTCAGATAGGGCATGCGATTTTAAACAACTTTTTAATTACTTCTATTATAAATATATCTTCGTTCTCTTGGTATCTTTTGTTGAAAAGCAGAGACGTAAGCTTGGCATACAGCCCATTTCTGGAGCATTAAATGGTAGTAGTTTTGTTATCCATTTGCAAGAGCACTAGATGTAAGCACTATTTACTGCCGTGTAGTGCTCTATATGCCTACCTAGGTATCTCTTCAACACAGAATATGATGGGAAGGAAGCAAATTTGCTAATAAAAGTAAATTGGAAACTTTGTTAAAATTATTTGCTCTGTCTGAATCACAAAATAATTTTTTGGGGGTTTCATATGCCTTTTAGACGCATGCACCTACCTTTAGATATTTGCAGTAGTGTTTGCAACATTGTTTATAGCCAGACTGTTAAGGATTCATGCATGCTCCTGATCTACTCTTCAGCAAAAGATACCAAGAAAACAAAGCAAATTTGATAACACAAGTAAATTGAAAAGTTTATTTTTTATTTTTTTAATTGCATGCTCTGGGGCCTATCTATCAAGCTCAGAATGGCTCGCCAGAAACAGCAGTTATGAAGCAGCGGTCACAAAGACCGCTGCTCCATAACCTGTCCGTCTGCTCTGAGCAGGCGGACAGACATCACCGGAAATCAACCTGATCGAGTACGATCGGGTTGATTGACACCCCATGCTGGCGGCCTATTGGCCGCGAGTCTGCAGGGGGCGGCGTTGCACCAGCAGCTCTTGTGAACTGCTGGTGCAATGCTGAGTAAGTCTCAGCAAGGTCCGCCAGACTTTCAGAAATAAGGGCCTCTATCTGAATCATGAATGTTTAATTTTGACTTTACTGTCCATCTAAAAATAAAAAAAGTAAGCGTAAGGATAACAAAGCTATCCTTCTCTGCTAATTAAGGACAGTTACAAATGGGCGACTAGAATGTGCAGTCAGTGGTAAGTCTGGAGTCTGGACAATTTTAAGAATTGTTTTACAAGAAAAGAGGAAAAAAAAATATGCTTACCTGATACATTTATTTATTTCCGGATATGGTGAGTCCACGGCGTCCTCAATTACTGTTGGGAATATCACTCCTGGCCAGCAGGAGGAGGCAAAGAGCCCCATAGCCAAGCTAATAAGTATCACTCCCCTTCCCACAAACCCCAGTCATTCGACCGAAGGTAAATGGAAAAAAAAGGAGTAACACAAGATGCAGAGGTGTCTGAGGTGTTGTAAAAAAAACTGTCTTAAAACAAAGTGTGGGGCTGTGGACTCACCATATCCAGAAAGAAATACATTTATAAGGTAAGCATAAATTTTGTTTTCTTTCCTAAGATATGGTGAGTCCACAGCGTCCTCAATTACTGATGGGAACCAAATCTGTTCCACAGAAGCTTCATTTTTGAAAGCCCAAGAAGAGAAGACAGCCCTAGTGGAATTAAACGTAATTCTCTCAGGAGACTGCTGTCCAGCAGTTTCAAAGCCTAATGAATTATACTTCTCAACCAGAGAGAAAAAGAAGTAGTAGTAACCTTCTGACCCTTACGTTTCCCAGAGAAACAAACAGGGCAGAAGACATGAGAAAATCCTTAGTATATAGAATTTAAGAACACGCACAACATCCAAGTTGTGGAACAAACATTCCTTATGAGAAGAAGGATTAGTAAATAGCGAAGGAAAAACAATTTCCTGATTAATATTTCTATCTGAAAAAACTTTAGGAAGAAAACCTAACTTAGTACGAAGAACCGCCTTATCGGTATGAAAAATAAGATAAAGTGAATCACACTGCAAAGCTGAGAGTTCTGAGACTCTCCGAACAGAAGAGATAGCAATAAGAAACAAAACCTTCCAAGATAACACTGTACTATCTATGGAATGCAATGGCTCAAACAGAGCCTGCTGCAAGACCTTAAGAACAAGGTTAAGGCTCCAAGGAGCAGCAACAAACTTAAACACAGGCCTGATTCTGACCAGGGCCTGACAAAAAGATTACACAACTGGCACGTCCACCAGACACTTATGTCAGTCAGTACCCTTCAGGGTACTGACTGGCAAACCCTTCTCCAGACCATCCTGGAGAAAGGACAAAAATCTAGGAATCCTGATTTTACTTCAAGAGTAATCCTTGGATTCACACCAATAAAGATATTTATGTCATATCATATGATAAATCCTTCTAGAAACAGGCTTGCGAGCCTGAATCAAGGTCTCTATAACTGATTAAAAAAAAACAAGCAGTCAGCTACAGAGAAAATAGGTTTGGATGAAGGAAGGGACCCTGAATCAAAAAGGTCCTTCCTCAGAGGCAGCCTCCAAGGTGGGAGAGACAACATCTCCACTAGGTCTGAAATCCCAAGGGACCACCAGAGCATCTATCAGAGTGGCCTGTGAATCCCTTGACCTTGAACCGTACCTTGGAAGCTTGTCATTTTGCCGAGATGCCATAACATCCAATTCCTGCACCCCCTATTTGAGGGTTAAGCTGTTGAACACTTCCGGATGGAATTCCCACTACCTGTCTTTTCAGAAAAAAATGACCAATCCTGGAATGTGGATGGCAGATAGACAGCCATTTTGAACTTCCGTCCACTAAACAATTTGAGCCACCTCCTTCATGGCTTAGGAACTCTGAGTTCCTCCCTGGTGGTTGATGTAAGCCACTGAGGTTATGTTGTCTGACTGCCAAGCCATCAGAGCATTGAAAATCTCTCTCAACTCCAAGATATTTATGGGGAGAGCAGACTCTTCCTGAGTCCAAAGTTCCTGCGCCTTTAACGAGTCGCAAACTGCTCCCCAGCCCCTGCAGGCTGGCGTCCGTGGTTACAATCACCCAGGAAGCTCCCCGAAAGCATCTGCCCTGAGACAGATGGTCCTGAGAAAGGTACCAAGGGAGAGAGCCTCTTGTCGACTGATCTAGATCCATCCACTGAGACAGACCTCCATGGTCCCCATTCTATTGACGGAGCATGAATAACTGAAGCGCTCTCAAATGGAATCGAGCAAAATCAAATATGCCCATGTAAGCGACCATTAGACCAATTACCTCCATACATTGAGCCACAGATGGCCGAACAGTAGACTGTAGAGAGAGGCAAGAGGAAAGAATTTAGGCTTTTCCGACCTCTGTCAGAAATATTTTAATCGATAGGGAATATATTATGGTCCCTAGAAAAACTACCCTTGTAGCTGGAACAAGGGAACTCTTTTCCAGATTGACACTTGCCATCCGTGGGACTGGGAACGTAGAAAAGACAAGATCTCTATGTGAGATTTTGCTTGTTGATAAGATGGCGCCTAAACTAGAATGTTATCCAGATAGGGCGCCACAGAAATTCCCAGAGACCGAATCACTGTCAAAAGAGCCCCCAGAACCTTTGAGAAAATTCTGGAGCTGAGGCAAGGCCAAATGGAAGAGCCTCCATCTGAGAGTGTGTGTCCAGAAAGCAAATTTCAGAAATTATGATGATGCCTGAATGGCAAAAAGAAGGTACGCATCCTTCAGGTCTATGGCCGTCATGAACTGACCATCTTGCATAAGCCTACAGCACCTCGTATTTCCAGGTGGTCTCCCAACCAAGTACTAACCAGGCCTAACCCTGCTTAACTTCCAAGATCTGGGACATTCAGGGTGGTGTGGCCACAGGCTAAAGGAGAATGGAACGTATAGTCTCCCTTTTGAAAGATGGTACTCTGAGAAACTTGTTAAGACACTACAGATCTAGAATAGGTCAGAAAGTTCCCTCTTTTTTTGGGAATCACAAACAGATTGGAATAGAAACCTAGACCCTGTTCCTGTACTGGGACTGGAACTATCACTCCCATGGAGGAAGGATCATGTACACATATCAAGAACGCCTCTTTTTTTATCTGGTCTGCAGATAATCTTTAGAGATGGAACCTGCTCCTGGGAGGAAAGGTCCTGAAATCCAATTTGTAACCCTGAGGTACTATGTCCACAGCCCATGGATCTGGGAAGTCTCGTATTCATGCTTGATAAAAATGAGAAAGTCTGCCCCCCACTGGATCTGATCTGGAGTTACGAAAGGAACGGAAATTACTCAGACACTCTTTCGGTCTATTCTTCTCTTGGGTAAGAAAAGTTCCTAGCCACGCTAGATCCAGTGGTCATGCCAACTGCAATATAAGCTTCTGGCTTGTCCATTGATCCTTAAAGGAGCAACTTTCCTTTATAGGCATCAAATTCTCTTAGCCAGAGTAGAAGATCTCCTTCTATTATAGGCACTGTGCACCAAGATATTTAATGGGGACAGCAACAGGAACATCTAGTAAAAAACAGGAGAGAGGGGAAGAGGAATCCCTGCCTTCTCCCATTCCTATGAAAAAATCCCCTTGCACGGTCAGGAACAGGAAAAAACAACTTCCATAAAGCAATCCTAGCAAAACATTAAATTTACTAGATCTTAAGGTTGACAAAGATAGGATATTGGAGTCACCCAAAGTAGCCAAAAACCTCCTTTAGCAATACACAAGGTGTTCAGGCATACATCTGATGGTTACCCCATCAGTATCAGATGAAGGAATTATACTGTCCAAATCTGAAATTTCACCCTCAGAGGCTACCGACATATCCTCCTCATCAGATCTATGAGGAAGGACAACCTGAGAAGCAGCAGGCAGAACAGAAACCTCACTATCTAAATCTCTAATGTTCCTCTTGCGATTTCCCTTTAGTATAGGAAAAACAGAAAACACCACAGATACCACAGCAATTCTGCAGGCAAATAACTCCTCCAGGAAATGCAGCACGGAATTGTATATTAAACAAATTTTGCCGCAGGGCAAAACCAGCCTATATTAAAAAACACAGAGACATACATGTCCTGGCATTTAGTACTTATATACCTGACAGAAGGGGTATGCTGGAAGTTAGATTTTCTGTATAAAGGCTTGATATTAACCCAAACTTATAAATAAAACATTAATACCACCAAACATCAGTGGAATTTAACTTTTTTTTTAATGAGAACTTTTCTAGGGATACAGTATTGGAGGTGGCAGCGCCACTTATTAGATAATCTAACATTAGCGCCCTCTATAGGTCACTGAGTAATCTGTAACGCAATCATATCTCCATGGATAAACATCGAGGTTATTCCAAAAACCATGTACAAAATACAATACCTAATACGGAAAAACACCCCTAAACAAAAGCTTCTCAATAAGAAGCATAGCTCTGTAGAAGAAAACATACGGAATCCAAAGTGACATCACTCCGATCTGACAGAGAAGAAAGGAGGCTCAGAGAGAGCTTAAAATGGCGCTTATACGCCATATATAGGAAGAAGGAGGCGGGACATAAGCACGGCACAGAGATGAAGCACAAAGCTAAAATTAACTTTGCGCCTCATTCTGTCAGCTGATAAAGAGAAAAACAAATCATGGAACACATCGAGATCCACTCCACTGAAAGACCAAATAGCTCCTCCTTCTTAAATAGTAAATCTTAGCATTTGATCATAATGGGCGCCGCTCTAACGAAAGTAATGCAGTTAAAAACAAAGCACACTCTCAAACACCCACTTAAACATCAGACTCCTCTAATAGGAGTATAATGTGCACCGGGTAAAAGATTTCACAAACATTCACCCTAATGAATTAAAATTCCAAGTTGCTCCACACACACGCTGAACAAACGACGCTCCTTTCAACAAATAACTCAGACTTTACGTCAAAACAATATCAAATACAGATGGGGCTTTCCGGTTAAGCTATTTTTCCAGATAGAAGAGCAATCACACATTGTTTCCACTCTTGAACAAGGCTATAAGATCCTACATACAGCAGGACTCCTTCGTTCTCAAAATACACCCAAAGATCTTGCAGCCTCTTCTGAGAAGCTCAGTGCCACTGCTCCAGAGTGGAGACCCCTCCCACAATGGTTCAGCTATCAAGCAAAAAGAAAAGAACTTCACTCTCTACAAGGAGGCCCCTGATATCAATCAAAAGTGTACAGAACTTTCCGCATATTGACTGCCTCCCTTTACCTTCTCACTGAATAAACATAATTTATTCAATTTCCTACTCCAGAAACCGCATAGGTGAATCACACTGAAGATGGTAATGTAGTGATGTTGGCTTTGTTTTGCTACTTTTATTGTTCTTTCTTTTTCTTATTTGTTATATGGTTAATACATTATCAGTTATACCACTGTTGTTTCTTTACATAGAAGTTGTTAGTTCTCAACATTGATATAGGACCTATACTGTCCAAATTTACAACAACGCCACAAAGACATCATTTCTCCTCTTATAAGAGTTGTCACATAGTGAGAAATACATTACTTTAACTACCAGTAACGTTATATTGATCAAATGTGTGCAGAACCTTCCATACATTAACCACCTCCCTCTTACCTTTTACTAAACGAACATAATGTAGTTAATCCTCATCTTAGACACCATAAGGCTGATTCACATTGAAGACAATAATGTGCTGATCTGAGCTCAGTTTTCCTGTTTTAATTATTCCTCCTTTTTTTTTGTTTCTTTTTGGCTTTATGTTATATGGTTATTACATTACCAGATTTGCTATTGTTGTCTATCTACATAGATCCTGTTATGTCTCAACATCAATATATGCTATATGTTTAACTACATTGTGTTAATATGACTGACATGCATACTCTTTCTCTTCTTTACTACTTAATTTGATTTCTTTGAAAAAGGAGAGAAAAGGGAAAAAAATCCTTATTTTAGATCTCCCACATGTCAAACTAATGTTCACTTTGTCTCTTTATTAGATTCCGGCACCCCCCCCCCTCATCTTTATCATTACATTTACCTATCTCCCCTTATACTGATTTCTAGTATTTGCAGCTTAGACATATAAACACCCTGATTTTCTCCCCCACTTATATTATTCTATAGCACTTGGTTTACTAACTTGCCTACAACATTGCGTACTTCTTATAATAATGTTTTTACTGACCTAGTTATACTCATAATTACGTATCATTCTAACCCCCTCATTCTTCATCCCCCATTTTCTACTACTTACATAGAGCACTGCTTAAGCTATTTCATTTAATTTATTAGTGACTTTAATTCTGTATTACTCTAATCTCCTCATTACCACCCAATCCCTTACTCTTTGAGCGGCTCTTGTCCGCTGATCACCCACTCCTTCTACTTCAATATTAATAGTATTACAGTGCATACAGTCTATTTGCTTGCTCTCGTAGAATCACTGAGGTCATATATAAATCCCCCCCCTTTTTTTTTTCTCTTCCTTCCCCTCTTCTTTCCCTCTCTCTCCCCCTTTTTCCTCTCTTCTACCCCACCCTTCTCATTCTCTCCATCAATCCCATATAGTAGTTATGGCCCAATTACGCATCCTAACCCTTAACACTCAGGGTCTTAACTCTCCTACCAAACGCAGCTTAATGTTAAATATGCTACAACACACTAAGATTGATGTTGCTCTACTCCAGGAAACACATTGGCTCGCCAACGCGGTCCCCTCTTGCAGATATAAGAAATACCCAATAATTATTGAAGCTTCATTTAACACCAAATCTAGAGGGGTCGCAGTTCTTATTAGCTCTCTGGTAAATTACGAACCAATCTACATAGAAATTGACCCACAAGCCAAATTCATTGTATTAATATGTAGATTAAATGATAAACTGTTTACCATTGTCAACGCATATACACCCAACACAAAACAAATTAGATTTCTCAGACGTTTACTAGACTTAGTAATGACTATCCAGCAGGGTGAGCTGATACTGGGAGGAGATATGAATATGATTTGGGATCCCACGTTAGATAGATTGGGCCAAAAAATCTCATCAAGGGAGAGATCCACACACCCACTCTCAATGTCATTTCAGAAACTGCTCGCAAAATTTGATTTATATGATGTATGGAGGGCTTTACACCCTTTTGACAAGGAATTTACCTTTTATTCCCCACCGCATCGTTCTTATAGTCGTATTGACTTCCTCTTTTTGAGCTCACAGGCTTTAGAACAAGTGACTATAGCTAAAATACATCCAATCTCATGGTCCGATCATGACGCCGTACTACTCACATTAAGTCTACATCCCACAGTCGTCCCCCCTTATACCTGGCGGCTTAAAAACTATTTAATCACTCACCCAATTCTCAAACTTGAATCCTCAGACTTAATAAGGAATTACCTTGAAGTCAATGACACTCCTCATATCTCTGCAGAAATAATATGGGCATCCCTGAAAGCTTTTTTGAGGGGGCATTACATAACTAAGGAAACTCAGTTCAAAAGGGCACTAAACTCATCTCTAGCCACACTAACTTGTCATCTTAGATCTCTTAAGAGTTCCCTTGCTACCTCTTATACTATTGATTTAAATACTCAAATATCTGACCTGACGAGACAGATCAGGGACTTAGAATTACAGAGAACACAGGTAAACTTGGAAAAATTTAAACAGATCTATTACTATAAAAGTAATAAGACCTCCTCCCTTTTGGCTTCTAAATTGAGACACAGAACCTCTCAGTCCAAAATCATACGAATCAATTCGAGTCGTGGCGTGGTCACCTCGCCAAAGGACATTGGGGAAACCTTCCGAGCATACTACTTAGACTTGTACAATCTATCAGATTCCGATCCAACCCCTCTCCTTGAGGCGCAGGAGATCCGAAAGTTCTTAGAGTCTCTCAACCTTTCTTCGGTTAATCCGGAGCTCTCTCATGACCTCACTGCCCAGATCACCTTGAAAGAAGTCAGCGATAACATTAAAGATCTCAAAATTTCTAAATCTCCAGGCCCAGATGGATTTCCAGGCCAGTTCTACAAGACTTATGTTGACATAGTAGCCCCTGTTCTATGCAGAGTCTTTAACGAAGTGATGGGAAAGGGTTCCTTCCGTGCAGAATATTTAGTGGCATCTATTACTACTATTCTTAAGCCGGGTAAAAACCCTCTAGATTGTGGGAGCTACCGCCCCATCTCTTTGTTGAATCTTGACACAAAGCTGTATGCAAAAATTTTGGCTAATCGGTTATCCAAACTGCTCCCTTCCCTAGTGCACCCTAACCAGGTCGGATTCATCCCCATGAGAGAGGGACCTGATGCAACTAGATATGTATTGGACATCTTGACTCAAGCAGCCGAAGCTGAGATACCCATGCTCGCCCTGTCACTGGATGCCGAGAAGGCCTTTGACAGGGTGAGATGGGTTTATTTATGGGAAACCATGGCGCAGGCAATCAGACTAGACCCGGATATTGAGGGGTTCTCCACCCAGGGAACACAGCATAGAATATCACTATATGCTGATGACATCACATTGCTTTTAACACAACCCATTCAGTCCCTTCCTGCAGTATTTGACCTTCTCAAACACTTTTCCTCTCTAAGCTATTATAAATTAAATTTCTCCAAGACGGAAGCTCTTTATATACGCATACCTTCTTCTGATCTCATCCGCCTACAGAGATTATATAATTTTCATTGGTCCGCACAGTCCGTTAAATTGTTAGGAGTTCACCTTAGTATGGATACCTCTATTGTTATATCCAAAAACGTTTCTGACAGACTCCCTGAGTGGCGTAGGCTATTAGATTCTTGGGAATTCTGGGAGATATCTTGGACGGGTAGGATAGCAGCGATCAAGATGTCATTCATCCCTAAAATTATATATCTATTTCGGTCCCTCCCTATAAACTTACCCAGATCCATTCTAAACAAAATGCAGAGTCTCGTCACATCCTATGTATGGAAAGGCAAGAAACCAAGGACGGCCACACACACCCTCCAGAGACACGTATCTGACGGCGGTTTAAGTCTCCCTAACATCATATTATACTATCAAGCAGCCCGCCTCACTCACTTAGCTGGAGTTATTCATCTAACTCAGCCTCCTGGTGAACGGTAGAGTTATCCCTACTACCTAGCGGCCTCCAGCTACAAGATTTACCTTGGGTACCCACACACTATAGAAAAGACCTTAAACTGACTCACCCAGTAATTTTTGAGACCCTACAGTTTTGGGACCAAATCAGACACTCCCCTAATATAGCTCCCCACCCCTCCCCAAGACAGACAATATCTAGCACTCTCATTTGTCTGCCAGACTCCCATATACTTACATGGTCTCAATACGATGTTAAATACATTTCAGACCTATATGACCGGTCTCATACCCTCTCTCATACTAACTTATGCAGAAACCTTCAATTACCTTGCTCTCTGAATTTCGAAGCTTTCCGCCTCTGCTCTATTCTTAAATCATGGGGATTCCCCATCACAGCCCTCAGGGAAACAACAAACTGGGAAAGGCGTTAGTCGCTTGCTTTACAGATCAAAGGTGCTCTTTCTTATCACTACAATGCACTTATTGAACCATACTCACTTCATAAATTATCCCAACATATAGCATGGGAAAAAGAGTTACGTTTCATCTGTGATATTGATATTTGGCATAGAGAAATTTTAATTACCAGGAAAATTCTACACTGTGCCACCCTGTGGGAACTACACTTCAAAATAACAGTACGTTGGCATCTAGTCCCAGTCACTCTCCACAAGATATACCCTACCCATCCACCTACCTGCTGGAGAGGCTGTGGTCATCTAGGCACACAGAGTCACATCTGGTGGTCCTGCCCACTTATTTCTCCACTCTGGACCCAACTCTTCAATATACTTGGGCAACTAGGCATTGCCTGCCCACTAAGCCCCCAGACATGTATTTTACATTTGGAGTTTCCTCCGCTCACTACTCCACAAAAATACCTAACAATATACTTACTAATGTCCACCAAACTAGAGATTGTGAAGGCCTGGAAGCAGAAATCCCCCCCATCCATCAGACAGGTCATAGCCACTGCTTCATTCATACACAAGATGTAATCCTACGCATATGTGGCCATAGATTCATCTGACACTTACCTTTACATATGGCGCCCCTGGGTAGAGAAAATTACCCCCTCAGAAACCTAATCTTCCTCCTTGGATACCTCTTCCCTTACCCCTTTCCCCAAAGCTTTTACCCTCATCTCTCCCCTCATCTCTCCCCATTTCCTCCTCCTTTCTCCCCCTCTCCCCCCCCCCTTTTTTTTTTTTTTCTTTCCCTCCATACACCCCACCTACGAGAGTCATGAGAATATGCCAGTTCCTGCACATCAGTAATAATTATTAGAAAATGAGAAATCATTCTTGTAACTTCAGGTCATGTTTTTATCAGTGTCTTGTCAGTCATTAAGCTTAGGCTTTTAACCTTTTTTCCACGAAGATAGTGTAATGATGTCAGGACCCCACTGTAATTGTCTGCTATAATGTACTATTGACTGAATGTTTTTTTGTTTTCCTCTTTTATTTGACTATATCTGAAGTTACTTTGGAAAACAAGAGAAAATGTGTATATTGGAACAAATGTTATCCCTGCGCGGATATTGATTATTCACATGTTTGCATTTATTTTTCTCAATAAAAATCTTTGTACACATACAAGTATGAACCCCTAGTCTCTTAGTCACAAACAGTGCCTGCATCCTGCCTAAGACATCCCTCTAAAGGATATAATGTCCCACATAAAGTTGCAGAGAGGTTTCTTAACCCTTTTAGTGCCAGTCTCCCAGCCCCAGATAACGAAAAGGCACTTACCTGCAGTCTAGCCGTCCGGCAGGAGGACAGCCTACACAGCGTGAGAGAACGCCACTCCTCACAGAGGCCTGTAGAAAACAGAAAGAACAGAGTAAGCCCACTCTGGCTTTTTATACTATGGACAGCAAATATGTTAGGAAAACGCAGCAAGGCCCACCTCACAAGTTCCTAACTGCTTGAAAGCCACCACTGCCTACTGAAGAGACTAACGTGGAGTACAGCTAGACCCAATCTTGAGAAGAAAGATCAGAGTAAACCTACTCTGGCTTTCAAAATAATAAAATCTTGATTGAAGTGAAATAAATCAAATTTTCTTAAGACACCAAACTTCACCTCCTCCTTGCACCAAAGGCAAAGAGAATGACTGGGGTTTGTGGGAAGGAGAGTGATACTTAACAGCGTGGCTGTGGTGCTCTTTGCCTCCTCCTGCTGGCCAGGAGTGATATTCCCAACATTAATTGAGGACGCCGTGGACTCACCATATCTTAGGAAAGAAGTATATTGCAATTTTATTTTTTTTTATTTTTTTTTATATGAAAATAAAGTTCAATGCTTTTTAACACATATAATTAAACATTTTACAGAAGAATGGCAAAATGTTAAATGTCTCTTTAAAGCTGTTTATTTTAATTTTGAAACTAAAATGAATCTAAAAGTCTCTTTCAGTTTTGTGGACAATCATAATGATGATGCAGCAGAAAGAATCACAGTGCACGTGAAGACCAGGGATCTTACCAAATCCCAGGTACACAGCAAATCACATAGACAGTCAATAGCACTTGTAAAATGTATCTCTTACTTTATTGGCAAACGGATAAAAAAGTGACGTTTCTGGGTTGTGCTGTGGACCGTCTATGTGATTTACAGTTTTGTGACAAGTGACAAACCCACAAGTATATGAACAAAACAGTTTATTTTTCAGCAAAGTAATATCCATTTTTCAAAAACATAAAAAACATACATAAAATATTAAAATTACTTACATAAAATAAATACATTACCATTCTTCAAAGTCTATTTTTACTATACTTTAATTGATATATCTGAAATACCTGTTAAGGCATGTTAAAATCATAACCTGCTATTATGGGCAGATTTATCAAGCTACGGCTGACAGGGGCGTACATTTTCTCCCCTGTCAGCCACAGCTCGCCTCTGGTGGACAGAATTCTGCTAGCGGATTTTAACATTGCACATGAGCGCTATTTTGTGCTCACGTGCATTGCCACCCCCTGCCCGTGCACAACCAATCACGTTGGTGTCAGGAGCTGTGAACCTCTCCAGTCAGACAAGCCCAGGGAGATTGAAATTCTCCACCTAAGAGGTGAAGAAGAGTTTAGGAAGCAGCAGTCTGATGACCGCCGGCGCTTCTTGATAAATATGGACTGCACTTTGCAGGTTCTCTTGTGAGAACCTAAAGTCGTAGTGCAGGAGAAGGCTTGATAAATCAAGCCCTATATACCTAGTCCACATTTGTGTAAATCTATGAGGGAGAAAAAATCATATAGTGTTTGCGATGCAGGAGGGCCTTGGTTTAGGGGTTAATAGGTAGTTTATGGGTGTTAGTGTACTTTGTAGCACTTTAGTTATGAGTTTTATGCTACAGCTTTGTAGCGTAAAACTCATAACTACTGACTTTAAAATGCGTTAGGAATCTTGTCGGTAGAGGGTGTACCGCTCACTTTTTGGCCTCCCAGGACAAACTCGTAATACCAGCGCTATGGAAGTCCCATAGAAAAAAGGCTTTATGAAATTTACGTAAGTTGGTTTGCGGTAAGGCCAAAAAAGTGTGTGGTACACCTATACCTGCAAGACTCGTAATACCAGCGGGAGTAAAAAAGCAGCGTTAGGACCTGTTAACGCAGCTTTTTTACCTTAACACACAACTCATAATCTAGCCGATACATAACTATACTTGTTTAAATAATGTTCATATGAATCATAGAAAATGTTTTGTAACTTTATGTGACGATAATTCTTAAGTTTGATAATGAATATTTGGGAACATTATATGATGCATAAATAATGATATAGCACAGCAGTTCCCAACATGGGGTACGTGTACCCCTGGGGGTACTTGGCAGGCCGGTTGGGGGTACACAAAAATATTGTTGGTAATGGCGGAAGATGCGGGGGGGAGGGTCGGGGGGCACTCTCAATGGGTCATCAACTAATAAGCATCGTGGAACTGTGGAAGGAAGGAGCATTTAGCCGGAAAGTGACAAATGAAGTCCTGGCCTGGCATATAGGCAGATGGGAGCCCCTGCACCTGAAATATGTGGACCGGGTGTGGATGACTCCAGTCCACATATTAATGATCACCCTGTGTCACCAAACAGCTTAGCCTCCTGCTCCACCCACCTCTGTCCCATGCACACAATTTTGACTGCAAGTGCTCAAATAGAAGCGGCACTGCAGCAGCTTAGCTACATGGACACGTGTGATAGAGCCGTTCAGATTGCGAGTCACACAGGTGAGGCAGGTCTGCATCCCCAAATAAGTTATAGTCAGTGCCGGTAAGTAAAGTACTGCTTCTAGTGCTTGCTTGATTCAGACTGATTCACTTCCAACTAAAAATGTTCATAGTGGCTGGGTGGTTAATATCGATCTGATCTCACAAATTTAAATATTTATTTTCATGATCATTATACTTTGACTCCCCCCCCAGGGCCTTGTTTAGGAGCAACCAGGCAGCTGCCAGGGGCACCAGCCACACAGCAGGACTCCTGAGAATAAGATCTGAGCTTTAATCCTGTTGATACACATACAGTCGTATGCAATTCAGGTATAGCTTACCTCCCCTATAAAAAAGTGCTTCCTTTATTTTGAGGGATGGGTGGGGGTAATGAAGAGAGGGGGTACTCATAAATGAAAAGCCTAATCAAGGGGTACAGGAGAGAAAAAAGGTTGGGAACCGCTGATATAGCAGATACTTACTATTGGTATATCTTGGACTACTGCATCCCAGGCATGTGTAGTAAATTCCAGCTCAGTTTCTATGCGTGTTGAGTTAACCACACACTCAATAACATAAAGCCGCACATCAAGAGAAGAACGTAGAAAAATATGGCATAAATAACATCCAGGATTTTTCGGGCCAAATTTAATCGGTATTGAAACTTCATTTTCTATGTCTATATAAAAAAAAGGATTATGTTAGAAAATTCATAAAATGAACAAAGAAATTGCTTAAAAACAAATGTACTGTACAGTATATATTGTCATTTTTATTTTAAAAAAAAAATGTTTTATATGATACATTTATATATTACCATCAGTGTTTTAAAGGGATAGTCTAGTCAAAATTAAACTTTGAAGATTCAGATAGGGAATGGAATTTTAACCCCTTAGTGACCAGACCATTTTTCAATGTTAAGGACCAGGGTTGTTTTTACATTTCTACTGTGTTTGTGTTTAGCTGTAATTTTCCTCTTACTCATTTACTGTACCCACACATATTATATACTGTTTTTCTTGCCATTAAATAGACTTTCTAAAGAAACCATTATTTTCATCATATCATATAATTTACTATAAAAAAAATATTAAAAAAATGATGAAAAAAATGGAAAATAAAACACTTTTTCTAACTTTGACCCCAAAATCTGTTGCTCATCTACAACCACCAAAAACACCCATAATAAATAGTTTCTAAATGTTGTCATGAGTTGTCCTGAGTTTAGAAATACCATTTTTTTTCAAGATTAGCAAAAATTATATTATACAGGGAGTGCAGAATTATTAGACAAGTTGTATTTTTGAGGATTAATTTTATTATTGAACAACAACCATGTTCTCAATGAACCCAAAAAACTCATTAATATCAAAGCTGAATAGTTTTGGAAGTAGTTTTTAGTTTGTTTTTAGTTATAGCTATTTTAGGGGGATATCTGTGTGTGCAGGTGACTATTACTGTGCATAATTATTAGGCAACTTAACAAAAAACAAATATATACCCATTTCAATTATTTATTTTTGGTAAGGGATACAAATAAGAACTAATTTAGATGCTTAACACTCTGGCTGTAGTAACGTGCAAACTTAAGCAGTAAAGCTATAATAGGGACCAAACTCACCCATCACGGCCGCTGATAGGGAGAGATAGCACCACACACAAACAAACTGCATATAGGGTCTAAGTAAACATGTAGAGAGCCAGAGTTCAAATTAAACCATTATAGTGACTAAAATATAATAACAGAGTGAGGTAGTATGGTTGTAATTTGCAGTAGAAATCCTAGATCAATCCAATTCAATGCATATAGTTTCAGTGAGGTACAGTAGTATAACAACTCTATTAGTAGACACCCATGAGACATAAGCATGTACAGTAATCAAGTGAAATAAACAGGGGAAAGCAAACACATAATAAGTATTAACAACTATTCCCTAAATGAACTAAGATTAACAGAAAAAGGTATCGGCTATATTCCTTATATAAGGTTCAGCAGAATGCCATCCCTAGCTGTCTAAAACCAGAAGGCATAATTATGTGTAAGGCTATTAAGTTGGGCTATGCATTCAAGTCTAAAGTGCTGATCCCATCCTACACCCAACCAAGTGATAAGTACACAACAAATTGAATATATGCCAACCCAATGACATATCAGGAAAGTATGCATACAAAGAAAATTTAACAACAAAAAAGGGGTAACATTTTATGAGACTATTTATGAGAGGAACCTCAGACCAACCTCATAGTGCAATTAATGTACATAATCACCAAAATACAGGCCTAAAGGACCAGGTTATCAACAGGGTTTGGTAGACCAGTTAAGACAGATATAGCAGGTGAACCCTGTACCTGATTTTAAAGCATCATGGTTTGAAGTCCCCATATTTGTTGCAGACCATTTTCAGGCTATAGTGTCTTTATGAGTTATGATGTCCCACCGTGTGTAAGGGGAGTTGAAGGGGGCCAAATACAATATTGGTGGTGGATTCTAGCATTTGGGGTCTAGAAGCGTGGATACCTCTACATATATATGCTAAGGCAAAGTCAAATTTTTGTGTGAGGAGTTTGCTCTACGCAGCACAAGCTTCAATTAACTCCAGACTGTTGGTTTAGACAGCTCTTCACCTATGTACTTACTATTGCCCACATAAATCAAAGGATAGAGTCCAGGGTCCCAAACCAGTGGAGCTACTCAGCATAAAGAAAAAATCTTCATTCGACTCCTGTTTTCAGAATATGTATGCTGTGGCCGTGCTGTACATCATTGTTTCCAAGCCGTTTAGCGATCCACCCCGGGTTTGTTCTCCGGGACTAGGGGTGTATGTGCCTACAATCTCCTGTATTCTAACAATAGTTCAGCCATAACAAATGACCCATTCCAATCTGTGTCCCGCATGGCGCCTCCACTCGCTGCGTCTTTTGCAGTGCATAGTTTCCGAACCTTGCCACCGGTGGGATCATTAGAAGCTAATGCCTCTGTGGGTGGAAAAAGTGTGCCTGCATGGAAAGTAAGGACCGCTTGCTCCATCACAAGGTCAAGGCCCTCTATAGGAGCTGATGGCTGATAGATAACTCCGATTTTCTCCGTGCCCACTAGGCGGGTATTGCATGGTGCTGGGAACTCAGGCTCCGTTTCAGATAACCCCAAGCCGACTGCAACGCCACAGAAAACTCCCGGATCCAGCTCCGTCCCAATCAGAAAGTCTACCCCGGAGGTCTCCCTGGGCTCATCCAGAGCCTTCTGCATGTAAGTGGGAAGTCTCTGTCGGTTAGGTTGTAGGTATTCCACTTCTGGGTGTGGGTGTAGAGCTCTCCGCAGGCTTCCCCATTCTCTTGTGATAAGTGCAGAGAGTTGCTCATAGTGAGCACACAAACGATCCTCAATTACTCGGGGGAGAAGGCAAGTAGCAGACGCCATCTTAAAATAAAGTCAAACACCTCTGCCGATATTTTTACGATACTATCTTCCTCTAGTACTTGTAGATACTGGCTTTTGTTTAATATTCCGCCTGAATCTCAAGATATGCTGTAAAGGTGAATTGCAGTCAATAAGAACTGCTCAACCCGGATAAACCGGGGGGGTTAGGCAAAGGCCACAGGCACTTATGTGTCGCCACTGAAGACCTCGCCGTTCCGGTACTAAGGGCTAGAAGTCGGGCGAACTGCTCACAACAGGCTTCTCAGTAAGGTCCAGCTGTTTAGATTTTAATAAAATTATGAGTCGATACACCCTGAATCGCTGATAATCAGTGGGTTTATCTGCTTATCCTTGCAGCCTCAAAGTAAAGCAGCCATCTTGGCTGAAGCCCGGAAGCGTCCCCCCAACAGTACATTTTTAATACACAGCTTGCAGTAAAATACATGCATACAAGATAACTGAAAATGTATTTAATGGAAATTCAAAGAAATTTTAACTTTTTTTGCACGTAACATGTTGATCCAGCACTTTGCTGATCTGATAATTTTCTAGAAAATGTATGTAAATGGAAACCATTTCACCTTTCTAAAACAATTTGCATGCCGTAGAAAACCTGCTCGGATGTCACAACTGACTCCGCATGGAATAACAAAGTTGACAAATTTACGATGTTAAGAACTGTGAGTTAAATGCAGAATTTGTCACTAGAGATTTACATGCTGTTCTTCATAACAAAAAACATTTTAATGATTAAGGTAGCAGTGGCATCTGATAACTGCCTAATTTGTTCTAGTACTTTAGCTATCAAAGATTAATTAATTTGTATGAAGTTATACAATGAATAATAAAGGAAGTAATTAAATAAATAATTACTGTAAACAGGGTACATTAAACATAATTGCTACAATCATACAACAGTGCTACATTTGTTTAAAACAGATGTTGAACTAATATAGTCTTGGCTGTAGAAAATACCCCACAATAATTATCTTATATCTTATCTTATAATATTCTGTTTGGAAAGTTTTGGATCAGTTTTAATTTTCAAAAATATTAAAATGTGGAAGATTGTGTATCACTAAACCAACAACTCAACCCAATCACATTTTATTCAAATAAGCTTTAACTCCTTCTTTAAAGAATAATGTCATATTTGTTTAATATAAAAGAAAACAATATAACATGTAAATTGGATGTTGATGTACTGAGGGAAAAATTGAATTGTATTTATGCTTTTAATGATTTTGTGCTTTTGTTTTTATGCATTTGGGGCCTGATACTGTCCACCAATCGAAATCTGGGAGGATTGCTTATCAGCCAGTAAGCTTCTTACCCACATACCAGTATATTATTAAGCATGCATTTTCTGTCAGTTTCAAAATCAAAACAAACAGCTTTGACTTATTAAAAAAAATATAAAAAATAACTAGTTTTAAAAAACTGCTCTTTTATGTGCATCATAGAATGTGTAGAGTCTAACTCCCTCCTCAAGTGCTTGATAAAGGAAAAGAAACACATGGTAGAAAGTGACAAAAGATACAGAGAGACATGGGAAACTAGATCTGAAATTAATAAAGAGAGATGAACAATATGTGAAAATGAGTCATATGGCTAATTTATATTTAAAGAAATTATTATCATTCAGTCACTAAATTCATTGAGAGACCAGACAGTAAAAACTTGTTTCAATAAAGCTTTATGATACAATGGCATGTATTTATCAAGCCGTCAACCGCAAATACGCTGGAATTCCTCAGCGCATTTGTGGCGAGCCTTATTCGCCTTAGTTATCAAACCCTACAAACGGGTAAAAGTAGAATTTGGTGACGTAACATACGAGCTCAGTCTGACACAGATCGATGCTTACATCACTACAGATGTTCCGAATGCAAGTTCGGCACAATCTGACTACTTTTGGAAGTTATCAAATACCTACCAGGTACGCTCGGCACTTTTCCGGCCCAGCGTACCTGGTTTTAAATCCGCCGCCCTGGAGGCAGTGGATGCTATAGGAATCAATGGGAGTCAGAAAGCAGCGAGAGCTTATGTTCGCTGCTGCCCGATATCCCATTGATTCCTATGGGAACGTGTAAACCTAACACCCTAAAATGTACCCCGAGTCTAAACACCCCTAATCTGCCCCCCCTGCACCGCTGCCACCTACATTATACTTATTAACCCCAAATCTGCCGCCCGACACCGTCGACACTTAAATAAAACTTATTAACCCCTATCCCGCAGCTCCCGGACCCTGCCGCAACTAAATAAATGTATTAACCCCTAAACCGCCACTCCTGGAGCCCACCGCCACCTACATTATACTTATTAACCCCTAATCTTCTGCCCCCTACACCGCCGCCACCTACCTACATTTATTAACCCATAATCAGCCCCCCCTACACCGCCGCCACTATATTAAATGTATTAACCCCTAAAACTAAGTCTAACCCTAACCCTAACACCCTATAACTTAAATATAATTTAAATATATCTAAATAAATATTACTATCATTAACTAAATAATTCCTATTTAAAACTAAATACTTACCTGTAAAATAAACCCTAAGCTAGCTACAATATAACTAATAATTACATTGTAGCTATCTTAGGGTTTATATTTATTTTACAGGCAAGTTTGTATTTATTTTAACTATGTACAATCGTTATTAAATAGTTATTAACTATTTAATAACTTCCTAGTTAAAAGAAATACAAATTTACCTGTAAAATAAAACCTAACCTAAGTTACAATTACACCTAACACTACACTATAATTAAATAAATTCCCTAAACTAAATACAATGAAAAACAATTAAAAAAAAAATATCTAAAGTACAACCCCCCCACTAAATTACAGAAAATAATAAAATAATTACAAGATTTTTAAACTAATTACACCTAATCTAATCCCCCTAACAAAATAAAAACGCCCCCAAAATAAAAAAAATCCCTACCCTACACTAAATTACAAATAGCCCTTAAAAGGGCCTTTTGCGGGGCATTGCCCCAAAGTAATCAGCTCTTTTACCTGTAAAAAAAAAATTACAACCCCCCCAACATTAAAACCCACCACCCAGACAACCAACCCTACTCTAAAACCCACCCAATCCCCCCTTAAAACAAACTAACACTAACCCCTTGAAGATCACCCTACCTTGAGAAGTCTTCACCCAACCGGGCCGAAGTCCTCCACGAAGCCGGCAGAAGTGGTCCTCCAGACGGGCAGAAGTCTTCATCCAGACGGCATCTTCTATCTTCATCCATCCGGTGCAGAGCGGCTCCGTCTTCAAGACATCCGACGCGGAGCATCCTCTTCTTTCAACGTCTTCTTGATGAATGAATGTTCCTTTAAATGACGTCATCCAAGATGGCGTCCCTTGAATTCCGATTGGCTGATCGGAATTAAGGTAGGAAAATCCTATTGGCTGATGCAATTAGCCAATAGGATTGAAGTTCAATCCTATTGGCTGATCCAATCAGCCAATAGGATTGAGCTTGCATTCTATTGGCTGATTGGAACAGCCAATAGAATGTGAGCTCAATCCTATTGGCTGATTGGATCAAACAATAGAATTTTTCCTAACTTAATTCTGATTGGCTGATAGAATTCTATCAGTCAATCGGAATTCAAGGGACGCCATCTTGGATGACGTCATTTAAAGGAACATTCATTCATCAAGAAGACATCAAAAGAAGAGGATGCTCCATGTCGGATGTCTTGAAGATGGAGCCGCTCCACCCCGGATGGATGAATATAGAAGATGCCATCTGGATGAAGACTTCTGCCCGTATGGAGGATCACTTCTGCCCGTCTGGAGGACCACTTCTGCTGGCTTTGTGGGGTCCGGGAGCGACGGTTTAGGCGTTAAGCACTTTATTTAGTTGCGGCGGGTCTGTGAGCAGCGGTTTAGGGGTTAATACATTTATTAGAGTTGCGGTGGGCTCCGGGAGCGGCGGTATAGGGGGTATACAGTTTAGTATAGTGTATGTGTTTAGTGACAGGGTACCAAGAAAGCTTTAAGAAAGCCGAATAGCAGCGAGATCGATGACTGTTAGTTAACAACAGTCCGCTGCTCATCGCACCGAACTTGGTGCATGGCTTTTTGACAGCTTTTTTGATAATTATGGAGAACGTATTCAGGTCCGCGGCAGCCATGTTAGGCCATCTTTGGCGAGCGTATTGGTGCCGTTGAATGCAAGAAAGTTGACGCTTTGATAAATAGATGCCAATATCTAAAATATTATGTAACTGTAAATGCTTATGCATTAAAAGGGTTGCACTTGAAGGTACATGAAACACATATTTGTTTCTTTCATGATTTAGATAGAACATACAAATTTAAACAACTTTCTAATTTACTTCTATCTAATTTGCTTCATTCTCTTGATATCCTCTGCTGAAAAGCATATCTAGATAGGCTCAATAGCTGCTGATTGGTGGCTGCACATAGATGCCTCGTGTGATTGGCTCACCCATGTGCATCAATATTTCTTCAACAAAGGATATCTAAAGAATGAAGCAAATTAGATAATAGAAGCAAATTGGAATGTTGTTTAAAATTGTATTCTCTACCTGAATCATGAAAGAAAATTGTTGGGTATAGTGTCCCTTAAAGCCATGTGGTAAATAGGCAAACTACTAAAACTCTTGATGTAAACTTTATATTTACTTCTATTTTACAATTCAATGATAACTTGTATAACATTGAATCAAATATAAAAACATTTTTTAATCATGTAGTAGCTATAAACTTAAAGCGATAGGCAAGTCATAATGAAACTTGCATGATTCAGATACAGCATGCCATTTTAAGACACTTTTAAATTCACTTCTATCTGCAAATTTACTTTTGTCTCTTGGTATCCATTGTTGTACATATCCTATACAAGTGGGAGCTAGCTGGTGATTTGTGCCGGCACACATTTGTCTCTTGTCTGACTAGATGTGTTCAGCTAGCTCTCAGTAGTGCATTGCTGTTTCTTCAACAAAGGAAATTAAAGGAACAATGCAGATTTGATAATTGAAGTAAATTAGAATGTTTTTTAAAATTGTATGTTCTATCTGAATCATGAAATAATAAATTGGGTTTCATGTCCCTTTAACCATAATATAAATATCTAGGCACAGTAAAGAGTGTATTGCAATACATTGCTGAGCATGCTGCTGACGAGCAGTTACATTCTCACTAACTGAACCACTCACTGCTAATTAAAATAAATAAAAAGCTTCAGCGAGGGGAAGCGGCCAGGAATAGCAGCTGGTAGGCCTGTGCATTCGGCAGCTTCGTTAGTGAAGGAAGTCACTCACAGCATTCAGTTCTTTTCGGAGCTGGATTCCTTCTTATGAAACTGGAACACACTAAGATCTGTGCCAATCCAGATCTCAGTGTGTTGCACTATCACAAGAATAGAAAAAAACCCCAAAAAGAGCTGAATGACCTGAATGACCTGAGCAGCAAACTTCTTCCACATTCTGCAGTTAACAAGCTGCCTAATCCCCAGGCCAACCAGCTGGATATCATATTTGGAGTTTTTTTTTTTTTTTTTTTAATTAGAGCATCTTTCATTACTATTTGATGATGTATTACAGATAACTGGCTCCGGATTATTCTCAGCACACTTTCATTTAACATTTATTGCCCCTTTTAACTTACAGGGACATGAAAATCAAAATTCAACTTTTATGGTTCACATAACGCATGCAATTTGAGCAGACTTTTACATTTTTCTCTTGATTTCCTTTGTTGAAATGCATACCTAGGTGAGTTCAGGAACAGCAACACACTACTAGGAGCTAGTTGTGATTGGTGGCAACCCACCTTTAGTCATTGGTTAACCGAATCTTTAGCTTGGTCCCAGTAGTGCATTGCTGCTCTGAAGCTGACTCTATCTATGTGTTTAACCCCTGTAAGCAATAGTGAAACAATGCAATTCTTGAATACACTTGTATGTCCTTTAAATATATCTTGGTTTATTTAAACCAAACCATGTAAGTCCTCATTTGCATTTTTAATATTTGGTTCAAAATTACTTCAAAAGATTTTTTGAGCACTTATAAATTATAAATAAGTCTCAGTATATACAAAAAAAGCAAAAAAAACTACCTTGTTGCAAAAACACAGAATATTGCAGTTTGTTTTTAGCTTCAACCTGTCATCTAATAATGTATTTTCTTTTAAAACATTTTGGCAACTGCAATGCAACAGCCTTGATTTATTGTGCAACATACTATATAATATTAACACTACTTGCTATTATTATAATATCTTTTATTTGTGTGAGGTAAATGTGTAAATGACAAGAAGACGTCAGATTTGCATTGGCCAAAGGTGCTGGTCAGGTGACTGCCTTCTCTAAAACAGAAATCTGGAACCTGTCATAAGCTATTACATAAATTCTGGTTTTCAAGCAAGTTTTGACAGTAAATCTCTATCATGCAGAATTCCCCAGAGGGGCTGGAAATTTAAAAATTGTAAAATGGAATCTCAGAAAATTTCCAATCATTTTAACATGCAGAGAAATGAACACAATACTCTTTCTTTAGCTCGAACATATTATTTATGTATTATGCTTTTGGAAGGTTTTGTATTTCTGACAGAAAAAAAAAAGTATCACCTTTTAATATAACATAGATTTTGTCATCATAAAACTTGCTTAATGAGTGCACCACAAGGCAATCCTAATATTTTTTTTTATTATCATTATTTTGAATAACGATTATAATTTTTGATTTTGCTCAATATATTGTGATTTATTTATTTTTTAGACATAGTGGTAGTTTTTATATGAAAAAGGGTTAAAGGGACAGTTCACCCAAAAATGTTCTTCCCTTTAAATTATTCCCAATGATTCTTTTAACCTGCTAGAGTGTATTAAATTGGTTGCAAGTAGCTCCTTTACTCCTATTTCAGCATTTGAAATAGCTGATTTAGCCTGTGGTATCACCACCTATACTGAACAGATTAATAATGGAGTATAGGCTATTGAATAGCCTTTACAGCCAGCAGAAGAGATTACACTCTCAGTGGGATGCAGGAAAGTTAAGTAATAAAATGATAATTTTCCATTGTTCTCTCTATGGGGTCGATCCGATAAAAATCGTCGCCCGCAAAAGTCGGCGACGCCAATATTTGCGCGGGTTTGGTATCCTATATACGGCGTAACCTAGAAGTTACGCGCATATATTTCTGCCGTCGCCCGTAGTTTTTTGGGCCATAGGCAGGTATACCAAACCCGCGCAATTTGGTATCCAATATACAGCGTAAGGACTTACGTGGCGAAAATGGAGAAATCTTACTCCATTTTCACCTCGCCACAAAAAGAAGCCTTACGCTGACTATTGGAGCCCCGTAACTCCCTAAACTGGCTGCTAAATAAACCTAACACCTAACGCATGCGCAATGTCTATCTCCCTGTCAACCGCGATCTGCTAAATAAAACCTAACACCTAACGCATGCGCAATGTCTATCTACCTGTCAACCGCGATCCCCCACCGCAATCCCTAATAAAGTATTTAACCCCTAAACCGCCGCCATCTACATAAACTAACCGCCTACTGTGAGCCCCTAAAACCGCCACCATCTAACTGATCTATCCCCTAATGTGAACCCCTAAAACCGCCACCATCTAACTGATCTATCCCCTAATGTGAACCCCTTACACCGCCGCCATCTATATTAAAATTAATAACCCCTAATTTAATCTACCTACCCCGCCGCCAGCTATATTATCTATATTAACCCTAAGTATATTATAGTTAATATAGTTATTACATTATATATATTAACCCTAATTATATTAGGGTTAATATAGTTAATATAGTTACTATAGTATTTATATTAACTATATTAACTCTATCTAACCCTAACACCCCTAACTAAATTCTTATTAAATAAATCTAATTCATATTATAAACTAAAATATTCCTATTTAAATCTAAATACTTACCTATAAAATAAACCCTAAGATAGCTACAATATAATTAATAATTACATTATAGCTATGTTAGGGTTTATATTTATTTTACAGGTAAATTGTTAATTATTTTAACTAGGTATAATAGCTATTAAATAGTTATTAACTATTTAATAGCTACCTAGTTAAAATAATTACCCAATTACCTGTAAAATAAATCCTAACCTAAGTTACAAATACACCTACACTATCAATAAATTAAAGAAACTACAAATATCTATCTAAAAATACAATTAAATAAACTAAACTAAATTGTAAAAAAAAAAAAACACTAAATTACAAAAAATAAAAAAAAGATTACAAGATTTTTAAGCTAATTACACATATTCTAAGCCCCCTAATAAAATAATAAAGCCCCCCAAAATAAAAAAAATCCCTACCCTATTCTAAATTAAAAAAAGTTCAAAGCTCTTTTAACTTACCAGCCCTTAAAAGGGACTTTTGTGGGGCATGCCCCAAAGAAAACTGCTCTTTTGCCTGCAAAAAAAAACACAATACCACCCCCCAACATTACAACCCACCACCCACATACCCCTAATCTAACCCAAACCCCCCTTAAATAAACCTAACACTACCCCCCTGAAGATCTCCCTACCTTATCTTCACCACGCCGGGCTGAACTCCTCATCCGATTCGGGCGATGTGTTCCAGCAAGCAGCAGTGAAGTCTTCTTCCATCCGGGCGATGTGTTCCAGCAAGCGGCAGAGAGTCTTCTTCCATCGGCGATGTCTTCAAGCAAATCGGCATCTTCAATCTTCTTTCTTCGCTCCTCCGCCGCAGAGCATCCATCCGGCATGACGACTTCCCGACGAATGAGGTTCCTTTAAATGACGTCATCCAAGATGGCGTCCGTCGAACTCCGATTGGCCGATCGGATTGAACTTGAATCTGATTGGCTGATTCAATCAGCCAATCAGATTTTTCTACCTTAATTCCGATTGGCTGATAGAATCCTATCAGCCAATCGGAATTCGACGGACACCATCTTGGATGACGTCATTTAAAGGAACCTCATTCGTCGGGAAGTCGTCGTGCCGGATGGATGCTCCGCGGCAGAGGAGCGAAGAAAGAAGATTGAAGATGCCGATTTGCTTGAAGACATCGCCGATGGAAGAAGACTCTCTGCCGCTTGCTGGAACACATCGCCCGGATGGAAGAAGACTTCACTGCCTCTTGCTGGAAGACATCGCCCGGATCGGATGAGGAGTTCGGCCCGGCGTGGTGAAGATAAGGTAGGGAGATCTTCAAGGGGTAATGTTAGGTTTATTTAAGGGGGGTTTGGGTTAGATTAGGGGTATGTGGGTGGTGGGTTGTAATGTTGGGGGGTGGTATTGTGTTTTTTTTTGCAGGCAAAAGAGCAGTTTTCTTTGGGGCATGCCCCACAAAAGGCCCTTTTAAGGGCTGGTAAGGTAAAAGAGCTTTGAACTTTTTTTAATTTAGAATAGGGTATGGAATTTTTTTATTTTGGGGGGCTTTATTATTTTATTAGGGGGCTTAGAATAGGTGTAATTAGCTTAAAAATCTTGTAATCTTTTTTTTATTTTTTGTTATTTAGTGTTTGTTTTTTTTTCTAATTTAGTTTAGTTTATTTAATTGTATTTTTAGATAGATATTTGTAGTTTCTTTAATTTATTGATAGTGTAGGTGTATTTGTAACTTAGGTTAGGATTTATTTTACAGGTAATTGGGTAATTATTTTAACTAGGTAGCTATTAAATAGTTAATAACTATTTAATAGCTATTATACCTAGTTAAAATAATTAACAATTTACCTGTAAAATAAATATAAACCCTAACATAGCTATAATGTAATTATTAATTATATTGTAGCTATCTTAGGGTTTATTTTATATTTAAGTATTTAGATTTAAATAGGAATATTTTAGTTTATAATATGAATTAGATTTATTTAATAATTTAGTTAGGGGTGTTAGGGTTAGAGTTAATATAGTTAATATAAATACTATAGTAACTATATTAACCCTAATATAATTATGGTTAATATAGTTAATATATATAATGTAATAACTATATTAACTATATTAACCCTAATATAATTAGGGTTAATATAGTTAATATAGCTGGCGGCGGTATAGGGGATTAGATTAGGGGTTAATAATTTTACAATAGATAGCGGCGGGGTAGGGGCTCACTTTAGGGGGTAGGTAAGGTAGATGGCGGTGGTGTTAGGGGCTCACTTTAGGGGGGTTATAGATTTAATATAGGTGGCGACGGTTTAGGGGTTAATACATATTTTATTGTTAGGATAGTGAGGGGGGATAGTGGATAGAGGGTTAGACGTGTCGGGCTATGTTAGGGAGGCGTGTTAGACAGTGCGGGTGATTTAGACTTTAGTCAGGTTTTGTAGGCGCCGGCAGTTTCTAACGTGCCGTAAGTCACTGGCGACGCCAGAAATTTGTACTTGCGCAGATTTCTGGACATCGCTGGTTTATCTGACTTACGGCACTTTAGCATCTGACGGCGCAGTATATGGGATAGCTCGAGTTGCGAGCTGAAACTGTGGACGACGCGGGTTCCCTCGCTTGCGCCACAAACTACGATCTATATCGGATCGCGCCCTTTGTATTGAGCTTTGGTGTTCCAGACAAATAAAAGATAAGGAAGCAAGTCTGTTTACACAAACTTAGAACATAATGAGATCTGATATCACCTTTAAGTTCAACCCATTGTAATAAGCTGTGGTTTCAAAGCACAAAATCAGCTACTTCATATACACAAATAAGCATGAAAATGGAATTTCTCAAATATTTTATACTCTGCAGTTGGAATAACAAGTCATTTAAAATACATTAATGGAAAAAATTTTTTACAGTGTACTGTCCCTTTAAGCAAAAGTTTTTTAACTTTAAAGTTAAACTAAATGTATTTTTGTGTGTTGTGTGTGTATGTTTGTGTATGTGTATGTGTGTAAAACTGTGCATGTGCATGTATGTTTGTGTCTGTGTGTAAAACTGTGCATGTGTATGTATGTTTGTGTGTGTGTGTGTGTGTGTGTAAAATTATGCATGTGTATGTATGTTTGTGTGTGTATGTGTGTGTGTGTGTAAAACTGTGCATGTGTATGTATGTTTGTGTGTGTGTGTGTGTAAAACTGTGCATGTGTATGTATGTTTGTGTGTTTAAAACTGTGCATGTGTGTGTATGTTTGTGTGTGTGTGTGTAAAACTGTGCATGTGTATGGATGTTTGTGTGTGTAAAACTGTGCATGTGTGTGTATGTTTGTGTGTAAAACTGTGCATGTGTGTGTATGTTTGCGTGTGTGTGTAAAACTGTGCATGTGTATGCATGTTTTTTTGTGTGTGTGTGTGTGTGTGTGTAAAATTATGCATGTGTATGTATGTTTGTGTGTGTGTGTAAAACTGTGCATGTGTATGTATGTTTTGTGTGTGTGTGTGTGTGTGTGTGTGTAAAATTATGCATGTGTATGTATGTTTGTATGTGTGTGTGTGTGTGTGTGTAAAACTGTGCATGTGTATGTATGTTTGTGTGTGTAAAACTGTGCATGTGTGTGTATGTTTGTGTGTGTGTGTAAAACTATGCATGTGTATGTATGTCTGTGTGTGTAATGTCTGTGTGTGTAAAACTGAGCATGTGTGTGTGTATGTTTGTGTGTGTGTGTGTGTGTGTGTGTGTAAAACTATGCATGTGTATGTATGTCTGTGTGTGTAAAACTGTGCATGTGTATGTCTGTGTGTGTGTGTAAAACTGTGCATGTGTATGTATGTTTGTGTGTGTGTAAAACTGTGCATATGTATGTATGTTTGTGTGTGTAAAACTGTGCATGTGTGTGTATGTTTGTGTGTGTGTGTGTGTAAAACTGTGCATGTGTGTGTATCTTTTTTTGTGTGTGTGTGTGTGTGTGTGTAAAACTATGCATGTGTATGTATGTTTGTGTGTGTGTGTAAAACTGTGCATGTGTATGTATGTTTGTGTGTGTGTAAAACTGTGCATATGTATGTATGTTTGTGTGTGTAAAACTGTGCATGTGTGTGTATGTTTGTGTGTGTGTGTGTGTGTGTGTGTGTGTGTGTGTGTGTAAAACTGTGCATGTGTGTGTATGTTTTTTTGTGTGTGTGTGTGTGTGTGTGTGTGTGTGTAAAATTATGCATGTGTATGTATGTTTGTGTGTGTGTGTGTGTAAAACTGTGCATGTGTATGTATGTTTGTGTGTGTGTGTGTGTGTGTGTGTGTGTGTAAAATTATGCATGTGTATGTATGTTTGTATGTGTGTGTGTAAAATTATGCATGTGTATGTATGTTTGTATGTGTGTGTGTGTGTGTGTGTAAAACTGTGCATGTGCATGCATGTTTGTGTGTGTAAAACCGTGCATGTGTTTGTATGTTTGTGTGCGTGTGTAAAACTGTGCATGTGTGTGTATGTTTGTGTGCGTGTAAAACTGTGCATGTGTGTGTATGTTTGTGTGTGTGTGTGTAAAACTGTGCATGTGTGTGTTTGTGTGTGTGTGTAAAACTGTGTATGTGTGTGTGTGTGTGTAAAGATGTGCATGTGTATGTATGTTTGTGTGTGTAAAACTGTGCATGTGTGTGTATGTTTGTGTGTGTGTGTGTAAAACTGTGCATGTGTATGTATGGTTTTTTGTGTGTGTGTGTGTGTGTGTAAAATTATGCATGTGTATGTATGTTTGTGTGTGTGTGTAAAACTGTGCATGTGTATGTATGTTTGTGTGTGTAAAACTGTGCATGTGTGTGTATGTGTAAAACTGTGCATGTGTATGTATGTTTTTTTGTGTGTGTGTGTGTGTAAAATTATGCATGTGTATGTATGTTTGTGTGTGTGTGTAAAACTGTGCATGTGTATGTATGTTTGTGTGTGTGTGTGTGTAAAATTATGCATGTGTATGTATGTTTGTATGTGTGTGTGTGTAAAACTGTGCATGTGTATGTATGTTTGTGTGTGTAAAACTGTGCATGTGTGTGTATGTTTGTGTGTGTAAAACTGTGCATGTGTGTGTATGTTTGTGTGTGTGTGTGTGTGTGTGTAAAACTGTGCATGTGTATGTATGTTTGTGTGTGTAAAACTGTGCATGTGTGTGTATGTTTGTGTGTGTGTGTGTAAAACTGTGCATGTGTGTGTATGTTTGTATGCGTGTAAAACTGTGCATGTGTGTGTGTAAAATTGATACCTATGTTGCTACTGTTTATTTACTGATGGGGCACCTCAAACATAAAAAGGTAATTTTATTCACATTTATTTAAAACTGTTCATATATACTGGGGCACTGTTGCTAGGTAATGAGTGTAAATGTGATAGAAAAATGGAAGCAAACTACTAAAGCTACACTTTCTTTTTTTACTTACACAAAAAAAGAAGTTCTGCTTTTTGGTGTAGTGCATTTATTTTAGCACTGACCATGGTATATTGTCTTAAATTCCCCTTTGAAGGATATAAACATCAACTCAAGATACATTTTGCCAAAACAAGGGTTTCTGCTTCTTCTTTTATTAGAAAGCTGCTTCTTGAAGAGATGTTCCAGTGACATTGTCAATGCAGCCAATTAAATTTTAATGTTATAAAAAAATATTCTTTAATTGTTGATTAAATCAAAGAAAATAAACAAATATTAATTGGTAATTACAAACGTATGGTAAATTACATTAAATATTTATTACCTTGCTTGTTCAAAAAATTGCCTCGACTTTTTGTTGGCAAAGGAATACAGATTTTCTTGGGAATTTCAATCTGATGAGGCGTGCTTATTTCAACATCATACTCAATAACATTAGTTTTATTGGTAAAAGAAGAAGCGCTGGGTGGCTGTAAATTAAAAAAAAATATATATATATAATTTAATGCTTTTGGTAAATAATAACTTTAAAGGGACATGTTGAAAAATATCTAAATTTTATTTAAACATCAGTGTGTGTATGGAAAACTATAAATCAATGACCATAAAATGTTACAAGATGGAAATTGATATCATCTCACTCTGCAGAAAAAAACAGGTGTAATATATTTTAGTGCTAAATCTATATGATATAACAATATAGAACATGTAATTTTTCCTCTATCATGGCCCTTTAAGCATTTTATATTACAATCTCAAAGTGTTTGTTGCCCCTTTAAGGCAAAAGACACAATGGTTTCTTGTGACCCATAGCTACAGACTGTATCTTCTTCCTGGGCAACAGATCTTAACACCTTAGGCTCAGACATATGCAAGGCAGTAGTGTTATCATCCATGCATAACTTGTGGGTTATCAGCCTTTCAAAGTAAGAGTTACTTGGTTCCTGTCCATAAGTTGGGAGGCAGATCCAATCTCTTCTTAGTGAATGCTCATATAATATTTGGAACACAATTGAACAAGTTTTGTTTATTTGTTATACATTGAGCAAATAAAAGAAAGATAAAGTCTACATAAAAATGTTAGTCAAAATGGGTGGTTGCAAACACAGCTACAAAAGAAGGGATCTAGTACCATACTTTGGTCAAACATTTTTACACTGTTTATCGAATAAGTAAAAGGAATATGTTGTGCTTTAACTAATTCCTCATATCAGTGATAAACACATATGTGTGTATAAGTATCAAAATGGTTTGGAGCAAACATTTATCTAGTTTGTCCTATTTGGTTGCTAATTTACATTATTCTGTGGACATATATCTCTCTGACATAGTATATAACAAATATATTGCTGCAGTAACTCAGTTACTGGAATATACTGTACACAATACTAGGTGATTTAATTTCTCATTTTCTATTTACTAACTATCCCATTAATGAAATGTTACACATTATAATGTCATCTGCCTATGGATTCAATTTGCCAGAAATATTTTACATCTTTTTTTTAAATTATTTTTTGTTTTTTTTTTATGCTTAAAGGGATACTAAACCCAATTTTTTTATTTCATGATTCAGATAGAGCATGAGATTTTAAGCACATTTCTAATTTACTCCTATTATCAATTTTTCTTTGTTCTTATGCTATCTTGATTTGAAAAAGCAGTACTGTAAGCTTTAGAGCCAGACCATTTTTTGTTCAGCACATGGGTAGCACTTGCTGATTTGTGGCTAAATGTAGCAAACCAATCAGCAGCTCTACCAAGGTGCTGAACTAAAAAAATGGGCCGGCTCCTAACCTTTTATTACTGCTTTTTCAAATCAAGATAACATGAGAACAAAGAAAAATTGATAATAGGAGCAAATTAGAAAGTTGCTTAAAAGTGCATGCTCTATCTGAATCATGAAAGAAAAAATGATGGGTTAGTATCCCTTTAATAGTACAGACGGAATATGACCATTCTTAGAATATTTAAAATGACATTGAATTTGAGCTGACGTGAAAGCAAAAGAGTTATGTCCAGTATTTCAAACCAAATTTCTGGTCTGACCTTTAGCTATGCTGTTTATATTCTAGAAAGGAATACATATATTTTAAACATGGGACATATTAATCTATTTGAACCCTAAATTATTTTAGCAAAGGGTAAGATAGTTGAGTTTTTCTACAAATGTAAGTCATTGACAGACTTTGAAGGCATACAAGGACAGCCTTTACAGTCATTGGAGTCCAGAAACAATAGCTTAACAAAAGCTGCTGAACAATTTAGAATAATATTGGCAGCTAAATGTTCAGTTCATGTAATATGTCCCTTGGTAAAAAAAAACCCCAAAACAAATAGCTAGATTTCAATGCCATTCTGTTGAACAATAGGTACTCCTAAATGAAGTCTTGAGTGGAAGGGAACATTCTTTATTGCTAACATTTACTGGAGGAACACATTTCATATAATTTTTCTCTTTGACAGCAGACATTTGTGCTACTTGCCAGAAGACAAAATAAAATCAAAATCAAATATAGTATATAGAAATCATACAATAGTATAGATTTACAAATTGCTATTGAACAGTGACAAAAGTGGTTTCAAATGAGTTATGTTAACAACATATTCAAGGTTGTTTTAACTGGGGGGAAAAGGAGAAAGAGAAGAAAAACTCATTATTCCTTTTTGTTTAATTTGCTATTTTCTTTTATATGTAATCTTATATAGATTTCTTAAAGCTTATGAAGTTATAATAACCTGGTCATTTTATATTTTATAGAGTACATAATCATGATAATGAAATATTATGTATAAAACACTTTGTATAATCACTGCATTAGGGAATGTGAAAGAACGGCATACACCTGCAGTTAACAGTGTAAGTACAGGGAAAGAACAACGTCTTACAAGATGCTCTAGGGTTGCTTTCACTGGGAACTTTTCTATAGTACTTATTCCACTGGTGTTAAGTTTTAGTTACAAGAATAATTTGACTTCAAAAGAATAACATATTATTCAACTATGATTAGCAGCAGCCGTTATGCATTTAAATGAACTCCTTGGATACCCTAGAGCAGGGGTCATCAACCTTGGCTCCCCAGAAGTTTTGAAACTACATTTCCCATGATCCTCAGCCAGCTTCAAGTGTATGAACATGGATCATGGGAAATATAGTTCCAAAACCTCTGGAGAGCCAAGGTTGCTCACCCCTGCCCTAGAGGGCTGAAATGTATTGTTAAAGGGACAGTAAATGCAAGACATTTCTGCCCTTTTGCAATAGAATAACATATCTGCCAAGTCTAACATTTTTAACAAATTAACGTCTTATTTGCTGCAATTAGTTTTCAATAGCCAAACTCTACCCACCGCTCACTTCATTTGGAGGAGCCAATACTTCCTTGAGTCTGCAACTGACAAGGCTAGCAATGGTCATATTGTTAGTATAATGTGCATTGTTTTGCAAGTGTTATCTGTTATATATGTAGCATGGTTAGCCATTTCAAACTCTGAGAATTAGAAAAGCCACAATTTTCAGAGCTAAATTACACGAAACGGGCAAATTAAATAATGAAAGGATATTGCAAAGTTGTTTTACTATGCAAAACTAAACAGTTTACATTAAAATCTATTTTATGCAGACTGAATTAAGTAAATATTTACCTTAACTGTATTTTGTTCTAATGCTGCCATTGCAACTCTGACACTGCTGCTCTCCAGTGTTCCTGTGACCTTTCTTTGAGTGTATTCCAAATCAGTCATCTGCAGCTGAGCCGCAACTGCCAACGCCTTCTCTTTTGCTTCATTGACCAATGAAATTTTAAGATTTTCCCTCAGAATATCATTATGTGCACATTTTAAACGAATATGATTTTTGGATTTACCTAAAGGGAAATAAAATGTATAAGTTACAATAATCATGTTTCATTTTTGTTTCAGGAGGAGAAAGAATTACATGGTGAGACAGTGTACACTAGTATATCAACCACAACGATGGAGTGTAGTGAGCAAACAAACAAAAAATAATACAACCAAATACAATTATGTTTTGTTGACTTTAGTTACATTTTAGTAGAGGCTTTCTACTAATGTATAAGAATTATGATTAACCTGCAGATTAGCATATTCTTCTCCAAACATTAGTTTATATTCCAAGTGACTGTCTACATTGTTTTAAAGTTCAAAAGCATTCTAATCCGAGAGTAAACAAGTGTTTCACATGTTTTTAATTATTATTTATTTTACTGTATACTACATATACTCTATATTACACATTACAATCAAAGAATTCTACATCAGTATCCCAACCAGATTAAAAAAATAATTTCTTTGCACCTAGATTTAGAGTTTTGCGTTAGAAGGGGTGCGTTAGCTACGCGTGTTTTTTTCCCCCCCGCACCTTTTAAACAACGCTGGTATTTAGAGTTCTCTGAAGGGCTGCGTTAGGCTCCAAAAAGGGAGCGTAGAGCATAATTTACCGCCACTTCAACTCTAAATACCAGCGTTGCTTACGGACGCGGCCAGCCTCAAAAACGTGCTCGTGCATGATTCCCCCATAGGAAACAATGGGGCAGTTTGAGCTGAAAAAAAACCTAACACCTGCAAAAAAGCAGTGTTCAGCTCCTAACGCAGCCCCATTGTTTCCTATGGGGAAACACTTCCTAAGTCTGCACCTAACACCCTAACATTAACCCCGAGTCTAAACACCCCTAACCTTACACTGATTAACCCCTAATCTGCCGCCCCTGCTATCGCTGACCTCTGCATTACACTATTAACCCCTAATCTGCCGCTCCGGACACCATCGCAACCTACATTATAGCTATGTACCCCTAATCTGCTGCCCCTAACATCGCCGACCCTTATATTATATTTATTAACCCCTAATCTGCCGCCCCCAACGTCGCCGCTACCTTACCTACAATTATTAACCCCTAATCTGCCGACCGGACCTCGCCGCTGCTCTAATAAATGTATTAACCCCTAAAGCTAAGTCTAACCCTAACACCCCCCCTAAGTTAAATATAATTTAAATCTAACTAAATAAAATAAATCTTATTAAATAAATTATTCCTATTTAAAGCTAAATACTTACCTGTAAAATAAACCCTAATATAGCTACAATATAACGAAAAATTATATTGTAGCTATTTTAGGATTTATATTTATTTTACAGGCAACTTTGTATTTATTTTAACTAGGTACAATAGCTATTAAATAGTTATTTACTATTTAATAGCTACCTAGTTAAAATAATTACAAAATTACCTGTAAAATAAATCCTAACCTAAGTTACAATTAAACCTAACACTACACTATCAATAAATAAATTAACTAAACTACCTACAATTATCTACAATTAAATCAACTAAACTAAATTACCAAAAATAAACATTAATTACAAAAAATAAAAAAAGATTACAAGAATTTTAAACTAATTACACCTACTCTAAGCCCCCTAAAAAAATAACAATTATTCTAAAATAAAAAGTTAACAGCTCTTTTACCTTACCAGCCCTTAAAAGGGCCTTTTGCGGGGCATGCCCCAAAGTAAACAGCTCTTTTGCATTTAAAACATACAATACCCCCCCAACATTACAACCCACCACCCACATACCCCTAATCTAACCCAAATCCCCCTTAAAAAACCTAACACTAAGCCCCTGAAGATCTCCCTACCTTATCTTCACCACGCCGGGTATCACCGATCCGTCCAGAAGAGGCTCCGAAGTCTTCATCCTGTCCGGCAAGAAGAGGTCCAGAAGAGGCTCCAAAGTCTTCATCCTATCTGGCAAGAAGAGGACATCCGGACCGGTAGACATCTTCATCCAGGTGGCGTCTTCTATCTTCATTGATCCGGCGCGGAGCGGGACCATCTTGAAGCAGCCGACGCAAATCCATCCTCTTCTTCCAGCGACTCCCGACGAATGAAGGTTCCTTTAAGGGACGTCATCCAAGATGGCGTTCCTCGAATTCCGATTGGCTGATAGGATTCTATCAGCCAATCGGAATTAAGGTAGGAAAAATCTGATTGGCTGATTGAATCAGCCAATCAGATTCAAGTTCAATCGGATTGGCTGATCCAATCAGCCAATCAGATTGAGCTCGCATTCTATTGGCTGATCGGAACAGCCAATAGAATGCAAGCTCAATCTGATTGGCTGATTGGATCAGCCAATCGGATTGAACTTGAATCTGATTGGCAGATTCAATCAGCCAATCAGATTTTTCCTACCTTAATTCCGATTGTCTGATAGAATCCTATCAGCCAATCGGAATTCGAGGGATGCCATCTTGGATGACATCCCTTAAAGGAACCTTCATTCGTCTGGAGTCGCTGGTAGAAGAGGATGGATCCGCGTTGGCTGCTTCAAGATGGTCCCGCTCCGCGCCGGATGGATGAAGATAGAAGACACCGCCTGGATGAAGATGTCTACCGGTCCGGATGTCCTCTTCTTGTCGGATAGGATGAAGACTTCGGAGCCTCTTCTGGACCTCTTCTTGCCAGATAGGATGAAGACTTCAGACCCTCTTCTGGACGGATCGGTGATACCCGGCGTGGTGAAGATAAGGTAGGGAGATCTTCAGGGGCTTAGTGTTAGGTTTTTTTTTTTTTTTTTAAATATTTTTTATTGAGGTTCTTTTCAAAACATACAATTAATAGTTGCCAAAACATACATACAAAAGAATGCAAATTGTTACAGGTAGGCTACATAAACAAGTGAAGAAAATGGACAGTATGATTAAATGGCACATTACACTGTCAGTACAGGCGATGGGTACATAACAAACTGTAAACCCACCTAATGATTATAGTGGCCGCTCTTGGACCACACAATTATAGTTAACATAGTGTAAGGTAAGTAACCTTTGATGTGAAGGGGCCACTCATGGACCCCAAGTGAAGGACCTCTTATTTTTTATTTTTTGTGATACTATATTTCTGATGAACATTTTAACAAGGTAGGATAACACTTAAAGATTGTTGGTATGGCTCTGCCTGAAGTATAAATGCAATATAACATTAAAGTATTACGAAAATACTGAATGGGAAATGTAACTGCTTTAAACTTTGGTGATTATAGCTACATAAAATATTAGAGTTGAAAAAGTAAGAGGGAATTATATGTGAGGTTGTCCCAAGGAAGGGGTCTCCACCACCAAGCTAAATGAGGAGATAGATAATATTCAGCCAGAGTCTAAAATGGCAAAACACACCCAGACCATGTTCCAGGGTAAATATACACCCATATTGACAGTTTATAAATGATTACTAGTAACCAGAAAAAGTGAAGAGATAAATAGATGTCCCGCTACCTCGGCCGCTGGGAACAAGACATCATCTTAAAATGGTTCACTAAGGTATTATGGGTGTAAGCAGGGTTCAAAGGTTGTAATGTGGTCTAACGCATAAATGAATAGGTAGCTAAATACCCTCTCTATATAAAAGCAAGAACGGAGCATATAGGTAATATAACGTTTATGAAGTGTACATACTGCTGAGTATTGAAAAATGATTAAAAAAAAAAAAAAAAAAACACAAACAGCTAGGGGCCATGTAAATAGGAAATGTGTGCTCCTTAGATAATTATATGAGCATTTCAGGCAACCAGATCAAACACACATGAAATATAAAACATCATGGCTATAGGATTAAATACCCATGCGATTAGTTCCTATCATGGTACACTGATCCTGAGATCCCCTGACATGGAGTACATACTATTATGTCGTCACAAAACTTACTATTGTTCAAATGGAGATTCAGTAGCGTTATATAAAGATAACAGGGTACATGATACATCATAAGTTCCTACTATATCACTGAATTAAACCCCCCTATAAAAACAGTATATATGATTATACTGTCATGTGACATGAAAATGTATAAAGGGGTAGCCTAGGTAGCTACAACTGCAGGGATAAATGACTCAGCGATGTTAAATCAGGGCCCCCTGGTGAACACAGATTATTATAAACAAGTAGATGGATGCAGGACACAAGGTGTTGCTAGGCACGAAATATTTGGTGTGTCATAGGTAATTAAAACTTTGAAGGATATGCCACAAGTCCCTGGAGTGGTCTCGTATGGAGTACTGGTATATAAACTATAATAAGAGGGGAACCATGACCCCACTCTCACATTAGAACAGTCGTCCACTATATGAAATAAAACTTATCTAGGATATCTGGTATACCATGTGCTAAACACTGTATCGCCAAATGGGGGAAATATTGACTCTTAACCTTGGTAATATCAAACGATAGTGTTCCAACATAAACATGACCAAAATATATACACCATTATCCATAGCATTATGACCACTGTTATCCGTCACAACTCCAGCTAAATTGCAGCAAGGCCACCTAAAAATGAGTGCAATGATCATGGAGTCCACATTGAAATAGAATTGGTCAGCTTGCTCCAGCTACCCTTGCTGCCAAAAAGGAAGAGGCCCAAATCAGACCGCCAGGATCCCATTGAGGTTGCAACGATACCGCAGAGACAAGGGTGCCAGGTGCGGTAAAGCATTGTGTTTCCTCCCGCCGTCTGCAGAAACTGTTAATGAGTTTACACATTGAAGAGCTTGTGGGCGATTGTTCAGTAGTCCTCTGCCGAGGTATGGTGAGTAATAGGCTCGCCGGTGTAATAGACACCCACACATCTGACTTGGTGTTGCAAACAGTCTTACTAGCGTCTAGCTGAACAGCTCTGTCGGCCACTCCAGTGGACACCGCTGTATTACTCCCCCGGTCTCTCATCAATGCAGTAGAAGTGGGTAGTGAGCTCCAGGAGTCCAGATTACCATTAAGAGAGACCTTGTTTTCCCAGTCTTGCGGCATAGGCTCCTCTCGTGTGACTGCATGGGGCGAATGATTAACCCCAGGATGGAAAGTGTTTTGTAAGATAGACTCGAATGTAGCATGATGTTCCTTCAGCAAACGGCTCAGCTCTTTCAGAATATCAGTAGCACAATCCATTATCTTCGATGCAGTTCTCTAATCAGGCAGATTATAGATGTGATGATTTGAGTTCAGCACTACGTGCTGCCTAACGACAAGGTTTAGGTGAACCTCGCCGGGGGGTAGATACAAGGCCTCAGCCTTAGGCTGTGCTCCGGGTGCTCATTAACATGATCATCTGAGAGGTGGTAAGCTCATCTAAAGCAGGATCTGTAGCGCTTCCAAAATCAGGCAATGTAGCATTTAAATGAGGCATTTGAAGTGCTATTTTAAGCAATACTGAGAGATAGGCTAGAGCAGAGTGGTAAAGTGCGACCTATCATGGCCGCCTCCCGGAAGTTCCCCCCAGTGTTAGGTTTTTTAAGGGGGGTTTGGGTTAGATTAGGGGTATGTAGGTGGTGGGTTGTAATGTTGGGGGGGTATTGTATGTTTTTTTAAAATGCAAAAGAGCTGTTTAATTTGGGGCATGCCCCGCAAAAGGCCCTTTTAAGGGCTGGTAAGGTAAAAGAGCTGTTAACTTTTTATTTTAGAATAGGGTAGGGCATTTTTTTTATTTTGGGGGGCTTTGTTATTTTTTTAGGGGGCTTAAAGTAGGTGTAATTAGTTTAAAATTCTTGTAATCTTTTTTAATTTTTTTTTAATTTAGTGTTTTGTTTTTTTTGTAATTTAGTTTAGTTGATTTAATTGTAGATAATTGTAGGTAGTTTATTTAATTAATTTATTGATAGTGTAGTGTTAGGTTTAATTGTAACTTAGGTTAGGATTTATTTTACAGGTAATTTTGTAATTATTTTAACTAGGTAGCTATTAAATAGTTAATAACTATTTAATAGCTATTGTACCTGGTTAAAATAAATACAAAGTTGCCTGTAAAATATTTATAAATCCTAAAATAGCTACAATATAATTATTCGTTATATTGTAGCTATATTAGGGTTTATTTTACAGGTAAGTATTTAGCTTTAAATAGGATTAATTTATTTAATAAGATTTATTTTATTTCGTTAGATTTAAATTATATTTAACTTAGGGGGGTGTTAGGGTTAAACTTAGCTTTAGGGGTTAATAAATTTATTATAGTAGCGGTGAGCTCCGGTCGGCAGATTAGGGGTTAATACTTTAAGTTAGATGTCAGCGATATTAGGGAGGGCACATTAGGGGTTAATACTATTTATTATAGTGGCGGCGAGGTCCGGTCGGCTGATTAGGGGTTAATAAGTGTAGGTAGGTAGCGGCGACGTTGGGGGTCAGATTAGTTAGTTAATAAATATTATGCAGGTGTCAGCGATGTTAGGGGCAGCACATTAGGGGTACATAGGGATAATGTAGGTTGCGGTGGTGTGCGGTCGGCAGATTAAGGGTTAAAAAATGTAATTATAGTGGCGGCGATGTGGGGGGGGGCCTCGGTTTAGGGGTACATAGGTAGTTTATGGGTGTTAGTGTACTTTAGAGCACAGTAGTTAAGAGCTTTATGAATCGGCGTTAGCCCATAAAGCTCTTAACGCCTGACTTTTTTCTGCAGCTGGAGTTTTGTCGTTAGAGTTCTAATGCTCACTTCAGCCAAGACTCTAAATACCAGCGTTAGGAAGATCCCATTGAAAAGCTAGGATACGCAATTGGCGTAAGGGGATCTGCGGTATGGAAAAGTCACGGCTGGAAAGTGAGCGTTAGACCCTTTCCTGACTGACTCTAAATACCAGCGGGCGGCCAAAACCAGCGTTAGGACCCCTTAAGGCTGGTTTGGATGGCTAACGCAGAACTCTAAATCTAGCCTTTAGTTTCTTTTCATGTGACTTTTGAACTTTTTTGTTTTAACAGCTTTGCTTCTTGAAACCCTATTTTTGGAGTGTTTCAAGCTTAATATCTTTTTTTTTTATTTTGTATTGTTTTTGTATTTTGTTTTTTTGTTTGTTTTAAAAATCTTTAAGCTTTCTGCTTGTTCAGTTCACATGTAATAAACACAATGGTTTCTAGGTCAAATAAAAAAATCTATATCTCAAATCCTACTTCTAAACTCTAAAAGTTGTAAACAAAAAAGTATTTGGAATTTCATGAAATGTTGTTCTGATCATAGAATTATATGAAACTGTTAACTGCAAATGTCATAAATTCATATGATTGGGTAAGTGTTATATTGGACAGCTTAAATGATTCAAACAGCAGTGCTTCAAACAAAAAAACAACTGAGTTGAATACAAATATTTTACACAACACATTTGAAAGAATTGGCATGGGGACCAGTATTGTACAAGTGAATAATATATTTAATAGTATCATACTTTATATAATGTTGTTAATTATTCAGCTATTTATTTTCATGTGCTCAGAGTACATTGGCTGGCCTAGTTGTATTGTAGCAAACAGCCCCTTGAGAATTGTAAATATTTTATAGCAATAATTTCCTGCAATGCCATTTTGACTTGCCTAGTCACATTTTTTTGTAATTATATTTGTGTGTGTGTGTATGTATATGTGTGTGTATATGTATGTGTGTGTTTGTATGAATGTATAAATTTGTGTGTGTTTGTCTGTGTGTATGTATATGTATGTGTGTGTGTATGAATGTAAAAATGAGTGTGTGTATGTATGTGTGTGTGTCTGTGTGTGCATGTGTGTGTCTGTGTGTATGTATATGTATGTGTGTGTGTATGCCTGTGTATGTGTGTATAAATATATAAATGTGTGTGTGTATGCGTGTGTGTCTGTGTGTGTGTATGTATGTGTGTGTGTCTGTGTGTGTATGTGTGTGTCTGTGTGTATGTATATGTATGTGTGTGTATGAATGTATGCATTTGTGTGTGTGTGTATGTATGTGTGCGTGTCTGTGTGTGCATGTTTGTGTCTGAGTGTATGTATATGTATGTGTGTCTGTGTATGTGTGTACGAATAAATTTGTGTGTGTGTGTCTGTGTATGTGTGTGTGTCTGTGTGTATGTATATGTATGTGTGTGTGTGTATGTCTGTGTATGTGTGTGTCTGTGTCTGTGCGTCTGTGTCTGTGTGTAAGATGGATGAGTAAAAAAAAAATGTCCTATCTTTTACACTGAGTGGACTAGTAACTTTTTTCCCTGGGCAAATAACTTTTAACCAATGACAAGTAAACTATAATGATATTTTCCTCCCCTGTATATATATATCATATAATATATATCCTTAAAGGAACAGTAAAGTCAAAATTAAACTTTCATGATTCGGAAAGACCATGCAATTTTAAACAACTTTCAAATTTAATTTTGTTATCAAATTTGCTTTGTTCTCTTGGTATCTTTTATTGAAGACTAAAACTATGTAGGCTTGTAAGAGCTTAGGACTGTGCATGTGTCTTTAGTACGCTATGGCAGCAGTGTTTTGAAGCATTGTATAACAAAGCTACAAATAATAAATAATTAACTGTAGCGCTCAAGTTATTTTTTTGGCTTTTTGCGGGCGTCAGAAATATACGTGTATTACAAGTGTAAAGCAAGTGAGCTTGCATGAGCACATTCACGATTTTCATTCATCAGGTTAACTTGAGAGCTTGCATAAAGGATAGGAGAAGAAAAGAAAAGGTGCATTAAACACAACAAAACAGTTAAAAATACAGTTACACTCATATAAACATTGTCTGATAAAAAAAATATTTAAAAAAATATTAAAAATGTTATAAGGGCTCAAAGAAAGAGGGTATAAGGTGTTTGAAAAAAAGGGCTGCAAAGGGCTTTAACATATATAGGCATACATAGACATGTCTAAATAAATAAATATATATATATGTATTTTTGTGTTTTACTGTATATGTACGGTATATATTTCACATTCCAATGTTCTACACTTACAGAATAATGTACTTTTTATTGTAAATACATATCTCTATATATCTATATGTACCTATACCTGTATATCTCTTCCTATAGACATATAGGTTTAGATATGTATTTTACATTAACATTGTCAGGTAAATATAGAAATAAATATTTAATAATAAAAAGTACATTATTTTCTATGCAATAAATGTAGAAATGTAAAATATAATTTACGAGCATCGGGGTTTGCGATTTAGGTCTAACGCGGTCAGGTTATTGCACATGAAGAATTGCTAACTTCATGTTATTGAAATATAGAATATTAAAAAAATATTAAATAATTATTACAAATTATTATACATAATGAAATATATATACGTATATATATATATTCTATCAATTATTTAGATTTTCATATGTAATATTTTAATAAAACACATTGACGTTAGCATTAGCAATTCTTAATGTTTGCTAACCCGACTGCATTGGTCGTTAATCATATTTTACATTCATGTGTCCTTCACAAAGAAAATAATGTATTTTTTATTATTAAATATGTATTTCTATATATATCCGATAATCTTAAAGGGACATGAAATCCAATTTTCTTTTCTTTCATGATTCAGATTGAGCATACAATTTTAAACAATTTAGCAATTTACTGTAATTATCAATTTTGCTTTATTCTCTTGGTATCCTTTATAGAAGGATCAGCAGTGCACTGCTAGGAGCTAGCTGATAGCTACAGTAAGCCAATGATAAGAGGTATATATGTGCAATCACCAATCAGCAGCTAGCTCATATGTCCTGAGCCTACCTAAGTACGCTTTTCAACAAAGGATATCAAAAGAAGGAAGCATATTAGCTCATAGAAGTAAATTGGAAAGTTGCTTAAAATTGTATGCTCTGTCTGAATCTGCAAGGAAAATGTTTGGGTCTCATGTCCCTTTACACCTCTTAGCCAATAGCCAGAATTATGCCGGATAGCTAGCATACTATTGATTAAGATCACTTCAGTGATAAAATAGCGTCCTGCCGTTGGCAGCCTGAGGCAATCAGCGCATCAAACTATGCAGACAAATAAAGGAACTTTCAGCATGAAGTATTTTATAGGTCATTACTGAAAGTCCCTTTATTTGTTACATTGTTAAATCCTAGCGTTTCACAAATGCTATAATTTACTATCACTTAAAACTTTGTATAAAAAAAAAAGTCCTTAAAAAACAGAAACACACATTATAGTGACTATTTTGTCTAGATGAAACAAACACTCAAACTGAATTTTTACAATTGTCATTTTATCTACAATACAAAATCCGGTATCTCAGATAACTCTACCACAGCAAGAAAAATTAATAAAAGGAGCCCGGTATTTGAACAAGAGGGTGATTTTTTTAATTAATGTTTATTTAATGAATCTTAATTAAGAATAGGGACTAATTTATTTTTTTCAGTAGATTGGCCTTGTTTTAGCATTATAGACATTACCAGTAGATTTATTATGGGTCGAGCAGACATGATTCACTGTAGCGAATCATGTCCATTCAACCTCGCTAAATGCCGACAGCATACACTGTAGCCATTTAACATTGCACAAGCATTTATGGTGAAATGCTTGTGCAATGTCGCCCCCTGCACATTAACGGCCAATCGGCTGCTAGCAGGGGTGTCAATCATTCCGATCGTATAGGAACAGGATGATTGAAGTCTGCTACCTAAAAGGTGGCGGAGAAGTTTAGGAGCAGCGGTTTTACGACTGCCGCTTCTTAACTTCTGTTTCCAGGGAGCCCGAAACATTGCACGGAGAAAGCAGCATCGCGGCTTATTAAATCTCCCCCTTAATGATCATGTTGTGTAGGGCATTATGGAAAATATAACGGCTTTATTTTATTTGACATTTTTCTAGGACATATTATTTAAGAGAAATTGCTTTTGCATAAAGCTATAACAAATTCCACTTGACAGTAACAACCTACATTTCATTATTCAAATTTTAATCTCACTGCATCAAATGTACACTTCATAAATGTTAAATTCAAAGTTTGGAAGTGCAAAGTCACAAAAGAATGACAGAGGATTTTAACTGCTGTTAATTCATATTCATATTAAGATAAATGTAACCACCATTAATTTTTTTAAGCAAATTTGTTGAAAAATGTGTCCGGCAGAGCCTGTGTATGTTGCAAAGAAAGAGTCTGGCAGTAAACCAAGGTAAGGATAACAATGCATAGTTTTGAAGAACTCTGTAGTAAGCAGACTTTGCATGCAATGATTTGTATAGTAACAATACACCTATTCAATTAGTTAGATTCAATTTTAAAATCTGTACATTAATAGCGCATGCTGTGAAAAATGTTTTCATGGAATTTCCCTTAAAGGGATAGAAAGTACACAAAGGAAATGGGCAAGAATACAGTGGGTAGGTTTTTATTGAAGATGGGATCAATCTAGTTGTTTCTAAGATGTTAAGGGGTCCTTACTTAGGTATTGGATAAAAGAGGGTGACACTTGGGTGTTTGGGTATATTTCAGTTCAGTGGGTCTTGTAGATTGGTCCTTTGGATGATATAAATGAATAAAGTAGATGGGTTTTTTAAGGGTCTGTTTGTAAAACAGACAAGCAATTTTTTTCTATAAAATTACAAAGGACATCAGAGAATAAATCAAGGCTTTGACAGACTAACCCTGTCAGATTTCAAAACTCGTTAGCATGAATATTGACTTTGAGACTTTCAGTAAAGAACACAATGTTTTAAAGTGCTGATTTCAAAGAGATTTAAAAATGTAGAAAAACAGTTCCTTGTAATATAAATATATAAAGATATATGTATAGCTTGTGTATTTCATATCATACTATATGTGTCACAAATGCTGGATTTATAATAAAGAAAGAACATTCAATTGTGTCAGCTATCTTTTTAATTACTTATTTTAACCAACCAGAGATACCACTTTATTACAGGCTGTGTACTCAAAGTACTTTTTCTCTTAGAATAGCGGTAAGTCTAAGGTCAAGCAAATACCAGTTTCATCAGGCTTCTAATACCCAAAGGATTATTTTCAATTAAATAATTCCACTACAGAGAGATGGTGTTTGGAATCTTTGTAGTTCCCTATGGAGTTTCTGTGATTGAACATGGAGAACAATGAGTTTCTCGAAGGGCCCTCAGTATTTTATTTTGAATTTAGGGTATAGTTTTTGAACTAGTTGCTCACAAGAAATTCTGATTAAATTGTAAGTTGAATATTATTGATATGCACAAGATAAAATAAATTATGAGTGAGTACATGATTCTAACATATGATTACTTAAATAAATGGATAATTTTCATTGTAAACATGTTTCTATTCTATTTATTAATATAATAAATCTGAAAGAGAAACTGTAGTTAGTTAACAAATCACAATATTAAAAAAATAATAATAATGACAAATACTATTATAAAAAAAATATGGGGATTATAAAAAAATACTACCTTAACTGAAAGGTGGTGCATAGCAATGACCACTACCTACAAATATACATACACACACAATATTGTAAGAAGTAAAGCTGATAAACAATTTTTATTTACTTGATGCACACAGAAAGCACTACTAGGAAAGAATAACAACTCAGTAGCTTGTTCTATCGTGACTTACCACCTAGGAGCATCCGCTTTTAGCCAAATTGTGCTTTTTCTCCAAGGAGAATGTTCCTGAAGTATATCAGTCTGATCCTGTCCAGCAAGGTCTGTCCAGCCCTGAAATACTAGGCAATTCTCCACTGAACAAGGAATATGACAACCCCAGACAATTGTTTGGTCTGTCTTATGGCCATGTCAGAGAGGTGCAGCCTCATCTGAGGTGTCCATGTTCCTTGTTTTAAGGAAGATTGCATGGAATTTTGGGGCTGGACCAACCTTGATAGGCGGGATCAGACTGATATACTTCAGGGAAGTTCTTTACTGTAAAAAGCACAATTGGGCTAAAACAGGCTGCTCCTAGGTGGTAACTCACCATAGAATAAGTTACTGAGCTGTGGTTCATTCCTCATAGAGCACTTCTTTTTCTGTAAACATTTGTATTATGAACCTGGGGAAGTCTCCCAAAGGGTGATAGGGAAACCAGACGTGGACTCCTTGCCCAATGTGCATAGTGGGATATGTCTGCACCCCACTGGCAAGGCACACAGAAGGCCAAAATGATCGTCTGGGGTTTCCATGTTCTTGTTCAGAGAAGGATTTTCTGGTATTTCTTTTTCATTGTTCGTTTTCATTATTTATTTCTATTATGACCCTAGAGAAATCTCCCTCAGGAGCTGAAGCTCAAAAGTGCTGCAAGGCGGCAATATATTTATAAGGGATCCAATGCAATGTCGAGAATGCTGACAAAAATTTCAAAAGTGCAACCTTATGTTCAAGCTTCAGTGTGAGGTGGTGATCGCATGAAGAAGAAGTTTGTCAGAAGATAAGAAGATAAGAATCGGATGGAAGCTGGAGGAAGAAGAAGAGGGAAGAAGATGAAAGACAAAAGATTGAAGAAGATCAAAGGGAATAACCCAATAGGGGGCGCTACTAAGAACGGTGTATAATATATATGTAGGCCCACGTGAACATATATGGATGTTTCAGACAAACAATCAACAAAGTACTAAGATAACATAGATACAATGTAAGTGTGTGTATTCACAATATTATACCCAATCCTAGATCAGGATGATAGACAAATATACAAAGTCCAGGATAACCCAATCTAGTATAGGTATCTGTCTTCTATGGGACTGGAGGCAGCACTCGATCTTCACCCTCCAAAGGTTATAAATCTAAAATCAAACACAGGAAAGAGGCGCCGTATGTGTGAATCTGAAGAAGCCAACGACAAATATAAGACATGTGCAGGGTACTCACAATGTGAAAAGGCACTCCAATGTGCCTATAGGGGCAGGCTGGTATTCACAGCAAACCAGCTGGCTGAACCGGCTAACCAGGATACCCAAGGTAGAGGACTCTATGTCTTGATGGACTGTGTATACTGGATCCAGCAATGTGGGAACAGGAGCTAGTTGCAAACACAGGCACACCACTGTGTGAATCTGTAGGAGTACACAGGTAAATATGCAATCTGTGCAGGGTACTCACATTCTGTAGCGGCACTCAGTTGTGCCAGTAGAGGCAGGCTGGCTTTCTCAGCAACCCAGCTAGCTGTGTAGAGTATGAAGCAGGATACTAGGCAGCAATCAGGATTGGCAGGTAGCTCAGAAATGGACAATTGCAATGAGGATATATGATTAAAAGAAGGATTTTAATAAAAATTAAAAGCAATAAAATACATATATTCCTCATGCACAGTAAGTAAGTAGCATGCAACGCGTTTCTCGGTGTCAACCGTTTCCTCAGGCATGTGTTCTAACTCTACATAAACATCTTATAAAGGCCTGAGCTACCTGTATTGCCCCCCCTTCATGACAAAAGAAACCAATCACAAAGGCCCTTTGTTTAATTGCCCATTAGTTGATACACCTGCACACTTCTCATACCAAACCCTAATATGCTTGCAGGGCTTGTACATGTGTTGTATTAAATGGGGGAGGAAAACCTAACTAAATGTCTTTTTGAAAAAAGTGCCCCAGTTGAGGATCATAATAACATTACTGAATGTTTAAAGAATAACATATATGCTCCCGGTATGTGGCTTTAAATAAATAACATACTCTCTGCGATTGACCTCATTCTATAACCATAAACCAAATATTCATACCTGTCTGCTGGTCTTTGGCGTAGTACCTAACAAATACACAAAATATCCAAATATCGAAATTTTTCTATATTAAATCTTCTGTATTTCACTGTGGATCACTAATCGCCTAATACACACAATTTTGTCAAAAACAAATGACCGCCACCCAGATCGTAAAAAGTAAACAATCCTCTGTGATTGTTTGGCGTCTGACGTCAACGCCAATGATAGGCTGATAGGTTCCAACTTTCTAACCAATCCTAAATGAGAACCGCTACACACCCCCACTGGAGCGTGTCCGCGAATCTTCAAACTCCTAACAAATGGAAAAAAGGCTCTCTCATTGAAGTCCTCGGTGCCCACAGCCCTCTGTAAACATTACCAGCACCGGCTCTGGTACCGATCAGTGTCGCAAGCTAGATCCAGCTCCCGCATATGGGCCGATTTAGGGGAAACTTCTCCCAGCTCAGGTCCATCAGCGGCAAGACTCACCTCCTCACTACGTCACTCAGCTGTCAGCAACATCCTCTGTAAATACTCCCACAACTGGGTACACTCGCTCCTATGGCTAAGCGATACTAGTGCCAGCAGCTATTCCTGTTGTTTAGCCTATGATGCAGCAAGGTATCTAATGGGTGACATTGTATATATGGCAAGAAAAGTTGAAAAGATTATCGCCACTATATGATCCAAAATGAATCTCTACCTAGTGCCCCAATATAAAACCCAAAACAAAAACGAGACAAACTGACCCTCTACATGGTCATAACCACCATGCTTGGTGGTCCATACCTAAACTAGGTGTGCTCTCCGCACACTAATATTTATAACAAGTGTAACAAGTAAACGTGCTAATTTTTTTAGAGTCCAATACACTCACTGGTCTATATTGTATTAACAACATTTTCTCTTTATAAAATACTGTATGTCAGAAAATGATTTACATATTGTAACCCTTGATTGATAAGGTACAATGACCTACCAAACCCCTTATATACCACACTATCAACCCTGCCAGTGCTATGCATTAGAGTTATACTAAGAAGGTCATTAGTTATAAACCACTATGTGCATATGACCATGATAAAAAGTGCTTCACATATTGTGACCCTTATTTATTAATATATATAATAATAATATCATACCATTCTCCTCATACTCAAATACTTCTAACCTTACTGGTGCCATAAATAACTAAATGGTCCTAAATCCCTACCGAAAATAATCATGTGAATAATGGACAAGTGATAATAAATTAACCCAAACTTTTATCCTATCTCATTTAACATAATACATATGTAAAATCAATCAGTGAAGGTTCCTGGTCATGATATACCATTAAGCGTGATATATATACAATCATAAACAATTATAGTGATGGTGATGACTAATGTTGTGCGTGATGTATATACTAAATCAAAAATGGTCTGTGTATATAAGAACTTCTCAAATGGGAATGTGTTGGAATCTTTGTGTGATGTAATTTTGTTGCGTAATCTCCATATAGTGGTATATGTGTATAGTGATATCCCTATGTACCTGAAAGAACAATTAGCTCTAGGTGTGTGTATATAGAGAAATGGGAAGATGTCAACATAGGATTAAACTCCGGTTCACAAAAAAGTGCACAAAATCATACAAAGCTTGCAGTGTCTATCACTTCATTGAGACCTGATGGAAACAACGTTTTGAACCTATAGATCCAATAGGTCTCTCTTTGTCGGAGTCGTGAGAACCTGTTATATCTGCGACTAGGTGGAATACTTTCTAAGTGGGTAATTTTAAATCTACATCTCCCTGCAGTGTGTTCCTGGCAAACATGTCTAGGTACACTGTGTTTCATAGATTTGTTTTTAATGTTTCTTAGATGTTCGCTCCACCTGATTCTTATTTTCCTGCAGGTTCTTCCAATATACTGGACCCCACATTCACAGATAAGTACATATATTACATATGAAGAGTCACAAGTTAATCTAGAGGTTATCTGATGTTGTTCTCCAGTTGTGTAAGATGTCACATTAGAAGCTTTATGGGTAATATAATCACACATAAAGCACCGGGTCTTGCCACACCTAAAGCTGCCCTTAAGTAGGTGTCGAGTTGTCATCAGTGCAGATTTATTTAAGGTATTTTTCTGTGTTGTACCTTTAGATAGCATAACCACTTTACTGGGTGCTAATTTTTGTTTTAAGGTAGATGCCCTGCGATATACAATCTTGGGTCGTCCAGGTAATGTTTTCTTCAAAATGGGGTCTCTCATAAGGAGTGGCCAGTGTTTGTCTAAGATTTTTCCTATGGCTTTGTGATTAGAGTTATATTGGGTCACAAAAAGAGGGATCTCCTTAAATGAGTCCTCTTGTTTTTTCTCATCATTGTTTTTTGTTGACAAAAGTAATTTAGTCCGATTGAGTTCCCTAGCTCTTTCGTAGCTATTAGTTACCAGTTGTAATGGGTAGCCTTTCTCTAGAAATCTTGACTTGAGTGTTTGGGATTGTTCATCATACTTGTCTATAGAGGAGCAATTGCGTCTTATTCTACAAAACTGGCTGAAAGGGATATTTTTCTTCCAGTTTAGTAAGTGGTTGCTGCCAAAGTGTAAGAAATTGTTACAGTCAACTTGTTTAAAATAAGTTGCAGTACAAACATTGCCATCAATGTCCCATGTAAGGCTTAAATCCAAAAATTCTATTGTGGATTGCTGTATGTTGGAGGTGAAACCAATGCCCATATTGTTATTGTTAAGATGTAGTACAAATTCTTTTGCCTCAGCTAAGGAACCATCAAAAATAAACAAGAGATCATCTATGTACCGGCCATAGAACACCAGATTGCCCCACCAATTCGAGTCATAAATATACAGCTTTTCGAAATGGCCCATAAAGAGATTAGCAAAACTGGGGGCAAATCTGGTGCCCATGGCCGTACCTTTGATCTGCAAATAAAATTCATCTTGAAACTGAAAATAATTATGATGTAAAATAAAATCAATCAATGTGAGCAAAAATTCCTTTTGTGTTTTGGGCATATATATGTCTCCCTCTAAATATAAACTAGTGGTGAACAAACCTATCTCATGCGTGATGTTGGAATACAAAGATCCTACATCACAAGACACCCATAGGGTATTGGTATTCCTATTTAGTTTAATCCGGGATATCTTGTCCAATAGATCTTTAGTGTCTTTAATGTATGATGGTAGATTACACACATATCTCTGAAGATAAAAATCTACGTATTCCGACAATTTGTCCGTCAAGCTGTTAATGCCAGCAATAATCGGTCTACCTGGAGGCACTTTATCATCCTTATGTAGTTTTGGAAGATGGTAATAAAAAGGTATATCGGGATGATTTGGCATCAGATATCGTTTTTCTTTTTTGTTTAGAATACCAGAAGTGTGACCGTATTCCAGAATTTTTTCCAATTTTTTGGAAAATTCCAAGGTAGGATCAGATGTCAACTTTCTGTAGTATTCTTGATCCCAAAGGATGCGTTTGGCTTCCTTAAGGTAATCACAAAGATCTTGTAGAACAATCCCACCCCCCTTATCAGCCTGACGAATGACCAAATTGTCATTCAAAGTCAGGCTATATAATGCTCTTGCCTCATTAGGCCAGATTTTTTTATTTTTGGGGATGTGATTGGGGATTTTCTCCCAATCTTCCAATACCAGCTGTTGAAAAAGGTCGATGTAAGATACATCCTCTTTCGGGGGGGACCATGTAGAAGGGGGGTGGAGAGGAGTATGTAAATATTCCTCAAAAAGAGTTTCTGTGATTTGACTGGGATCACAATAGAGAAGATTGGATGATTCTCTTTCTCTTTGTGAATCTAAAGTAATAGGTATACCTGATATATTGCGGTTCTTCATCATTTTTAATGCAAAATATCTTTGCAGAGACAGTTTTCGTGTGTATCTATTCAAATCTACAAATAGATTGAAAAGATTATGTGTGCTGGGAGGACAATAGGATAAACCTCTACCTAGAATTCTAACTTCATCATCTGTGAGGATGTGTGAGGACAGATTGAAAATTCCACTTTTCAATTTTTGTAGTTGTGCTTTTTGGTGGGTTTTCCCTCTGCCTCGTTTTCCCCGTTTGGGTACGGTCTCTTTTTTTGGTTTGGTGCTTGTGGTGTTGGCCTCCTCCAAAGAGGTGCCAACTGGGGGGTCTCTAAAAAAACCCCACCGGACATGGAAGGTAAGTTGTCCCTATTTGCCACCTCTTCAGGTGCAGACTGATTGCCATCTATGTGACTTAGGGGCTGGTATCTATTATATATAGGTATATAGTTCGGGTTATCAGAATCCTGATGAGATAAATTCCTCCTATAGTCTCTATCACTATAGGGTGGTCTCTCATTCTGTGGTGTAAAGTTCCCAGAATTCCCAGAATTTCTATAATGGTTAGTATTATATCTGGGAGTCAACATACTCCCATTGTGGGTGTCAAATCTAGGAGTCGGCATGTTCCCATTGTAGTTGTTATAGGGCCTATTTCCTGTATCTTGGCCGTCATAACTTCTATGGGATTGGTCATAACCTCTATGGGATTGGTAATTATTATTATTCCATTGATATTGTCTAGGCCCATGGTATTGCCTATAATTCCTATTATTTCCATTATAATTATAATTGTTTCCCTGTTTGTTGTTGTTATTATTATTAGAATTTTTCACCATTGTCCACTCAGTGTTGGTCTGGGGTTTAGTTCTATTATACGTGTGGACTTCTCCTTTGGTGTAATCGTCATCATCACGTTTCATTTTTTTATTTTTATTAGCTATGATTTCTGTAGTGAAATCATCCACCCCTTTAATAGTCTGTGTATTTAATCTCACATAGTCCGGATGTTCTTTGAACCCTTCTAACTCTTTTTGCACAGAGTCAATTTCTATCCCAGTTTCATCAACTAGTTTTTGTCTGTGTGCAATGAGTAGATCTATCAATTTAAAGGCACATTCATCTAGAGTGGAAAACCATTTGGATAGTAACTCGGGATCATTCTTAAAAGAGCAATTCTTAAATAATCTAAGGCCTCTGGGTATCTGTTTTTTCTCTTTATATTTTTTAAGACAATCCAAATCCCACCAATGTCTATTCTCTATTTTTAATAAATCCTCTAATTTAGAAAATAGATTTTCAATACTAACTAATACTAGTGGGTCATTATTGGCGGAGGGACTGGAATTAGTATCATTACAATTGTGACTAAGTCTCTTCTGGGCTCTTTCAGTGGATGACAACATGTTGTATATAGGTCTGAAAAAGCTGCACCCCTATATAACACCAAAATACTAAGGAGTAGCAATATAAGAACAAAGGGAATAACCCAATAGGGGGCGCTACTAAGAACGGTGTATAATATATATGTAGGCCCACGTGACCATATATGGATGTTTCAGACAAACAATCAACAAAGTACTAAGATAACATAGATACAATGTAAGTGTGTGTATTCACAATATTATACCCAATCCTAGATCAGGATGATAGACAAATATACAAAGTCCAGGATAACCCAATCTAGTATAGGTATCTGTCTTCTATGGGACTGGAGGCAGCACTCGATCTTCACCCTCCAAAGGTTATAAATCTAAAATCAAACACAGGAAAGAGGCGCCGTATGTGTGAATCTGAAGAAGCCAACGACAAATATAAGACATGTGCAGGGTACTCACAATGTGAAAAGGCACTCCAATGTGCCTATAGGGGCAGGCTGGTATTCACAGCAAACCAGCTGGCTGAACCGGCTAACCAGGATACCCAAGGTAGAGGACTCTATGTCTTGATGGACTGTGTATACTGGATCCAGCAATGTGGGAACAGGAGCTAGGTGCAAACACAGGCACACCACTGTGTGAATCTGTAGGAGTACACAGGTAAATATGCAATCTGTGCAGGGTACTCACATTCTGTAGCGGCACTCAGTTGTGCCAGTAGAGGCAGGCTGGCTTTCTCAGCAACCCAGCTAGCTGTGTAGAGTATGAAGCAGGATACTAGGCAGCAATCAGGATTGGCAGGTAGCTCAGAAATGGACAATTGCAATGAGGATATATGATTAAAAGAAGGATTTTAATAAAAATTAAAAGCAATAAAATACATATATTCCTCATGCACAGTAAGTAAGTAGCATGCAACGCGTTTCTCGGTGTCAACCGTTTCCTCAGGCATGTGTTCTAACTCTACATAAACATCTTATAAAGGCCTGAGCTACCTGTATTGCCCCCCCTTCATGACAAAAGAAACCAATCACAAAGGCCCTTTGTTTAATTGCCCATTAGTTGATACACCTGCACACTTCTCATACCAAACCCTAATATGCTTGCAGGGCTTGTACATGTGTTGTATTAAATGGGGGAGGAAAACCTAACTAAATGTCTTTTTGAAAAAAGTGCCCCAGTTGAGGATCATAATAACATTACTGAATGTTTAAAGAATAACATATATGCTCCCGGTATGTGGCCTTAAATAAATAACATACTCTCTGCGATTGACCTCATTCTATAACCATAAACCAAATATTCATACCTGTCTGCTGGTCTTTGGCGTAGTACCTAACAAATACACAAAATATCCAAATATCGAAATTTTTCTATATTAGATCTTCTGTATTTCACTGTGGATCACTAATCGCCTAATACACACAATTTTGTCAAAAACAAATGACCGCCACCCAGATCGTAAAAAGTAAACAATCCTCTGTGATTGTTTGGCGTCTGACGTCAACGCCAATGATAGGCTGATAGGTTCCAACTTTCTAACCAATCCTAAATGAGAACCGCTACACACCCCCACTGGAGCGTGTCCGCGAATCTTCAAACTCCTAACAAATGGAAAAAAGGCTCTCTCATTGAAGTCCTCGGTGCCCACAGCCCTCTGTAAACATTACCAGCACCGGCTCTGGTACCGATCAGTGTCGCAAGCTAGATCCAGCTCCCGCATATGGGCCGATTTAGGGGAAACTTCTCCCAGCTCAGGTCCATCAGCGGCAAGACTCACCTCCTCACTACGTCACTCAGCTGTCAGCAACATCCTCCGTAAATACTCCCACAACTGGGTACACTCGCTCCTATGGCTAAGCGATACTAGTGCCAGCAGCTATTCCTGTTGTTTAGCCTATGATGCAGCAAGGTATCTAATGGGTGACATTGTATATATGGCAAGAAAAGTTGAAAAGATTATCGCCACTATATGATCCAAAATGAATCTCTACCTAGTGCCCCAATATAAAACCCAAAACAAAAACGAGACAAACTGACCCTCTACATGGTCATAACCACCATGCTTGGTGGTCCATACCTAAACTAGGTGTGCTCTCCGCACACTAATATTTATAACAAGTGTAACAAGTAAACGTGCTAATTTTTTTAGAGTCCAATACACTCACTGGTCTATATTGTATTAACAACATTTTCTCTTTATAAAATACTGTATGTCAGAAAATGATTTACATATTGTAACCCTTGATTGATAAGGTACAATGACCTACCAAACCCCTTATATACCACACTATCAACCCTGCCAGTGCTATGCATTAGAGTTATACTAAGAAGGTCATTAGTTATAAACCACTATGTGCATATGACCATGATAAAAAGTGCTTCACATATTGTGACCCTTATTTATTAATATATATAATAATAATATCATACCATTCTCCTCATACTCAAATACTTCTAACCTTACTGGTGCCATAAATAACTAAATGGTCCTAAATCCCTACCGAAAATAATCATGTGAATAATGGACAAGTGATAATAAATTAACCCAAACTTTTATCCTATCTCATTTAACATAATACATATGTAAAATCAATCAGTGAAGGTTCCTGGTCATGATATACCATTAAGCGTGATATATATACAATCATAAACAATTATAGTGATGGTGATGACTAATGTTGTGCGTGATGTATATACTAAATCAAAAATGGTCTGTGTATATAAGAACTTCTCAAATGGGAATGTGTTGGAATCTTTGTGTGATGTAATTTTGTTGCGTAATCTCCATATAGTGGTATATGTGTATAGTGATATCCCTATGTACCTGAAAGAACAATTAGCTCTAGGTGTGTGTATATAGAGAAATGGGCAGATGTCAACATAGGATTAAACTCCGGTTCACAAAAAAGTGCACAAAATCATACAAAGCTTGCAGTGTCTATCACTTCATTGAGACCTGATGGAAACAACGTTTTGAACCTATAGATCCAATAGGTCTCTCTTTGTCGGAGTCGTGAGAACCTGTTATATCTGCGACTAGGTGGAATACTTTCTAAGGGGGTAATTTTAAATCTACATCTCCCTGCAGTGTGTTCCTGGCAAACATGTCTAGGTACACTGTGTTTCATAGATTTGTTTTTAATGTTTCTTAGATGTTCGCTCCACCTGATTCTTATTTTCCTTGCAGTGATAGACACTGCAAGCTTTGTATGATTTTGTGCACTTTTTTGTGAACCGGAGTTTAATCCTATGTTGACATCTGCCCATTTCTCTATATACACACACCTAGAGCTAATTGTTCTTTCAGGTACATAGGGATATCACTATACACATATACCACTATATGGAGATTACGCAACAAAATTACATCACACAAAGATTCCAACACATTCCCATTTGAGAAGTTCTTATATACACAGACCATTTTTGATTTAGTATATACATCACGCACAACATTAGTCATCACCATCACTATAATTGTTTATGATTGTATATATATCACGCTTAATGGTATATCATGACCAGGAACCTTCACTGATTGATTTTACATATGTATTATGTTAAATGAGATAGGATAAAAGTTTGGGTTAATTTATTATCACTTGTCCATTATTCACATGATTATTTTCGGTAGGGATTTAGGACCATTTAGTTATTTATGGCACCAGTAAGGTTAGAAGTATTTGAGTATGAGGAGAATGGTATGATATTATTATTATATATATTAATAAATAAGGGTCACAATATGTGAAGCACTTTTTATCATGGTCATATGCACATAGTGGTTTATAACTAATGACCTTCTAAGTATAACTCTAATGCATAGCACTGGCAGGGTTGATAGTGTAGTATATAAGGGGTTTGGTAGGTCATTGTACCTTATCAATCAAGGGTTACAATATGTAAATCATTTTCTGACATACAGTATTTTATAAAGAGAAAATGTTGTTAATACAATATAGACCAGTGAGTGTATTGGACTCTAAAAAAATTAGCACGTTTACTTGTTACACTTGTTATAAATATTAGTGTGCGGAGAGCACACCTAGTTTAGGTATGGACCACCAAGCATGGTGGTTATGACCATGTAGAGGGTCAGTTTGTCTCGTTTTTGTTTTGGGTTTTATATTGGGGCACTAGGTAGAGATTCATTTTGGATCATATAGTGGCGATAATCTTTTCAACTTTTCTTGCCATATATACAATGTCACCCATTAGATACCTTGCTGCATCATAGGCTAAACAACAGGAATAGCTGCTGGCACTAGTATCGCTTAGCCATAGGAGCGAGTGTACCCAGTTGTGGGAGTATTTACGGAGGATGTTGCTGACAGCTGAGTGACGTAGTGAGGAGGTGAGTCTTGCCGCTGATGGACCTGAGCTGGGAGAAGTTTCCCCTAAATCGGCCCATATGCGGGAGCTGGATCTAGCTTGCGACACTGATCGGTACCAGAGCCGGTGCTGGTAATGTTTACAGAGGGCTGTGGGCACCGAGGACTTCAATGAGAGAGCCTTTTTTCCATTTGTTAGGAGTTTGAAGATTCGCGGACACGCTCCAGTGGGGGTGTGTAGCGGTTCTCATTTAGGATTGGTTAGAAAGTTGGAACCTATCAGCCTATCATTGGCGTTGACGTCAGACGCCAAACAATCACAGAGGATTGTTTACTTTTTACGATCTGGGTGGCGGTCATTTGTTTTTGACAAAATTGTGTGTATTAGGCGATTAGTGATCCACAGTGAAATACAGAAGATCTAATATAGAAAAATTTCGATATTTGGATATTTTGTGTATTTGTTAGGTACTACGCCAAAGACCAGCAGACAGGTATGAATATTTGGTTTATGGTTATAGAATGAGGTCAATCGCAGAGAGTATGTTATTTATTTAAGGCCACATACCGGGAGCATATATGTTATTCTTTAAACATTCAGTAATGTTATTATGATCCTCAACTGGGGCACTTTTTTCAAAAAGACATTTAGTTAGGTTTTCCTCCCCCATTTAATACAACACATGTACAAGCCCTGCAAGCATATTAGGGTTTGGTATGAGAAGTGTGCAGGTGTATCAACTAATGGGCAATTAAACAAAGGGCCTTTGTGATTGGTTTCTTTTGTCATGAAGGGGGGGCAATACAGGTAGCTCAGGCCTTTATAAGATGTTTATGTAGAGTTAGAACACATGCCTGAGGAAACGGTTGACACCGAGAAACGCGTTGCATTTTTTATTAAAATCCTTCTTTTAATCATATATCCTCATTGCAATTGTCCATTTCTGAGCTACCTGCCAATCCTGATTGCTGCCTAGTATCCTGCTTCATACTCTACACAGCTAGCTGGGTTGCTGAGAAAGCCAGCCTGCCTCTACTGGCACAACTGAGTGCCACTACAGAATGTGAGTACCCTGCACAGATTGCATATTTACCTGTGTACTCCTACAGATTCACACAGTGGTGTGCCTGTGTTTGCACCTAGCTCCTGTTCCCACATTGCTGGATCCAGTATACACAGTCCATCAAGACATAGAGTCCTCTACCTTGGGTATCCTGGTTAGCCGGTTCAGCCAGCTGGTTTGCTGTGAATACCAGCCTGCCCCTATAGGCACATTGGAGTGCCTTTTCACATTGTGAGTACCCTGCACATGTCTTATATTTGTCGTTGGCTTCTTCAGATTCACACATACGGCGCCTCTTTCCTGTGTTTGATTTTAGATTGAAGAAGATGAAAGATGGAAAAAGAGGACTGCAGCCATGAAGATAAAGAGAACATCCCCTGGAGGACCGCCGCCATGAAAGAAAGCGTCCCCATAAGTATTATATATATATTTTAAAATGCAGTTATTTTTGCTTGTTCATTTTATTATTTTAAATGTAAATATGTAATTTAAATGATGCATTTCCATTTAAAATAATAAAATGAACAAGCAAAAATAACTACATTTTAAATTATATACAATAATTTGCCTTACACATGACATTGCATTTTATTTTAACTCTTTTCCAAGATGGATTAAGAGTGTGCACATGTGTAACAAAGATTATTGCAAATACTTCTGCAATATAGTACTCAAGGCATGTGCACACTCCTGAAACCACATAGAAATGATTTTAAGGAAAGGTAAGACTAGATGTATATTTTAAACTATAGACATTGAAATAATTCAAATATGCATCATAAAAGAAAGTTGTAAACTTTTAAAAACTGTTTGCTCAATCTGAATAAAAGTTTATTTATAAAATCAATGTCCCTTTAAAATTTTAAAAATGGTTTAAACATTATTTTTCCCTCTAGCAATATTAATTCCTGATTGTTACATTGTCTAATAATATATTCCTTTTCCTTGTCAACAGTGTGAACCTATTGGATTCAAAGATATACTTGATTACTGGGTTGTACGTTACCTGTGACAGCAGGGATGGATGGTAAAACATTTGGACTCTCCAAAGGAAGAAAAGGCAAAGGCAATGGCATATTGCCAGTTCCCTCTATCACATGTACAAAGTCCCCAATCTAAAAAAAATATATAAATATAAATATTAAGAAAAAGAGTAGCCAATAAGCAAAAATGTATTCGTTTTTTAAATTGTTTGCTTGCATATAACAGAAAATACTACTATAGGTATGTGCCTAATAATCTGGTATATTTTAATTTTTTACAACATCAGATATAAACTTCAGATGATAAATCAATAAGCACAGTAATAACCAACAACAGATATATTTCTTTTTAAACACAAGGATATATTTTAAAACATATATGAAAGCCTCTGGGTTCTGCAAGCCCCAGTGCATTATAACTTAATTCAAATCATATAGGACCAGAATAAAGATGGCAGACTATTTAGTTCTTTGCACACATGCAAACACTGCCAGAAGTAAACTTTTAATGAGCGCTGGCTAGCATGGGTATTACAATTTGAAAGTAGAATGTTTGCGTCCGATTGAAAGCCGACGCACGCTAACTTGAGGACTCCAGATATTGCAACCGCACAACACACAAAAAACCTGGCACTCACTAACAGGCACGCACTAATATTTAAAAGCAAAAATGGGAGTCAGTTGCATTTGGCACTGTGGTGAAATGTTATCACTGGAATATTCACCTAGCTGTTATTAAAATCCCTTCCCCCAGATACACCTTTCTCTCTGAACTAAAGACACTCCCAATAGCCTTTGACTGGCATTTGATAAACCACTCCCTATTGAATTGGGGTATAACACTGGAACACTCTCTATCTTTCCCCTTTTCCCTTTTTCTTATCTTACTTATCCTGGAAAGATGGCTGATGGTGGACACCTTGGAGAATGTGGCTAAGTATATTCCTATGATTATTTTAGCAGTATTGGACAAATTAGGGTTATTGTAGTAGAGTTGCATTCAATATTGTACTGTTTTGCTGTAAAATAGTTGTGTATATGTATATACCTGTAAATATTTCTCTTATTATTAACATATATTGATTCCTAAATAAACTGTTTGGAAATAATGGAGACCCTCTAATGGAGTTTATTTCACAACTTACTTGTATTGGTTTTAGTGGTTTCACCATAGATTAGCCTTATATTTAGTAGAAAGTAAAGATATTTTAAATTAATTAATAACCACAGGCACCAAACAGTTTAAGCCCAGAACCACGTCAAGTTCCCCTGGACCCTAAACCCAGAGGAGTCCTGCTGGTGAGTGCCAGGTTTTCTGTGTTTTGTGTTGATAATTTTTTAAGTTTCCCTTTGGACCTGTCACCCAGGCTGCTCAGGGGTTAACTGCCTAATTTGTCGGGAACTCTACAGCTGTCTGTAAGTATTCAGGGCTGTGAGGTCACAGTGACTTAGGATGTGTACCCTGTCTAGTCTTAGAGTGTGTGGTCCATTTCTGTGATTTTATATATTGCGCTTCACAGATATTGAATGTTTTACAAATTGAACATTTGTGACAAGTTTGTGTTGAGCAAGTCTATCAGCACAATTTTTCCAACATGTATATATATATATATACATACAGTGGGGCAAAAAAGTATTTAGTCAGACACCAATTGTGCAAGTTCTCCCACTTAAGAAGATGAGAGAGGCCTGTAATTTTCATCATAGGTATACCTCAACTATGAGAGACAAAATGTGGAAACAAATCCAGGCAATCACATTGTCTGATTTGGAAAGAATTTATTTGCATATTATGGTGGAAAATAAGTTTTTGGTCACCTACAAACAAGCAACATTTCTGGCTCTCACAGACCTGTATCTTCTTCTTTAAGAGGCTCCTCTGTCCTCCACACATTACCTGTATTATTGGCACCTGTTTGAACTTGTTATCAGTATAAAAGACACCTGTCCACAATCTCAAACAGTCACACTCCAAACTCCACTATGGTGAAGACCAAAGAGCTGTCGAAGGACACCAGAAACAAAATTGTAGACCTGCACCAGGCTGGGAAGACTGAATCTGCAATAGGCAAGCAGTTTGGTGTGAAGAAATCAACTGTGGGAGCAATAATTAGAAAATGGAAGACATACAAGACCACTGATAATCTCCCTCGATCTGGGGCTCCACGCAAAATCTCACCCCGTGGGGTCAAAATGATCACAAGAATGGTGAGCAAACATCCCAGAACCACACGGGGGGACCTAGTGAATGACCTGCAGAGAGCTGGGACCAACGTAACAAAGGCTACCATCAGTAACACACTATGCCGCCAGGGATCCTGCAGTGCCAGACGTGTCCCCCTGCTTAAGCCAGTACATGTCCGGGCCCGTCTGAAGTATGCTAGAGAGCATTTGGATGATCCAGCAGAGGATTGGGAGAATTTCATATTGTCAGATGAAACCAAAGTAGAACTGTTTGGTAGAAACACAACTCGTTGTTGCAACCAAAGAACACCATTCCTACTGTGAAGCATAGGGGTGGCAAAATCATGCTTTGGGGCTGTTTCTCTGCAAAGGGAACAGGATGACTGATCCGTGTACATGAAAGAATGAATGGGGCCATGTATCGTGAGATTTTGAGTGCAAACCTCCTTCCTTCCATCAGCAAGGGCATTGAAGATGAAACGTGGCTGGGTCTTTCAGCATGACAATGATCCCAAACACACCACTCGGGCAACGAAGGAGTGGCTTCGTAAGAAGCATTTCAAGGTCCTGGAGTGGCCTACCCAGTCTCCAGATCTCAACCCCATATAAAACCTTTGGAGGGAGTTGAAAGTCTGCGTTGCCCAGCGCCAGCCCCAAAACATCACTGCTCTAGAGGAGATCTGCATGCAGGAATGGGCCAACATACCAGCAACAGTGTGTGGCGACCTTGTGAAGGCTTGCAGAAAATGTTTGACCTCTGTCATTGCCAACAAAGGATATATAACAAAGTATTGAGATGAACTTTTGATATTGACCAAATACTTATTTTCCACCATAATTTGCAAATAAATTCTTTCCAAATCAGACAATGTGATTGTCTGGATTTGTTTCCACATTTTGTCTCTCATAGTTGAGGTATACCTATGATGAAAATTACAGGCCTCTCTCATCTTCTTAAGTGGGAGAACTTGAACAATTGGTGGCTGACTAAATACTTTTTTGCCCCACTGTATATATATATATATATATATATATATATATATATATCTATATATATATATATATATATATATATAGTATATATATATATATATACATCTAAACACATAAATACACATGAATACACATATATACACAGTTATATATACACACTGCCAGCAAAAAGATTATGACTCACAGAAGACTCAGATGATGGTTAGCATTTTTTTTAGAAATAAAGCATTTTTTTAATTAAGGTATGTACATTGTTTCTTAGGCATAATGCTATTGAACACTTAATAGACTATAGGATAGTGTAAATGTAAATATAAATTTTATATGCACTGGGAAAAAAAAAAAAAAAAACTAGTGTGATTCAGTTTATTGCTATATTCACTTTAAAGCGGTGGTATGGAACCAAACATTCAATATCTCAAAGGTATGCCTATATATATAACCCTTATAAATTTTTAAATATATTTATATGAATATTTGCATTAGATAGTGTATATATGAGTGTAACAATTTATTTTAATGTATTTATGTTGTGTTTGGTGCAACTTTTTATTTAGCCCTAACCTTTTAAGCAAGGACTTTTTTTTTTAAGCAAAGACTTATTTTGCGCACATGCAGTCACGTTTAATTTGAACTTGTTATATAAGCGCAATATAATGTTAGAGCACCACTTGTAATCTAGCACATAATGTGTTACTAAAAATGTTGAATTAGGTAAATTAGGTAAGCTAAGACATAAAAAATGGAGCTGCTTGTTTTGTATTTTTTTTTTTAATGTGTGATTTTGTAAGTTTGATTCCTTGCAAAAAGCGCAATTCCCAACATTCTGAACCTTGTTTTTAATACAAGACCCACTGTATATTCCTTAAGGTTCAAATCCACGCATTATGGCAAAGTTAACTAGATCATCTGGGGCTTCTCCCGAACCCACACAAACTACAAATAAACACACACACTAATGCTGGAGTTAAGACCATCAAGGTCACATTTATTTATAAACAAAAGTTTAAGGCATGGAACAGTAAACTTTTTGGAAGCAAATAATTTTACAAACAGGAAGGTGACAACTGAGTTCCTAAAATGTGATAGCAGGTCAGCGTCTTAAATTTTGGTTAATTCTATGACGCTCCTGCCAAGCTTCACACACAGAAATTATTAATTGTAGACATCCTCTGGAGCCTAGGTAAGCAAATTCATGATCCAACCTGAAGTTACATGCCCCTCCCATAAGGGGGGCCCACTAAATCCAGGTCCTGGAATAAAAATGCTACGTCCATTAGGTAACCCTACAATATATGTAGGTGCTGGTATAAAATATTGGGCCCTGACACCACCCACTAGGATAAACTCCATCCCAGTAAAGAACAAGGTAACAGTAGCCATTTGACATGCCAATGCCAAGGGGAGAAAATTACAAGAGAGCTAGCACATGCTCATTCCACGAGAAACTAAAGCAAGATTTCTCAGCTCCACTGCCCAAAAATGCTGCAAAAGAAAAAAAAAAAAAAAAAAAGCAGATAAGGGAATGGGAGGAAGGAAAAAAGCAGATCTGACCACCAACCATAATGCAACAAAGTTGCTATCTTTCCCTTAGTACAATATGGCCCTTGCATTACAAGTTGGGTTAACCCTTAAGGCGCTATGGTCTAATACTCCCTGTGCTTACTGTATCTAAAAAACTGGCATATTTGCATATAACTATTGCTGGTCTTACACACTCTATACCTATTCTGCTGATTACACCTATCTGTATATGAACTTGGGCTATACTTCCTGTATCAGATCTGCTGAATGTATTGGAACAGTGGCAATTACATGCTTTCTCATTACAATGGCCATACTTCCCATATCTGTATGCAAGCTTCACTAGCATGTATCTGTCCACTTGCCATTCTGTAACTTGGCTATAGCAATTGTCTGGACCAGAACTCTACTGGACCTCAACCTTAAATACATCTCACCCAACCCCTGGCCTGTTTTTGGCCTTCACCAATCTGCTTTTCGGTCAGTCCAGTCTCCAGCCTGATGTTTCTTCAAATGACTCCTCTTACCTAGCTACTGCTGCTTGTGGACTTATCATGCAACTATCCACCATTGAAACACTAAAATGCACTCACACACATACACACATATACATAAACGTAAAACTAGGCCTGATACCTTAATGCATATCATTATTGTGTTTCATTCAATGTATTAAAAGAAAACAAAAATCTAGTTGCTTGTTATCTTTTTGTGAATGTTTTTTTTTACCTGTGACATGCCTGGGATGAGCCAAGGAAATTATCTTCCAAATTAAAAACTTTACTCAAAGAAAATGGCAAAGTACTTCAGTATTGTTGCAAATACTAAGTTGAACATTTGTTCAATATCTCATAAACATATATTTTAGATAAAAGCTTGCAACATGATTTAAATAACAAAAAATGCATTTAACAAAGTAATAATTAAGCTTCTGTTTCTTTGAACAATTTGTGGTCGCAAAGCCCTGCTTTTTGATATATTAATATTCCACATGCTACATATCAGCTGTGAACAGAATATAGAAATTAACTTCAACAACAGATGTTTGCAACAAAATAATTTGGAAAAAAAAGAATAGCTAAAAAAGAAAAACTTAGTTGCACAACCAGTCCACAAATTTATAGATTACAAGTTAAGTGCAAAAATACAAACGTTGCAGAGCATAAAAACTGCATTTTTCCTCTAGTATTACAAGCCAATGCTTAATATTTATTATGAAAGCATATGTATTATTGTGTGTGCTACAATAATCATTTTGGATAGAATACCCATTTTACCAGGTTAATTTTCTTCAGGTAATAGAATTATATTAGGGCACGCACTTAAATTTTTCTTGTTGAGTAACGCAAATGTGCAAAGCTGCTCTAAAGAAAAACTTCCTTTCAGGGGCGCGATTACATATGCGGCGTCACCTGCAAAAATCCTATTGGCTGATTTGAATTAGTCAATAGGATTTCAGTAGCTCTAATCCTATTGGCTGATTTAAATTTTCAGACAATAAGAATGCAAAGTAATATTGAACAGCTGAGAACCGCCTGGGAAAACAGGATAGGCCATAACATTGCAGACGAATATGTAGAGCAAAGCTTTGTAAAGGTGAGGAAGGCTTCTCTCTCAAACAAAATTAGGGAATCCCACACTAAACTAGTTCACAACGCATACATAACACCCAAAATGTTCCATAAGTGGAAGACAGATGCAATGGGAATATGCCCGAAATGCTCGAACCCTAACCCAGACATACTACACATGATATGGAACTGCCCGCAGTTAACAAAATTTTGGGCCATGGCACAGAGGTGGTTGGAAAAGTGTACAGGGGACAAAATCCAGTTGTCAGACGAAATGGTGATTTTCCTACACGCTCAGACAAAGACTAGCCAGCACACAGAGTTCATACACAACGTAATACTACACGCAAGAAAACTCATCCTAAAGCAATGGATGATGCAGGCACCCCCAACCTTCACACAACTCAAGGAAATAGTAAGAAAGCAAATGATATATGAACAACTTGACACTCAGGGGGACATTACACGCAGAACGAAAAAATTTGTAACCAAATGGGAAACCTTTATTCACACGCTAGACCTAGCGCATCAGAAACAGATTATTTACCCATTCAAAGATGCTGAGTTTATATTGAATGCCCAACTACACGGGAAATGGAACTTATTTACGTAGCGGCTCAGACATGATAACAATTGCTTGAGGTGTTACAGGGCTCAGGGCACTGGGAACCCTGGGGTGGCGCCTGGGGTTGAGACAGAGAATAGGCAAGCTCTGGGAGAGGAGAGGATAATTGATTCCTTTGACACATGCATGTTGCATCATACTGGTATGTTTACGTTGCAGAATTCAATAGATATGTGTCTTCTACTGTTTCTTTCAGTAAGGGAGATGAACTGGAGATTAGGAGAAGGGGTTATGTTATGAAGGAGGGTGGATAGGTGGAAAATTAAAATTAATGGTGCCACTGCAGTGATTTTGTTTGACAAGTATTGTACTCAGAATGATATGTTATGTAAATCACATTGTTTGTTACTGTATGTGGTACTGGAAAAATAAAGTATTTAAAAAAAAAAAAAAAAAAAAAAGAATGCAAAGTACCCCATATTTAAACAGGTACTTTGCATTCCATCTTCAGTGTGCGGCGATGATCGTATGAAGAGGATCTCCACGCTCGATGGCTTCGCGGTCCCGGGTCTTCTGTTCCGTTGTCACCTCCGCTCCACACCAACTTGGTCCTGGATGAAGATAGAAGAGGTCGCCCCAGGCTGGAAGAAGATATATCGGCACCTCCAAGAAGACTTCACCGCCTGGAAGAAGACCTTCTCCACCAGATTTCAGGAACGGTAAGTACCTATTTGGGGGTTAGATTTAGGATTTGGTATAATTTTTTTTTTTTTTTTAGATTAGGGTTTTAATGGGCATGAATGGCGGGTTAGGGGTTAATACATATATTAAATAGATCACAATGTGGGTGAATGGCAGATTTGGGGTAAATACATATATTAGGTATATCGCAATGTGGGTGAATGGCGAATTAGGGGTTAATACATATATTAGGTAGATTGCAATGTGGGTGAATGGCGGATTGGGGTTAATACATATATTAGGAAGATCGCAATGTGGGTGAATTGCGGGTTAGAGGTTAATACATTTATTAGGTATATTGCATTGTGTGGGGCTGGCGGTTTAGGGGTTAATACTTTTATTATAACTTGAAATGTGGGGATTGCGGATATAGGGGTTTTGACGTGTCGGTTTTTTTTTTGGGAGGCGGGTTAGACTTTTATGGGCGATTTAACATTTTTAAAAAATTTTTAGGAGCCGGCAGTTTCTAAACTGCCGTGTCACTGGCAACTCCAGAAATGTGTATTTCCCCACATTTCTGGACATCGCTAGTTTATCTGACTTATGGTAGTTTATGAACTGCCGACGAGGTTTATTGGATTCCCCGATGTGCAAGGTGAATTTACGGGCGACGCAGATTTCAGCAGTTGCGCTGAAGCCTGCGCCCTATATGTAATCTCGCCCCTGGTGCTTGATTTTTTCATTCATTTATTTCCTTTATTGTTTTCATGTTAGTTTATTTGAACATATTACACTTAATAAACATAATTATTATTATTATTATTATTATTATTATTATTATTATTATTATCAACAGATTCTGCAGCAGGTAACATTTATAAGAGGCAGATGAATGGGTAGAGGGCTATATCTGTGAGTTGCCAAATACTGTAGATCATCTTACATGAAGGTGATTGACAGGACAGCTGGAATCATGAGCTTACATTTTAAGAGGGTGCAAGGGAAAAACAAGATAAATTCTATAGATTTGTTACACTAGAAAAAATTTCGCCACTGAAAAGCAGGCAAGATTGATATAGATGAAAAGGCATAGTTAAAATGGAGGACAGTTCTTTAAATATTAGAAGCCCATGGCAATGATTCCCCATTAATATACAAGTTACTCCTATGGAACCCCAGTAAACTCCCACATAACGCCTATATATTTTTGTCATGTGTGCGATCGACTTTGTTAATAAAGACAAAAAACACTTCCCATTAAAACTATAGGAGCTGGGGGATTGTATAGTATAAAGTTAGAATATGTATGTAAACTGTAAACGTGTTTGTACTAATCTTCTATCGTGTCCATAGTCATGTATTTTTACTTATTTTAAGATTGCGATTAAGCATTCTCAAAATTCATATTTACATTATATTGAGAATGCCTGTTTGCGATTGCAATATTCATATTTAACAATATTGTGATCGCGTGTGTTTTCATATTTTACAATATTGCGATCATGATATTGCCTTTCCATATTTCACAATATTGCAATTACATTTTTGCGTTAGTAATATTTAAATTTCAGAATATTGCAATCGCTAATGCACAATCATGTTTCACTTATAATATTGCGATTGCACTGTAGCAAACGTGTTCTCTAATATTATATATCTATAGATACAGATATATATTAATATAGATCAATACTGCGATCTCCCTGTAGCAAACGTGTTCTATAATAATATATAGATATAGGTATATAGATCTATATTAATATTAATACAGAACATGTTTGCTACAGTGCAATTGCAATATTACAAGTAAAACAGGATTGCACAATCTCAATATTATGAAATATGAATATTACAAATGCGATCACAATATTGTGAAATATGGGAATGCTAAATCTTGGGCACAATATTGTGAAATATAAATATTGCAATAAATATCTCAATATTATGTAGATATGAATATTGAGACTGTGCAATCACAATCTTAAAATAAGTACAAATACATGCCTAAGGACACAATAGAATATTAGTACAATCATATTTACAGTTTACATATATATTCTAACATTATACTATTCAATACATATACAATAAACAATGTATATACATATATCATATTAAAACAATCCCCCACCTATAAGTGTTGAGGAATAGAATGAAAATAGGTGTGAGGGCAGTAATAAGAGCAAATATCAGGGGATGGGATCAAGGGGACACACACATACACACACACACATACACATATACACACACACACACACATACACACACACACACACACACACACCCTTGAACCTTTTCTTTCCACTATATCCCCAAGCATTTATCCTATTTCTATAACCCTTTGCCAAAAACTAAAACTTTTTTTTATCATTAAACCTTTTTTTACAATTTATTAATCCCTAAAGTTCTATTAAATGGGCATAGCATTTTAAGGTGTAATTGAAAGCAGAATACCCAGAGATAATACTTAATACCAGATTTGACAAAATGTGAAAAGAGAAAGCGATATTTTGGATTGTGCGTTAAAACTTAATGAATGTGACATGCCCTTGTGAGGGGAGGAGGAGCCTGTGCACAAGCAGCAGATTCTGCTTCCCTGCAGCTTTCCTAAGTGGCGGGTATTCGCGCCAGGAATTCCTGCTACCTAGCAGGGAGAAAATTAGCTGCAGTCACCCTTGCTGAACTTAAATCTGGTGACTTCCCCCATAGCGTAAATAAACACTACGCTAAAAAGAACTTTATACCCGGAGCCTGGAATAGAAGGTGGATCCCCCAGGCTTCCTTTATGGTTTAAAACCTTCAGAAAGATCCCCCTTTTCTCAGACCGGACCTTGTGAGGGTTAATGATCTAACACCCTCCCTCCACCCGTTGCTTATAAACAACTGCCAGGTGCTCGACACTCACCCCTTCTACACAGTGTGAAAGTACTTTGCACGCCAGCGGGTTTAGTGGATAAACGCTGCCTGCTTGTACCTTGGGTCTACGCTCCCCACCCACCGGTGCTGCAAGTGGGGAGCTGCTTGACTTAGCCTTTTGTGGAGAATCGCGGACCCGGAGTACCTTTTCCTTTGGGATGAGCTGTCTCCCCACCATTGATGCGAGGAGGAATTGATATCCCTGGTCGCTGCTACACCTTGCAGGTGGGCGCTGTCTGCCCGCATTCCAGGATTGCGCTCCCCGTGGACTGACTCTGCCTGCCCAGTCCTTGGGCTTGTGATCCCCGCCCACCGATGCTGCGAGTGGGGAGTTGTTTGTTTCTGGCTCTTGCTGAGGATCGCTGTCCCGGATTGCCCTTTTCGCTTAGCTCTTTTGCCTCCCCGCTGGTGCCGAGAGGAGGTTCAGCTGCTGAAGTTTGTGGCCCTGGGAGAGAGGGACAAATTGGAACTTTGACTGTCTGGCGGAGAAAAGAGGTCAGAAGTCTCGGTTACAAAACGCCAAACAGAGGAAACTTCAAAGGAGACCCTGCCGTGAAAGAACTCTCTGTCTCTTACATCAATCCTTGATAGGAAAGATCCGCTACCTGAATGATCACCATGTCAAAGGGGTGAGTGTGGGCCATCGGCTCAAAATTTACTTGGTGGGGAAGAGAAGATTGATAGAAAAATAAATTAAAAACATAAGAGGCATAACAGTTAAAGAACCAAACAAGCCTGAAGATAGGTATAAACTCCCCTGAGGGATAATTTACCTGCAACCTATTTGTCAAATATTGAAGGGGAATCTTCAATTATATAAATATATGGAGAATAGGGGGGAAAAAGTGGAAACCCCAATGAGATAAAGGGGAAGAGAGAAGAGGGCAAGCTTAAGAAGAAGAAGACGTGTAAAAGCACTCCCAGAGATACTCTGAGAACCCAATAAACTTTACAAGTTTACATGAACTAACTTGAATTACTCTCTCAGGCAACTGGACTTATCTCCCCCTATATATATATTAGGGCAAACATTATATTCTCAATGCTCAATATTTGTGGTACACATATTGCCTATGTCCTCTTATGAATGTTTAATGCTTGCTGTGTTATTTTTCACTCCCTGTAAAATTATCTCTCTATGAGGACTATTAACTAAACTCTTAAAGGGCTAGCAGAGGACTCGAAAGCAAATAATATAATAGTCCTGTCTATAGATTAAAGGGCATTTCCTTAGGATTGCTGGTCTAAACACTGCGATGTGAGATGAGTGCCCCAAAAAAGGGAGAAGGAAGGAAGGGAAAAAGGGAAGAAAAAGGGTAATAATAATCTGGTTTAAAGGGAAGAAAAAAGGAAAAAGATAAGATCTTTTTCTAATTTTGTTACTCCTAAACAAGTTAAGAACCAATTGATAGAAACATATAAAAGCAAGAAAATATAGACTTATTCAAAGGGGAAATTCCCCAACTAATTAAAGCTTCTGATGTGGAAGGGGAACTAACATATGGAATCTGTATCATTTGTCTCCAGATTTAGTGAGTCCATAGAATTAATGGTATACATAGAGATAGGTATATATAGTGACATACACATAACCACAAAATAGTATATTGTATAACTGGGAGTAAAAAACTCTTTCCTCTGAACGATCTTTATAGATTTAAATTGACTCATCAGGGAAGATTCATAGTTGATAGATAAAATCTATCAAATATCAAAGATACCCTGAAACTTAAAAAGAGTCTCATTATTTGTGGTTCATGTATTGTCTATGCCCTCTCATAAATGCTTAATGCTAGCTGTGTTATTCCTCACCCATTGTAAAACCATCTTTTCTGAGGAAATTTAATTAAACATTTAAAGGGCTAGTAGAGGATCTGAAAGCAAGTAATTTAACAGCGTCACTTTTAGATTGAAGGGCACTTCCCTAGGATTGTTAGTTCAAATACTGCGGTGTGAGTTGAGTTCCCCAAAAGGGAAAAAAAGAGAAAGGTCAGGAAAGAAAGGAAGAAAAAAGACAATAACAACTTTTATTTAAAAAATATTTTTTGTTTAACTTTGATATTTTTAAGCAAGTGAAGAACCAATTAAAATAAGCTTATAACATCACGAAATTATAGATTTATTCAGAGGGGAAACCCTCTAATTATTCAAAGCTCCCTATAGCAGGAGAGAAATTAACGTGTGAAGTCTCTACCATTTGACCCCAGACTCAGTGAGATTGTGAGTAAAAAATTTCTGAGGGACCTCTATAGGTCTAAATTGAGTCATTAGGGAAGATTCAAAGACACCTTGAAACTCAAAAAGGGCTTATATAGCTTAAACGGTGGGGTTTTTATATTACCTACTCTAATCGCCATCCCCCGGTCTTTTCCTTAACTTAATCACCCCCGTCCTTTCCTCCCTTTTTTTTTTTTTTTTTTCTCTCCCTCGCCCTCACCACCACCTTTTTTTTTACGAGCACCATCCACGGCACACGTACCTTCCGTGTTTGATTTTTTTCCTTTCACACCCCCAGCACTCCCCTTCGCCATCTCACTTTTTTGAGCACTACCACTGGCACTAGGATCTCTCGTGTTTTATCTTTTTTCACTTCTCCAAACACATTCACCCCTTCTCACCCTCCCCTCTCCCCCCCACCCCCTATCCCTTTTCTCCCCCCCTCCTCACACTCACGTCACCCCAATCTTGGGGCTTATACACTATATACACAAGACACCGATTCTTTTTTTTTGTTTTTCTTGCACTTAATGGACAAATTCTTCACCCCTAAACACAATCCGGACATGGCGACCAAGAATAGGGAACGTAGGAATAAGACCCCTTCAGAAGCCTTACTTGAAAATATAAATGAAGGTACGCCCCCAAAAGCTCAAAAAAGCACAGTGTCACAAGATAACCAGGATCTGGTAGCTAGCATATTAGAAGCCATCTCTCCAAAATTAGACTGATTAAGAAGTGAAATTAAACAAGATCTAGCATCTCTCACATCAGAAATCAGACAATTTTCTACAAGACTACAGGAAGTTGAGCAGCGTGTCTCTGACATTGAAGACACGACAAACATTTACACACCTATGATAGAAAGTAATCAAAAGGAGATCAAGAAACTCCAAGCAAAAATAGATGACTTAGAGAATAGATCCAGGAGAAATAATCTTAGGATTATTGGAGTCCCTGATTCTCTTAGACAAGAAGATCTCATGAAATTTATGACTGAAACACTACCCACATTGCTAAAAATTACCCCAAAACAATCATCTTTCTCAATTGAAAGAGTTCATCGTCTAGGGAGAACTACAGATAACTCATTCAACACTAACAGACCTAGACCAATTATATCAAGGTTCTTAAATTTTCAAGATAAAGTGCTGTATTTACAGCACTTTCGAAAAAATCAACCAATTATGTATGAAGGTAATAAGATCCTCCTCTTCCAGGACTTCTCAATAGAGACCTCCAGGAAGAGGAGAGAATTTACTCCACTATGCGGGAAACTGATTAAAGAAGGATGGCAGGCAACTGTAGTCTACCCCGCTAAACTCAAGTTAAATTACAAGGAACAAATTAATTTTTTGGACTCCGTTGAGGAAGCAGTAAAAAAATTAAAAGATTATGGTTTTAAATATTAATAGTAATGACTTGACTCTATTATAATTAAAAATGCTTTGCTATTTCTTGAATAATGACTCACAAATAAGGTCTCTTTTTCTTTCTTCCCCTCTCTTTCCCCCTCCTCCCCCCCCCCCTCCTTCCCTTTTTTTTTTTCTTTTTATCTCTCTCTTTCCCTCCTCCCCAGCTCTCACTTTCTATTATATATTCAGGAATCTCCCGCAGGGCGCACTTCCTCTGCGGCGGTGCTAATCCTATTCTATCTCAAAGCTTGAAAACCTCTGCCCTTATTAGCATAGGAAGTACATGTTAAGAATTTTTTCATGGAACATAGGGGGCATAACCTCTCCGATCAAATGAAAAACCATTCTATCTTATTTACAGAAACTAAATTCCACTATAGCACTCCTTCAGGAGACACATTTAAACACAGAGGAATCTATAAAACTAAAATACTCCTGGATAGCTGAGGCTATGGTCGCTCCTTCGCCTGATAGGAAAAAAAGGAGTCGCTATTCTTATTGGGAAGAGGTTAGTTTATGAAAAATTGTTAACCATTATCGACCCGAATAGTAGATACTTGATTTTAAAAATAAAAACTCAGGGCTCAATATATACTATCTGTAATCTCTATGCTCCGAATATTATTGATTATCACTTCTGGGATACTCTCCAAGCACAACTTCTTCAGGTCAGTGAGGGCCAATTAATTATAGCAGGGGACTTCAATATGGCTCCATGTTTTTCCATGGATAGACATAGATATAGAGGAGAACTCAGAAAAACAAAAAAAGACAATCTAGAGATGAAGTTATTTAAAAATATACAACATACTTTAGCAGTAAGAGATATATGGAGGACACAAAACCGCCACATTAAGGCATACACCTGTCACTCGAGAGCCACTAAGAGTCTTTCGAGAATAGACCTGATGTTAATAAACGACCAATGCGTTCAAGCAGGATCAAAAGCCACCATCACAGAGATCTGTATTTCAGATCACGCCCCAATAGTGTTGGACATCCCAACCCAAAGGGAGCACTCTGGTGGTTCACGCTTCTTTTATCCAAAATATTTAAATAACAATATAAAATTTAGAGATTGGTTAAAAACTAGATTAGAGGGATTTTTTAGATTCAATGAAGGCTCGGCTTCAAACCCCGCAATCCTATGGGAGACAGCGAAAGCGGTTATAAGGGGAGAAATCATAGCATATATAGCCAAATCAAATCGAGAATCTAAGCAGAAGGAAAGTCAACTACTTGCTCTAGTGACCAATGCATACAATAGATACTTGAGTATTTCTAGTAAAGGTAATTGGAATGAATATATCAGAGCAAAAAAGGAACGCGATTCTTATCTTACCACGCAAACAGTACACTCTGAATTAAAATATCAATCTAATTTGTATAAATATGGGAACAAAGCTGGCGAAGGGGATACCTATGCCCCTTCGCCTATAGATAAAGTAGCGCAAGCAGGATTCTGGGATGACTTCCCTATTAAAAAAGGCAAGGAGGATTTTATAACTAACTTAAACGCTCCAATTATTGAACTAGAAGTACTGCAGTCAATATCTGAGATAAAGTTGGAAAAAACACCCGGCCCAGACGCAATCCCCAACAAGTTTTATAAAAACATGAATGAGCTGATCTCCCCTTATCTCACAACCCTGTTCAATTTTTTCTTCCAAGAAAATGCCCAGATTCCACCTAATTTTTTAGAATAACATACTATTTTTATCCTAAAACCTGGGAAGAACCCGCAAAAAAGAGAATCATACAGACCCATTGCATTGCTTAACTCTGATTATAAAATATTCACATCTATATTAGCCAGGAGGCTGCAAAAAGGTCTATCCGAGATCATCCATAATGATCAAGCTGGTTTTTTGAACAATCGCAGCTCAGCGGCTAAGATTAGACAACTTCTATTAATTGTTGAATATTTTAAAATTTCTGAAGATAATTTTCAAACCTCATATCCAGATGCAGCAGTAGTTGCAATAGATGCAGAAAAAGCTTTTGACAGTGTTGACCATAATCATATATTTGACACATTAACTAGGTTTGGTCTGTCAAACAATTTTCTTAATCTAGTTAAAAATATTTGTACACAAGCATCTACGAGTCTGATTATACATGGGCAAATTTCAGGTAAAATTAAGTTAGAAAAAGGCACTAGACAAGGATGCCCATTATCCCCTTTGCTCTTTGACCTAGCAATAGAGCCCCTAGCTATAAAAATAAGGCAAAAAATCGAGGGTATCTCAATTGGTAAGAAAGAGGCTAAAGTAGCCTTATATGCAGATGATCTGTTGGTATACATAGCAAACACTAACAAAAATATCCCCAAGTTGCTAAACGTAATTGAGTCCTTTGGCCTATTCTCTGGTTATAAGATGAACAGTACCAAATCAGAACTGATGTGGCTAAGGGTAAAAAATATCTCTCTTACTGATAATCCATTCAAAATAGTTTCCAAATCATTTAGATATCTCGGGATCATCATATCAGCAAACCCGCTGGAATGGTATATATTAAATTTTACTCCCATAATACAGCAAATATTACAACAAATGAGGAGCTGGCAAAATCTTCCTCTCTCAATAGCAGGTCGAATAGCACTGTTTAAAATGGTCTTACTACCTGAATTAGGATACCTATTTCAAAATTTACCCTGTATCTTAAAATCATATGATATTAGTTCAATACAGCCCTCCGTCATTTTATTTGGCAAGCTAAAAAACCTAGAATCTCCTTGAAGAGATTATCGCTTCCCAAACAAAAAGGTGGAATGGCCCTTCCGGATTTACATTTATACAATTTAGCTTTTTTGGGCCATATAGCGACAGATTGGATAGCTGGATCAAATCATTTCACGGATTATGAACTAGACCAGAGCCTGATAAATCCGTTATCCCCAGTCTCACTTTTACATATTTCTCTCCATCAAATACCTAAACGGATAAAAGCCTTAAAGACAATATACAGGGAGTGCAGAATTATTAGGCAAGTTGTATTTTTGAGGATTAATTTTATTATTGAACAACAACCATGTTCTCAATGAACCCAAAAAACTCATTAATATCAAAGCTGAATAGTTTTGGAAGTAGTTTTTAGTTTGTTTTTAGTTATAGCTATTTTAGGGGGATATCTGTGTGTGCAGGTGACTATTACTGTGCATAATTATTAGGCAACTTAACAAAAAACAAATATATACCCATTTCAATTATTTATTTTTACCAGTGAAACCAATATAACATCTCAACATTCACAAATATACATTTCTGACATTCAAAAACAAAACAAAAACAAATCAGTGACCAATATAGCCACCTTTCTTTGCAAGGACACTCAAAAGCCTGCCATCCATGGATTCTGTCAGTGTTTTGATCTGTTCACCATCAACATTGCGTGCAGCAGCAACCACAGCCTCCCAGACACTGTTCAGAGAGTTGTACTGTTTTCCCTCCTTGTAAATCTCACATTTGATGATGGACCACAGGTTCTCAATGGGGTTCAGATCAGGTGAACAAGGAGGCCATGTCATTAGATTTTCTTCTTTTATACCCTTTCTTGCCAGCCACGCTGTGGAGTACTTGGACGCGTGTGATGGAGCATTGTCCTGCATGAAAATCATGTTTTTCTTGAAGGATGCAGACTTCTTCCTGTACCACTGCTTGAAGAAGGTGTCTTCCAGAAACTGGCAGTAGGACTGGGAGTTGAGCTTGACTCCATCCTCAACCTGAAAAGGCCCCACAAGCTCATCTTTGATGATACCAGCCCAAACCAGTACTCCACCTCCACCTTGCTGGCGTCTGAGTCGGACTGGAGCTCTCTGCCCTTTACCAATCCAGCCACGGGCCCATCCATCTGGCCCATCAAGACTCACTCTCATTTTATCAGTCCATAAAACCTTAGAAAAATCAGTCTTGAGATATTTCTTGGCCCAGTCTTGATGTTTCAGCTTGTGTGTCTTGTTCAGTGGTGGTCGTCTTTCAGCCTTTCTTACCTTGGCCATGTCTCTGAGTATTGCACACCTTGTGCTTTTGGACACTCCAGTGATGTTGCAGCTCTGAAATATGGCCAAACTGGTGGCAAGTGGCATCTTGGCAGCTGTACGCTTGACTTTTCTCAGTTCATGGGCAGTTATTTTGTGCCTTGGTTTTTCCACACGCTTCTTGCAACCCTGTTGACTATTTTGAATGAAACGCTTGATTGTTCGATGATCACGCTTCAGAAGCTTTGCAATTTTAAGAGTGCTGCATCCCTCTGCAAGATATCTCACTATTTTTGACTTTTCTGAACCTGTCAAGTCCTTCTTTTGACCCATTTTGCCAAAGGAAAGGAAGTTGCCTAATAATTATGCACACCTGATATAGGGTGTTGATGTCATTAGACCACACCCCTTCTCATTACAGAGATGCACATCACCTAATATGCTTAATTGGTAGTAGGCTTTCGAGCCTATACAGCTTGGAGTAAGACAACATGCATAAAGAGGATGATGTGGTCAAAATACTCATTTGCCTAATAATTCTGCACACAGTGTATACGATACTAGTTGCCTGGGGAAAAATTGCTGCCCATTTGCAGGTAAACACCCAAATACCAACATACCAAACTTTTCTAGGCAACCCAGAATCCAGGAGGGAACACAAGATCAGATACTACAACGCTGGCATAACCAAGGTTTAATAAAAATCTCGCAGTTCTGTAAACATGAATCAGGAAGCATTAAGTCTTTTGAAGAATTAAAATCGGAATTTGGGCTTAAAAACCAGGAATTCTTCATGTATCTACAAACTAGGCATTACACCTGGCAATTAATTAACAAACATAGATGGAAATGGAAATGGGATAAGCTGGATAATTGGGTAACATTAAACAGGGCTGGACTATTCTCAATAACTCCATGGTATAATCTCCTTGTCTCCCACAAAGCAGATGAAAATTTAACGAGATTAGCACAGAAATGGGGAAATCAGGTTAATATAAATATTGGACCACAAATCTCTAGGTCAATTCAATTGGCAATGGAAACAACTATGGCCGAGACCTGGAGAGAGTCACATCTAAAGCTTATTTATCAAATATATTATACACCAGAGAGGGGTTACAGATGGTATAACTTGAACTTCAATAAGTGCCCTAAATGTAGCCTCCAAGCTGCGGACTTAGTCCACATGGTCTGGGGTTGCCCAAGAATCTCACAATTCTGGTATAGAATAGAATATTGGATAAACAAAACCTTGAAAGTTACCCCTTTTAAAATTACAATGTTCCACACCATTTTTTTGGTTGATAAGACCAATAATTTTCTGGACTTCAAAATTGTGAACTTAGTTATTCTAGCGGCCAGAAACCTAATATTTAAAAATTGGAAAAGCATGATAATACCCTCAATCACTGAAGTTAAAAATTATCTTAGGAAACAATATTTAATCAAACAGAAAGCTACATCACTATACTTAGAAAGGGAAATAAGAGATCTTTTTGACAAATGGGCAAAGTTTATTAAGATTTTTTCACCTCCCGAGGTGGAGTATTTAGTATTTCTCTCTCTCCCTCCCTTTTCTTTTCCTCCCTGCAAAGACAGGGAATTACTATTTTCTTTTTTTTTAATTATTTTTTTTCTCCAAGATGAGGATAAATTCTTAATTACAAGTGTGTAACTGTCAACAAAAATTATGTGCAATGATTCATGTGATTGAAACTTGTCTTGCATTTTTTCTGTATAAATTGTGAAAATCAATAAAAATTACGTTAAAAAAAAAAAAACTTAATGAATGTGCTACTACTGCTTTTTGCTTACCATTGAAAGTTTATGGTGTGCGCTATATCTGTTTCAGATGTGTTAATATTCTTTGGACCAAAAATGTAACCAACTGTAATACTAGATTTTCGAAGGCCGAGTGCACAATAATAAATTGAGCATTAAAAACTGCACTTGATATATAATCTAGCCCAGTGCTTTCAAAACTGTGTGCCAGGACACATTAATGTGTCGGTGGCAGTATGTAGGTGTGTCACGTGAAATGCAGAACATTTTGCAGAAGGGCACCACGGAGCTCCCTTACTCATGTCTGCTTCCCTTGGTCCCTTTCCCGGAAATACTGAAAGCAGCTCTGCTAATGTGATTGGCGGTGTCAGAGCAGTAGGACGAGGAGTGCGGAAGAAGAAGAACGTGAAGTGTAGACTAGAATGAGAAGAACAGAGCAAGGAGTTACACCAACCCCAACTCTCGGCTGTGCTGAATGGTGGGGTCCACCGGGGGTCCTGGACTGGGACTGCACCGAGCGGCCGTTCGCCATCTTGGCCAAAAGTGGAGGCTTAGTGGAGGCCAGAAGACTCTGAATCAGTGTGCACCCAATCACCCAGGCAAGCACAGTTGCAGGCTGTCATCCAGTCAACCCACCTGCTGCTGGCTGAAGGTAGGCCACTTTTCCAAATCCAATGTGGCAAACAGCAAGCCACTCACCAAGTAGTAATTATAATTTGATTTCTGCCATTTATCCTTTTCAAGGATGACAAACTTAAAGACACTGAAAGGTGGAAGCTTAAAAATTCTTGATGACGAAATGCGAGTGTCTTTATCTAATATTCCACCAAATATTCAGAAACTGTGCTCAACCCATCAACCTCATACATCCCATTAAATGTTAGTTATTGGTGTTATTAAACTTTTTTTAATTCTTGCACATACTTACATACTGCTACTCGTAAATACATTTGGTTATTATATCATTTATGTATGTGTCTGTATCTCTTATAACAAGTTAGTTTGTTAGTTTAACCTCCGGTTTGCTAGTACAACTGAATTATTGTGTTGCAAAATGATGCCTGTCGAAAAAGTGTGTCACCAACATGAAAAGTTTGGAATGCTCTAATCTAGCCTTTATAGTTTCAACTGGATACAAATAAAGGAAGAAAGCAATAGAAAATATTAAAACATTCATTAGATTCTATATAATGATGTTAAAACATTAGATTGAAATGTACTATTTCATTGCATTTTTGTGCCATATTGATTGTACTGTCACATTCACTCATCAGAACTCAAAGCTTAGCACTTTTATCTTATAAAAATCAGCTTCACTATCAAATCATTTAATTAAGAAAAACTACAAAAAAGGTACTTCTTATCTTTCCAATCATGGTTTACTTGAAGTCATCTCTATCGCTATTTTGTAATGTGGCAGCCTTTTCTTAAATGATTGATGATTTCGTTCTACCTTCTAATCATGTATGTTTCCACTTTTAGTTTGTTCTTTAGCTTAAAGGGGCATCATGAAAATCCAAGTATATATATATATATATATATATATATATATATATATTTACAGTATACATATACATACATACATATACATATACATACAGTATATATATATATATATATACTAGTCCTAAAGCCCGTGTACACGGGCCATTTTTGCAGTACAGCGGTCCCACCCCTTGCTCTCTCTCTATCCCCCCCTCTCTTTTGCTCTCTCTTTCTCCCCTCTCTTTTGCTCTCTCTTTCTCCCCTCTCTTTTGCTCTCTCTCCTCCTCTCTTTTACTCTCTCTCTCCCTCCCTCTCTTTTGCTCTCTCTGTCCCCCTTCTCTTTTGCTCTCTCTCTTCCCCCTCTCTTTTGCTCTCTCTCTTCCCCCTATCTTTTGCGCTCTCTCTCCCCCTCTCTTTTGCGCTCTCTCCCCCTCTCTTTTGTGCTCCCTCCCCGTCTCTTTTGTGCTCTCTCCCCCTCTCTTTTGCTGTCTCTCTCCCCCCTCTCTTTTGCTTTCTCTCTCCCCCCTCTCTTTTGCTGGCTCTCTCCCCCTCTCTTTTGCTGTCTCTCTCCCCCTCTCTTTTGCTGTTTCTCTCCCCCCTCTCTTTTGCTGGCTCTCTCCCCCTCTCTTTTGCTGTCTCTCTCCCCTCTCTATTTTGCTGTCTCTCTCCCCCTCTCTCTATCCCCCCTCTTCTGCTCTCTCTATCCCCCCTCTTTAGAGCTCTCTGTCTCTTAGCAGCCGGCCCCGGTATCTGGCCCCACCCAGCTCCATCCACATCATGCCTGGCCCCGCCCACACCTTGGCCGGTCCCACCCACATTGTGCCAGACCACACCCACGTCACACCCGCCCGGCCACGCTCCCACTCCACTACACGACGCCAGGTTAGTTGGAAGGCCAGGTGTGTTTGTCCTTGCGCGCAGTCTCTACTGCACCTGACAGCTTCGGACAAACACACTTAGCCTTTTATTATATAGGATATATATATATATATATATATATATATATATATACATATACATTTTAAGAGCAATCTAATACAAAAATTACAAGACTTGTAAGAAACAGGACAAAATTTACAAACACATACAGGTGGGAATGAGGGCCCTATTCCCGTGGGAACTTACAATCTAGAATCTTATCTAGAATCTTATTTTTCTTTTTAGACACTTTGTGGTGGTTAAATACATTATTATCTAGGGTCAGTAATGTATTGGATTTTGACATTTATATATTGAAATTCCCCTTAAAGGGACAGTATAGTATAAAATTGTTTTTCCCTTAAAGTGTTTCCATTTACTTTTTTTTACCAGCTGCAGAATATAAAATGTATGAGATTTGTTTTTAAGGCTTAATTGTGTATATGAATTAGCTGATTTTGTTTTTTGAAGTCACAACCTAATAAAATGGATTGAGCTTGTAGGTATAATCAGATCTCATTACTTTATCACATTGTGTACATATACATGCTTCTTTATCTTATATCTGTCCGTAAACCAATCATCAATACTTAGAAAGAACAATTGAAAAATAACATTTTAATACCGTATCTCTTCTATAACCCACTGGGAGTGTAATTTCTTCTACTGGCTGTGTTAACACAGCTTGGCCTCGAGGCCAAAAACTTTTAGAATAGGTGGGGAAACCACAAGCTAAATAAACTAATTCAAATGCCAATATAAGGTTAATGGAAATACTTGTAAACAATTTAATACACTCCAGCAGGTAAAGTGGATCATTGGGAACAAATTAAAGGGCAAAATATGTTTGAGTAAACTGTCCCTTTAAATAAAATAGTTATTCATACATATGCAGAAAATATTATATACTTATACCCTATAACCTTTTAAAATAATTGAAAGATTGAACATCATATATTAAATATTATATTGCTGAGGCTTACTTGAGTGTTTGATACTGTTTTTGTTCTAGAGAACGTATATTTTATAATTATTTTGCCATAGAACTGACACTCTTTATTTGTTTATTTGTTATCCTACAAAATCCACATTAAATTCACATCCAGACCAAAAAAAGTAGAAAAATAAATTAAGCACACAGTTTGACCCTTTTCAATAAGCCTGTAATAGGAGGGATTTAAAATGCTATTACTTTTAAAATCTATACATAAAAGCAAATTATTTGTCAGCTAATTAGGCCAACATGAAATAGAATAAATAAACCACAGTGCTTAACTTTTTTAGAGGTAAAACTGACTTGTTAATTTCAGTAAACTTGTTATGATCGTAATGATCTAAATTGTGATTTCTACATATTTTTTCTATTTCTCTCTCTCACCTCCACAACTTGTCACACACTGCTCATGTCCTCTGGAGCTCTCTACCTCACTCCATTAGATTGTTTAGCTTCAGACGCTCTTTGGATACCCACCTATTCAGAGAGACTTACCAACTCCCCTCCATTTTTATACTAACCCAAAGAAATCTTGAACTACCTTAACTCACTGCTGCAACTATAATCCCTGTGACAAACTACCCAACACCTTATATCTCTGCACCCTCAACCCATAGACTGTAAGCTCTTTGGGGCAGAACCTGTAATAGTTTTGTTTAATTTGTTATTTGTATCTTACTACAAATATTTGTCATCATTCACCCCTACCTCTGTAGTCAGTGCTATGGAATTTTGTGGTGCCATAAAAAGAAATTATAATATTAATCTAAAAACTCTTATTAAAATGTCACCTTTAGCTACTGATAATTATTAATACATAATTCCTAATGTATTCCACGATCGATGCACTAAAAAATATGATAAAGCAATATTTTCTTATGTATTTTCCAAAACCAATTTGCATTTCTCTATACACTTTAAATGATCTATGAAGTTATTAATTATATGTGCTCTTACCACTTCATTAGAGAAAATGATGGTACAATAGCATGTTCCAATATAGAATGGGAGAAAATTCATTTCTAGAGAGACTGGGCTGCATTCTTCCAATGCAAGGGAGCTCACTGGACAGAAGAATTGTGGTAGTAAACTGGATTGTTTTGCTGTAAAAAAATAAAAAGAAATTGGTTACACTAGAGAATTTTTAGAACCATTTTAATTGTAATAGGAATAATTCATGCTATATAGAATTAACAATTATTGTAATGCTTTATTTTAACCATGGCCAAGTTAAAGCACTACACAATATTACAGTAATGTTGTTGTTATAATAAGTTACTGTAGACTTTTGCCCCATCTCTGTATACAATCATTTTAAATGATTGGCATTAATAAAGTAGCTACTTTGTCAGTTTTAAGTTAAACAACATTTATCAGAGATGATCATTTCCCTTCAAAATCTTATAGTCTTAGACTTGCAGAATAAATATTTACTCTAAAGTTATATAATGAAATAGATTATGATGTAATAATGCAATACTTTGAAGCCTAATTTAATAAAAATAAAAATCGTATTCATATCTTAAGATGCAAAAACTGACCGAAGTATAGAACATGATACATAGATAAGAGAACTCGTTGAAACTTTGAAGTATTACATAAAATAAAACTCCTTTTGATCTCCTTATATGGAGACTTTAGTTCTCAAAGAAGCACATGCCTTAATGAGGCTAAAACTAAAAGAAACCTCTATAAATAGTTAAATTAAAGGGGTATGAAACCTAAAATTTTCATGTTACGATTCAGATAGAACATACAATTTTAAACAACTTTGCAATTTACTTCTATTTTCTGACTTGCTTCTTTCTCTTATTATCCTTTGTTGAAGAACCAGTAATGCATATGGGTAAGCCAATAACATGAGGCATATATGGGAAGCTACCAGTCAGCAGCTCCTATACCTAGGTGTGCTTTTCAACAATGTACACCAAGAGAAAGAAACAAATTAGATAATAGAAATAAAATATAAAGCTATTTAAAATGGCATGCTCTGTCTGAATCATGAAACAAGCTTGGGTTTCATGTACCTTTAACAAAACTATATAATGTATCCATATAATACTATTTTAAATAATACAATTAAATAAATGTATTTATTTCCTAAAATGTTTGCTTTTAATACATAGGGCCAGATTACAAGTGGAGTGTCAGATTGCGCTCGTATTAAAAGTTGAAAGAAAACTGTTTTCATCCGCACGTTCACCCGACAAGCGTAAAAAGCCGAACTTCCAATACTTCGTGTGCAATAACGTATTCACCCATAGAAGTCAATGGAGCAAGAAAAGTGGAAAAAAAACTACTTGGGCACAAACCCGACATGAAAATATGAATATTTCATATTCCAACGTTCTTCACATAGAAGAATATGTTCTATTTATATATATATATATATATATATATATATATATATATATAGAGAGAGAGAGAGATAGATAGATAGATAGATAGATAGATAGATAGATAGATAGAAAAATTCAGCCAGCAAAAGTTGTGGTAAAAACGATGTTCCTTTATTTGTTCATTAAATTAAAAACGGCATTACAGCATCTTATCAGGTAGAGTAGTCTGACATGTTTCGGCCGTTAAGCCTTAATCATAGACCTATATATATGATTTTTTTTGCACAAATATATATTTATATTATATATACATGATTACATATTGGGTTAGCTATATACAGATTTATATAGGAATATCTATTTAAAAATACATAGAACATATTAAGCAAAGTAGAGATCATTGGAATGTGAAGTATTTACAATGAATACACAGTATAACACTTTATTAAATATGAATATTGCATCAATATGTTTTTTTCATGTTTTCATCTGTTTGACTGCAACGGGCTCCAATACACTTTATTTTTATATATATATATATATATATATATATATATATATATATATATATATATATATACATATTTATGTGTTTGTATGTGTATGCAGTATATGTCTGTAGACTGTAAATACATATATACACATATAAATACATCTCTACACACACACACACATATATATATATATATATATATATATATATATATATATATATATATATGTGTGTGTGTGTGTGTGTGTAGAGATGTATTTATATGTGTATATATGTATTTACAGTCTACAGACATATACTGCATACACATACAAACACATAAATATATATGTATACATATATAGACATATATGTATATATACATATATAAGTATATACTGTATATGTGTGTGTTTACAGATGTACTTATGTATTTATATGTGTATGTGTGTATTTACAGATATATATATATATATATATATATATATACACATACAAACACATAAATATGTATATATATATATATATATATATATATATATGTATTTGTATGTGTGTGTATATATATATATATATATATATATATATATATATATATATATATATGTCTGTAAATACACACATACACATATAAATATATAAGTACATCTGTAAACACACATATACAGTATATACTTATATATGTAAATATATATATATATATATATATGTCTATATGTGTATACATATATTTATGTGTTTGTATGTGTATACAGTATATGTCTGTAGACTGTAAATACATATATACACATATAAATACATCTCTAAACACACACACATATATATATATATATATATATATATATATATGTATATATATATATATATATATATATGTATATATATATATATATATATATATATATATATATATATATATATAAAATAAACAGGTCCCGCATTCACTGCTGTGAATACACAAACTTCTTTATTCAAACTGTGACGTTTCAGGGTCGTTAACCCCTTCCTCAGACAGACACCAAATACAGCCCAACTTTCCCACTTAAATACTCTCCACAGTGTACTACGGATGCGGATCACCTGTAGCGTCTCATCTGTGCAACTGCGCATACGCAGGGATAACTACGGTGAAACCGCAAGGACAAAAAAAAAAAAAAAACATTTCTAAAAATGGAAACTGGCTGCAATAACATAGTTACAATAATCTAAGTAACATAAAGCACACAGAACTAAAAAACTATGTAGCCACAATATTAAAGCGAACAGCACGTTATTATTCATGTCAAGAAATAAGAAAAGAAAATTTAAAGTAACATGCTTAACGTAATAACAAAACAGAAGGCATCGATGTATTGTATTATACAATATATGGATGAATGGAAGGAAATACAGTTAGACACTCCTTAGGCAAATTAATAGTCACATATTAAATACATAATAATCTAAGCTGATGTAGTTATTACTATAATGTAAATCACAAAAGATATACACTATTGATTGATATTAAATCTACAAAGGGAAAAGAACCAACCACAAAAACGGCATTAAATATGAAGGAATATGTCATAGACATAAAAATTGCTAATAATCCCTATAGATCATAATTACAAAAAAAAAACAATAGACACTATGACATCATGATACGGGTGACTATGCTCCTAGAATAACTATACTAAACTTTATAACAATATACAGATAGAACAACAATATACAGATAGAAAACAGGAACAGAAAATAAAATCAGAATTCTTACAAGAAACATTGCATATCAAAATGGATATTTAGACTCCTAGGCATTAGAGTATCCAATGTGTAAATCCACCTGGCCTCCTTTTGTAACAATAGTGTGTCCCTATTGCCACCTCTAGGTAGAGGTGGAACGTGATCAATTATCACATATCGCAAATCAGCCACAGTATGTTTGGCAGACAAAAAATGTCTTGCCACTGGCTGATCATTCTCACTAGTGGACAAGGCTGCACATATGGGCGCCCTGTGATGGGCCATACGTGTACGTAAATCATCATTCATTTTGCCAACATAATACCTGCCTCAACAACAATGCAACATGTACAGTATGAAATTAGTAGTACATGTGACTCTGTGTTTAATGGCATATGTATACATATATATTCATGTGTTTGTATGCGTATATATGTCTGTAAATACATATATACACATATAAATACATCTGTACACACACATATATATATATATATATAAACTTGAGGAAAAGGGAAAAAAAGGAGGAAGTCCAGACAAATAGCCAGTGCAATCGGTTTATTCTTCTGTTATTCTGTTAGGTGATGTTAACAAGGGTAGCTTGAACTATATATATATATATATACATACACACATACATACACACATATCCATCTTTAGACATGTATATGTATGTATCTCAATGTTAAAGCCCATTGTCTGTCTTTTTTAACACCTGAGACCTCCTATTTTTGAGCCCTTCTAACTTTTATGTGCAATATTTTTTTAAATAAATTGTATTAGATGGTTTTATTATGAGTGTGACTGCATGTTCTAATGCATTTTTTATGTATTTTGTGACACTGTTTTGTCTACTTCAGAATTTGTATTGTTTAAAATTGAAAGATAATCCCTTCATCACCATTCCCCAGTTTTAAATAACCAACAAACACTGTTAAAATAACATACGTTTTACCTCTGTTATTACCTTGTATCTAAGCCTCTGCAGACTACCCCCTTATTTCATCTCTTTTGACAGAATTGCATTTTAGCTAATCAGTGCTGACTCGTAGGTAAATCCACAGGAGTGAGTACACTGATATATATATATATATATATATAGCACACATGAACTAGTGCTGTCTAGCTGTGAAAAACTGTCAAGGGCTTAGAAGTTAGCATATGAGCTTACTGAGGTTTAGCTTTCAAAAAAGAAGAACAAAGCAAATTTGATGATACAAGTAAATTGGAAAATTGCATGCACTATCTAATTCATGAAAGTGTAATTTTGACTAGACTGTCCCTTTAACCAGAGCTCTGAGGTTGTACTAACTTGACACTCATTAACTTGAATTGCACTCAAGTGATCATATTTACACTTGCGATAAACCTATTTTTACTTGCTCGTAATTGTTAGCACTCCACTCATAATCTGGCCATCGTTTTTTGTTTACCCAAACGTAAAAACATACTAGTTATCTTACAGATATATAATATTTAAGGGTATATATGCTACAATGTAGAAATAGAGTCTGTTAATCCAAGAAAAATGGAGAAAGAAAAAAGTTCTTAGGCATGCATAAATAACCGTCCAAGGTGTCCACAATTCAGTGATCCATCCCCCAAAACTAAATACCATAAAGGTTGTTTTTTTTTTAAATATCCCACAATTAAATGATAATGAAGCAACAAAATAAACCAAAAAATACAATACGGTGTGCCAGTATTAAAATTTCTCTCATTAGGGCTTTGACTACAATCTATCGGCAGCGTTTTTTCTTGGCTCTTTTTTTGGGCCATAGAGGCTTCTTTTGGAATTGGCATGATCACAATAGAGCATTTGCTGCGGATTCCCACACGTTTTTGGATCCTTGATAAAAGTTCTATTTCTCTTATGGTGCCAAAAATGTCTTAGTGATCTCAATACTTTTCTGAGTCTCTTTTCAACAGCTTTTTAAGCCTATTTTTTTTTTACTTTCAAGTTCAACACCTCTACACATATAATAAGTCCTTAAAACTGAATTTTTAACATCTTTAACACTATTTTATGGCTATTTGCACACAGTTTATTATCTTGCAGAAATGTAAAACACTATGAAATGACCACTGAAATGGCCACAGAAGATATTCTAGAGATTTTTTTTAAACATACATGGTTTCGATTCATTAAAGCTCCATGTGTTCCTTTTGGAGAGTCTGCATAATACAAATGCATTGGTAGCATGTTGAGGCTTTATAGCCCATTCTTGCTACCAAACATGATAAGCTACAAAACAGAGCTAAGGGACTGCCTTAGCTTTTTTTTTTTTTTTTTTAAATCAAGATAAACACCATGTCAACACACATAATAAATATATATTTTTATATATATATTTACTGTGTACTGTGAAAAAGTCTTAAGCCACCATTAGATTTGCAACTTGCGTCTAAACTTTATCCAAAACTACGTGCCCTGTACATAAACAAATCTTGCCTCAGCCCTACAGTAAAAGAAAAGATTGTACAGCAAATGCTGATGCATATCATGGATTATGGGGACGTAGTATATACACCTGCACCGCAAACTCACCTTAATAAACATAATACGTTGTATAACTCGTTCTGCCACTTTGTGCTACAATGTAACTACAGGACCCACCATTGTGACATGCTAAAAGAACTAAACTGGCTGTCACTGGAATCCAGACGCACCCTCCATCTTTCCTGCCTTGTGTTTAAGAGCCTTTCTGGGAAGCTCCCACCCTACCTGAGCAGAATGCTCTGCCCTGCTATTCCCACCTCCTATAACCTCCGATCCAATACCAACACATTATTTAGCGTGCCTCAATACAAAAAGAAAGCAGCTCAATCCTCCTTTTCCTACAGAGCCCCACAGTTATGGAATGACCTCCCGCACTTTTACAAACCTTCCCCAAGCCTAATATCTTTAAGAGATCCCTCTCTACATATCTCAAAACAGAATGCACCTGTCATGGTTGATTATATATTTCCTACCTGTTCTATGTTAATTTTTACATATATTGTGTATTATTATTGTTTTTGTATTTTATTGTATCCTATTGTATCAATTGCAATGTATTGTGACATACTTGAAAACGAGAGAAATCTCAATGTATCCTTCCTGGTAAAATATTTTTTATAAATAAATAAAATAGATTTGTTGTTTTAGCAATGGTATTATGACCATATATAATTATTTCTCAGTCTCTTTATTAAACTACAACCAGAAAATACATGATATTTGGATGCAGTATTAAAAAAACAGAAGAAAATCAGAAAAAATGCTTCTATAGGCTAAAGTAGCACGTATTTAGTGTGACCTCCGCTTACACTTGAGCAATAGCAGAAACCTGGCTCTCGTAAAGCTAAATGGAATGGAACCCTGATTAATGTCATTGCTAACACCTGTATTTCTCCTACTATTTTATGTCAAAATGACTGCAGTGAAAAAGGTCTACTACACTAGGTTTGTGCAAGACGTGCTTGAGCATTGCATACACATGTGGTATGAGTTTAATTAATTGGAAGCTTGCTAATAAGACCAACTTTCAAACACATCATTACATTAAAAAAGCCAAAGATCACAGAATTTGTAAGACATAAAATCATACATTTGCATCAGCAAGGCCACTATGAAAGATAAATCAGCAAACATACTGGATACTCAAGATGTGGTATTCAAACTGGTATAAAGAAATTTGAAGTATCAGGAGAGGTCAAGGAAAAAAAAGGACTGGAAGGCCAAGATATACTTTCAAAATTTGATGAGAAGTTTCTCAGAGTTTTTTATTTGAGAGACTGGAAGAAGTCCAGCAAGGACCTGGCTCAGCCTCTGGCACCTTCATTGGGATGCCAATTTAACCTTTCTACTGTCCAAAGCAGCTTGATCAGGAATGGTCTTTGAGGGAGGGTAGCAGCCAAGAAACCACTTCTTTGGAAGGGAAAGAGGGTGAAAAGGCTAAGATATGCTAAAGCTCACACAGATTGGAATGAAGATCAGTGGAAAAGAGTATTATGGAGTGACAAATCCAAGTTTAAAATTTTTGGGTCCAGTCGTCGACAATCATCCCCTTCTCATACGGACTCTAAGCTCCCTTGGGCTCTCTGACACTGCACTCTACAGGATCCACTCTTATCTCTCTAATAGGTCCTTTTCTGTCTCCTTGTTGGTGATTCCTCCTCTCCATTGCCTCTGTCTTTTGGAAGACCTCAAGGCTCTGTTCTGGGTCCTCTACTCTTCTCTATTTATACTTCCTCACTGGGTAAACTTATCAGTAGTTGTGGCTTCAACTATCACCTCTATGCTGATGATACTCAGATCTACCTATCCAACCCTGCACTCTCTCCTTCTGCCCTTTCTCACATCAGTGTCTGCTTATCTGGCATTTCTTCTTGGATGGCCTCTCACCACCTAAAAATCAACATGTCCAAGAATGAGCTCTTTTTTATCCCCCCTCTAATTCTACCCAGGTTTCTATCTTTGCAATCACTTTTGTTGACACCACTATCTCCCCATCACCCCAAGTCCGCTGCCTAGAAGTTATACTTGACTCCAATCTGTCCTTCATACCCCACATCCAATTGCTCTCTTCATCCTGTCGTAACCACCTACCCAATATCTACAAAATCTGTCCGTTTCTGGGTGCTGTAACTACTAAACAGCTTATCCACTCCCTGGTAATTTACCGACTTGACTACTGTAATAACCTACTAACTGACCTCCCTCTCTCCCAACTCTCCCCTCTTCAATACATCCTCTGCTAGGCTAATCCACCTCTCCCGACGCTCTGTATCTGCTGCACCTCTCTGTGAGTCTCTTCACTAGCTCCCCATTCACAGCAGAATTAAATTCGAAATTCTCACCCTGATGTACAAAGCCCTTACCAACGCAGCTCCCCCCACCTGTCCTCAATCATCAACAAATATACTGCAGCCCGTCCCTTAAGATACAATAATGACCTGCTCCTTGCATCTTCTACCATCAACTCCTCCCATGATAGAATACAGGACTTCTCTTGTGCGGCACCAAACATCTGGAAAACACTTCCTCAAGCTGTCAGACTTTCCCCTGACCTTTCCTCATTTAAACGCTCCCTAAAGACCTTTTTGTTCAGGGAAGCCTATCTCCAAATCAGTAACAAATTAATTCCACTTGCCTAATAGCTGCCCTCATCTAACTCCACAGTAACATCTTTCCCACCTTTTCAGTCCCCACCTCCTTTTTCTTACTCTCCTACCCATCTAGATTGTAAGTTCCCACAGGAACAGGGCCCTCAATTCCCCCTGTATTTGTTTGTTTGTTAAACTTTGTCTGGTGTCTTTTAAATTGTATTGTACTGTACTTTTATCTTTGTACCCATGGACAGCACTGCGGAATCTGTTGGTGCTTTATAAATAAAGAATAATAATAATAATAATAATAATAACATGTGAGAAGAAGAGTTAGAGAGAGATGGAAGAATGAGTGCTTGTGGTCTTCATTTCTGCCAGTGGTGTTGGTGATATTCAAACGAAAATTATCAATCCTTGGATTGATGGAGTGTACACCTATATAGCACTCATTCCCTAATTGATAGTGACAAAAATTGGACAAGAGCTGTGTCTCCTTGGAGGAGAGTGTGCGTGGGGATGTTTATTAAAATATAACCTTTATTGGTAATCTTTTAAAAATATACGGCAACAAACACAATTGACATACAAACTTTATTAAAAACACAGGTTTGGGTCTTAATAGATTATTATCCGTTATTCACGGAGTACATTACGTGGTTGTGTTGTGTTTCAGAAATTACTTGGGTTGGAGGTCAGGTTAATCCCGGTGATTATATACTTTGAGCTTATATTTGAGAAGGCTGTGGTATTGTGATATTTACTCTGTTGTTATATGAGTGATCTGTGACTCAACTTTCAAATCAAATTTTGATATTAAAGGTATTAGCGTAAATGTTCCATGTTATCACCAATATTTATTATTAATGCTTGTAAAATTGCATTTCATATGTATCTTGGTGAGACACTGCTTAATTTCCTAGTAGTTGTCTTGTTATTTCAGTATGATATTGTGGGAAATATATGTATACTGCTGTTTTAAGTAGCCTCCTAACTATATAGATACTGAAAGTACTTTCTGTGTATAGTATAGTAATTCTGGTCGGTAAGTTAATGTATTAACCCCTGTGATATCTTGGATCGTGTATTTATCAATACTTAGGTATGCACAAGCATTGTGCTTAAATCACAAGCATTGTGCTTGATATCTTGGATCGTATATTTATTAATACTTAAGTATGCACAAACATTGTGCTTGAATCATTACACAGAAATTGTATTTTTTAAATTTCTTGGAATTTTTAAAGTTGATAGTGTGTACTATACTTGTTATAACAGTAGCATATTTAAATAATTTAGTAGCTCTATTGGATCTTAGCGTTAGGATCTTACGATGTAAGAGTTATAATATTCTTGTGAGTATGCTTTAATGTTACAAGAAAGTAGCTGTTCTGGTATGAAAATTATGCTCTTAGTATGTATCAACTATTACTAAGTGGTCTTGAATAATTAAAGCATATTGTCCTCTTAGGCCTTAGGAGTTGTTAGCGGTATTGTGGTGTGAGTTTGCTGAATATTGGCGGTTTTTTCTGTGTATTTAAATATTCGTACTCCTAACCGCTTGCTGAATGCTTGCTTTTGATACTGGTTGTTTTTTAAAATAATTCGCTAAGTACTTGCATTATTATATCTGGGCTTAATGTGTCGCCTATATAACTGTTTGCAATATTTGCAATACTTGCGATATTGTATCTATGTTGATGTATAACAATATTGACCGCTTGCAAAATCCAGGCTTAATGTATCACATGTGTCTAAGCTTAATGTATCACATATATAGCTACTTGCAGTATTTGCAATCCTTGTGATACCGTATCTATATCTGGTTTTTAATAATGTTAACCGCTTACTAAATCCTAGGCTATACCTGTCAATTTGGCGTGGGGTGCTTCGCCAAATATTGACAGTGTTGTATATATCTTTTTAGAGCTCCATAAATCTGGCCGTTGGCCAGTTCTAGGCTTCTAATATCAAATGCTCATGCTACTGAATAAACTCCGTTTACAAGTAAATTTACTTAATATTGTGCACAACCACAATAGTTATATATAATATAAAGACCTCTGTTCCTGCTGATTAAAAAATGCTAACTGGCATTCTACAAACAATTCCCTAACATGTTTCGCCACTAACGTGGCTTTTTCAAAGCGGTTAACATTATTAAAAACCAGATATAGATACGGTATCACAAGGATTGCAAATACTGCAAGTAGCTATATATGTGATACATTAAGCTTAGACACATGTGATACATTAAGCCTGGATTTTGCAAGCGGTCAATATTGTTATACATCAACATAGATACAATATCGCAAGTATTGCAAATATTGCAAACAGTTATATAGGCGACACATTAAGCCCAGATATAATAATGCAAGTACTTAGCGAATTATTTTAAAAAACAACCAGTATCAAAAGCAAGCATTCAGCAAGCGGTTAGGAGTACGAATATTTAAATACACAGAAAAAAACGCCAATATTCAGCAAACTCACACCACAATACCGCTAACAACTCCTAAGGCCTAAGAGGACAATATGCTTTAATTATTCAAGACCACTTAGTAATAGTTGATACATACTAAGAGCATAATTTTCATACCAGAACAGCTACTTTCTTGTAACATTAAAGCATACTCACAAGAATATTATAACTCTTACATCGTAAGATCCTAACGCTAAGATCCAATAGAGCTACTAAATTATTTAAATATGCTACTGTTATAACAAGTATAGTACACACTATCAACTTTAAAAATTCCAAGAAATTTAAAAAATACAATTTCTGTGTAATGATTCAAGCACAATGTTTGTGCATACTTAAGTATTAATAAATATACGATCCAAGATATCAAGCACAATGCTTGTGATTTAAGCACAATGCTTGTGCATACCTAAGTATTGATAAATACACGATCCAAGATATCACAGGGGTTAATACATTAACTTACCGACCAGAATTACTATACTATACACAGAAAGTACTTTCAGTATCTATATAGTTAGGAGGCTACTTAAAACAGCAGTATACATATATTTCCCACAATATCATACTGAAATAACAAGACAACTACTAGGAAATTAAGCAGTGTCTCACCAAGATACATATGAAATGCAATTTTACAAGCATTAATAATAAATATTGGTGATAACATGGAACATTTACGCTAATACCTTTAATATCAAAATTTGATTTGAAAGTTGAGTCACAGATCACTCATATAACAACAGAGTAAATATCACAATACCACAGCCTTCTCAAATATAAGCTCAAAGTATATAATCACCGGGATTAACCTGACCTCCAACCCAAGTAATTTCTGAAACACAACACAACCACGTAATGTACTCCGTGAATAACGGATAATAATCTATTAAGACCCAAACCTGTGTTTTTAATAAAGTTTGTATGTCAATTGTGTTTGTTGCCGTATATTTTTAAAAGATTACCAATAAAGGTTATATTTTAATAAACATCCCCACGCACACTCTCCTCCAAGGAGACACAGCTCTTGTCCAATTTTTGTCACTATCAATTAGGGAATGAGTGCTATATAGGTGTACACTCCATCAATCCAAGGATTGATAATTTTCGTTTGACAAAACAAGTACACAGCACCTCAGCCAATTTTTTAGGTAACACTACCAATCTGGTTGGATATTTATACCATATTACCAGAACCAGAAATCACTAGGCTACCCTAAGTTGTAAATTTAAGCAGTGCCATTAGTATCCCCCCTTTTTTTCTGTGTTGGTGATATTGTCTGAATTGATGGGATCATGAATGCTGAAAAGTACAGAAAGGTTTTAATTCATCATGCCATTCCTTCTGGAAAGCACCTGATTAGAATAGGTTTTTTTTTCAGCATGGTAACGATCCCAAGCACACTGATAATGCAGTGAAATCATATTTTGAGAGAGAAACAGTTGATAAGACACTAACAGTCCTGAGCTTGCCTCCACAGAATCCAGACCTGAATATTATAGAGGCAGTATGGGATCACCTGAACAAAGAAATAAAAGACAACCTAAATCTAAAGAACTCTTCTGGGAAGTGCTGAAAGAAGCCTGGTATAATATACAAGAAGATTACTTCAGAAAACTTCAGGACAGTCTCCCCAAAAAAGAGTTCAAGATGTGCTTAAAGCCAAGGGAGGTCACACTAAATACTGACTTTTGCCTGAAGGAGCCATTTTGTTCTGGAAATTGTAGGGATGGGGGGGTTAAATTTTGTGTACATATTTCCTGTATTTTCTGTTTGTATCTTAAAAAGCATGCAATTTTAAGCAACTTTCTAATTTTCTCCTATTATCAATTTTTCTTCATTCTCTTGCTATCTTTATTTGAAAAATAAGGCATCTAAACTTTTTTTGGTTTCAGTACTCTGGACAGCACTTTTTTATTGGTGGATGAATTTATCCAACAATCAGCAAGGACAACCCAGGTTGTTCACCAAAAATGGGCCGGCATCTAAACTTACATGTGTGCATTTCAAATAAAGATACCAAGAGAATGAAGAAAATTTTATAATAGGAGTAAATTAGAAAGTTGCTTAAAATTGCATACTCAATCTGAATCACGAAAGAAAAAATTAGGGTACAGGGTCCCTTTAATAAAGAGACCAAAACATAAATATGAATGGTCATTAAAACTTTGCTAAAACAACAAAGCTAGTGGTGGCCTAAGACTTTTGTACAGTACTGTGTAAATCTATATATGTGTGTGTAATACTTGATGCATGTGTTTTGTTATACCTCTATTCTAGTACTAACACTTTAGTTCAGGTCTCATGACGTGGAACACATAGCTCACAACTTGTAATATGAGCAATGCTTATCGTGGTCGTGCTATCAACTGAAAGTATAGGGCATGCTAAAGTGTTGTTAGCTGAGCTAAACATTCTCTGGTTATTCATTTTTACCATTAACTTCCAATACCAAATTGTTTGCTATTCTTAGACAGCACCCTGTGCTATCAATAGGGCTCCAATGTATTTGGGGCCAATGTTAGATAACGCAGTCATAGGTTTGGACATACAGACTTGAGAAACTATCAATGCCTAAATATTAACAGTTTAACTAATTTCAATATTACAATACAGACTTTAAAAAAATATCTCAAACTTTTTTATACAGATTACTCATTAAGTGCAAATTCTTATATTAATTCTTCAGATACACACAAAAAAGATAACTTTCTATAAAGTGACTCCATCAACCAGAAATGTCCTGTTTTTCCATTGTTTTAACATACATTTATTACATTTTCCTTAAACTCTTGGCTACATCACATTGCTTTGCAATACAGTGGGTTAGTTATTTTAAATTGAAACACATTAGTTTTAATGTAAATATGAGAAGAAAAGTTAACAACCCATAAGTTAACCTATAATAAATGTGTATATTTTACACTGTATTTATTTTAAAAAATTTTTTTATTTTTTATGTAAATTTGTTAGAATTATTTTTTTCCCTTATATATTTCAAAATGCTTACTCTTTTTAAAATAATTTTTCTCACTTTCATTTTTCCTATACAATTATTTACATGCACACCTAATATAAAAGGAGAACATCCCCAAATACATATCATGAAAAGCACATCTTTCATTTACAAAAGTTCATTTTTATTTATTTTTGTAACACCTATTTGCAGGGACAGTTTTTTTTTTTTGCTAAAATAATTTAAGACAAAAACTAATTTAAACTTCCCTAAATTAGTCATATTATTTAATTTTGTTTTATAAGAACTGATATATAATTTGGTACCTTGTCCAGGGGGACTGACTTCATTATTGGTGTTGCATATCACACTGGCAATTTTGTTTTGCATGGATGATGTACTGTAAAAATAAATAAAAAAATTAAAGAGTTATTTTGCAGATAAAACACTTCGTCTTACTTTAAAGTGACATCTTTATTTAATTCATATTGTTTATACCCTTAAGGCAATAAATAAATATTGAAGTAAAAGAAGAAAAACAAGATCATGCTCTATTTATTAAAAATAAAGAAATACAGCACTTGTCACATTTAAAAAAATAACTAAATTGATTAATATTCATATTAGAAAAAATATCATGCTAATAAATAAAACAATTTCACATTATGTTGGTTAATATATATATATTCCAAATTAAAAAAATAAATATTAGCACACTAGTTATAGTATTTTTAGACTTTTTATAAATATACAACAATTTTCATTAATATCCCATCATATACAAAGATGCACTGAATGTAAATTAAAATTACACTAATGCAAATACTAAATACATGTAGACATTGCAAAAAAAGATTGCACAATAGATTTCCCAATGTTGCATTTGTGATTTATGTATTTTCATATTTGTTTTGACTCCCATGTGCTATGAGAAATTGTATATAACTGACCAATTAATATAGATAAATATTTAAATTTCATGACCACCTAATAGTGAAGAACTATAAAACAGATATGAATATATACTTAATGAATCTAGACCATTGTGTATCAAGTACATCTAAAATGGCATCAGTGTGGTCTGTCAAAGGTTTTGCACTAATCACTGATAATATAGGGAATCATAGTTAATGTGAGTTTGCACAAGTAAGCTTGCAATATTTTTTTCATGCCTGACTTACAATACAGGTTCTAATTATAAAAATGTAGTGACCTTGTGATTGTGCTTATGCAAACTAGGTCTGTGGGTCTAAACTGATCCTAGGACAAATTACCAAAGAGAAGGAGATTTTTGTCATAAAACATACAACATTGTCTTCCTTACTGTATAAAAAAAAATTAAGAAAATATGGATTTCAGTTTATAAACCTTCCCTAAAGAAGATTGATTTTTTTTTGGCAGGATGAAAAAGTTGCAAAAGTTGTAAATGGTTTTCAATTTGAAATGATATGCTTTCGTCTGGTTTTTACAAGAAGTTATAAAACAATCATTCATATGCTTTCATGAAAAACAAATTAATTTAAGTTTTTCTTTGGTTGTTTTTTTTTTTTTGGTGCACAATGCACTTTCATATGTGTGATATACAGGTCATCTGTCATTCTTACATTTACGATTAATACAAATTAGAAGTGAGCACTGGAGATGATATCCTGCTACCTCAGTTAAACCCCTCAAATTTTAACCAGATAGAACCATAAAAGAAAAAAGAGGAGTGCTAAATGCACGGATACAATTTAATATATATGAATCATATAGTAACAAAAATAGCAGAAAATATGTATATGTATCAAGCTAAAAATATTAACAATCAGGATGTCTCCTGGGGATTCCCTAGAAGAGATCTTAGGGAGCCCACTGTTTGGGAACAAAAGTGGACACAAGCTCGTCGGCCAAGGGGAACTCTCTTGTTTCATTATAGTCTCCTCCTCGAGCCTCACTCACACCATAAGATATCACAACATCTTGCTTGGGAGAGAGAACTACATTTTACTGCTGACACTGAAACCTGGCATAGGGAGATACTTTTCACCAGGAAGCTATTACAGTGCGCAACTTTATGGGAGTTATAGTACAAGATCACAGTTAGATGGCATCTAGTACCTATTACCTTGCACATAATCTACATCAATCACTCTCCTACCTGCTGGAGAGGATGTGGCATGTTAGGCACACAAAGCCACATCTGGTGGTACTGCCCAAAAATTACACCAGTCTGGACACAGATGTTTCACATATTCAATGCCATGCATATCACCTATACACTTAGCCCTCAGTCATGTCTTCTACATGTAAGCTTTCCAACAATGTCCCAAGCCCAAAAATCCATCATTATCTACTTACTCATGTCCATTAAACTTGAAATCAAGAAGGCATGGAAGCAGAAATCCCCTCCCACCATCTCACAAATTATTGCCACTGCACACTTCCTTCAGAAAATGGAATCATACTCCTATTCTGTTTTAGATAACATGGATTCCTATCTAGACATCTGGTCTCCTTGGTTGGAGAAATTCCCACACTGAAGACCCGTATGATATCCTTAATACTCCACAAAATCCTTATCCCCCCCTTACTTCTCCCTTCCCACATCTTCTCTTCTCTTTCCCCCTCCCCTCCTCACTTTTTTTTTCCTTTTTTTTTTCTTTCTCCTCACTCACTTTAGTAGCAGTCTATGAGAAATACATTACTATGAGACATCAAATGCTATGAGATATTAAATGTAAAATGAGAACCACTGAATCCATCTGAGCGACCTTGGGTTTACGATTATAACTTTGATGTCATAAAAGTTTTCACAGACATACCAGACTATATGTTGTTCTGCATATTTTATGCATTGCCTTATCTACTACTGTTTTTGTTCAGAACCTAGTCCATAAACCTCAATACGTACGCCCTGATTTTTGTAACATTATAATTGTATAGACACATATCTATCCCTGCGTGGATACATAAGATGGTTATATTTGTTTTTTTATATATAAAAAAAAAAATCAGGACGTCTCCTGTTAAGAATAAAACAATGATAAACAATATCAATTCAAGTACCCAGCATTATAAAATTGTGGTATATATCAAACGTAATTATTCAGTATGGCGCCACCTGGTGGCGGTATATCAACGATATTTTTGGTATTTGGCTGGGCGACGTTGGAACCCTGGAAAAATTTGTTAATAATTTAAATATATCAACTAATCATATTAAGTTTAAACTTTCCTGGAGTGAAGAACAGATAGACTTTTTGGATGTTAGAGTAATTAAAATGGGCAACCAATTTAAAATGGATCTCTTTAAAAAGAGCACAGACCGCAATAGTCTTTTGAGATTTGAGAGTGACCATCCTCCTTCTCTTATTAAATCTCTTCCCCATAGCCAGATGCTTTGGGTTCGTAAGATTGTGTCAGATGATAATACACTGGATAAAAGACTGATAGAAATGGGAGAAAGGTTTAAAGAAAGAGGTTACCCTATTAGTTTAATTAATAAAGAAATAAAAATTGTAAAGTCTATCCCTATATTGAATCTACTGAAACCTAAAGATATGAGAAGTAATGTAGATAATAAGGGTGATAGGCTTATTTTTGTGTCTGAATATAATGCTCAGAGTAAAAAGATCCAACGAATCATTAAAAAACATTGGAATGTGCTTTCTGATTGCAACCCCTCTATAGTAGAATTTCAGAAACCCCCTATGCCTGCCTTTAAGAGAGGAGCTAATATTCAAAGTAAATTGGTGAAAGCAGATATTGGTTCTAATATTAAATCTAATCTTAGATATATCACCACTAAAAACCAAGGATGCTACCCTTGCTTAGGATGCTCATGTTGTTGTAATATGACCAAAGGAGCTGTATTCCATCATCCCCACACTGGAAAGAATATAATATAAAAGGTTTTTTTACCTGCTTAACTACATTTGTAATATATATGATTAAGTGTCCATGTGGGGGTGTTTATATAGGAGAGTCGACAAGGTCCGCTAAGGACCAGATTATTAAACATAAGAGCAATATACGTACTGGTAACACAAAAACCCCTCTTGCTGCTCATTTTTTAAAGGCTGGCCATTCAATTAGTCAATTGAAGTTTCAGATTATAGATTGCATTGACATACAAGGTAGAGGTGGGAATAGGGAGTTATTGCTTAAACAAAGAGAGTCCTACTGGATATATGAATTAGAATGTTTGGAACCGAAAGGGTTAAATAAAGAATGGGATTTAACAGTGTTTCTGTGAATGATGGATAGTTTTCATCATTATTTATTGATGTTTCAATATGTAATTATTATTATTTACTGTTTTACATATAAAGAGTTGTTAGTAGAGAATAGTGTATTTTATATTATAGGTATAAGTTAATAAATGGACATGTATAATGTATTAAACTTTATCATGGAATGAGTTAAATGTTCTTGAGCGCCACCTAGTGGCATACTAGTATATAAATCACTTTGGTGTGTTTGTTAGGCAAGGCATGACTAAGGGATAAGGTCCCGAAACGTTGCCCTGCATTTTTGTCTTCATTAAATAAATATTGGAATTTGCTGTCAACTTCCTGCTATCTGTTACATTATTTGTTTGGGCCTTAGGTAGTGGCCCTTGGGTGACTTGCAATACCTGGCTGGAGTGCTAAAATACTTTGTTTGTATATGAAAATGTGAGTAAACAGCAATAGTTAAAGATCTACAATATGAATTGATAGGTATTTTATGACAATATGCATCCATATTGATTAAGCCAAACACATATGTAAATGTAAGAATGATAAAAGAAAAAAAGAGGAGCGCTAAATGCACGGATACAATTTAATATGTATGAATCATATAGTAACAAATATAGCAGAAAATATGTATCAAGCTAAAAATATAAAAAATCAGGACGTCTCCTGTTAAGTATAAAACAATGATAAACAATATCAATTCAAGTACTCAGTGTAATAAAATTGTGAAATATATCAAACTTATATATTAGAGAAAAATCCCTCAACATATGCCATTTAGAAATAGGGGCAAATAGCTGTTAAAGGGACACTGAACCCAATTTTTTTCTTTTGTGATTCAGGTAGACCATGAAATTTTAAGTAACTTTCTAATTTACTCCTATTATCAAATTTTCTTCATTCTCTTGGTATCTTTTTTTTGAAATGCAAGAATGTAAGTTTAGATGGATTTTTGGTGAACTGGTAGATTTTTGGTGAACAACCTGGGTTGTTCTTGCTGATTGGTGGATAAATTCATCCACCAAGAAAAAGTGATGTCCAGAGTTCTGAACCAAAATAAGAAGCTTAGATGCCTTCTTTTTCAAATAAAGATTGCAAGTGAACGCAGAAAATTGATAATAGGAGTAAATTAGAAAGTTGCTTAAAATTGTATGCTCTATCTGAATCACGAAAGAAAAAATTGGGTTCAGTGTCCCTTTAACATGTATATAGTGAAGTCCCAACTACTGTGTGCGGACCAAAAATCGCGTTGTAGATATAGATCGTATAGATCTTATAGCTTAATTTTGAGTTTTATTATTGTTATAGATATATCACATGTACACATGTATCACATGAACTATCTCATTCCTTGCTAACCCGTGTCACTAACTGTCTTTCTCACATCTCTTCCTGGATGTCCTCTCACTACCTCAAGCTAAATCTCTCCAAAACTGAGCTCCTCATTTTCCCCCTTCTTCCAAAATCTCCACCCCCAATATCTCTATAACTGTCGACAACTCCATCATTACCCCTACCCCGCATGCCCAATGTCTCGGGGTCACATTTGACTCAGATCTTTCCTTCACTCCTCACATTCAGTCCTTGGCTACAGCCTGCCGCTTCCACCTTAAAAACATCGCTAAAATTAGACACTTCCTTACACAAGACACAACTAAGATTTTAATCCACTCTCTCATTCTTTCCCGCCTCTATTACTGCAACTCCGTCCTCTCTGGTCTCCCCACCTGCCGCCTAGCTCCTTTACAATCCATAATGAATGCCTCTGCCAGACTCATCTTCCTTACACGTCGCTCTTCATCTGCTGCGCCTCTCTGCCAATCCCTTCACTGGCTTCCTCTTGCCTCTAGGATCAAACACAAAACTCTCACTCTTACATACAAAGCCCTCAACTGCACTGCTCCCCCCTACATCTCAGACCTTGTCGCCAGATACTCTCCCTCCCGTCCCCTTCGCTCTGCTCATGACCTCCTACTCTCCTCCTCTCTTGTCACCTCATCACACTCCCGTTTACAGGACTTCTCCAGACTGGCTCCCATCTTGTGGAACTCTCTGCCTCACTCCACAAGACTCTCTTCTAGTTTTAAAAGCTTCAAGTGCTCCCTAAAGACTCTACTGTTCAGGGACGCATACAACCTACGCTAACCTTTCCTAATATCAGTTCCTCTCCTCCACTGCAATCCCCTGAACCCTCCTAGCATGTAAGCCTAAAAGTCCAGCTGTTTGAAGATCACCTTCTTAAGAGCTGACTACAACAGTGCAACTCTTGGCAGGGCCCTCTACCCTATAATTGTTTTGTTGTACTCCCCCTTTGTTTATAACGCTGCGGAATTTGTTGGCGCTCTACAAATAACCGATAATAATAAAATAATAATAAATACACTGCATTTATGAATATTATCAAACTATATTGATCATACTGTCTTGATAAAGCCCAGTCGAGGGCGAAACACATAGGCCTAGATTTAGAGTTGGGCAGTAGCCATTAAAACCAGCGTTAGAGGCTCCTAATGCTGGTTTTAGGCTGCCGCCGGTATTTGGAGTCAGTCAGGAAAGGGTCTAACGCTCACTTTCCAGCCGCAACTTTTCCATACCGCAGATCCCCTTACGTCATTTGCGTATCCTATCTTTTCAATGGGATCTTTCTAACGCCGGTATTTAGAGTCGTGTCTGAAGTGAGCGTTAGAAATCTAACGACAAAACTCCAGCCGCAGAAAAAAGTCAGTAGTTAAGAGCTTTCTGGGCTAACGCCGGTTTATAAAGCTCTTAACTACTGTGCTCTAAAGTACACTAACACCCATAAACTACCTATGTACCCCTAAACCGAGGTCCCCCCACATCGCCGCCACTCAATTAAATTTTTTTAACCCCTAATCTGCCGACCGCCACCTACGTTATACTTATGTACCCCTAATCTGCTGCCCCTAACACCGCCGACCCCTATATTATATTTATTAACCCCTAATCTGCCCCCCACAACGTCGCCTCCACCTGCCTACACTTATTAACCCCTAATCTGCCGTCCGCACGCCGCCGCCAGCTACATTATAGCTATGTACCCCTAATCTGCTGCCCCTAACACCGCCGACCCCTATATTATATTTATTAACCCCTAATCTGCCCCCCACAACATCGCCTCCACCTGCCTACACTTATTAACCCCTAATCTGCCGTCCGCATGCCGCCGCCAGCTACATTATAGCTATGTACCCCTAATCTGCTGCCCCTAACACCGCCGACCCCTATATTATATTTATTAACCCCTAATCTGCCCCCCACAACGTCGCCTCCACCTGCCTACACTTATTATCCCCTAATCTGCCGAGCGGACCGCACCGCTATTATAATAAAGTTATAAACCCCTAATCCACCTCACTCCCGCCTCAATAACCCTATAATAAATAGTATTAACCCCTAATCTGCCCTCCCTAACATCGCCGACACCTAACTTCAAGTATTAACCCCTAATCTGCCGATCGGAGCTCACCGCTACTCTAATAAATTTTTTAACCCCTAAAGCTAATATTAACCCTAACCCTAACACCCCCCTAAGTTAAATATAATTTTATTCTAACGAAATAAATTAACTCTTATTAAATAAATTATTCCTATTTAAATCTAAATACTTACCTGTAAAATAAACCCTAATGTAGCTGCAATATAAATTATAATTATATTATAGCTATTTTAGGATTAATATTTATTTTACAGGCAACTTTGTATTTATTTTAACCAGGTACAATAGCTATTAAATAGTTAAGAACGATTTAATAGCTAAAATAGTTAAAATAATTACAAAATTACCTGTAAAATAAATCCTAACCTAAGTTACAATTAAACCTAACACTACACTATCAATAAATTAATTAAATACAATATCTACAATTATCTACAATTAAACCTAACACTACACTATCAATAAATTATTTAAATACAATATCTACAATTATCTACAATTAAACCTAACACTACACTATCAATAAATTAATTAAATACAATACCAACAAATAACTACAATTAAATAAACTAACTAAAGTACAAAAAATAAAAAAGAACTAAGTTACAAAAAATAAAAAAATATTTACAAACATTAGAAAAATATTACAACAATTTTAAACTAATTACACCTACTCTAAGCCCCCTAATAAAATAACAAAGCCCCCCAAAATAAAAAATGCCCTACCCTATTCTAAATTAAAAAAGTTCAAAGCTCTTTTACCTTACCAGTCCTGAACAGGGCCCTTTGCGGGGCATGCCCCAAAGAATTCAGCTCTTTTGCCTGTAAAAAAAACAGATACAATCCCCCCCCCAACATTACAACCCACCACCCACATACCCCTAATCTAACTCAAACCCCCCTTAAATAAACCTAACACTAAGCCCCTGAAGATCTTCCTACCTTATCTTCACCATACCACGTTCACCGATCGGTCCTCGGAAGTCTTGATCCAAGCCTCGGAAGTGTTGATCCAAGCCCAAGCGGGGGGCTGAAGAGTGACGTCCATCCTCGGGCTGAAGTCTGGATCCAAGCGGCGGCTGAAGAAATCCATCATCGGGCTGAAGTCGGAAGTCCATCATCGGGATGAAGTCTTCTATCAAGCCGCATCTTCAATCTTCTTTCTTCTGGAGCGGAGCGGAGCCATCTTCTTCCAAGCCGACGCGGAACATCCTCTTCAACCGACGCCTACTCGCCGAATGACGGTTCCTTTAAATGACGTCATCCAAGATGGCGTCCCTCGAATTCCGATTGGCTGATAGGATTCTATCAGCCAATCAGAATTAAGGTAGGAATATTCTGATTGGCTGATGGAATCAGCCAATCAGAATCAAGTTCATTCCGATTGGCTGATCCAATCAGCCAATCAGATTGAGCTTGCATTCTATTGGCTGTTCCGATCAGCCAATAGAATGCAAGCTCAATCTGATTGGCTGATTGGATCACATTTTTTAAGCTGGCCGCTTCCGTAAGCACCGCTGGTATCTAGAGTTGCAGTGGCGTTAAATTATGCTCTACGCTCCCTTTTTGGAGCCTAACGCACTGAAAAGCCAGCCCTTCTGTGAACTCTAAATACCAGCGGTATTTAAAAGGTGCGGGGGGAAAAAAGCATGCGTAGCTAACGCACCCTTTTGGCCGCAGAACTCTAAATCTAGGCGATAGACTTTTCTTGCTAAGCAGGAATCTCCCTGTCACCACTCTTGGTGTCTTCGGACTAGCCAAGTCTGCACCGCATCGTTATTCACACTGTAGCACTACAGTAACTTTTTCATCAGATTGATAGAACTGTCAAAAGTGATGGGACCAAAGTCACGTGAGGTACACGCTGCAAACCGAAATCAGGTGATACTAACGCAGCATACAGACACCTCAGGTTGTCCTCCTAGACATGGACAGAGCTGCTGAGAGGAACTGCAGACACGACCAACACGCTGCAAACAGACGTCACAAGCTGCCCTCCTGGATGCGGACAAAGCCACGGAGAGGTACTGGAAAAATGGATCATAGAAACTACCCCATCCACTCGGTCAGAGGATAAAAGGTACTTTGCCAATATTGTCCGACTTCTGAAGTCATAAGCACTCACTATTAGGACACTGACTCTGTCTTCTATGTGCTATATAGTGCTCAGCTTTTCTGAGCTATTAATATATTGCCTCAATTCGTCCGCACATCATATAACAGCTATTTGCCCCTATTTCTATATGGCATATGTTGAGAGATTTTGCTCTAATATATAAGTTTGATATATTCCACAATTTTATAACGCTGGGTACTTGAATTAATATTTAATATTTTTAGCTTGATACTTATACATATGTTCTGCTATTTTTGTTACTATATGATTCATACATATTAAATTGTATCTGTGCATTTAGCGCTCCTCTTTTTTCTTTTATTATTCTTACATTCACATATGTGTTTGTCTTAATCAATATGGATGCATATTGTCATAAAATACCTATCAATTCATATTGTAGATCTTTCAATATTGCTGTTTACTCACATTTTCATAACAAGACATTTTATTAAAATCTAACCTGTTAACGGGGTCTAAGGACAATTATGAGTACTTTCTATACTAAACAAAGTGCTAGGTGCAAAAAAAACCTAGACAAGGTGGTGCACTAATGATATTGATTATGCTATTGCAAATAGTTAAAAATACAAAATAATGGATAAATACCAAAAACAAACAAATACTGTTGAAAAAAGGTAAATCAATATAAAACAATGGTTTTAAAGTGATTTGACTGTTGAAATATAAGTCCCAATTCAAAATTAATATGGAGGTGTGTGAGGCTGCTCCACTTGAGGGAAATGATATCAGATTCACCTTGATGATCTAGATCAAAAAGAAAAGGGGCGCCTCATAGTGAAATCCATAGATATTATGGTCAAAGAAAGGGTAAAATAAAACTCACAATTTATTATGGCACTTGTTAGAGTGCAAACGAGCAGGCTGACACTTGCAGTATTCAGCTAACTGGATACTTCCCCCGTATCAGGGTGAGACTGGTGTACGGTCTGACAGCGTCCAAACAGTAGGCGGTAATCAGTGAAAAGCTGAAAAAAAATCACTTTCAACGTGATATAATACAATTCCTTCCATAAAAGTGTATTAAAAAGCAGACACCTCCGTAGAGATATAAAAACAAAGTTTTAATATAGTTTTAATATATTGCAACGTGTTTCTCCACCTGGTGCAATGGTCGTTTCATCAGGCAAAATAAAGAAATAGTATAAAAACAAAGAAAAAGTCGCTTACTTAAACCGGCACATTGTATTTCATTGGCTATCCAGGGTTTTCAAATCATCCAATGGTATCAGGGAAAGTGTCTGCAACTAAAAAAATGCTGTGGAGAGTAGCTCAATAATATGAGTATACTAAAAAGAAACAATACATAAGGTTGTATAAAATTTTAACCAATATAAAAATATTTGAGGGTCATTGTGTATTTTGATATGATAGATAAAAATAATAAAACCGTATTTAGGAAAATAGAATACAAATGGTGTGCTAATTACGATTCAAAACTATATTAAAAAATACAGATATTTGAGAGACTACAAGAAAGCTGAAGAAATACAATGTGTTACAAAAAAACTTTTCTTTGCCCAAACATTGACATTATGAACAAAATTACAGGTATTTATAAATTTATAGAAATACAATATATGCAACAAATTTGTTTGCCCAAGCATTACATTAAAATGTGCATAGTAAAAAAAAAACATTTTTATTCTATTTTCCTAAATACGGTTTTATTATTTTCATATACCATTTTTTAGTTTAGTTTAGTTGCAGACACTTTTCCTGATACCATTTCCATTGAATGATTAAAAAACCCTGGATAGCCAATGAAATACAATGCGCTGGTTTCTTTGTTTTTATACTATTTCTTTCTTTTGCCTGATTTTATATCTCAACGGAGGTGTCTGCTTTTTAATACACTTCTACGGAAAAAATTGTATTGTATCACGTTTAAAGTGATTTTTTTCAGCTTTTCACTGATCACCGCCTGCTGTTTGGATGCTGACAGACCGTACACCAGTCTCGCCCTGATATGGGAGAAGTATCCAGTTAGCTGACTACTGCAAGTGTTAGCCTGCTTGTTTGCACTCTAACAAGTGCCATCACAAATTGTTTTATTTTACCTTTTCTTTGACAATAATATCTATGGATTTCACTATGAGGCGCTCCTTGTCTTTTTGATCTAGACTTTCTATACTAGCATGATGAAGATCATAAATTAGCCTGAAACGTTGCTTTATTTTGGACCCATGTTTGCATAATAAAGGTCATTTTTAAATACAAGAAGTTGGAGGATTTTTCTATTTATACTTTCTGTACTAGACCATAAATTATGTTTGACTTTTATTCTTTATTAGCATTAGGGCTAGATTATGAGTGGAGTGCTAATGGTTAAGCAAAAGTGAAAAGGGGTTTATTGCATGTGTTTGCGCGCATTAGGTTTTTTGGTTGTTTGCTTGACCGCAATTGAAGTTAAAGCATGTCGGATAAGCATGTCCTAAAACACATCAAAAATACATTACAAATTACAGTTACACTTATAATATTACTATCTAATAAAAATTATGCAAAACCATTATTGCACAAAAAAGTTATAAGGGCTCAAAGATATGACATCTCAGAAAAAAAAGGCAGACAAAGGACTTTAACATTGAGGTACATACATAAAAACATGTCTAAAGATGGATATGTATGTATATATATATATATATATATATATGCACATTGGAGCCCTTGCAGTCAAGTAGATGAAAATATGTAAAAACATATTTATGCAATAATCATATTTAATAAAGTGCTATAGTGTGTATTTACAGTAAATAGTTCACATTTCAATGTTCCACATATAGGGGATTATGTTCTATATATTTATAAATAGATATTCCTATATATATATATATATATATATATATATATATATATATATATATATATATATATATATATATATTTATATATATATATATATCTGCATATATCTATACCTATATATAATCTATATATATATAAAGGAAAAAGTCCTGACTAACTGACTCATCAGCGCCCAGCTCAAACCGTTTAACCTAGGAATGTGAAATTTGGAAGGTAAGGATTTTTGGAAATTACGTCCCTAAAGGGGTGAAAAGGGGGATGAATTTTTTTGTGAGGATTCCTATAGCTTACAAACTGATGATGTTACAGACGTGAAAATTGGTATTTAGATTCTCCTTGAAAAATAAAGAAACACGTGTTTTATCATTTCCCCAAAATCCCCTTAAGGGGGGTCAAAAGAGGAGGGCTGATTAATGAGGATACCTATATCTCAAAAACCGATGATGTTACAGACGTAAAGATTGGTATTTAGATTGTCCTTGAAAAATAAAGAAACACATGTTTTACCATTTCCGCAAAATGCACTTAAGGGGGGTCAAAAGAGGGGGGCGATTTATGAGGATACTTATATCTTAAAAACTGACAACATTACAAACGTGAAAATTGGTATTTAGATTCTCCTTGAAAAATAAAGAAACGTGTTTTACCATTTCCCCAAAATCCACTTAAGGGGGGTCAAAAGAGGGGGGGCTGATTTATGAGGATACCTATATCTCAAAAACCGTCAATGCTACAGACGTGAACGTTGGTATTTAGATTCTTCTTGAAAATAAAGAAACATGTTTTACCATTTCCCCAAAACCCACTTAAGGGGGGTTCAAAGAGGGGGGCTGATTTATGAGGATACCTATATATCAAAAACTGACAATGTTACAGACGTGAAAATTGGTATTTAGATTCTCCTTGGAAAAATAAGAAACACATGTTTTACCATTTCCATAAAATCGTCTTAAGGGGGGTCAAAAGACAAGGGACGATTTATGAGGATACTTATATTTTAAAAAACGACAATGTTACAGACATGAAAATTGTTATTTAGATTTTACTTGAAAAATAAAGAAACACATGTTTTACCATTTCCAAAAAAATCACTTAAGGGGGGTCAAAAAGTGGGGGCTGATTTATGAGATTACATATATCTCAAAAACCAATGATGTTACAGACGTGGAAATTGGTATTTAGATTCTCCTTGAAAAATAAAGAAACAAATGTTTGACCATTTCCCGAAATCCACTTAAGGGGGGTCAAAAGGGGGGGTCAAAAGAGGGGGTCGATTTATGAGGATACCTATATCTCAAAAACAAAAGATGTTACAGACATGAAAATTGGTATTTAGATTACGAGAAACACTGATAATTAGGTGTTAAAAAAAGGTTAAAAACTCAAGAAGTTCATGTCGGCGAGTGTGCAACCAGAACAGGCACACACGTGAGGGCAAATGTTGCTGCGAGTGGTCGGTTTTTCGCTATTTTTTACAAATCACAAAATCCTTGCGAGTGAAGCCACAGGCAACAGCTAGTCTTGTGTGTGTGTGTGTATATATATATATATATATATATATATATATATGTATTTATGAATAAATAGAACATATTCTGCTATGCGAAGAACATTGGAATGTGAAATTTTCATATTTTCATGTTGTGTTAGCACACGTTTTTTTCTCCATTGGCTTTTATGGGAAAAACGTTATCGCGTGTGGTATTGTAAGTTCAACATAACACAATCTGTCAACTTTTAAGGTGTTGGATTTTTATTTTTTGAATGCCAAAAGGGACAGTAAACCCTTTGAGATTGTTATGTAAATTACTTAATTATGCATAGTAAAACAACTTTTCAATATAATTTTAGTATTTATTATAATCCCTATTGTAATTTGTCTTAAATTTATGGATTTTCAAGTCTTAAAAAGTGAAAGAGTGCATGACAGCCTTCTCAAGCATAAGCCTGACACATATTTGTATTTAATTTGCAGTCTGTTATTTTATCATTTCTCTTGAAGCTATACAAGGGAGATTTTGTAAAAAAAACAATAGCAAAACCTTTCTTCTGCTAAGTTCAGACAAGCTGCTGTAAATAAGGAAAGTGGTGGATGGACCATTGAAAAACAATTGCAGCAAATGATGTGTTCATCTGTTCTTATAACATTCTGACTCTGCTGATACATTAATCTAGTAGAGTACTACAGTATAGGGGAAGGTTGTTGTCATATAGATATTATGTGCATCACATTCTAATGCCCTCTTAACCTGGATTTGTTTTTTTGTGTATAAATATCACTCCTGTCCTTTATTTCAAATCTAGTTCTCCAATTTAAGATTTGATAATCTAAGGTGCTCAGTTTGCAGCCCAAATTATTGAACACTTTGCAATGTGAAGCTTATTAGATGCATCATTTTATGGAATAAACAATTAATTGGTTTAAAAGCCTGAGTTGTAAGGAATAAAGAGATTGAGTAAAAATTGCACCGCTTGTTTTGTAGTTTCTATGTTTTTTTTTCCTAATGCAACTGATTATTGATAAACAAGCATGTCAGGTCTGTGATTAGATAGCATCTCCCATAAAGAAAAATAAAATTAAAGTATTTTTTATATTTTTAAAAACAATTCTCTAGCTGTCTCAGCGACAAGTGAACATATTGGGGTCTAACTATCAAGCTCCGAATGGAGCTTGAAGGCCCGTGTTTCTGGCGAGTCTTCAGACTCGCCAGAAACACAAGCTATGGAGCAGCGGTCTAAAGACCACTTCTCCATAACCCTGTCCGCCTGCTCTGAGCAAGCGGACAGACATCGAGTACGATCGGGTTGATTGACACCCCCTGCTGGCGGCCCATTGACATATTGCTCTCTGCATTCAGCGATGTCTTGCGGCCTTGATCTGCACTGTCGGATCAGGTCGCAAGACATTTGATAATTCGGCCCCATTATCACTATAACTTTTAAAAAAAGAACAGTTAATAAATGAAACACCATTTTTGTTAACTGCCCAAGCACTAACTACAAGCTAAATAAAATAGCCTATAACAATTTATTTTAATTTAGTAAATAATAGTTGTAAAAACTGCATCCACTGATTCAAGACTAGATTTAAAGTAACCTTTGAAGAAAAATCTTAAGAAACACATCATGTAACAAAGGTATGGTCTGGGGAATGAATACTGATATTTCTAATTTATTGTGGGCAGGAAGCTGTCCAACTGAAAACAAAATAAATGTGTTTTTTCACTGTGGCTTTGTTTTCACACCAACCTTTCATTTATTTCAAGGGAAGAAGGAAAATTGATTCAACTATTTACTTTTAATGCCCAGTTGGAAATAAAAAAAAAGTACTCTAGAAAGAAAATTGCATGCACAGTAAAGTTTGATTCATTCATGGGTAATAAAAACCACACTCTTTTAATGTACCGTATGTAGATTTATTTGCTTTTCTTTAGGATGCACAATGCATCTATTAATTTCTGGACTTATTTTATCTACAATATATTTTCTATCTTTTATTTAACGTATCTGGTAAATTTAAATTACAGTTAAATACATTAAATGTCATATTACTACTAACTATTACTACAATACAAGATAAAGTGGCCATTTTGCATTTAAAGAGTACTTAGAGAGGAATAAAATATCAATACACATTTAAAAAGCTTTTGCTTTAAAGGTAAAAGTATAGATGGTAATCCATAAATACCTTCCCTATGCTCCTCTAAAGAAAACATTGAACGAAGCTTTTGATCCTTAAATGATCATCCGAGTAATAAAAATAAATACTGAAAACACACATTTATGAAATGTGCCAAAATATAATACTGGATCAAATTTCACGAAAGCCAAAGGACAACTGCTTCAATCTATTGTTAAATGCTAACTTTGGATGGATGCAGAGTGAAAACCGTTGAGTTATTGCTCTCAAAGTAGTACTTCAAACAATGTTCTTTTTTTATGGACTGCAAAGGTTTAATCACAAATACAACTGTAATGAAAATAACAATATCATTGTTATTGACTACTAGAGCTTGATTCAGAAAAACAAATAAAATGTCTACCAACAAACATTACTGCCATAATTCACTTAAGCCATAAATCGATAGAGGCCTATTTATCAAATGTCTGTCGGACCTGATCCGACAGTGCGGATCAGGTCCGACAGATATCACTGAATGCGGAGAGCAATACACTCTCCGTATTCAGCATTCCACCAGCAGTTCTTGTGAGCTGCTGGTGCAATGCCGCCCCTTGCAGACTCGCGGCCAATGGGCCACCAGCAAGGAGGTGTCAATCAACCTGATCATACTCGATCGGGTTGAATTGTGGCGATCTCTGTCTGCCTCATCAGAGCAGGCGGACAGGGTTATGGAGCAGGTGTCATAACTTCATAACTGCTGTTTCTGGCGAGTCTGAAGACTCGCCAGAAACACAGGCCCACAAGTTCCATACGGAGCTTGATAAATGGGCCTCAATGTCTTGTGATAATGGTAATTGTTAGTACTTCATCTACGGATATGCACTGTTTAACCTCAACTTAGTTTTTTCCCTCTTCACTAGAAAGAGAAAAGATATCTGACAATAAGAATAATAACCTCATCCAAAAAAGAGTCCAGCCTTAAAATGTCAAAAATTATCAGCCAATAAGAATTTTCCTACCTTAATTCCGATTGGCTGATAGAATCCTATCAGCCAATCGGAATTCGAGGGACGCCATCTTGGATGACGTCCCTTAAAGGAACCGTCATTCTTCAGTTGGACGTCGGAGGAAGAAGATTGATCCGCGCTGGAGGTCTTCACGATGGAGCCGTTCCTCATCGGATGAAGATAGAAGATGCCGCTTGGATCAAGATGGTTGCCGGTCTGGATCGCCTCTTCTTCCCGGATAGGATGAAGACTTTGGAGCCTCTTCTGGACCTCTTCAGCCGCAGGATTATGGATCGCCAGCCCCCGCTTGGGTTGGATGAAGATTTTGGAGCCAGGACTGATCGGTGATACCCGGCGAGGTGAAGATAAGGTAGGAAGATCTTCAGGGGCTTAGTGTTAGGTTTATTTAAGGGGGGTTTGGGTTAGATTAGGGGTATGTGGGTGGTGGGTTGTAATGTTGGGGGGGTATTGTATGTTTTTTTTTACAGGCAAAAGAGCTGAATTCTTTGGGGCATGCCCCACAAAAGGTCCTTTTAAGGGCTGGTAAGGTAAAAGAGCTTTGAACTTTTTTAATTTAGAATAGGGTAGGGCATTTTTTATTTTGGGGGGCTTTGTTATTTTATTAGGGGCTTAGAGTAGGTGTAATTAGTTTAAAATTGTTGAAATATTTTTCTGATGTTTGTAAATATTTTTTTTTTTTGTAACTTAGTTCTTTTTTATTTTTTGCACTTTAGTTAGTTTATTTCATTGTATTTATTTGTAGATATTGTATTTAATTAATTTATTGATAGTGTAGTGTTAGGTTTAATTGTAGGTAATTGGAGGTATTTTATTTAATTTATTTATTGATAGTGTAGTGTTAGGTTTAATTGTAACTTACATGAAGAGAAGGCGGCAGGCACTACTAGACAGACCCACAAGCGTAAGAGTAAAAAAACAAAGTCTTTATTGAAGGCACTTGGCCATGTTAAAAAGGCAGACTGACAGGCAGGGGAAACAGAACAAACAAGGTCTTACGCATTTCGCGCCCCCTAGTGGCGCTTACTCATAGACTGTTGTCTATGTTACAACCTTAACAATTTATAGGCTAAGCGGAAAAAAGGTTAACCCCTCAGCAGCCAAATAAAAACAGTTTAAAAACATAGATAGTTCTGGGTAGATACAGGACAATTGTAATTAATAGTTAATAAACAAAATTACAAAGAACACAGTCATTAAATATAAGAGCCAGTAATGGAGCTACTTAATGCATCAAAATACAAAATTCAAAACAGACAATTATGAAGTTGAGAAAAGATGTATTCTTTAAGATAAGATAAGAGTGTAGTGTTAGGTTTAATTGTAGATAATTGTAGATATTGTATTTAAATAATTTATTGATAGTGTAGTGTTAGGTTTAATTGTAACTTAGGTTAGGATTTATTTTACAGGTAATTTTGTAATTATTTTAACTATTTTAGCTATTAAATAGTTCTTAACTATTTAATAGCTATTGTACCTGGTTAAAATAAATACAAAGTTACCTGTAAAATAAATATAAATCCTAAAATAGCTATAATATAATTATAATTGATATTGTAGCTATATTAGGGTTTATTTTACAGGTAAGTATTTAGCTTTAAATAGGAATAATTTATTTAATAAGAGTTAATTTATTTCGTTAGATTTAAATTATATTTAACTTAGGGGGGTGTTAGTGTTAGGGTTAGACTTAGCTTTAGGGGTTAATCCATTTATTACAGTAGCGGCGAGATACGGTCGGCAGATTAGGGGTTAATAATAATATGCAGGGGTCAGCGATAGCGGGGGCGGCAGATTAGGGGTTAATAAATATAATATGGGGTCGGCGGTGTTAGGGGCAGCAGATTAGGGGTACATAGGGATAACGTAGTTGGCGGCAGTGTAGGGAGCGGAAGATTAGGGGTTAAAAAATTTAAATATAGTGGCGGCGATGTGGGGGGACCTCGGTTTAGGGGTACATAGGTAGTTTATGGGTGTTAGTGTACTTTAGAGCACAGTAGTTAAGAGCTTTATAAACCGGCGTTAGCCCAGAAAGCTCTTAACTACGGACTTTTTTCTGCGGCTGGAGTTTTGTCATTAGATTTCTAACGCTCACTTCAGCCATGACTCTAAATACCGGCGTTAGAAAGATCCCATTGAAAAGATAGGATACGCAATTGACGTAAGGGGATCTGCGGTATGGAAAAGTCGCGACTGGAAAGTGAGCGTTAGACCCTTTCCTGACTGACTCTAAATACCGGCAATAGCCCAAAACCAGCGTTAGGAGCCTCTAACGCTGGTTTTGACGGCTACCGCCCAACTCTAAATCTAGGCCTAATTGTTTCCACTTGGCACATAGATCAAAATGTCTGATTGATCTTAGGAAAAGGGAAAACTTGTAAGTGTCAATACCAAATGACAGTTAAAGGACCACTAAGCACAGTAAATAGCATAATCAGTGAATGCATAATAAAAAGACAATGCAAAAGCACTTAGTTTTAATTTCAAATGTGCAGTATATTTCTTTTTGACAAGTTTTAAAGTTAGTTTTATTTTCTCTCCCACTGTATCATGTGAAAGCCAACAGCCAATCACAAAATGCATATATGTATATACTTTGAATTCTTGCACATGCTCAGTAGAAGCTAGTGCCTCATAAAGTGTGTAAATTAAAAGACTGTACACATTTAGATAATGGAAGTGAACTGTAAAGATGATTAAAATTGTGTGCTCTATCTGAATCATGAAAGTTTGACTTTAGTGTCCACTAATGGCAGGGAATTCTCTAACTTTCTCATATAATCAAATATTTAGGTCTATACTTTTAAGAAAGATACCACTAAAGACATACATTGTATCTTGATAGTGGTCAACAATTCCATTTCTAAGCTTTTATTTTTAAAGCTTATAGTTGTATAAAGCTTCATTTCACATTAAGTATCAGATATAAAATTGTAATACATGTTTTGTATCATGGATCAATTGTAATCCTAATTGTCATGATACACCCATGAGGAGTAGTTAATACCTGGATTAGTTACACAGAAGAGGTTGTATTGTGAACTCAGCATTGCCAGGCTAATCTGAAATGTTCTTTCTTTGTATAACATCTGTGTGTGTTAAGGAATGCAGTGGTCTTAAGAAAACCTTTTCTCTTGTACCATGGTTTGCCTTGGAATTTAGTTAATAATAAATTAACACAAGGGTGGTGGTCTTGACAAGACAAAGGCAGACTGAGTTATAATTGAATGCAAAAGAAAACTTAGTCAGAACTTGTCTCGTACAAGAAGCAGTGACATCAAGTGAGTATCTCCACTTATCTACAGGAACTTGGTAATCTACTTAAAGTTTAGATATTGTGTTCATTTTATGTCCCATTTTATTTTAAATAACTGTATTTTTGCATATCTTGTTATTTTGTATGTTTTTGTAATTTGGCACTGTGTAACATGTATTTGTCTTTTGTTATTAAGCATATAGAAAATCTAACACTATCTTTGGGCTCTAATATCTGAATTCACACTCTGAAGAGACAAGGGTAAAGGCACAATACCTAACTGTTAATTTTGTGAGTTATTGGGGTTCCAAGACACCCTTATTCAAAATTCTTGGTGGTGGCAACATTTGTTACTCTGGGGTGGTGTGGGCAGGATTTGGGGGTTAATTTGGTGTTTCTTTAGGTCCTTTGTAGACATAAAGGTAAGGGAAGCCCAGTGGCTGAGTACTATTAACCCCTTCATGCCCACACTCTCCCCATAGTGATGGCTGGGTGGATAGGCTAAGTCATCACAAACTACATTGTATTTTGCTTTTATAAATGTCAGTGGTATTTCCTGTAAAGTTAATGTTTTCACTTTTACATTTTTTAGATTTGCAAAATAAACTGGGTATTAAATGTAGTATTTAAAGGGAGTGTAATGTAAAGATAGGATTCCCTCTTCAAGACAAATATATGCACTAGCACACACACACACTACAGTAAGCTCAGTAATTGCTTAATATATTTATTAAGCACACAGTGTATATTCTCACAGTTAAATCAACTATTATGTGGTTTGTGGTTCTCTCATACCAATAATGTCTGAAGTATAAACTCATGGATACCTTAAATGGAACATGAATTTACTAACACAGACACTATTTTACACATTAACTGTCACATGCACTTGCTGATATACACACACAATTATTCAATTTCTACCTTTTTGCACACTAATTAAAAACATGTTTACCCTGAAAAAGTGGTCTATAAAACATATACTTCAGCAGTGATGGCTATTTGTTGGCACTATTTTTCTCTGCCTGAAATTCGGTTGCCTAGAAAATAGGGGATATAAAATGAACAAAGCAAAATCCCATAGCGGGCGCTTCCCTACTCAAATACCTATAACCAGAATAATTAATACAAGCAACAAAATATATACCCTAAATCCAATAAATGGATACCATAAAAAAAAATTAAACAGATTTTCACAATAAAAAATAATACAAAATTATGATGAATAAAAATGAAAAGTCTTTATAATAAAGAATGATAATACGTCCTTGTAATCCAAGAAGCTGGCAGCACTGTGTCATAGGAATGGTCAGTCCCTGAAGATAGTTGATCTGAAAAAAGAAAGAACACAGAGGCGCCAATATGGCCTAGTAACTTCTGTATAAAGGGTTATTCAGTATGGTACAAGATGGTACTCACAAAAGAGAAGCACCCAATGGTGCAGATGGAACAGACTAGATCAATAGCAGTAACCAGCTCACTGTGTGCCAGCATACAAGCATTCAATCAAATAGTCAGCAGGCAAGGCATCTCACATCATCTGTTTGCTCAATGCCAACAAGCGGCTGACAGTGGGAGGTGACGTTTTGTCGTCATACCTCTTGCAAGCCCATATAGTCACTTTGGATAGGATAGGAACATACACACCTTCGTGACATACCTGTTAAGCTACTAGGAGCCATAAATGCTTGACATACATAACCCCTTAGAGTGGATCAAAAAGGTTTTAGACGCTCTATATCTCAAATTGGTATGTTTGCGTATCAATTTATATTTTATGGGATTCACTCGTTAATTCAGATATCTGTAGTTACCCTTTTATATATATATATATATATATATATATATATATATATATATATATATATATATATACAGTATATATAGACCCAGTTGTTCATTGTTCTACTTAAAAAGTTTGGCATTTTTACAGAGGGAGCTCCTCTGATGCACTACACTTATTTAAATATATTAGTATATATATTGCGCCAAGCACATATTTCTTTTTCACCATATTGTAGTGATTTTTACCATGGGATTTAAGAATGGCATTAGTTACACACCACAGACAGATTAATGCATTGCCTGTGTTTATATGAGACAGGGTGATCTTATCATTATGGTGATAATTTTAGTAAAATTAACTCGCAGCTGAGCAGAGGTCTGATGCTGTCAGATGCTGTTCTTCTATCAATGGATATTTGCACACAGACCATTGGAGGATTAGGGGGTGGGTTTGTACCTATTAACCTATTGTAGGACCAGGAAGGTTTTAAATAGCAAGTGTATCAATGTTTAATTATTATCATTGTATAGCCTGAGGAAACAGCCTTTGAAGGGCTGAGAAACACATTGCTGTGTTTTTAATAAAATGATATGTTTTATGATACACTTGCTGTCATCTGGGATTTATCTGGACCCTTATATCGTATGATGCTGAGAGGATCCTGTCAAACGCCTAAGCATTGTCTACTGGGCGACTGAGAGGTCCCAGCTTGTCTTTACTGCACCTGGAGGTTTGCTACATATTGTAAGTGCAATCACTAAGTGTTATTGTATTGCCTATTCCCACTGTACTAGGCTATGGTAGCTATTGTTTATCACTGACCGGTATAAATGCCTTGCCTGCTGACTATTTGATCGAGTGCTTGTATGCTGGCACACAGTGAGCTGGGCCACTGCTATTGATCTAGTCTGTTCCATCTGCATCATTGGGTGCTTCTCTTTTGTGAGTACCATCTTGTACCATACTGAATAACCCTTTATACAGATGTTACTAGGACATATTGGAGCCTCTGTGTTCTTTCTTTCTTTCTTTCTTTCTTTCTTTCTTTCTTTCTTTCTTCCTTCTTCTTTTTTTTAAATTTGGTTGCCACCTGGTCAAAACTTTACTGGCACAGCTGGTATTGTGTAAATCAGTGCTTGATTATCCTACATGCCAGAGCAACATAAATATCAAAAACAGGCCCTGGAAGGCCTTATTGCATACACATTTGAAGATTTTGTGAAAGATAAAATCAATTGACAGTCCACAGTATTTTCACTGGAATATTTTGTATTAAATAGTGTATTTTAAGGTCAAAATGTTTTTATTTGTGTATTTAATAGCCATGAATTGTCTGGGGCCCTTAAAGTGAGGGTAAATTAACTAGCTTATAAATGTACCTGTAGAACCTATGTGGCATTCCAATGTAAAGACTAATACATTTTAAATTGCTGACTTTATATAAATAAAAATAACTTTTATTATATTACTATTTAGTGATATTCCTATTGCCCCCTTCCATCCCCTTTTCTGAAGTGTAGAGAATGGTCCCACCCGCTCTCTACATAGTAGTCAATACCTTGTAATAAACCAGCTAGCATTTCATATTCTGTACTTTTGGTATATTTAGTTGATATAGGCCAGTTGTGCCAAAAAGGAAGATTGAGATCTAGCAGCATATCTAAAAGTGTTGACCAGTAGATGAAAAGACTGTTGTATGGTTTCCCATTTCCTCATCAGTGAGTAGCGATAGAATGGAGTTAAGTAATATAAATGTAAAAATGTATTAAACAAAAGTAAATTCTGGGCCACCACTGTAGCTTCAATTTAAAAAGTGTAATTCAGCAAAATAATATTAGTCCATGAGTTTAACAAAGATCATTTTTGAGTGCAAGCTCAGAGTTTCTTATGCCTAGCACAGGTATAAGTCAATCCAACTGCCAAAATAAACAAACATTTCACTGATGCAGGGGCACCTGGTATAGGCTTCCAATAAGGCTGATTCTATTGTAATATAATATAGTAACATTGTAGATGAGGTTGAAAGAAGACAGGAGTCCTTTTACCTATAAAGAGACTACCTGATTTACATTAAAGAAGCTGACAATTGAACTTACAGTAATCAATTAAAAAGCTAACCCATTTAACACAAGCAATCATATAGTTAGATTCTGTTTTTAGCCATAAATATTTCTAAGCCATTTTTAAATGTTTCTAAGGTATTTGCAGTCACTACCTACTTAGGCAAGATGTTCCACAATTTGATTGCTCTTACCGTGAAAAAAAAGTTTTTATTGCTGGAGATTACATTTCCTTTTCTCTATCCTTAAACTGTGACCTAGTGTCTCAAACAACTGCCTTGGAATAAACAGCTCTACTGTCATCTCTGTATATGGGCCTTGGATATATATATTTATATAAAGTAACCATCTCACCCCTGAAGCATTTTTTTTCTAGAATAAATAGGCAGAATTTAGCTACACTCTCTTCAAAGAGTATGATATGAAATACAATAGAACAAACTGCATAGTAAGGAAGGATGACATTAATCACATCAAATACAACACAACTAGTTTCATGAAAAAAATAACACCAAGAGCTATAATATGCTCTATCAATATAAGTGGCTCAGAAACCATTCTCAAATTAAACCATGTCTAGGGAGCACTATTGGACCCTTGAAGTAATTAAATTAATAAAAACAGAATACAAGCTGCATTCTGATAAAATAATGAAGAAAGAGGGAGATCTAGGGGCCACTTTAGGGCCCATAAATGCAGTAAAACATACTTGAAATGGAACTATTATGATGATGACACAAACCAGATAAAGATACACTCATGGACCTTAAAATAAATGTTGTAACTCAGTGAGATTAGTTTTAATTATTACAGGTGAATAAACACAATATATCTGTAGCTATAGACATATCAGTCAAAACTAAGCACAAAATACTAGGTATCTAACAGAAAATAAAAATACAGATTCATGTATACAGGGAGTGCAGAATTATTAGGCAAGTTGTATTTTTGAGGATTAATTTTATTATTGAACAACAACCATGTTCTCAATGAACCCAAAAAAACTCATTAATATCAAAGCTGAATAGTTTTGGAAGTAGTTTTTAGTTTGTTTATAGTTATAGCTATTTTAGGGGGATATCTGTGTGTGCAGGTGACTATTACTGTGCATAATTATTAGGCAACTTAACAAAAAACAAATATATACCCATTTCAATTATTTATTTTTACCAGTGAAACCAATATAACATCTCAACATTCACAAATATACATTTCTGACATTCAAAAACAAAACAAAAACAAATCAGTGACCAATATAGCCACCTTTCTTTGCAAGGACACTCAAAAGACTGCCATCCATGGATTCTGTCAGTGTTTTGATCTGTTCACCATCAACATTGCGTGCAGCAGCAACCACAGCCTCCCAGACACTGTTCAGAGAGGTGTACTGTTTTCCCTCCTTGTAAATCTCACATTTGATGATGAACCACAGGTTCTCAATGGGGTTCAGATCAGGTGAACAAGGAGGCCATGTCATTAGATTTTCTTCTTTTATACCCTTTCTTGCCAGCCACGTTGTGGAGTACTTGGACGCGTGTGATGGAGCATTGTCCTGCATGAAAATCATGTTTTTCTTGAAGGATGCAGACTTCTTCCTGTACCACTGCTTGAAGAAGGTGTCTTCCAGAAACTGGCAGTAGGACTGGGAGTTGAGCTTGACTCCATCCTCAACCCTAAAAGGCCCCACAAGCTCATCTTTGATGATACCAGCCCAAACCAGTACTCCACCTCCACCTTGCTGGCGTCTGAGTCGGACTGGAGCTCTCTGCCCTTTACCAATCCAGCCACGGGCCCATCCATCTGGCCCATCAAGACTCACTCTCATTTCATCAGTCCATAAAACCTTAGAAAAATCAGTCTTGAGATATTTCTTGGCCCAGTCTTGACGTTTCAGCTTGTGTGTCTTGTTCAGTGGTGGTCGTCTTTCAGCCTTTCTTACCTTGGCCATGTCTCTGAGTATTGCACACCTTGTGCTTTTGGGCACTCCAGTGATGTTGCAGCTCTGAAATATGGCCAAACTGGTGGCAAGTGGCATCTTGGCAGCTGCACGCTTGACTTTTCTCAGTTCATGGGCAGTTATTTTGCGCCTTGGTTTTTCCACACGCTTCTTGCGACCCTGTTGACTATTTTGAATGAAATGCTTGATTGTTCGATGATCACGCTTCAGAAGATTTGCAATTTTAAGAGTGCTGCATCCCTCTGCAAGATATCTCACTATTTTTTACTTTTTTTTTGAGCCTGTCAAGTCCTTCTTTTGACCCATTTTGCCAAAGGAAAGGAAGTTGCCTAATAATTATGCACACCTGATATAGGACCACACCCCTTCTCATTACAGAGATGCACATCACCTAATATGCTTAATTGGTAGTAGGCTTTCGAGCCTATACAGCTTGGAGTAAGACAACATGCATAAAGAGGATGATGTGGTCAAAATACTCATTTGCCTAATAATTCTGCACTCCCTGTATATAAAACTGCTGCCATCAGTTATAAAATATACGCCACAGGCAGCCAGCAACTGCTCTGTTATTCATATAGGCAGTTAAGAGATAATGATTAGCTCCTGGTGTTAAGGATGTTTCTGTAGGGTGCATTTTTATAGCGTAAAGAATGATACTCAAATTAGACAGGATACTGGACATGCTATATAGATGGGTTGAATAAATATCAGGGAAATATACATATAGAAGGGTAATGCAAATAGCATATACTTAGTCATACTTACTACAAAACGTAATTAGGACGGAGTTAACTTTCTAGCAGTCACCCAGTAAATAAAAAAAACTTACAATAATACAGTATACATTTATACACAAATATTGAAAAATTCTCATATAACTACAGGTAGATAGTTCTATAGTTAAGACAACAGGTTATACTGTTTATTATAGATAGCAACAGAAAACTTAACCAGACATTGCCTTCGTTAGGAAAAATGCAAAGGACATATCTCTGTAGTATAACTTAGATTACAATAGATCCAAAAAGGTCATAATATAGGATGGGAATTATGAGTCAAGCAAATGATAAAGTTTATCCGACTTCTATTTTCCCATGAAATAGATATGCTGGAGTTCTCCCCTCAAGAGCAGTCAGATCCCTTACTTCTGTGAGATGAATACTTCTGATTCCATTTGGATTTTGAAGGCACTAGGAGATGGCAATATTAAATAGATAGTGGTTGCAATACACCCATGTATTCCAGCTAGTTAATTCAGCTAGAGTCATAGGGGCTGAATTATCAAGCTCCGAATGGAACTTGATGCCCCTTGTTTATTGAAACAGAAGTTATGAAGCAGCGGTGTAAAGACTGCTGCTCTATAACTTGTCTGCCTGCTCTGAGGCGGTGGACAGAAAGCAACCCGATCAAATACAATCACGTTGATTGACACCCTCTGCTAGCGGCCAATTGGCCGCAAATCTGCAGGGGGTGGCATTGCACAAGCAGTTCACAAGAACTATCGATGTGCAGTGGACATGATACGCTACATCGTATCATGTCCTCTGCTAGCACTTTGATAAATATGCCCCATAGTGAAACTAGGGGAAACCAACTTCAATAAGAGAAGAAGTCTTCTGATGCCGATCACTGCTGCTCTGTTAGGCTTTTCTCCTAACTTTTTATAATTCTGCAATGTCTGTTTTTAAATGAGTCCCCAGAACTGTGCTTGATACTCAAGGTAAGCTCTTTTCATTGATTTATATAGCTACAGAATTATGCCTTCTTCCCTTGCATCTATGCCTCATTTAATACATGCTAGTAATTTATTTGCCTTAGAAGATGCTGCCTTGCATTGCACTCGCATTTACAGCTTGTTATCTATGAGTATGCTAAAACCCTTTTCCTCTTCTGTTTTGAATAAGTCTACACCCATTTAAATAATATGTAGCCTGCATATATTTTCATCTAAAATGTAGAACCTTACATTTACCAATATTAAATCTAAATTGTTATTAACCAGCCCACAATTTTTGTAAATCCCCTTGCAAAGCATTTACATCCTGCATTGACCTAATCACCTTACACTGCTTTGTATCATCTACAAAAATAGAGATGTTGCTAATTAATCCTTCCTCCAAGTCAATTATAAAAAATATTAAAAAATAACAGACCCAGCACTGATCCTGGGGACCAATGTCCAATATGAGTATGATCCCTTTTCTACAACAAGTTGCTCCCTGTCTTTTATCCAGTTATTTATCCCTGAGCTAACATTATCAGCTGTTTCAATCCCCTTAATTTTGTAGAATAATCTCTCATGAAGCACTGTATCAAAAGCTTTAGCAAAATCCAAGTAAATCATATCAACTGATTCACCTTTATCTATATTTTTCTTCCTTCCTCATAGAAGCTAGTTAGATTAGTTTGACAATAAAAATTGTTCTAGTGGTGAACGGTTACAAGATGCTGCTCAATTGATTTTAATGGACAGCGACTCCTATTTCACATACGTGACAAAGACAAACCTTGCTATTTTTGAGCTGCAATGTTATAGTAAGTTATGTTGTATATTTTGCAATATATTAATTTCATCGACTGATTTCATTGAATCTTAGTCAAAGCTCTGATATGATTAGGTATTGTTCTATAATGATTAACTCTTCTCTTAAATCTCAGAACTAAATTGCTAACAAAAATTAAGACCAGTAGGTGGACAAAATAATTCACAGAAAAATGTAACTTCTACAATTAAAGATACGGAAGAAAAGTAAATGAAAACATACAAATTCTTATCACATCCACAATAAATGTCTTAAAGACTAATGATTATGCTAATATCACAAATAACATTAATATTGTATGTGGACAACGATGCAATGAAATGTTTAATGCATAAAAAACATACCTGTGGGCTTTTTCAGACATCATTTGGTTGATTTCCTTTAGGTGATCAGGGGAAGATAAATAACTGGCAGATTCCACTAAAATCACCCTGCCAGGAAATGAAAAGGAATATTTTAGATAAGCTGACTAAATTCAATATATGTGGATAAAATTATTTATTTTCACACTCTATTAATTGTGACAAAAAAGCATATTACAAAAATACAAGCCTGTAGTATTTTTTGACAGTCAAAGGAAACACATTTTAAAGATTCATATCATTTTATGAAATACCATATTTTCAATTTTGCAGTTGTCAAACAATAGACTGAAATCTCTTTGTAAAATCATTACAATACATATTGCTAATCGCTAAGTATATAAATCAGACATACATGAATGAGGCTCTGTCAATGTTAATAAATTATAGAATATTTTAAAAGGAAGATAATGTATTAGGCATTGCAATATAAAGGAAGAAAAATGTAAATGAGGTTTTCCAATATGCCCTGATATTACTTCTGTATCAGTAAAATTCAGCATTATGCATGCATTTTATAGGGCTATGACAAGGCTGGTCTAAGGGTATAAAAGACACCAAGAGGTCAGGACGTTAAGACATATATACAATTAAACACATATGTTATGCATACTATATATTAAAATATTTGCATGAAAAAAAAGTTTAAGTTAAAGTTATATTAAAACTGCTTAAAGGGATAGGAAAGTCAGAATTTAACTTGCATGTTTAATATAGAGCATGTAATATCAATACACTTTAAATTCCCTTCTATTTTCAAATTGGTTTTGATCTCTTGGTATGATTTGTTGAAAAAACTAAATTTATGCTTACCTGATAAATGTATTTATTTCTTGACACAGTGAGTCCACAGAATCATCAATTACTGTTGGTAATATCACTTCTGGCCAGCAGGAGGAGGCAAAGAGCACCACAGCAAAGCTGTTAAGTATCACTTCCCTTCCCACAACCCCCAGTCATTCGACCAAAGGAAAACGAGAGAAAGGAATTAACACAAGGTGCAGAGGTGCCTGAGGTTTATAGAAAAAAACTGTCTGTAAACAGGGAGGGCCGTGGACTCACAATGTCAAGAAAGAAAGAAATTTATCAGGTAAGCATACATTTTGTTTTCTTTCTTAAGACACGGTGAGTCCACTGAATCATCAATTACTGTTGGGAATCAGTACCCAAGCTAGAGGACACAGATGATTAGGAGGGCAAGAGAGGTAACCTAAACAGAAGGCAACCACAGCCTGCAAACCCTTTCTCCCAAAAGAACCCTCAGCCGAGGCAAAAGTATCAAATGTATAGAATTTAGAAAAAGTGTGCATTGAAGACCAAGTCCTAGCCTCACACATCTGTTCTACAGAGGCCTCATTCTTGAAGGCCCAAGAAGCAGACACCGCCCTAGTGGAATGAGCTGTAATTCTCTCAGGAAGCTTCTGTCCAGCAGTTTCATAAGCCATACGAATAACACTTCTCAACCAGAGGGAAAAAGAAGTGTCAGTAGCTTTCTGGCCTTTACATTTACCAGAAAAGCAAACAAACAATGCAGAAAACTGACTAAAATCCTTTGTAGCCTACAGATAGAATTTTAAGAGCCAGCACAATGTCTAAGTTGTGCAACAAATGTTCCTTATGATAAGAAGGATTAGGACAGAGAAAGGGAAAAACAATTTCCTGATTAATATTTCTGTCCGAAACAACCTTAGGAAGAAAACCAAACTTGGTACGGAGAGCTGCCTTATCTGCATGAAATATGAGATAAGGAGAATCACACTGCAATGCTGAGAGTTCAGAAAACCTCTGTGCAGAAGAAATAGCAGTAAGAAACAAAACCTTCCAAAATAATAACTTAATATCTATGGAATGCATAGGCTCAAAAGGAGCCTGTAGCACAACTTTAAGAACAAAGTTAAGACTCCTAGGTGGAACAGCCAATTTAAACACAGGCCTGATTCTGTCCCATGGCCTGACAAAAAGATTGCACATCTGGCACATCCGCCAGACACTTGTGTAGTTCTCAGGGGAAAGCCCGCATGCAGTACCCCACTACCATAAATTGTGCCGTCGAGTTCCCGCATGTGGTAAAATCGCAGAGGTCAGCGGGCTCGGGGTGCAATGAATGAACCTCACCCTGGGAGAGCCACCTTAGTGATCATGGCTAAAACCCCTCTGCCAGGTAAATATGATAGACAAACCCTTCTCCAGGCCGTCCTGGATAAAGGCCAAAAACCCCTAGGAATCCTGCCCCTACTTCTAAGAGTAGTCCTGAGATTCCCATCCATCAGGGAATTTACACCATACCTTATGGCAAAAGACACCAGAAACAGGCTTTGAGCCTGAATCATGGTCACAAAGACCAAAACAGAAAAAACAATGCTCAGATAGAACTAAGCATTCAATCTCCACGCAGAAAGCTCCAGAGAAAAACAAAAGTTGGATGAAAGAATGAACCCTGAACTAGAAAGGTCCTTCCTCGGTAACAACCACCAAGGTGGAAGAATTACATTTCTGTTAGGTCTGAATACCAGATCCTGTGAGACTATGTAGGAACTACTCAAAATACTGATGCTCACTCTTATTTGATACGAGCAATGACTCGTGGAAGGAGAGCAAACCGAGGAACAGGGATCTCAGACTGACAACCCCAGTAACTGCCAGGGAATTTAATAGAACAACCTGCTAATTTCCAGACCAATAACATAACTCAAAAGCTTGGCGTACTGCCATCTCCAACTCCAGCACCCCCCATTTGAGGTTTAGCCTGGAGAACACCTCTGGGAGAAGCGCCCACTCCCCAGGATGAAAAATCTGACTACTCAAAAAGTCAGCTCCTGGTATTCACTCCTGAAATGAGAATAGTGGATAAATCACGATGTGATTGTTCATCCACCGAACAATCCATGCCAATAACGGCCAAGGAACTCCCAGGTGGTTAATGAAAACCACAGAAAGGAAAATGTTCCACTAGAATCTGGCAACTCAGAATGACAACTGAGGCCAATCCATCAGAGCATTGAAAATTGAGAGCAGACTCCTCCCAAGTCTCTAGTCACCGACCCAATAGGCTAGCAACTGGGTGACCATAACTCTCCCAAGTCTCTAGTCACCGACCCAATAGGCTAGCAACTGGGTCACCATAACTCAGGAAGGTCTCCTAAAGCATGCGCCAAAGACAGATGCTTTTGAGAAACCTAAATATTCTGTAGAATGCGGGCAACGATCCCACTACCTCTCGCAAGCTAAGCGAGCGCTCTACCACTAATTCCCCTCTTTGATCCACGGGGAAGAATCTCATGTTGACAGATCTAGATCTACCCTTTGAGACAGAGCCACAATTTCCTTGGTCTACTATCTGAACATGCATAACAGCAGATTCTTAAATGGAATTGAGCAAAGGGACGATGTCCAATGAAACAACCATCAGACCACTTACTCCATACATTAAGCCACCATCAGACCACTTACTCCATACATTAAGCCACTAAAGTGCCAAAATATATAATCCCCTAAGTAAATACCCTTGTAGCTGGAACAAGGAAACTCATTTTCAGATTCACTTCCATCCGAGGAAATGAAGAAAGACAACAAGATTAAAGTGTTTGACAGAAAAGCAAAAGTCTGGAACTGAAAACACACATCCTCCAGGTCTATGGTCACCATGTTCTGACCCTCTTGGACCCAAGGAAGAATGGAACCACTGGTTTCTAATTGAAGGATAGTACTCTGAGAAGACTTGTTGAAACACTTAGATCTATCAAGGATGAAATCTCCCCACTTGCTAAGGAATTATGAACAGGAATGAATAGAATTCTAAACCCTGTTCCCATATAGGAACTGGTACTATCACTTGCAGGGAAGAGAGGTCCCAGACTCACTTCAACAATGCCTCACTGTTATCTGACCTGCAGATAAAATGAGAGGAGGAACCTGCCTCTGGAAGGCATGATGAATTCTATGCAGAAAACCTGAAATCTGAGACATCTCGTATCCAACAGAGAGATTCAGCCCCACACCTGAAATTTGATCCCGGATTGGGGCCAACTCCTTTAGGTCTATGGATCCTTTTCCTGACCTATCAGAAAAATTCCTGACAGATCCGAACCAAACACGGTCTTACCCCTGTAAGGAAGTGCCAGAAGCTTGGACTCTGAGGAAAAATCCACTGAACCTGATATAGCCACAAAGCCCCATGGGCTAGCACAGTGAAGCCAGATATATTGGCTGTTGCATGGTAACATCAGAAATAAAGGAATTGGTTAGCTTAAGAACTTAATTCTGTTCTGGATCTCCTCCTTAAAGGAGTCCCTCCCAAATGGATCAAACAAGGCGTTGCACCAATAAGATGCTGCACTTGCCCTGTAAGCCTTCAGCTTAGACCAATGATCCTGAAAAGAATAGCTACCCTCTCTAGGAAGCGGAGTTCTCATGGCCAGAAAGTTCCTACTGCTGCAGGCACCGTGCGTCATGATATTACATGGAGACAGCAACATCCTTTTAAAGACAGGAAGAAACATAGTAAAGGGAAAACTTCCTCAGAAGAATCCTAGCATTTATAAAGCTTACTAGATTCATTAGGGATTGACAACGACAGTATCGAAGTCTCTCCAAAGAAGCCAAAACCTCCTCAACCATACACAAAGGTGTTCAAGTTTAAATCTGAAGGATACTACTTCAGCATCAGATAAAGGAATTATACTGTCCAACTCTGAGATTTCACCCTCAGAGGCTACTGACGTATCCACCTCATAAGCCCTATGAGGGAGAGAAAACTGAGTAGCAGCAGGCGAAACAGAAACCTTTCTTTCTGAATATCTAATCTTCCTCTTGCCATTCCTCTGAAAGGAAGGAAAAACAGATAAATCTACAAATTCCACAGCGAGTATCTGAGCTGTAAAATCTGCAGGCAAATACACTCCTCCGGGAGATTGAGAGGAACCGCAGGGCACTGTATGTGATGGCAGTAAAGCTTGGGACGAAAGAGGAGAAAGCTGTGGCATTGTCTAAACAGCTTCTTCCTGGGAGACATCAGGCTCATAAGGCAAATTATTTATATACTCTAGCAATCTAGTTATACCAATTAAAACAAAAGGACCTGAGAACAATTTTCTTAGATTTTATCAAGAGAAACATCAGTTAAAAATTGATATACAGGAAAGTAGTCTTATAAATTTAAAACTGAAACTTTACATACTGTGGATATAACCACTATACCATGAAGTATTTCTTTCCCAAAGCATGATAAAAAATGTATTCCCATCAAGAGAAGAAAATTAAACGACTACTGTCACTTTAAGAGTAGTCTTCGTGGTGTATGAGACTGAACATTTACAGACACCCAAGGATTCAATCCATGAGCAATTTCTGCCCAGCGCAAGCTACCACTCAGTACCTATATGCTAGCAAGAAATATCAAAGCAAAAAAACTGTGCCCCCATTTGACAAAGGAAGCAAGGGAGTTATATACTAATTAAATACTGCCTGCATAAGGGGCTTAAGAAATCTAATAAGTATTGCTAGGTAAATGTGACTAAATTAGCAAGAAACTGTGCTCCCATTCTAGCAATACCCTTGCATTTAAAAAACGAAGTGGATCACGCTCCTAACATGAGCGCTCAACCAGCTATAGATGGAGCCGCTGCACTACTCTGAAAATAAGGAGGCGGGACCATCACAACAAGCCGATAATTTTCGTACTCAGCTTTCTAAAATCAACGGCATACTCCAAGAGACATGGAGGTCTCTATCACAGCAGGGCACAAGAAAATTAATGGAATCTACAAAATTTTAGATAGGAACAGAAGCTTTTAAAATTGATTTAACAAAGAGCGGTATAGCTCTTAAGACAGTTATAGGAATGGCGCTCTCATTCAAACTTGCGCTCTCCTAATGGACACACAGCAGGACCTGAAATTGATAAAAATCGTTAAAAGGTCTAACCGCTATCTGTAACACAGAGCCTCTGTTATTTAATGTGCACCCAAACAAAAAGTACTCTTAAGACGAGTAATCTGAGCCACAAAGGAGGATTAACTCCTTCCCCTCCATATTCACATACATTTCAGTGCCTGCCCCTGCCAGAAAAAAAACTTCTCTATGAAGGAGTTTATGTCCCACATTAAGTGCAGCATCAGCTTAGAGTCCTTAACCTCTACAGTGCCAGCCTCCTAGCCCCAGAAGACAAAAGGCACTTACTTACCTGCATATCCAGCTGTCCAGCAGGAGGACAGTTTACCCAGTATGAGAGGATGCCGCTCCTCACAGAGACTTGTGGAAAACAGAAAGATCAGAGTAAACCTACTCAGGCTTTCTATACCAGGGCAGCAACATTTTACAAAAATGCAGCAAGGCCAACCTCACAAGTTCCTAACTGCTTTAAAGCCACCACTGCCCTGCTGAAGAGACTAACGTGGAGTACGGCTAGACCCAGATTGTGATGGAAAATCAGAGCAAGCCTGCCCTGGCTTTAAAACAAAAACATCTTGATAGAAGAATCTTTATAAGACACCTAATTACTTCACCTCCTCCTTGCACTAGAGGCAAAGAGAATGACTGGGGGTTGTGGGAAAGGAAATGATTCTTAAAGGGATAAGAAAGTCAAAATTAAACTTGCATGATTCAGATAGAGCATGTCATTTTAAGATACTTTTGAATTCACTACTATTTTCAAATGTGCTTCATTCTCTTAGTATCCCTTGTTAAAAAATGAATACGCACATATCATACACTAGTGGGAGCTGCTGCTAATTGGTGCCTGCGCACATTTGTCTCTTGTAATTGGCTAAATAGATATTTTCAGCTTCCTGTCAGTAGTGCAATGTTGTCCCTTCAGCAATGGATAACAAGAGAATTAAGAAAATTTGATAATAGAATTAAATTGGAAAGTTGTTAAAAATTGTATGTTCTATCTGAATCATAAAATAAAATGTTGGGGTTTACTATCACTTTAACAGCTTTGATGTGGTGCTCTTTGCCTCCTCCTGCTGGCCAGGAATGTTATTCTCAACAGTAATTGCTGATTCCGTGGACTTACTGTGTCTTAATAAAGAAATAATATGTACATATCCTACACTACTGGGAGCTACCTGGTGATTGGTGGCTACTTACATTTGTCTCTTGTCATTGCTTACCAGATGTGTACAGATATCTTCCAGTAATGCATTGCTGCTCTGGATCTGACTTTAACTATGTGTTTAATCCCTCTTCAGGGGATGAACACACAGTTATATACAAGCAATAATACAATAATACAATAATAAAATGCTCTTGCATATAATAGCATTTTTATTTTGTGTTTTAATATCCTTTTATAGGGACATTGAACCACTGAGCACTTCTACAATAGAATGGTTACTAGTCTTTTCCCTTCTGTTACTGCAGCTCCCTTCAAGTCAATTCCTATTTCAACCCCTCAAAATTGTTAGATACTGAACCTTCACCTGCTCATTCTGGGTGTATATATACACATACACACACACACTCGCGGTAGCAATTAGCACTTATAAACTTAACCAGAGATCAGATCTCTGGTTAATTTTATAAATCTACCCTAAATGCCCCCAACATTCTGTCTAGAGTAGTTTAAAAAAAAATAAAGATGGCAGCATAAAATTATTGCACCAGGCAGGATTTTGGGGTTAAGGTTGGTGGGAGTGGGGTGTTAGAAAAAACTGGCACTGAAAAGTTCCTTTACATTGAGGTCAATGGGAACTGTGTGTTCCATTTAAATATATATGTATATACACATATTAATATGAATATCAGCATATACATATATATTTGATTGCTGCCATTGCTGGTGCTAAAGTTCTGTTCCATCTCTAACGGCATCAGAACAAGGCTCCCATAGGAGCCTATGGAAGCATGCTGTCATGTATGCATTTCTTCCGAGCTCGCATTTGCATTGCGGCTAACTTGTAATACCAGCGGACATTATCGTGTGCTATTATTACAAAGTGGAGCGCTAATATCATTTTTTTCCTGCTGTATCCTCTGCTTGGGGTTGGCATGCAGAGTGTGAGCATTGGGGAATGAAAGAAAGAACAGAGGGGCGCCTCATGTGTACAACCACCAAACAGATGTGTAGGCACGGTATGAATGAGCCAAATGGATACTCACATATCGTTGGAGCACCCAATGTGCTAGTAGATACAAGCTGATGTACTTAAGGGTGTATCAGCTCACCCACTACATGTGCAGATCAACCAGAGTAAAATGGCAAGTATATTAATGATGCCAAAAGGGTACTCACATTCTGAACAGGCACACCTATGTGCTGGTAGGAACAGACTGATAGATTTCATGGGTGTATCAGCTCACTTACTCTGGGTTCTCCCAGTGGTCAGGATACAAACGCAGGGCAAAGCTAGTGTTTGTGTTCCAATCAGTATTAAGTAAATACAAGCAAATAAGGTGCTTCCACTAAACTTGAATTTCTTAAAAACATATGTTTATTTTAAAAACAATATAAAATACAGCAAGTAGTGGATAAGGGGGTATCCAGGTATCCCTCTTGATATGCAACGCATTTCTCGGTACTGAAAGGGCCGTTTCATTAGGTATAGTATCACCTTACTGACTGTTTTGCTATTTACATTTTTAAAACACCACTCAGAAAACCCTATTTGAAGACCACACCCATAAAGTGTGTATTTTCCAAATAATTATACACACATACATTAGTGGAACATCACACAGTTTTGACATTAAGTAGTATTAGCACATATTGGACATATATACAATAAAACATCTCAATCGAAAAATGAATATAAACGAATTTCATCATAGTCACATTTCAGTTTTTATGGCTAACAATACCAATCATCTTATGAACCACTATAACCAGTACTAGACTGCGCTCCAGCTCCTCCCACCAGCAGCAGCAGTGGTTAATGAAGTGTTTCTGTTCTCTGTCCAGAGGGAACTTAGTTCCTTCTGAAAAAATAGTGCAGGAACTCCATTCCCATGTGTTCCCGCTCGACTTGACCCCTGCTCACACCCAGTGACATGGGCAGTGAACACTCACAAAACAGTGATGTTGCTGTCTTTTTGCCTGCTGTATCCTTTGCTTGGGGTTAGCATGCAGAGTGTGAGCATTACATTTCTGCAATATTTTTTACAGTTTTAAAGTTACAAAAAATATAGAAAAGAGGACTCAAGCATTATATAGAGCAATGTAGCCACTGAAAATATGTAAATGTACTACTCTGTATCATGCACTCTAATCTATGAAACTGCTGTCAAATGCCAACAACCCCACTAAATATGCACTGCTTTTGCCACAGGGTGTGAGAATACCTGTTCTCCAAAATGGAGGTGCCCAGAGGTTAAATAGGAGTTAAAATAAGGGATAAAATAGAAGGGGTTTGAAGAAAGCTGCAGGCACAGAAGGTCAAATTTAATGTAAATTAATGTAATTTTAATAGAAGAACAAATACAAAAATAAATCCCAATTGGCTAGATTACGAGTTTTGCATTACGGTGCGGTACAGCTTTTAACGCTGAAAAATTGGCCATTACGCATATTACGAGTCGTATCGGTATAGCTATACCGCAAGCATTTTAGCCTGTAACGCAATGTCCATTCCACACTCAAAAAATGACGTTTTTGTGTGGGATTTTCATAGCGCTGGTATTACAGGTTGTGCGTTTAGGCTAAAAAGCTTGCGTTATGCTCTATACCGACACAATTCATACCGCCATCTGAGAGCAGTAGTTATGGATTTTGCAAAACAAAAATGTTTCACAAAACTAATAACTAAACTGTTACAAAGTACACTAACACCCATAAACTACCTATTAACCCCTAAGCCACCACCATGGCAAACACTATATTAAACCTATTAACCCCTAATCTGCCATCCACGCACATCGTGACTATTAAATAAAGTTATTAACCTCTAATCTGCTGCCCACCCACATCACCAACACTATTTAAATATATTAACCTCTAAACAGCCACTCCACAACACCACCGACACTAATAAAAGTGTTTAACCCCTAATCCGCCATTCCCTGACATCTAAATAAACCTAATAACTCCTAAACCGCCGGCACCCCACATCGCCAACACTATAATAAAATATTAGCCCCTAAACCTCAAGTCCCTCACATTGTAACTACTAAACTAAACCTATTAACCCCTAGAGCGTCAGCCTCCCCAAATCACAGAACACTATTTAAACTATTAACCCCTAAACCTAACACCCCCTAACTTTAAATTAAAATTATAATATAACTATATTTAAATAAATAATAACTTACCTGTGAAATAAAAATAAACCTAACATTAAACTATAAATTAACCTAACATAACGATTCTAATAAAATAAAAAATACTACTAATTAAAAACACTGAACACTACGAACAAAATAACAAAATCTAAAATTACATAAAATAATAAACAAAATTATCCAAAAATTATCAAAAATAAAAACAATTACACCTAATCTAATCACCTAATTTTTTTCATAGTGTTAGGTTTTTTTAAATTTGTAATTTAGATTTTTTAATTGGTGTTTTTTTAATTTATTGGAATAGTTTTTTTAGGTTAATTTATTGTTTAAATTTAGGATTTTTTTTATTTCACAGGTAAGTTTTTATTTATTTTAAGATAGTTATATTGTAATTTTAATTTAAAGTTTGGAATGTGTTAGGTTTAGGGGTTAATAGTTTAACTTAGTGTTTTGCGATGTGGGGGAGGCTGGCGGTTTAGGGGTTAATAGATTTATTTAGTAGCGACAATATGGGAGTTTGGAGGTTTAGGTGTTAATAGGTTTATTTAGTGTCGGCTATGTTGGGGAGCGGTAAATTAGGGGTTAATAGCTTTTATTACTGTCGGCGATGTCGGGAGCAGCGGATTAGGGGTTAATAACTTTATTTAGGTGTCAGCGATGTCAGGGGCGGCGGATTAAGGGTGTTTAGACTTAGGGTTTATGTCAGGGTGTTAGGTTTAAATGTAACTTTTTTTCCCCATAGACATCAATGAGTTGCGTTATATTTCTTTCATGTAATTGGCAAGAGTCCATGAGCTAGTGACGTATGGGATATACAATCCTACCAGGAAGGGCAAAGTTTCCCAAACCTCAAAATGCCTATAAATACACCCCTCACCACACCCACAATTCAGTTTTACAAACTTTGCCTCCTATGGAGGTGGTGAAGTAAGTTTGTGCTTAAAAAACCTAAGGGTAAATCTAAGGTTTCTAACCGTTTTCGTTCCTTTCGTCAAAATAAGGAACAAAAACTCAATCCTTCCCCAAGGAATCTGTTTCCAATTGGAAGCCTTCCTCAAATTGGAATAAATCCAAGCCATTTAAGAAACCAAAGTCAGCCCCTAAGTCCACATGAAGGTGCGGCCCTCATTCCAGCTCAGCTGGTAGGGGGCAGATTAAGGTTTTTCAAGGATATTTGGATAAATTCTGTCCAAAAATCAATGGATTCAGAACATTATCTCTCAAGGGTATCGAATAGGATTCAGAGTAAGACCTCCTGTGAGGGTTTTTATTCAAATCTATTCATTGTCCCAAAGAAGGAAAATTTATTCAGACCAGTTCTGGATCTGAAAATTTTGAATCGTTATGTAAGAGTACCAACTTTCAAGATGGTGACTATAAGGACTATTCTGCCTTTTGTTCAGTGAGGACATTATATGTCCACAATAGACTTGCAGGATGCATACCTTCATATTCCGATTCATCCAGAACATTATCAGTTTCTTAAATTCTCTTTTCTATACAAGCATTATCAAATTGTTGCTCTTCCATTTGCCCTAGCAACAGCTCCAAGAATCTTTTCAAAGGTTCTACGTGCCCTACTCTCTGTAATCAGAGAACAGGGTATTGCAGTGTTTCCTTGTTTAGACGATATCTTGGTACTAGCTCAGTCTTTACGTTCTGCAGAATCACACACGAATCAACTAGTGTTGTTTCTTCAGAAACATGGTTGCAGGATCAATTTACCAAAAAGTTTCTTGATTCCTCAGACAAGGGTCACCTTTTAGGCTTCCAGATAGATTCAGTGTCCATGACTCTGTCTCTAACAGATAAGAGACGTTTAAAATTGGTTGCAGCCTGCCGGCACCTTCAGTCTCAGTCATTCCCTTCAGTGGCTATGTGCATGGAAGTTTTAGGTCTCATGACTGCAGCATTGGACGCGATCCCCTTTACTCGTTTTCACATGAGACATCTACAGCTTTGTATGCTGAACCAATGGTGCAGGGATTATACAAAGATATCACAATTAATATCCTTAAATCCCAATGTACGACACTCTCTGACGTAGCGGATAGATCACCATTGTTTAGTTCAAGGGGCTTCTTTAGTTGGGCCAACCTGGACCGTGATCACAACAGATGCGAGTCTTTCAGGTTGGGGAGCTGTTTGGGGATCTCTGACAGCACAAGGGGTTTGGAAATCTCAAGAGGTGAGATTATCAATAAATATTTTAGAACTCCGTGCAATTCTCAGAGCTCTTCAGTTTTGACCTCTGTTAAAGAGAGAACCGTTATTTTGTTTTCAGACAGACAATATCACAACAGTGGCATATGTCAATCATCAGGTTGGGACTCACAGTCCCCAAGCTATGAAAGAAGTATCTCGGATACTTGCTTGGGCGGAATCCAGCTCCTGTCTAATCTCTGCGGTGCATATCCCAGATGTAGACAATTGGGAGGTGGATTATCTCAGCCATCAGACTTTACATCCAGGGGAGTGGTCTCTCCATCCAGATGTGTTTTCTCAGATTGTTCAGATGTGGGGTCTTCCAGAGATAGATCTCATGGCCTCTCATCTAAACAAGAAACTTCCCAGATACCTGTCCAGGTCCAGGGATGTTCAGGAGGAAGCAGTAGATGCGCTGACACTTCCTTAGTTTTATCATCCTGCTTACATTTTCCCGCCTCTAGTTCTCCTTCCAAGAGTGATCTCCAAAATCATCATGGAACAATTGTTTGTGTTGTTGGTGGCTCCAGCATGGCCACACAGGTTTTGGTATGTGGATCTGGTTTGGATGTCCAGTTGCCAGCCTTGGCCACTTCCGTTAAGGCCGGACCTACTGTCTCAAGGTCCATTTTTCCATCAGGATCTCAAATCATTAAATTTGAAGGTATGGAAATTGAACGCTTAGTACTAAGTCATAGAGGTTTCTCTGAGTCAGTGATTAATACTATGTTACAAGCTCGTAAATCTGTCTCTAGAAAGATTTATTATAGAGTTTGGAAGACTTACATTTCATGGTGTTCTCATAAATTTCCTTGGCATTCTTTTAGAATTCCTAGAATTTTACAGTTTCTTCAGGATGGTTTGGATAAGGGTTTGTCTGCAAGTTCCTTAAAAGGACAAATCTCTGCTCTTTCTGTTTTATTTCACAGAAAGATTGCTATACTTCCTGATATTCACTGTTTTGTACAGGCTTTAGTTCATATTAAGCCTGTCATTAAATCAATTTCTCCTCCTTGGAGTCTTAATTTGGTTCTGAAGGCTTTACAGGCTCCTCTATTTATGCCTATGCATTCTTTGGACATTAAACCACTTTCTTGGAAAGTGTTGTTCCTTTTGGCTATCTCTTCTGCTTGAAGAGTTTCTGAGCTATCTGCTCTTTCTTGTGAGTCGCCTCTTCTGATTTTTCATCAGGATAATGCAGTTTTGAGGACTTCTTTTCAATTTTTACATAAGGTTGTGAATTCTAACAACATTAATAGAGAAATTGTTGTCCCTTCCTTGTGTCCTAATCCTAAGAATTCTTTGGAAAGATCCTTACATTCTTTGGATGTGGTAAGAGCTTTGAAATATTATGTGGAAGCTACTAAAGATTTCAGGAAGACTTCCAGTCTATTTGTTTTATTTTCTGGTCCTAGGAAAGGTCAGAAGGCTTCTGCTATTTCCTTGGCTTCTTGGTTGAAACTTTTGATTCATCAAGCTTATTTGGAGTCGGGTCAGGCTCGCCTCAGAGAATTACAGCTCATTCTACTAGATCAGTCTCCACTTTGTGGGCCTTTAAGAATGAAGCTTCAGTTAATCAGATTTGCAAAGCGGCATCTTGGTCCTCTTTGCATACATTTACTAAATTCTACCGTTTTGATGTATTTGCTTCTTCAGAAGCAGTTTTTGGTAGAAAAGTTCTTCAGGCAGCTGTTTCAGTTTGATTCTTCTGCTTTTTTTTTTTTTTTTTTGGGTTGTGGATTAATTTTTTTTAGCGGAAAATGGCTGTTTTTATTTTTATCCCTCCCTCTCTAGTGACTCTTGCGTGGAGTTCCACATCTTGGGTATTGCTATCCCATATGTCACTAGCTCATGGACTCTTGCCAATTACATGAAAGAAAACATAATTTATGTAAGAACTTACCTGATAAATTTGTTTCTTTCATATTGGCAAGAGTCCATGAGGCCCACCCTTTTTATGGTGGTTATGATTTTTTGTATAAAGCACAATTATTTCCAAATTTCTTTTGTTGATGCTTTCTACTCCTTTCTTTATCACCCCACTGCTTGGCTATTCGTTAAACTGAATTGTGGGTGTGGTGAGGGGTGTATTTATAGGCATTTTGAGGTTTGGGACAACTTGGCCCCTCCTGGTAGGATTGTATATCCCATGCGTCACTAGCTCATGGACTCTTGCCAATATGAAAGAAATGAATTTATCAGGTAAGTTCTTACATAAATTATGTTTTTTCATTCCGCACTTCAGGTGTTAGTTTTTTTTCTATCACTCTCTCCCCATTGATGTCTATGGGGGAAGCGTGCACAAGCACGTCAAAGCAGCCCTTGGATTTTGTTCGGTATGGAGCTTAACACAACATATCGCACATCAGAAGGAGGCTTTACAGTAACTTGTAATGGCAGCGCTATTGAAAGTGAAATAACGCAACTTTTTTGGTGTTATTTTCTCACCCTGTTTAGCAGAAATATCATAATCCCTAATGTCTAAAATCCCGAAAATCAAAATGCAGAAAGAACAAAATCTCTAAATTATAAAATCCAGAAAATCAAAATCTCGAAAATGCAAAATCCGTAAACGTAAAAAACCTATAGATATGATGAGCTGTGATGTCTCCATCTTCACTATCATTTTGACTCTGCCTGGGGGGGTTCAAGAGGGGTGAACCTCATTCCCCAATGTTCATTGGGGTGGATGCCAGAGGATCGGCGAGGCTCCCCCTTAAAAATTCATTAACAAGGTAATCTTGCGGGAGTGTTTCTGGATGCTGGTTTTTGGTATTTTACAAGTTAGGGATTTTATTTTTTCGGGATTTTAATATTCGGAATTATGTTGTGTCAGCATTTTTAAGTTTTGGTTTTTAGAACTTTGGGATTGCAGCATTTTGTCTAGTGTACTTTGGTCTTTTGATATAGACCCACACATACTGTATATAGACAAATAAAGAAGCGCAAACATGAAATAGCATATTTATGCAATATTCCTTTTTAATAAAGGTTTTAACTATTTATTTACTGTAAATATTTGTCATTCCAATGTTCTGCAAATATCAAAATATTTTTATTTATTTATAAATAGTTATTCATATATATATATATATATATATATATATATGTGTGTGTATATTGATTCTACAAAAAAAATCATATATATGTAGAAATATGTATTTATGAATAAATAGAACATATTCTTGTATGTGAAGAACATTGGAATGTGAAATATTCATGTTTTCATGTTGAATTAGCGCACATGAGAATTATATCAGGTTTGAGCGAGAGTGGAGTGTGTTTTTTTTTCAACCATTTTTTCTCCATTGACTTCTATGGGGAATATGTGAATGTGCACGCGATATTCTAAGTTTGACTTTTTGCTCTCGTCGGGTTAGCGAAAACAGTTTTTTTTAAACTCATAATACAAGTGAAACCTGATGTGTGCAAAAAGCTTACTTCTAACACAGTTAACGCTTGAGCGGGAGAGTTAAATAGCGCTCCACTTGTAATCTGGCCCAGAATGTTTTGCTATGTGCAATAAAAAAAATCAATATGCTTTAATTTTTCATTGTTTTCCCTATTTACCTGTAATTTAATTTTGAAAATTGTGAGTTTTCTAGTTCTGAGAACAAGACATGCATAGTGCAGCTTAACCATGCTAAATATCTATCCTTTAATGGCCTCAGTAGAAATGATAAGATAAGAAAGTTCAAAGCAATGGAACTTTGCTAACAAAATCACATTCACAGGTTTTGTCAATCCTGGTAACAAGCCAAGATTATCTACTCCAAATAAGTGATGGTTGAAATTTGTCTATTGAAAAACAATTGCAGCAAATAAGGTGTTAAATTAAAAATGTTAACACTCACCTAGTATGTTAATTTATTACAAAACACTGTAATTACAAATGGCTAGATTACAAGTGTTGCGGTACGGCTTTTAATGCTGGAACGCATATTATGAGTCGTGTCGGTATAGCTATACCGCAAGCATTTTAGCCTGTAACGCAACGTCCGTTCCACACTCAAACAAATTACGTTTTTGTGTGGGATTTTCATAGCGCCGGTATTACAGGTTGTGCGTTCAGGCTTAAAAGCTTGTGTTACAGCCTATACTGACACGATCCATACCACCATCTAAGAGCAGTAGTTATGGATTTTTTGCGAAACAAAAATGTTTCACAAAACTCATAGCTAAAGTGTTACACAGTACACTAACACCCATAAACTACCTATTAACCCCTAAACCACTACCCTCATGCATTGCAAACACTATTTAAAACGTATTAACCCCTAATCTTCCACCCACCCCATCGTAACTATTAAATAAACCTAATAACCCCTAATCTGCCGTCCACCCACATCGCCAACACTATTTAAATATATTAACTCATAATCTGCCGCTCCCCGACATCGCCGCCACTATAATAAAGTTATTAACTCCTAAACCTTCAGCCTCTAATATCAAAGGGTTAATTCAGCTTTACTCCCTTCTTCATCAGAGAACCTCTGATGAAGAAGGGAGTAAAGCTGAATTAACCCTTTGAAACGCATCAGGTATTATATAGGGCTAGGATTGCCCTTCATGCACACTGGCACTTTGAAAACGAACTTTCACTAAGACTTGCTTACCCACTATTGATTGGACTGAAATAGTACCATCTGCTTATTGGGAAAAAATATATGTTTGTTTATATATGCCTTTGCCATACCTCATTTGCTGAGGTTTTTAAATGTGAGTTTGTATTTGTCTATCTGTATATATATATATGTAATATCATTAAACAGTATTACACTATATTTTCCTTTGACTTTCTTACATGGCATGGTGATTGAGACCGAAAGTTTCCATCTACCAGGACACCAAGAAGGGCACAAGTATCCTAAAGCAAAGAAAGTTTCATCTGCCAGTGGTTGTATATCCAAAAGGACACAATCCTTGTCCAGCGTTATTGAATCATCCTTACCTCATACGATTGAGGGTATCTAATGTAAGTGCATACCCCTAGGGGGATTTATACAAGAACAGAAGAAGATAGAAACATACTCTTCATCTGTCATTTATCTTGACACATTAAGGAACTTTTTATGTCTAATACCTCTTTTTCATTCAGTTTTCGTGCACTCCTTGAATATGTGTTTTAATATATTTATTTTTTAAGTCAATTTGTCACTATGCAGTATATTGTGGGCATATAGTGTGTTTACCTGTCACCCTGTATCGCCCTCTATGTATTACTATTAGCCCTATTCAGGCTTTTACATTATCTCCTTACTCACACAGTGCCATCTCTATAAATCTTGTGTATGCATATATATGTATATATATTTATAATATGCAGTAGGATGAATTCTTGTAACATAGAGAATATCCAATAGTACTGCTATAGTTTACTAATTAACAACTATTAATATTTTGTATGTGGTTATTATCAGAATAACATAGTTACCTGTATATGAAACTAGCCTAACATCATTGAATAAATGTGTTCATCTGTTGAAAATTAAGGGGTTCTTTGGTAAATGCTGTTGATTGGTTTATAATTTTATGGGTTGTATTTGATTTATACAAAAACGGATTTGTCTAGGGAGCGCTACAAAGAATAGCTAAAGTGTAACATATATGAATAGGTGACTATGTTATAAAATAGCAATCATAAAATATATCTCACATCAATAGATTCACTACTCAAGAAGACAAATGTAGAAGATTATCCGCAAAAGCTAAATAAGCAGTTAAATAAAATGAAAATTGAAAATATATAAATATAAAATTGAGATGTATGATTTTCAGAGCTGTATGATTTTCAAATAAGAGATTGTTTAGGCAGTCCCAGGGTGATCTTTATACTAGGAGTCCCAATGTAAATCCTATTATGAGACGATATTTGTGGCCTTGGATTTCCAGACAGCTATCCTTTAGTGATTGAATTCAGTGTGTAATTCCTCCCAAAAAGAGGGGAGTTCCTTTTAGTGCAACATAAAGTAGCATAGGTGAAAAACAATATCCGTACTCACAATTAGAACTACTAGTGTCAGCATCAAACACAGATCACTCCTGTTTCGCTGTATGGGGACTTTCCAATAATCTATTACTCTATTGGTCTATGCTGGATGAAACACCCTGTCAGGTGTATATCGGGATAAATGTATATCCGTTATGTATTAGTTCTAGGAACAGGCAGAACTCGATGGCTACTAGTAATTATTCTGTCCGGTCTGATCGTACTCAACAAATCAAGACCCTCAGATCTGCCGTCGGCAGTTTACTGCACCACTAACCAGAGTTTAATTACCAAATTTCAAAATAACAGGTGTGTTTCACTAAGAAAGCATAAGGGCAACACGTTTCAAATTTTGTTCATTCTCAAGCTCGTAACAGAGCATACCATGTGCTCCGCTTTAAACCTATCCTATTAGTTCTATTGGATAATTAGTGGCCACACACTTTTAAGGGCCATTCTATGATAACAGAAGACAACGTTAAAGCCTGGTATCTTATAACAGGCTAAACTTTATTGTTGCGATTTTAGTTATATGTTTGATACATTGTATTATTGTATTAGGTCGATCTAAAGTGTGTTATTTATGTTTTATTAAATATTAATGTTTTATATGTAACCAGCACCTTCATAATTTTTGTGTTTCATTAGGAAGAATTCTGGAAAACTCCAGAATTTTATATTTATATATTTTCAATTTACATTTTATTTAACTGCTCATTTAGCTTTTGCAGTTAATCCTCTACATTTGTCTTCTTGAGTAGTGAATCTATTGATGTGAGATATATTTTATGATTGCTATTTTATAACATAGTCACTTATTCATATATGTTACACTTTAGCTATTCTTTGTAGCGCTCCCTAGACAAAGCCGTTTTTGTATAGTACCTTCCTATATAGGGCCTATGAGAGATCCCTAGTTTCTAGTTGGAGTTTGTGTAACATTTTGTTTGGCACCGGTCACTCCCCAAGTATCTTATATTTGATTTATAGCCATATTGTATTTACTTATAAATATTATTGATTTACTAAAATTGGTGTAAGGCTTTTAATCACTGCATTGACTGGTAGCTATTTAGTATTAGATAATCATATTGTGTTCTTAGTAAATGCTGCTGTTTCATTTCAAACTGTTCTAGAACTTTTGTTGTATCTGGTTTGCAATTATTAAAGGGACAGTAAACTGTAAAATTGTTTTTATATTAATGTATTTTCAATGACTTGTCATACTAGCTGCAGAGTATAAAATGTATGAGAAATTGCATTTCAGATTTATTTGTGTATATGAAGTAGTTGGATTTGTGCTTTTAAACCACAGCCTATTACAATGGGTTGAGCTTCAGGTAATATCATATCTCATTATGTTATCACTTTGTGTACACACACTGGCTTTTTATCTTATATTTGTCTGGAAAACTAAAGTTCAATACATAGAGAGAACAATGAAAAAATATAATTGTATTACTTAACTATCCTGCACCCCACTGTGAGTGTCATTTCTTTTGCTGGCTGTGTTTACTTAGGTTATTCAATAGATAAGACTCCAGTATCAAAACTTTCAGTATAGGTTGGGATACCACAGCTAAATCAGCTATTTCACAGGCCAATATAGGCGTAAAGGAGCTACTTGTAAACAATTTAAAAACACTCCAGCAGGTAAAATGGATAATTTGGAACAATTTAAATGGGAGCAATTGTTTGGGTAAACTGTCCCTTTAAGTCAGGACTTGTTTTGTTTTTTTTAAATATAATTCTGCATTCACACCTCCTAGTGTAGAAGACAATTGGGTTGAAGTAAACATTATTATTATTAATGCTCTATTATAGGGCCATAATACCCAAATATTTAAACACTTGAAAGTGATGCAGTATAGCTGTAAAAAGCTGACTAGAAAATATCACCTAAACATCTATGTAAAAAAGAGAGATATTTTAACTCAAAAGTTTCTCAGTAGCCACATCCCATTGTAAAGGACTTCTAAGCAGCATATCAGTATGTCTGTCCCGGGACAGAGGAAGGAGCGAGCTTTTGTGCACACTCATCTTATTTCCCTATTCAGTGTAAGGAAGTTTACAATGAAATCTCATGAGAGTTAAGTGAAATCTCATGAGATCACAGTAAAAGAGCTCATGACCTCAGCACTGCTGATGTTGATTGGCTGCTGTTCATTTCTTCATTTTTTTAAAAAAAATTTTACCTGCAGCTGGGCTGCAGCTGAGTATAACTTTTTGCACAGAACTTACTCTGCTGAGTTGAGGAAATTGTGAGGTAAAATATCTTCCATTTTTACATAGAGATGCTCAGGTGATATTTTCCTGTTAGATCTTTACAGTTATGCTGCATCAGTTTCAAGTGATTTAGCATATGAGTATTATGTCCCTTTAAATCTTTTATATTTTTGTCATAATTGACTCTGTTTTATTGTGTTATCACTGTTATCACTGTTCTGTATTTACAGTACCACCTATTAAAGGAATTTAGGAAATTGTTTAAAAGGGTTAAACTTTAATGTGTAGTTTTTAATTGTATTTTATCATTAATTATTACATTAATAGACCTGCTAAAAGTAAGCTATGTTAAAAACAAAAGTAATTAGATAAAACCTTACAAGATTACTTAAAGGGACACTGAACCCAAAAAAAATTATTTTGTGATTCAGATAGAGCGTGCAATTTTAAGCAACTTTCTAATTTACTCCTATTAGCAAATGTTCTTCATTCTCTTGGTATCTTTATTTGAAAAGCAAGAATGTAAGTTAAGATGCCGGCCCATTTTTGGTAAACAACCTGGGTTGTTATTGCTGATTGGTGGATATAATTAATCCACCAATAAACAAGTGCTGTCAAGGGTTTTGTTTGTTGTTTTTTTTTTTCAAATAAAAATAGCAAGAGAACGAAAAAAATTGGTAATAGGAGTAGAAAGTTGCTTAAAATTGCATGCTCTATCTGAATCACGAAAGTATTCCTTTAAGAAATATACTGATAACCTGATACTGAAATTCAAAATGTGCACTTCAGTATTTAACAGCTAGTTCGAGTGATACAGTTTTTTTATATATATTAAGGTACTTAAAAATATATCATTCCTCACCTGAATTTCCCACTGCTTTTGTAATAGTTCTCAATTGGTAAGTTGATGTTTTTCACCTCATAACATGGTGCTTGATATTTACATATTTTCTGAAAATTAAAAGAAAAATATTGCAGAAAATTAATTAAAAAATAAATAATATATGAACAGCAGAAATAAATAATATTAATAATGTAAAGCAAAAGCAAAGAAATACAGGACTGAGAAAAAAAATCAAAAAGAGAAAGGGTCCAATTAACAAAAACTTACCTGGATGGAGAGAAATCACACATACACACACACACACACTCACACACACCTATATATATATATATATATATATATATATATATATATATATATATATATATATATATATATATATATATATATATGCATGTCTCTCCTTCAGATCCACAACCTTTATAGCAAGATAAACAGCACTGAAACTAAAATTTGACTTTTTAAGATTCTTTGAGGGACAAAACTTCTTAGATAATGTCACCAGACCAGAAAGGTTTAGAGAATTAGTTTCTATTTCAGAAAAAAATATATTAAATATATAAAAAAATACAAGAGGTAACAAAAGCTTAAAGGTAACTTGGGAAATTGCACAATATTATTATACCCAAAATATGAATCATAGGCAAACAATGTTAGTATGACTAAAAATTCAAAATATATTGGTTTAAATAAAGAATAAGATTTACTAATTTAATAATATAAGACATCAGAACATTGGTTTCATGCAACACTTTCCAATCTTCATTTTAAAATGTCATACAGATCAGTTAGACATGTTAACTGTTACAATGACAGCAGAAAAGGGCAGCAAAATAACATCTGTCTAGAAATTGATTGCTGAATAGCCTAGGATATATAGTAATTCAAAAGTCATAAAACCTCCAGATTCATGTTTCCCTTATGTTTAATTTATAGGTATTTCTAAATCTTTCAGAGAGCTAGAAGACTTAACTGTTACAAGTCACAAATTAATTGATGGTATTTATGTAGAGGTTATGTTAAAAATGGAAATAAAAAGGCATTCAATCAAAATAGTTTATGATGCATGAACGAAAAAGATGACTATATCTATACTATATTTGACTATATTTCATACTGTGTATGATTGACAAGCTCTCATCTACTGTATGTTTTAATACCAAGATAAACACAGTTATTGTGTGAAACGGCAAATGTTTATGTGAGTTTTGGTTGGATTGCCACTTTTATCATGGTATCAGGTATTTAACAACTGAAAATACGTTTTCCAGAACTTTTTTATTTAAAACTTTAAAATTGTGATTAATCCAACAACATGCTTCCGATATTGCCTGAAACTGAAATCCGTTATCAGGAGCAGATATCGGGGGGAGGCAGTTAAGACTGTTAAGACAGTTATTATATGTTATATGCTATTTCTTGGAGACTGTTGCTCTATATTGACATGCTGCAACTATTAACATTTAGGCTGCAACATGACACAAATTGGATATTTAACAATATTTAATATTAAATTATAGTTAATGCATTTATGGTAATAATTGCATGTGTCCTTTTTTATTAGAACTGAAATCTTTATAGTCTTGTTGAACTCTATATTCTATAGAATTGATAGTAAAACCTGTCACATGATTTGAAGAAGAAGAAAAAGTAAAGTAATATAAATTAATTTATACTTACAACGTGTGGCAATTTTGTGACTGTTGATTTTAAAGAGAAAACTATTGTTGTCCCACTTTTCCCGTTAGGAGAAGAAACCAGTAATAGTGTCGCCTCTGCTGGATGTAAGAAGCGACTTGTATATGTCAGCTTTACAGATATTCGTCCCCTAGAATAAAACAAAAATAATGTACCCTCTGTTTTGTGTTTATAAAGCATTTTATCCAAAAGCTCAACAGGGAACTGATTAACTTGGAAAGTTCTCAGAAAGCCTAGTTTGGCGAAATGCGCATCAGGTGCTCTTAGAGCTCTTCTAGCCTCTGTGAGTTTACCTAATTACAATAGCTCATACACGGTCTCTGAATTACTCACATTATGCACTAATTATTAGCTGTATCGTGACTTTGGCAGGCCTATACCGCTCCAGTATTGCACCTAGATAGGATAATATGTGCTGAGTTCAATCCTCTTTTATAGACAGTCATATTGGTGCAATCCGTGAGCCTTTTTTGGTATGCACCTGTCTAAGTCTATCTGTAACACATCGCTGATTCTACGTATGGTATTATGAACCACCTATGATCTATATACTAACTCAAGGGACAGTCAACACCAGAATTTTTGTTGTTTAAAAAGATAGATAATCCCTTTATTACCCATTCCCCAGTTTTGCAAAACCAACACTGTTATATTAATACACTTTTTACTTCTGTGACTAACTTGTATCTAAGCAACTTCTGACCACCCCTAATCACATGACTTTTAGTTATTATCTATTGACTTGCATTTTAGCCGATTAGTGCAGTGTCTGCCACTAGCCACGGGCGTGATCACAATGCTATCTATATGGCCTACAAGAGCTAGCTCTCCCCTGCTGTGAAAAGTAAATAAAATAGAGGCGGCCTTCAAGGGCTTATAAAGTATTTTATGTGCCTTCCTAGGTTTGCTTTCAACTAGAATACCAAGAGAACAAAGCAAAATTGTTGATAAAAGTAAACTGGAAAGTTGTTTAAAATGACATGCCCTATTTGAAAAATGAAAGTTTTTTTTGGACTTGACTGTCCCTCATATTATCTTTATGGTTAGGTTGTCCCTTTTTTTTCCTAGCTGTACCTGTTTATATTTGTTTATACATTTTTTGTGCAACCCTTTTTTACTCAACCTGTCAATTACCCTGTACATGTGTAGTGAAGCAAGTATTAAGGTTGCTTCTTACATTGCGTTAAGCAGGCTTGCTCGTGCCATTCTACAAGGGATCCAAAGAAGTGTTTTATTCATAGATAGAGCTTACAATGTCCAGCGTGTCATAAGTATGTGCCTCCTCATTCATGAGATTGTGCACATTTTTGTTTTACAACTACAAAATAAATTTATAGAAAGGATTATTCTGATACAGCTATTTTTGTAAATTCTGTCTCTTTATATTACATTATGTAATGGGTACAATAACTCATTCAATAAACAGACTACATGAGTTACTAAGTTCATAAAATACGGTCAAAGCAGACAGTTTTATCTACTAAAGCCCTTTCCTTTCTCAGCAGTATTTCAGTGATGAGTTTGGTATCATGGGAAATAAACACTAAAGTGGATGAACAAAATTATGGAAAAGGCTTCGACATTCCGCACTTGAAATGAAGAAAGTCTGAAAAATATTTAAATTCATTTGAATACTAAGGAATGTGATAAAGATTTGTAAAAAAAAAAGTAAAATTATTATAATCTGCTCCTACATAAATCTGAAGCCAGTGTTTTCTTTTGGTAAATGTTTTAAAAAAATCTTGTTTATTAAAATGTGAAACAAAATTAATGTTTATTCTGGGAACTGTAGTGCAAAATCAATGTATTTCATGATTTAGAAAAAAATATCTAAACTAGGATTTCTAATAAGGATAAAGAAATATATGTTCCAGCGCTACGGAATTTGGCGGCGCTATACAAATAAATGATAATAATAATATGTTCGCTGTTATTAGTTCTAAAACTAAGATTGGCAGAAGAAAACCCCTACATAAAAGCATACAAGTTTCACTATTTCTTTTTTTTTTTTTTAATAAATAATATCTTGTTTGCTGCAATGGTTTTTAAATAGCCAAACTCAATGCACCATTTGCCTTACTTCGAGAAGCCAATCTAGGCTTGAGTCTGCAGACAACAAGGCTACCTTGTTAATTATGTTAGTATAAAGTACATTGTTTTGCAGCTGATATTAATGAAAGGGACAGTAAAGTCAAAATTACACTTTCATAATTCATATAAAGCATGCAATTTTAAACAACTTTTCCATCTACTTTTGCTATCTAATTTGCTTTGCTAATTTTTTATCCTTTGTTGAAAAGCATACCTAGGTAGGCTCAGAAGCAACAGTGCACTACTGGAAGCTAGCTGCTGATTGATGGCTGCAGATATATGCCTCTTGTCATTGGCTCACCAGATCTGTTCAGCAGCTCCCAGTAGCTAATTTCAACAAAGGATATCAACAAAATGAAACATATTTTATAATAGAATTGGAAATTTGTTAAAGATTGTATGCTTTATCTGAATCATGAAAAAAGTGTTTCATGTCCTTTTAAAGCCAATTAGGGAAAGTTATGTAGCAGGATTAGCCTTGATAAGTTAACAGATGGCTTTTCTGATTTCTGAGTTTTAGAAAGTCCCCAATTTTCAAAAATAAGTCACATGAAAAGGGGCAAAATGAATAAAGAAACTGAATTGCAATGTTGTTTTGTTACGCATAACTAAATATTTTGTATAAAAAAGGTGTTTACTGTGCCTTAAGCTTACACCTATAAACTAAAATAAAGCTGGGGCTGATTTCTAATGTGTTGTTACATTCAAATTCTAACAACTCAAACGTAAGCATTGTGCATGAGAAACATTTAGCTATAATAAAAGGTTGTGCAATGCTGTTTCTGCATACGCCACAAACATTTCATATTTTCTTCCTATAATTTCTTCAGCCAAATCTGAAATGACATTCTGTAATGACAGTTATATGGAAAAAATCTTACAAGAAGGTGCTCAGGAAAGCATTCAAATCACACAACAAGTAAGTTATTAACTTGTCAGAGATTCAAGCTGAGCTTTAAAATTATACCAGACTTTGATATAAAATTCATTAAAAATAACTATGTTAGAATATCATTATGGTTCACTAACATAAGGATAAAAGTATATCTGCTAGTATTAATAATGATGGATCAATAATTCATGCATTACCATATTTACAGCTCCAGTCTCGGGTTATGAAATGCTATTCATGGGATAATTAATCCACAAGAGTCTTAACTAGGATTAGTTACCATGAAATGAAACTCTAGCACAAATGTCTTTAAAATGTCTTTGCTCTCTAATTTTAGTTGATTTTTAAATACATTATATTATATATTTGATTTTTTTACATACTACCGCTAAAATATGTCTTGGGTAGTAAAGAGCTAACTACAATGTGGTACATTCTAACCTTACTAAGAACCCTATCTAATTTTCCTACTCTGTATACTTATATTTGATATGGTAATAAATTGCATGTATAAAAAGAAGTCTGCAATATACTTTCATTATTTATTTTGGCCCCTTTTCATGTAATTCCATTCTGAAATTTTTAAATTTTCAGGTCCTGCTAGAAATGGAAGTGCAGAACTCTGTTATATTCCACACATCCATTGGCTGCACACTCTAGTGACCTATCTATAACTGTCCCTAATTGGCCACAGCAGAGAAGGTAACCTAAGTTACAACATGGCAGTTTTCATTGTTTTATAGACACTAAAACTTTACACTTATTTTTTTCAATATTTAAACAACTAATGACATTTTAAAAAATACATCTACATGTTATTCTTAGACTAATCTTTTCTTTGAGTACATCATTCTATCTAACATTTATTTAGTGTTTAATGTCCCTTTAACTGTATGCAACTTTAAAATTTAAACTATGGAATATTTCTCAGAACTCTTAGATGTCTTACATCCCATGTCAGATCTGAATAGGAAAAGATGCGTTTAGAGAAATACTGCAATATAAATTTAACTGCTTCATTTTAATAGCCTAGGATTAAATTTACACTCTGGAGTTATACTGGCACTACTTGTAAAGGGATATAAACATGTTAATTTCAAGACTAAGAATGCTGGAGATGAAAGAGTAAAGAATGGTCCTATGTGTTGCAGGTTCCAAAAACAACAGTAAATGTACAAAATAATTTTAAATCATTGGGTCCTATATCTTAAACCTGAGTCTAATGAATTTCCATTCTTATGCTGTTAGCACAAACCTGTTTGAAAAATAAACAATTTTTTATGCTTGTGATATGGGTTTTCCATTAGAGATGAGCATTTGTATCCTTTGTGAGGATCCGATTGTGTAAGTAGGCAACTGCTTGTGCCTTGTTTGGATCTTTTCATAGCTGGATTGATTCTAGTGAGAGATCACCACACTAAGATCTGTGCAAATCCAGTGTGGGGATATTTTACTAGAATCAATCTAGCTACCAAAAGATCTGAATGGCACGAGCGGTTGCCTGCTTACACAATCGGATCTTCCCAAAGGATCCAAATAGACATTCCGATTATCCATCAATGGAACTACACGATTTATTAGCCAGTAAGCTTTTATTACATAAAACACAGACCTCTGGTTAGTTTCAGTATCAATTAAAAAAATAAGTAAACATATGTAAGTAAAAATATTACTAAAGTGTATAATGTTTCTTTAAAAGTACAATAAACACATTGTAAAATCAAAATGTTTAATTATGGGTAGAAAAAAACAACCTTTTCAATAAACTTTCATTATTAATTGTGTCCTTTTCTGTAATTTAATTTGTTGGTTTTCTCAAAACCTCTGAGTTTCTGTAAAGTAATGAGTGTCACCTTGTTGGCATCTAGACTTTCTTACCTTATCTATCTCTTCTGCTGAGGACATTCAGGAAAATTTATGAAACAGGTTATACAAGGCTATGTGGAAACCTTGCTAGATAGTTACTTTAACAATCCTATATTTCACATAGCTTTGTTTGAACACTCTATTGTCACTTGTTTTATATATATATATATATCCCTAAATGTCCTCAGCAAAAGAGATAAATAAGGTGGAAAATCTAGCTTCCAAGATGGTGGCACTGATTGCTTTATAAAAAATGAAGTACTTTATAGAAAATAACATAATTTAAAAAAAAATACATCTACCTACTATTTTAGGCTAATTTTGTATTTGTATACATCATTATATCTAGCATTTAAGTACTGTTTAATATCCTTTTAACATATTTCTACAGTTAATAAAAAAACATAAGGTAAAATGTAAATGTGTGTACAGTTTAACAAAGAATTGCTTGTGTGTCTGATAAAAAGGTTACTTACTTTGGGACAATTGTTATTATATTTCCGTTAGGTAATGAGAAATCAGCTGACTCTCTGCCCACAATTGTAGCTTTGTACAGAAGTGTTTTGCTGCTTGGATTTTTCAGAGAAATCTATTTCACCAACAAAAAAACAGAAAGGTCAGCGCTATTGATTGTGGCTATATACAGGAGTCAGTTAGTAAAATGCCAGCCTTTGTGGCAGCATATGGATCATTTTCATTGAATTAAGGGAAGCACATTAAATTGTTAATCAACACTTTTATTAGGAAGGAAAAGTATATATTTATTTGTTAAATCAGTTCTGTTCTTAGTAGTTGCTGTTTTTATTCTTGTATTGATCATATTATGTCTACACCACATGCACAAGCATTACACTTTGAATGGATCATTATAATTTAATGTCCATAAAAAGAGATAGTTTTGATATTGTTTAGCCAATTCTGAAATTCAGTAAACGTGACTCAGATATGCTTACGATCTCTTAGATTTACCTATTTAAGTATTTATACAAGTGGTTGATTGGAAGACTACAGTCTAGCTTTTATATAATAGTCATATAATGGTTTACAAATTACTGTCAGATTTCACTTAAAGGGATAGAAACCCCCAAAATGTTCTGACATGATTTGGATAGAACATACAATTTTAACACCTTAACGACCAAGGACGTGACAGGCACGTCCTACAAAACCAATTGTTAATGACCAAGGACGTGCCTGGCACGTCCTCTTGGGTTTTAAGCGCTGGAAGCAATTGCTTCCAGACGCTTTCAGGGTATTGCAGCGATGCCTCAATATTGAGGCATTGTGCAATACCCTTTTTTAAGCAAACCAATGCAGAGAAAGCCACTATGTGGAACTCTGTGCATCGGCCAGGGATGGTGCCAATCATGGGTGGCGTGGGAGGGATATGAGGGAGGGAGGTGGGCGGCCCATCACTAGACCAGTTCCAGTGAGTGGGGATCAAGTTCCATGAGTGCACGCAAGGGGGCAGGAGCGTGCGTGATACACATATTAAGTGTAAGGGAAGGGGGGAGATGGAGGGGGAATAAGTGTTGGGAAAGGGATTTGGGAGAGGGAGGGAGTAGGGTATTGAGGGGGGGGGGGCAGTTACACTGCAGAAAAATATTGTATTTATATTATTTATAAAAAAAGCCAAATTGTGACCAAACTGGGTACTGGCAGACAGCTGCCTGTACTTAAGATGGTGGCAAATAGGTAGGAGGTAGGGTTAGAGAGCTGTTTGGGGGGGATCAGGGAGGTTGGGGGCTAATATATACTAAAAGAAATGAACAGATTGTATTAGATCTTAAAACAAAAACAATTCTTGCATAAAATTACAAAGAAACAACACTCTCCTTAGATTTAGACTGCTGCCTTCTTTCAGTCTCTCAAAAAAAAAAAGTGAAAAATAAGGATCCTTGATAAATTAAAGATGGTGCCAGTCTTAAAGGAATTACTTCAAAGGTGTAGATATCTCTACCAAATAAAGGAGAAGGGCTTGTCGTGTGTATTAAAGCCAAATATTATATATGCAGTATACTCACTCCATAAAGTTGTAATATCAGCAGATCTGGAGCAGAGCCTCTTGTTATGTATATTTCAACCAAACTAGGATAAAATAAAAGCTCCAATAAGGATATAGCAAACCACTTTGTATTTAAACAAAATAGTAACTCACTCCATATAAATCCAGTTTCCAGCGATGTCACAGCAACAGAAAGAAGCAAATATACACTGGCCCCTATTTATGAAAGTCTGGCGGACCTGATCCGACAGTGCGGATCAGGTCTGCCAGACCTCGCTGAATACGGCGAGCAATACGCTCGCCGTATTCAGCATTGCACCAGCAGTTCACAAGAGCTGCTGGTGCAACGCCGCCCCCCGCTGACTCGCGGCCAATCGGCCGCCAACAGGGGGGTGTCAATCAACCCGATCGTACTCGTCTTTGTCTTTGTGACCGCTCCTTCATAACTGCTGTTTCTGGCGAGCCTGCAGCCTCCATTCGAAGCTTGATTAATATGCCCCTATGTGTCGATTTAAAAAGAACAAAGCTTTAATATTTAGCTTAGCTCAACGTTTTTCAATGTTAAAAATGTCTTTCTCAAGAGCAAATAAAAACAAATGTGAATTGCAATAGTGTCTTTGCTTTTTTCTGTTGCTGTGACATCGCTGGAAACTTAATTTATATGGAGTGAGTTACAATTTTGTTTAAATACAAAGTGGCTTACTATATCCTCATTAGAGCTTTCATTCTATCCTAGTTTGGTTGAAATATACATAACAAGAGGCTCTGCTCCAGATCTGCTGATATTACAACTTTATGGAGTGAGTATACTGCATATATAATATTTGGCTTTAATACACACAACAAGCCCTTCTCCTTTATTTAGCAGAGATATCTACACCATTGAAGCAATTCCTTTAAGACCTGCGCCATCTGCAATTTATCAAGGATCCAAAGCTATATATGTCTGCTATTTCTGAAAAAAAGGGGATCCCAGAGAAGCATTTACAACCATTCTTTCATGATTGCACAAGCTGTTTGTAAATCATTTCAGTGAGAAACCTAAAGTTTGTGAAAAAGATAACAATTTTTTTTTTATTTGATCGTATTTGGCGGTAAAATTTTACCAAAATGGGCCTAGATCAATACTTTGGGTTGTCTGCTAAAAAAAAGTATATACATGTGACGGGTTATTCAGGGATTCCTGACAGATATCAGTGTTACAACGTAACTATCACTAATTTTGGAAAAAAGAATGGTTTGGAAATAGCAAAGTGCTACTTGTGCTTATTGCCCTATAACTTGCAAAAAAAGCAAAGAACATGTAAACATTGGGTATTTCTAAATTCGGGGCAACATTTAGAAACTATTTAGCATGGGTGTTTTTGGTGGTTGTAGATGTGTAACAGATTTTGGTGGTCAAAGTTAGAAAAAGCATGTTTTTTTAAATTTTTTCAGCATATTTTATAATTTTTTTATAGTAAATTATAAGATATAATGAAAATGGCATCGTTAGACATTCAATTTAATGGCAAGAAAAACGGTATATAATATGTGTGGGTACAGTAAATGAGTAAGAGAAAAATTACAGCTAAACACAAACACTGCAGAAATGTAAAAATAGCCCTGGTCCCTAACAGTAAGAACATTAAAAAATGGTCGGGTCACCAAGGGTTTAAATAACTTTCCAATTTACTTCTCAAATTTGCTTCATTCTCTTGTTATCCTTTGCTGAAGAAACAGCAGTGCATTACTGGCAGCTTGCTGAACACATCCAGTTAGCCAATCACAAGAGACAAATGTGTGCAGGCACCAATCAGCAGCCAGCTCCCACTAGTGTAGGATATGTGCGTATTATTTTTCAACAAGCGATAACAAGAGAACGAAGCACATTTGAAAATAAAAGTGGATTTAAAAGTGTTTTAAAATGACATGCTCTATATGAATCATGCAAGTTTAATTGATCATTTAACAAGTCATACATGGGCGAAGAATTCAGCATTACTGAAGCTGCTGTCTAGTTTTCATTCTTCCTACACTGCACAGATTTCTATTATTGTAAACAAGTATAACAATCGTGTTGCTGCTCAGGTTATTACACTCTTAGATGGACATTATTGATAAATACCACACATTGCAATGCAGGGTATTAAATCATTACACAGACATTATTGGAAATTCTTCAATATCTTTATTACCATATTAACTTTGCATAGCACTGTATACAATGTTGGCACTTAATAAATAACAGAGTAATAATAGTAATGCAAAGCAAGGGAACCAAAATTACTTTCTTGTACTGTTTTTTCGCAAGTTACATAAAATTGTTGAATGTAAGTAATATCGATTTTGAAGCTGTAGTTTATAGACTGTATGCGTATAAATAATATGTTATGCTTAAAACCATTTATTATAAAAATGCGCAGGTTCATATATTTAATAAAATTTGAATTTGAAATATATAATACCATTTTTATGAGTTCCGATGTTTAAAACAAACCAAATAAAAAACATCTGTATGTTTGAATGTGAAATGAGAATGAGCGAATAATCTTCTTGTGTCTGATAAGCCATTCGAAGCTTTTGGATAAATGAGAAAGGCTTTTAAAGGACTGCTAAATACAGTAGGATTACATAATTACCAGGTGCATCATAAAAAGACAATGCAATAAAAATCACTCTGAATTTCAAATAACCAGTAGATTTATTTCTGGCAAATGTATTTTTTCACTATTTGCTGGCCCTCTGTATCACGTGACAGCCATCTGCCAATCACAGACTAGTATACTGTACCTATACCTTGTGAACATGTGCACATGCCAGAAAGTGTGAATATAAAAAGGATGTGCAAAATTTGTTAATAGAAGTAAATGGGAAAGTATCTTAAAACTGCACGCTCTATCTGATTCATGAAAGTTGAATATTGACTTTGGTGTCCCTTTAAGTGGTTTTATGTTTGAAAAAAAACAGCTTAAAGGGACACTGTACCCAAATTTTTTATTTTGTAATTCAGAAAGAGCATGCAATTTTAAGCAACTTTCTAATTTACTCCTATTATCAATTTTTCTTCATTCTCTTGCTATCATTATTTGAAAAAGAAGGCATCTAAGCTTTTTTTTGGTTTAAGTACTCTGGACAGCACTTTTTTATTGGTGAATGAATTTATCCACCAATCAGCAAGGACAACCCAGGTTGTTCACCAAAAATGGGCCGGCATCTAAACTTACATTCTTGCATTTCAAATAAAGATACCAAGAGAATGAAGAAAATTTGATAATAGGAGTAAATTAGAAAGTTGCTTAAAATTTCATGCTCAATCTGAATCACGAAAGAAAATTTTTGGGTACAGTGTCCCTTTAATAGGAGCCTATACGTACTCCATTTGGAGGGACTGCAATAGGTTTTGGAAGCACAACTTAAAGCACTTAAAAAGACAGACATCAAAATTAATATTTTATGATTCAGACATACAATTAAAAAAAATTAACTCCTGAAAGATTGAATACACCTTATCAGACGGGTTATTAAAAAATATTATCAACATCAACTGTCAAAAATATTTCTAGTCAGGAGTAAAACATTTTTTTTTAATAAATATTTAATGTTAGTCATTTCAGTAACAAATTTATTGAAATTATAATTTTTTTAGTTAATTGGAAGGTGACAATGACAAACTGGTTTGTAAAAGTTCTATACTTTTTATATTCCAGCAAATTACTTGAGAAACTGTGAGCAAACTAACAACATTAAATATTTAAATTTAATGTACAATTTTAAAAACCCTGTCTGATAAGACTAAAAGATGTTAGTTACAAAGTAGTATCTGGAATATTTTTTTTTTTTAAATTGCTGGTAATAAAAAAAATGGATAAAAAGCTAGTCATCTCCAGAGTATGAATAATATAATACAAATAAAAATAGTGTTTAAAGGAACATGAAACTCCATAAAAATATTTCATGATTCGGATAGAGCATACAATTTTAAACCACTTTCCAATTTATTTCTCTTATCAAATTTGCTTTGTTCCCTTGGTATCCTTCGTAGAAAAAGCAGCAGTGCACTAGTGGGAGTTAGCTAAACAAATAAGGTGAACGAATAACAAGAGGCATGTATGTGCAGCTACCAATCAGCAGCTAGCTCCCAGTACTGCATTACTGCTCATGAGCCTACCTATGTATACTTTTTAATAAAATATACACAAAGAGAACAAAGCAAATTAGATAATAGGAAAGTTGTTTATAATTGCATGCTCTATCTGAATTATGAAAGTTTAATTTTGACGTTACTTACCCTTTAATTCTCTAGCTTTTATAATGTTTGTGTAAAAATGGTCATGTTCTTCAATCGCTAGAATTACCAGAAAAAAAATAAATTATGCTTACCTGATAATTTAATTTCCATCTGTGGGAGGAGAGTCCACTGCTTCATTCATTACTTGTGGGAATTAAAAACCTGGCCACCTGGAGGAGGCAAAGACACCCTAGCCAAATGCTTAAATACCTGCTCCACTCCCCTCATCCCCCAGTCATTCTGCCAAGGGAACAAAAAACAGTAGGAGAAATATCAGGTTATAAATGGTGCCAGAAGAATAATATTAAATTTAGGTCTGCCCACCGAAGCAAATGGGCGGGAGCAGTAGACTCTCCTCCCACAGATGGAAATTAAATTATCAGGTAAGCATAATTTATGTTTCCCATCTTAATGGGAGGAGAGTCCACTGCTTCATTCATTACTTTTGGGAACAAATACCCAAGCTCTAGAGGACACTGAATGAACAAAAGCGGGAGGGTAAAAGTAGGCGAACCCTAAACTGATGGCACCACAGCCTGCAGAACCTTTCTCCCAAAAACAGCTTCTGCCGAAGCAAAAACATTAAATTTGTAAAACTTTGTAAAATTATGTAAGGAGGACCAAGTAGCCAACTTACAAATCTGCTCCACAGAGGCCTCGTTCTTAAAGGCCCAAGAAGAGGCCACAGCTCTAGTTGAGTGAGCCGTAATCCTCTGAGGAGGCTTATGTCCCTCTGTCTCATAGGCCAAATGGATAATGCTTCTCAACCAAAAAGACAGAGAAGTGGAAGAGGGCCTCTGCCCCCTACACTTCCCTGAATACAAGACCCAAATAAGTCTGTCTGAAATCTTTCGTGGCCTGAAGATAAAACTTCAAAGCTCAAACCACCTCCAAGTTATGCAGTAACCTTTCCTTAGATGAAGAAGGGTTAGGACACAAAGAAGGAACTACAATCTCCTGATTGATGCTACGAACTGACACCACCTTGGGGAAAAATTCAAACCCAGTGCGAAGCACAGCCTTATCAGCGTGAAAAATCAGGTAAGGGGGCTCAGATTGCAAGGCTGCCAACTACGAGACTGCAAGCTGATGCAACAGCCAGAATAAATAGAACCTTTAAGGAAATAATCTTAATGTTAAGAGCATGCATAGGCTCAAACAGAGCCCTCTGCAACACCTTAAGAACCAAATTTAAGCTCCAAGGATGAGCAGAATTTTTAAAGACAGGTCTGATCCTAGGTAGAGCCGGAACAAAGGATTGAATATCAGGAAGCTACGCTAGCTTCTTGTGTAACAGCACCAATAACGCCAAAATCTGTCCCTTTAAGAAACTGGCGACAAGACCCTTATCCAGTCCATCCTGGAGAAAGGCCAGAATCCTTAATACCCTAACCTTGTCCAGGGGATAACCATGTTCTTCACACCAGGATAAGTAGGTCATCCACACCTTATGATAGATGCGACCAGTGACCGGCTTCCTGGCCTGGATGAGAGTATCAATTACTCTCTCATAAAAACCTCTCTTGGCCAAGACTAGGCATTCAATCTCCATGCAGGCAGCCTCAAAGAATCGAGATTTTGGTGTAGAAAGGGACCCTGAACCAGCAGATCTCTGCAACAGGGCAACCTCCATGGAGGAGAAGATGACATCCCCACCAGATCAGCAAACCATGTCCTCCACAGCCACAACAAAGCAATCAGAATGGTCAAGGCTTGCTCCTGTTTGATGTGGGCCACCACTCGAGGAAGAAGTGGCAATGGTGGGAAAATGTAAATTAGGTTGAACTCCCAAGGCACCTCTAAGGCATCTATCAGCTCTGCCTGTGGGTCCCTGGACCGCAACCTGTATCTGGGTAGCTTGAAGTTGAGTCTGGACGCCATGAGGTCTATCTCCATTGTCCCTATCTGTTGCAGATCTCAGCAAACATCTCGGGATGGAGAGACCATTCCCCCGGATGAAACGATCGTCTGCTGAGAAAGTCCGCGTCCCAGTTGTCCACACCTAGAATGTGAATAGCTGAGAGCGAACAATTGTGAGTCTCTGCCCATTCCAGAATCTGAGATACTTCACTCATGGCTAGGGAGCTTCTCACCCCCCTGATGGTTTATGAAGCCACTGAGGTAATGTTGTCGGACTGGAATCTGATGAATCGGGACGACCCCAGGAGGGGCCAAGCCCTCAGAGCATTGAATATCGCTCAAAGTTCCAGAATATTTATTGGTAGAGTCGACTCCTCTCGAGTCCACCTGCCCTGTGCCCTTCTGGCACCCCAAACAGCTCCCAATCATGATAGACTTGCGTCCGTGGTCACAATCTCCCAGGATGGCCTCAAGAAGGATGTCCCCTGGGCCAGCTGTCCCGGACGGATCCACCAAGAGAGGGATTCCCTCACTTGGTTGTCCAGAGAGATCTGTTGGGATAAATTTGAATGATCGCCATTCCATTGTTTCAACATGCATAACTGAAGAGGTCTGAGATGGAACCTGGTGAATGTAATGACATCTATGCTGGGTACCATGAGTTCAGTCACCTCCATACACCTGGCCACAGATATCCTTGAGGAGGTCTGAAGGGCAAGACAGCTGGACACAATCTTGGAATGTCTCTGCTCTGTCAAGAATATCTTCATCAATATGGAATCTATTATCGTACCCAGGAACTACACCCTGTTGCTGGGAACCAGAGAACTCTTTCTTTTGTTTATCTTCCATCCATGGGATCGAATGAGAAGAAGAAGAGCCCTCGAGTAGTCCTCCACAAGACTGCAGGACGGAGCCTGGATCAAAAGATCATCCAGATAAGGAGCCACTACAATACCTCTGACTCTCTCTACCGCGAGCAGCGCGCCACCCCCAGAACCTTCGTAAAGACTCTTTGGGCAGTCGCCAGACCAAACGGTAGGGCCACAAACTGGAAGTGTTAGTCCAGAAACGCAAATCCTAGGAACCTGATGTGGTCCTTGTGGATTGGCACATGAAGGTAGGCATTCTTCAAGTCTATTGTCGTCATAAACTGCCGCTCTTGAAATAGGGGCAGAATCAATCTGATCGTCTCCATTTTGAACGATGGGACTGACAGAAACTTGTTTAGGCACTTTAGGTCCAGAATTGGGACCACGAAAAGGTTTGAATAGTACCCTAGACCCCTTTCTGCTAGAGGTACTGGAATGATTGCTCCGAGAGATGAGAGATCCCTCACGCACTCTAGAAAAGTGTCTCTCTTCTCTGGTCTTGAGGATAGGTTTGACAGGAGGAATCTGCCCCTGGGCGGATGAGTCTTGAACCCTATCCTGTAACCCTAGGTGATAACCTCAAGAACCCAAGGATCTTGTACATCTCTCACCCAAGCCTCTGTGAACAGAGATAGTCTGCCCCCTACGTGATCCAGCAACGGATCGGGGGCCACCGCTTCATGCCAACTTTGTCTTGGCGGACTTATTGCTCTGCTTAGTTTTGTTCCAAGAGTTAGCTGGCTTCCAAGTTCCATTGGACTGCTTGGTCTTTGCAGCAGGCTGCTGGCGTTGAGACTTGTCCAAACGAAAGGGACGAAAAGTAGAGCCCTTAGGCTTATTCTTCTTATCCTGTGGAAGGGAAAGCACCCTTGCCTCCCGTGACTGTGGATTTGATAGAGTCCAGGCCTGGACCAAAAAGGACTTTCCACTGAAATGGAAGGGATAGTAATATAGACTTGGAAGTCATGTCAGCAGGCCATGACTTTAACCACAGAGTCCTACGGGCTAAAACAGAGAAACCTGATGTCTTAGCATTCAGGCGAATAATCTGCATATTTGCATCACAGATAAAGGAATTTGCGACCCTTAAGGCCTTAATTTTTTCCTGTATCTCCTCGAGGGGAGTCTCCACCTTGACCATAGCTGACAGTGCATCACACCAATAGGTAGCTGCACCAGCCACTGCATAGATCATCGCTGCCGGTTGGAAAACAAACCCCGTGAGTTGGAACAACTTTCTCAACATGGATTCCAACTTTTTATCCATGGGCTCTTTGAACGATGAACTATACTCGAGGAGAATAGTCGTGCACTTAGCCAGTGTGGAGATCGCTCCATCCACTTTAGAAATAGCCCCCCATAGCTCCAGCTGAGAGTCCGGAATAGGGAAAAGCTTTTAAAAGAGGTAGAAGGAGAAAAGGACGAGCCTAGTTTCTCCCACTCATTCTTAAAGTGAAGGTAAACGTTGGTGAATGAAAGCCCGTTTTTTAAAAATACTATTAAAAGCAGGGGCACTTTCATTGATCAAAGTTTACAAAGCAGCCGTTTTGTTAAAAAAAATTACCTTTTTTTTCCTTTCACAGCTACAGCAGCTTCCCCCACCTAGAGATCCTCTATTCACACGTCAGCAATGACTAATCCTGCTTCCTCCAATCACAGCATGGCCTCAGGCAATGACTACCCTGGGGGGAAAGCTGTGATTGGAGGAAGCAGGGTTAGTCATTGCTGAAGTGTGAATAGAGGATCTCTAGGTGGGGGAAGATGCTGTAGCTGTGAAAAGAAAAAAAGGTATTTTTTTTAACAAAACGGCTGCTTTGTAAACTTTGATGAATGAAAGTGCCCCTGTTTTTAATAGTATTTTTAAAAAACGGGCTTTCATTCACCAAAGTTTACCTTCACTTTAATAATCGTAGCCATCTTTACGGGGACTGGGAAGGTCTGAGGCACCACCCTGTCCTTATAAACCCTATCTAGTTTAGGGATCGAAGATTCTTCCGGAAGTTTCGGTTCCGGAACCTCCAATGTAGCAAGCGCTTCTTTCAGTAAAAAGCCCAAATGCTCCATCTTAAATTTAAAATCTGTCTACTCCATAGCCGGAGGTCTAGAAGACGCAGATTCCGTTCTATGACCCAGACCACAGAGAAACCGTTACGTCTCCCGCAAATGCCGATCAGGAAAGAGGAAGTTGAAGAGGCCACACTCGGTCACATGGAGTACCATGCAGGACCGCACCTGCACTATAGAGAAAGGCTGCATCGATCTACACCTGAGTGTTCACACATTGCTAGATCCTCATCTCACACATGACATAGCATTGACACAATAAAGATATTATGCATAAATCCCCCCCTGTTCAATAATTCCCCTTCCAGGGATATTAACCCTTGATTCTATCAGATAAAAGGAGACACACTGTGACCCTGTCTTCTTGCATTATCATATGTGTATAAATGAAACAATCTTACCAGAATCTACGCCGTGGAACAGGAACATGACCCTTAAAGTGTGACAGGTTAAAAGCAGTGCACCTGACATGGACTTGAGAGAATAAAGGCAGGCAGCAAAACTCATCAACACTGATTACCCAGGAGCTGTTAATATGAGTCGGGATGGTTTTGCAGAGACGACACTCCCTGTATCTCCGGACTCCCATCCATGCTCTCACTGAGAGGCTGACAGGATTACTTAAAACTCCAGGCCAATTCGAAGAGTACTACCTTCCATAAGAGATTACTCCGAATCTACCAACACTTCTCTGCCAACAATCCTGTGATGAAAGGCTAAGAATGACTGGGGATGAGGGAAGTGGGGGAGGTATTTAAGCCTTTGACTGTGATGTCTTTGCCTCCTCCTGGTGGCCAGGTTCTTAATTCCAACAAGTAATGAATGAAGCAGTGGACACTCCGCCATTTAAGATGGAAACTAATGTCTATTTTACATGGTGGTTATCAAATTGTTTGTATTATTTGGTGATAAAGTGATAAAGATAAAGAGTGCTATTAGACAATAATAATGAAGGTGACAACATGTTGCTTAAGGTAAAGGATCAATTTTACTTAAGTTTTTTTTACATATAACTATCTTAACTTTGCACATTTTACATACTATTGAAGAGAATACACATAAAACTTGAAAACAAATTTCAAAATTACCTCTCGAGAAACTGTGTCATGAAGAGTCCCCTCAAATTCAACTGATTTCTTTGGCGGATAAAATGGTAAATTTTCATGCAAGTAGACACACAGCATAAGCATTGTAATTGGATTTGGATCACATATATCTGTGGCCTTAATTAATAATAAAAAAAAGTTAATTTTACTAAATTCAAAAACAGTTTAATTATTTTGTAAGTGGTATTATTTTTATATTATATTTATTTCACTACTTCAAGGATCTTTTTTAACTTTATTAAAGGCCAATTCAAATCTTCAAAATAGATGCACTTTGATATACAGAAAGTCAATTTTAAGTTTTATAAATTGGGCTTTTAAGACAGACTGTGACTCTGAATGTTTGACCTCTTCAACATGGAAGAACCATTTTTCTAAAGAGGGTAATGCATCAACAGGCACTAAAAGCCATTGGTGAAAAAGAGTGTTTTCTAATTGAGCCTCTGTCAGTTCCCATATAAAATCCAGAGAGATAAAAGAAGAAGTATCTCTTTTAAATGAGTGGGCATAAGATGCAGGCAATCACTAGGCCCCAGATTTTTATGTTTTTTATTAAGGGTTAGGAAGCAGATAGCTCTCCGCTCATAATCTGTCCCAAAGGGTGGATTCCCCTTTTTCAGCTCCCTCTAGTGAAAGAACCACAGTTTTTTAATGTTTCCCTTCTGTTATGCACTGGTCTGGGAAAACACCCAAAGTGATACCTTTCCTCAAAAGGAAATTAAAGAAAAATGTTAAAAATATACATAGCATAGCCAGTAATTTTTGCTAGCTAGCCCTTAGGTACTAATTTTTCAATTTTACATGTTTCTGTAAAAAATGCATTCATAAAATAAAACAAAAAAAAAAAAAACTGTTTAATTTAATATGCTTTGTAATGCTCAATAAAACATTTTATTACTACTGTGTAGTTATAATTAGTATTTTCTATCAGCCAAAGAGGCAAACTGAAACCAAACTAAATAAACATTTGTTTGGCTACATGGGTCAAGTCCAGTGGGAACACATGGGAACGGAGTTCCTGAACTATTTTTGTAGGAGGAACTAAGTTCCCTGTGGACAAAGAATATAAATGCTTCAGTTAACACTGCTGCTGCATGTGGGGGGAGCTGGAGCACAGTCTGGTCAGAGGGATAGTAAGATTCTCTAGTAATGGGTTATAACACTTCCTACAATACACTAAATGCAAGTCTGGTGCTTACATTTCTGTGTGACTTGCTGTGGGGTTATTTAGCTCCCCTTAGTAGAAATAGGACTATTGTACCTTATGAGTTTTCCGCACACAATTTGATCTTTTTGCAATCAATTTCCATTGTTCAGCTATTAAAAGTCTTGAAAAATCGTGATTATGCATGCACATTTGCCTTTTATGCAACAATCCTTTCCGCGCTCGAAGAGCGGTAAAAAGTTTTACGCAACATAAAATTTTCACAAAACACTTCAAAAATACATTATAAAGTACAGTTACACTCATAATAACACTGTCTAATAAAAATTATTTAAAAAAAATATTGAACACAAAAGTTATAAGAGCTCAAAGATACAAGATCTCGGGTGTAAGAAAAAAAAAAGCTGACAAAGGGATTTTACATTGACATACATACACATACATAGAGAAACAGGATTTATATGTATAGAGATATGTTTAACTATGGAGATAATGAAAACATTTCACATTACAATCTTATGCAAATTAAACATTATCTCAGAGGGATTTTCAAAGAAAGTTTCCCATATAGACCGTAATATATTCAGACATAAATATATTCATATACATATATCAAAAAATAGATATATCAGTCCAAAAATCATCACATATATAAAGAAATATTTATTTAGAATTAAATAGAACATATTCCGTTGTGAAAACATTTTCTCTATATGAAATATTCGCATTTTTAGGTACACTTTTTGAGGAGAATATGTCATGGGCTTTGCGCAACATGTTAGGATTTTTTTTTTTTCGATTTGTCTTTACCATTGACTTCTATGGGGAATATGTGACCACGCATGCAATTTTGCAGTTTGCATTACACAGCTTATCGCACATGCAAAATAAGTTATTTCTCAACTTGTAATACATGCGCAACCCCAAATGTGAAAAAGCTATAAAATGCGCAAAGTATTCGCAACTTATTTGCAGTGCGATTTTTAATCTTGCCCTAAGTGGGTGAGAATCTGTGACATCCTGAGAGCCAGAGAGTAGCATCTCCTACAACTTTACTAAGGCTCTTAGCTTTCTGAATTATTAAACATCATCTAAATGCCCCTTCATTTTCTATTAAGTGTGTGTCTGGCTTCTAAGTATTCAGTATCAGTTAAATCTTAAATTACAAAAAAAAAAATGTCACCCCTGCCATGTAAAAATATAACCATGGGTGTCCATTTTCATGCCCAAAGGCAACCATTCAGCACATTTTAATTTGCATTCATTAACCATATTGTATAGAGTATATATATATATATATATATATATATATATATATATATATATATATATATATATATAATACAGTGTGTGTGTGTGTGTCTATGAAACAATACTAATTGTGAGGGAGGTGGAAGTCTTCCTGAGTTCCCATATTTTTTTAGGACTTGACCCTCGCTTGTCTAGCAGAATAATACAGTGGAAATAAATCTGACCTCTCTGCTGGTGAACCACTGCAGACCTTAGATCCTATATATATATATATAATATTTAAAATATAATTAGTTATTTAGAATATAATTTTATTCTTTTATTAAACCATTTAAGTTGGAAAAAAAATGTACTTCTTTTTTTCCTGTCAGCATTTCTATTTAAAATGCAAAGACGAGTTTTAACACACAACACACAAAGCTAATAACCTTCTTAAAAAGCTTAGTGTATATATTTACCTGTATATCTATGTCAAGGTTGATTGTACGGAATGCATTGACAAGGATAAGGGAATTATGCAGACATTCTTCTTGAGTTTCGGGATTAGTGTTCATACGAATGAAGTGAGTAGATATCTGCCCAGAAGTAAACACAGTAATCCAGTAAAATGGATGAAAAGGATACACTTAAACATTAATTAAATATTTAAGTTTAATAAATCTTTGTTGTAGCTCAATATAGAAGTATGTGACAAAATTTAATAAAATGTATTGCAGTTTAAAAAAGTTCTACAAATCTTAAAAAAATTGTTGTGTTTATCCCCAATAAAGTATGAAAGCTCCAATTAATATAACAAATTAATTATTAAAAGAAAAAAAAAAGAAAAAGATTTTTTAGTCGACATTATTATCATTGGTTTTACTGTCTTCTGTTTCTGTTTAATAAAAAGGGAACTGCAATAAGCATCATTCTATTATTGGCATCTGCTTTTATGTCTTTACTATATTAATAACATACGGCTAGATTTAGAGTTTTGCGGCGAAAGGGTGTGTTAGCTACGCGTGTATTTTTTCCCCTGCACCTTTTAAATACAGCTGGTATTTAGAGTTTTCTGAAGGGCTGCGTTAGGCTCCAAAAAGGGAGCGTACAGGCATATTTACCGCCACTTCAACTCTAAATACCAGCGGTGCTTACGGATGCGGCCAGCTTCAAAAACGTGCTCGTGCACGATTCCCCCATAGGAAACAATGGGGCAGTTTGAGCTTGAAAAAAACCTCCAAACGCAGCCCCATCCATCCGGCGCGGAGCGGGACCATCTTGATAGGAATCCTATCAGCCAATCAGAATTCGAGGGACGCCATCTTGGATGACGTCCCTTAAAGGAACCTTCATTCGTCGGGAGTCGCCGGAAGAAGAGGATGGATCTGCGTCGGCTGCTTCAAGATGGTCCCGCTCCGCGCCGGATGGATGAAGATAGAAGATGCCGCCTGGATGAAGATGTCTGCCGGTCCGGATCTCCTCTTCTTGCAGGATAGGATGAAGACTTCGGAGCCTCTTCTGGACCTCTTCTTGCCGGATAGGATGAAGACTTCGGACCCTCTTCTGGATGGATCGGTGATACCCGGCGTGGTGAAGATAAGGTAGGGAGATCTTCAGGGGCTTAGTGTTAGGTTTATTTAAGGGGGGTTTGGGTTAGATTAGGGGTATGTGGGTTGTAATGTTGGGGGGGTATTGTATGGGTTTTTTTACAGGCAAAAGAGCTGTTTACTTTGGGGCATGCCCCGCAAAAGGCCCTTTTAAGGGCTGGTAAGGCAAAAGAGCTGTTTAATTTTATTTTAGAATAGGGTAGGGCATTTTTTTATTTTAGGGGGCTTTGTTATTTTTTTAGGGGGCTTAGAGTAGGTGTAATTAGTTTAAAATTCTTGTAATCTTTTTTTATTTTTTTAATTTAGTGGGGGTTTTTTTTGTAATTTAGTTTAGTTGATTTAATTGTAGATAATTGTAGGTAGCTTATTTAATTAATTTATTGATAGTGTAGTGTTAGGTTTAATTGTAACTTAGATTTATTTTACAGGTAATTTTGTAATTATTTTAACTAGGTAGCTATTAAATAGTTATTAACTATTTAATAGCTATTGTACCTAGTTAAAATAAATACACAGTTGCCTGTAAAATAAATATAAATCCTAAAATAGCTACAATATAATTATTTGTTATATTTTAGCTATATTAAGGTTTATTTTACAGGTAAGTATTTAGCTTTAAATAGGATTATTTTATTTAATAAGATTAATTTTATTTCGTTAGATTTAAATTATATTTAACTTAGGGGGGTGTTAGTGTTAGGGTTAGACTTAGCTTTAGGGGTTAATACATTTATTAGAGTAGCAGTGAGGTCCGGTCGGCAGATTAGGGGTTAATAAGTGTAGGTAGGTAGCGGCGACGTGGGGGGGGCGGCAGATTAGGGGTTAATAAATATTATGTAGGTGTCGGCGATGTTAGGGGAAGCAGATTAGGGGTACATAGGGATAATGTAGGTTGCGGCAGTGTGCGGTCGGCAGATTAGGGGTTAAAATTTTACTTATAGTGGCGGCGATGTGGGGGGGGGCTTCGGTTTAGGGGTACATAGGTAGTTTATGGGTGTTAGTGTACTTTAGAGCACAGTAGTTAAGAGCTTTATGAACCGGCGTTAGCCCATAAAGCTCTTAACTCCTGACTTTTTGCTGCGGCTGGAGTTTGGTCGTTAGAGTTCTAACGCTCACTTCAGCCAAGACTCTAAATACCGGCGTTAGGAAGATCCCATTGAAAAGATAGGATACGCAATTGGCGTAAGGGGATCTGCGGTATGGAAAAGTTGCGGCTGGAAAGTGAGCGTTAGACCCTTTCCTGACTGACTCCAAATACCAGCAGGCGGCCAAAACCAGCGTTAGGACCCCTTAACTCTAAATCTAGGCGATAGATTTCTTTGTAAAATATCTCAATCACATAATGGGCATTTCCGTGTTAACCCCTCTCACTTTTATGCATTACAAAAAGGGGTCATTTTTTTCTAATTACTGATATTTTTTGCAGAAGTTTAACTGAATCAATTCCATTAAAAGGGCAACTATTCTCAAAAAGCCTAGATCAATACCTTGGATAAAAAACAAAAAAACAAAAAAAAGGCTCTATTTCTGTTTAAATGGAGTGATATCAATAACTGCTACAAATTCTCTGGTATTTTGGACAAGTTCTTCTCTGAAATTCCCAGTAGCAAAGGGGTTAATCTATTTGGATTTTAGCCAACTTTAATCAACTTATAAAATTTATTTTAGTATACCTTTTACTGGTAGCTTTTTTATTTTTGATAATGTTTTTTGTAACTTAGTTGGTATTTGTCAAGGGTCTTGGGGGTTAGCTATTATGGGGTTAAGTAGTGTAGGGGTAGTTTGTGATGGGGTTATGGCATAGGGGGTTAATAGATTAGGGAATAGTTTGTGGTGAGGGTAATAGCAGTTTAGGGGTTAAGTAAAGCAGGGAGTTTATTGTGGTGGGGCATGTGGTGGTTTAGGGGTTAACTTAAGTAGTGTGGAGTAGTTTGTGATGGGGTTTGTGGCAGTTATAGTGTTACTAGCTTAGGGGGTAGTTTGTGATGAAGTACTGGGAGTTTGAGGGTTAAGTAGAGTAGAGAGTTTATTGTGGTGGGGGATGTGGCGGTTTAGGGGTTAAGTATTGTAGGGTTATTGCGGTGCATGTCTATCTTGGTTTAGGGGTTAATAGTGTAGGGTGTTAAAAACTATGAGGGTTATGGCATATTAGGGGTTAATATTGTAGGCTGCTGTATGTTTACATGGTTGAGTGATATATTTAAAAGTGATCCTTTACTTTATATTGTCAATATAGTTGGCAATGCTGCTTGGAATATATCTTCAGCATTTCCACCCATTGCAATTTATAGTAAAACATTTTTAGGCAATGCTGAATTTAAACGTTGATGTCAGCCACTTGGAATATTTTGCTGTCTTTCTCTACATCGCGACGGATACCTTTTGAATATATTGCCACCTTGTGGAACTTTCAGTAATCGGGGCATAAGTATTGGGATTTGGTATACAGGCAGAGATAAGATAAGGAAGCATTTGTGTGTACAGAAACTGATAATATAAGGAGATCTGATTTCCTTGCAAGTCCAACTCTTAATGATTTGTTGTAATGTCAAAGAACAAAACCAGCTATTTCATATACAAATATAAACCTAAACAAGAAATTTCTCTGTTACTGGCATAACAAATCACATTAAGGGAAAAACAATTATACAGTATACTATCCGTTTAAGTTATCTTTATATGTATATAAAAAAATAAGCCTCTAGTTGTCTATTTATGTAAGTAGGACTAATATATTTTTACAGGTGTATCTAGCAAATATTTACTTCTGAAACTAGCTATAATTAGGTCTTTGAAGCCCTACATATAACACATTGGCAAGTGCAGAACATTAATCCCTGACTTTAAGTTGGATGGATTAGAAAGCCAAATATACTTTTAATAGCAAGAGGGATCTTTGTTTTTAACCCCTTAGCAACCAAGGACGTACAGGGTACATCCTACAAAAACTGTCAGTTAATGACCAAGGACGTACCCTGTACATCCTCAGGGGTTTCAAGCGGTGGAAATGATCGTGATCGCTTACAGACGCTTTCAAGGTATTGCAGTGATGTCTCGATATTGAGGCATCACTGCAAAACCTTTTTTTAACCACTTACCATTAGCCATAGCAGGGAGGCAGCCTATCACGGGATCACTTTCTGATCCGGTGCGCGCAAGTGGTAGTACTTTAAATGTTGATGCCTTGAAGGTGATGGGATGGAGGGAGAGGGAAAGTGGGGGTTAATAAATGTTAAGAAGGGAATCTGGGAGGGGTAGGGGGTAGGCTATTGAGGGGGGCTGCTAGACTACAGAAAATTTACATTTTTTTTTACCAAACTGGGCACTGACAGACAGCTACCAGTACCCAAGATGGTAGCAAATAGGTAGAGGGGGAGGGTTAGAGAGCTGTTTGGGGGGGATCAGGGAGGTTGGGGGCTAAGAGGGGATCCAACACTGCAGAATCAATTAAAACTAATTTAAACAATTATATATATATATATATATATATATATATATATAAATATATATATATATAGTTTTTTTTTATTTTAGTACTGGCAGACTTTCTGCCAGTACTTAAGATTGAAGTGACAATTGTGAGGTGGGGGAGGGATGAGAGCTGTTTGAGGGGATCAAGGAGGAATCAGGGGGTGGGATATGTCAGGTGGGAGGCTGATCTCTACACTAAAGCTAAAATTAACCCTACAAGCTACCTAATTAAACTGCTGGGCATAATACAAGTGTGGTGTGCAGCAGCATTTAGCGGCCTTCTAATTACAAAAAAGCAATGCCAAAGCCATATATGTCTGCTATTTCTTAACAAAGAGGACCCCAGAGAAGCATTTACAATCATTTATGTCATAATTGCACAAGCTGTTTGTAATAATTTCAGTGAGAAAACTAAAATTTGTTAAAAAGTTAACAATTTTTTTTATTTGATTGCATTTGGCGGTGAAATGGTGCCATAAAATATACCAAAATGGGCCTAGATAAATACTTTGGGTTGTCTACTACACAACACTAAAGCTAAAATTAACCCTACAAGCTACCTACAAGCTACCTAATTAACCCCTTCACAGCTGGGCATAATACGAGTGTGGTACGCAGCGGCATTTAGCGGCCTTCTAATTACCATAACTAATGCCAAAGCCATAATTGTCTGCTATTTCTGAACAAAGGGGATCCTAGAGAAGCATTTACAACCATTTGTGCCATAATTGCACAAGCTGTTTGTAAATAATTTCAGTGAGAAACCTAAAGTTTGGGGAAAAGTTTGGGAAAAGTGAACGATTTTTTTTCATTTAATCGCATTTGGAGGTGAAATGGTTGCATGAAATATACTAAAATTGGCCTAGATCAATACTTTGGGTTGTCTACTAAAATAAATTATATACATGTGAAGGGTTATTCAGGGATTCCTGACAGATATCAGTGTTCCAATGTAACTATCGCTAATTTTGAATAAAAATGGTTTGGAAATAGCAAAGTGCTACTTGTACTTATTGCCCTATAACTTGCAAAAAAAGCAAAGAACATGTAAACACTGGGTATTTCTAAACACAGGACAAAATTTTGAAACTATTTAGCATGGGTATTTTTTAGTGGTTGTAGATGTGTAACAGATTTTGGGGGTCAAAGTTCGAAAAAGTGTCTTTTTTTCCATTTTTTTAATTATATTTTATAAAAAAAATTATAGTAAATTATAGGATACTAGGCGATATGCCTGCCCAGAGGGCAGTCTAATAAAAAAAAACTATAACCCCCAAAGCTAAAAATACAAAAAATAAAAAATTTAAATTACTGAAAAAAATAAACAAAGCTATCCAAAATAAAAAAAATTAAACCTAAACTAATACCCCTATAAAAATAAAAAAACATCCACCAAACCCCCCAAAATAAAAAAAACTAACACTAAAAAAACCTAAACTACCCATTGCCCCTAAAGGGCCATTTGTATGGGCATTGTCCTTAAAATGGCATTCAGCTCTTTTACTGCCCTTAAAAGGGCAATCAGCTATTTTCCAGCCCATTAAATACTTAATCTTAAAAATAAAAATCCTAACACTAAGCCCCAAATAGGTACTCAGCGTTCCTGAAGTCTGGCGGAGAAGGTCTTCTTCCAGGCGGCTCCATCGTCTTCTATCTTCATCCGGAGTGAAGACGTTGCGGCGGTGTGGAACTGTGGATCCTCAGCGGAGGTCCTCACCAGCGGAAACGGAGGAGTGGAGCTGTCTTCCACGCTATGTAAATCCTCGGCGGTGGCAGCAGTCCTCAGCGGCATGGAGGCTCCTCTTCATCCGATATCCATCCTACACTAAAGATTGAATGCAAGGTACTACAATCAATTTGGGGTACCTTGCATTCCTATTGGCTGAAATTTTGAAATCAGCCAATAGGATTAGAGACAATAAGATTTCAGTAGCTCTCATCCTATTGGCTGATTTCAAAATTTCAGCCAATAAGAATGCAAGGTACCCCAATAAATATGGGGTACCTTGCAGTTAATCTTCGGTGTGCAACGGACGATCACATGAAGAGGAGCCTCCATGCCGCCGAGGACCACCATGGTTGAGGACTGCCGCTGAGGATCCAGGCATCGGGAAGACAGCTCCACACCTCCGCTCCATGCCGCCTTCGCTCCGGATGGAGATAGAAGATGATGCAGCCACCTGGAAGAAGACCTTTTCCGCCGGACTTCAGGAACAGTGAGTACCTATTTGGTTTAGGTTTAGGCTTTTTTATTTTAATTTTTTGGGTGGTTTTTTTTTAGATTTTGTTTTTTTTGGGCTTGAAAAAAAGCTGATTGTGCTAGTTTTTTTTATTTTGGGGGGTTTTGTGGGTGGGGGGGTTTACTGTTAGGGGGAGACATAGTATTTGTAGGGGTAAAAGAGCTGTTTAACTTAGGGCAATGCCCTACAAAAGGCCCTTTCTTTTAAGGGCTATTGGTAGTTTAGATTAGGGGGCTTTTTTATTTTCATAGGGATTAGGTCTAAAAAAAAAAATTTTTATAATTTTGTTTATTTTTTTTGTAATGTTAGACTTTTTTATTTTTTTTAATTTAATGTTAGTTTTTTTATTTTAATTGTAATTTAGTTGTAATTGGGGTTAATTTAGGGGGTGTTAGGTTAGGGGGCTTAGTAATTAAATTAGTTATTTGCGTTGTGGGGGGTTTGGCGGTTTAGAGGTTAATAGGTTAATTAGGTTGATTGTGATGTGGGTATTTGGCGGTTTAGGGGTTAATAGGTTAATTAGTTTTATTGCGATGTGGGGATCGCCGTTTTAGGAGTTAATAGGTTAAATAAGCTTATGCGATATGGGGGTTTTGCAGTTTAGGGGTTAATAGGTTAATTAGGTTTATTGTGATGTGGGTGGTTGACGGTTAAGGGGTTAATATTTTAATTATGTTATTTGCGGATTGGGGTTAATTACTTTATTGTTTTGCGATGTGGGGTTTGGCGGTTTAGGGGTTTGTTAATACTTCGTGCAGGAGGTTAGGTTTTTTTTTGTTATACTTTCTACGGGCAGTTACGTGTTTTTACTTTTATTTCTTGCAGGCGGTTACGTATTTTTTAGTTACTTTGTGTTGGGTGGTTGTGTGATTTTTTTAAAACTTTGGTTTTGCCTTGCGCAGTCAAAATTCCTTTGAGGATGTGTGCACAACTGGCGACGGCAATTGACGTGTTACAAATGCCATTATAGTATAGATGATTAAAATAATGGTATCTTTAGAAAGTCCATTTAATGGCGAGAAAAACTGGATATAATATGTGTGGGTACAATAAATGAATAAGAGGAAAATTACAGCTAAACACAAACACCGCAGAAATGTAAAAATAGCCCTGGTCGCAAACGGTCAGAAAATTGAAAAGTGATATGGTCACTAGTGGGGTTAATTACCAACTTTAAACAACTTTGGATATACCAGGCTGTTGTAAAGGTAAAATACATTATAGCAAATTATTTCCAGCTACTTTACCCAACTTTAGCCAAGATTACAAGTTCAGCTCAAAAATAACAGAATTTATGCTTACCTGATAAATTACTTCTCCAACGGTGTGTCCGGTCCACGGCGTCATCCTTACTTGTGGGATATTCTCTTCCCCAACAGGAAATGGCAAAGAGTCCCAGCAAAGCTGGTCACATGATCCCTCCTAGGCTCCGCCCACCCCAGTCATTCGACCGACGGACAGGAGGAAATATATATAGGAGAAACCATATGATACCGTGGTGACTGTAGTTAGAGAAAATAATTAATCAGACCTGATTAAAAAACCAGGGTGGGCCGTGGACCGGACACACCGTTGGAGAAAGTAATTTATCAGGTAAGCATAAATTCTGTTTTCTCCAACATTGGTGTGTCCGGTCCACGGCGTCATCCTTACTTGTGGGAACCAATACCAAAGCTTTAGGACACGGATGAAGGGAGGGAGCAAATCAGGTCACCTAAACGGAAGGAACCACAGCTTGCAAAACCTTTCTCCCAAAAATAGCCTCCGAAGAAGCAAAAGTATCAAATTTGTAAAATTTGGCAAAAGTGTGCAGTGAAGACTAAGTCGCTGCCTTACATATCTGGTCAACAGAAGCCTCGTTCTTGAAGGCCCATGTGGAAGCCACAGCCCTAGTGGAGTGAGCTGTGATTCTTTCAGGAGGCTGCCGTCCGGCAGTCTCATAAGCCAATCGGATAATGCTTTTAAGCCAAAAGGAAAGAGAGGTAGAAGTCGCTTTTTGACCTCTCCTTTTACCAGAATAACCAACAAACAAGGAAGATGTTTGTCTGAAATCTTTAGTAGCCTCTAAATAGAATTTTAGAGCATGGACTACGTCCAAATTGTGTAACAAACGTTCCTTCTTTGAAACTGGATTCGGACACAAAGAAGGTACAACTATCTCCTGGTTAATATTTTTGTTAGAAACAACTTTAGGAAGAAAACCAGGCTTAGTACGCAAAACCACCTTATCTGCATGGAACACCAGATAGGGCGGAGAACACTGCAGAGCAGATAACTCTGAAACTCTTCTAGCAGAAGAAATTGCAACCAAAAACAAAACTTTCCAAGATAGTAACTTAATATCTATGGAATGTAAAGGTTCAAACGGAACCCCTTGAAGAACTGAAAGAACTAGATTTAGACTCCAGGGAGGAGTCAAAGGTCTGTAAACAGGCTTGATCCTAACCAGAGCCTGAACAAATGCTTGAACATCTGGCGCAGCTGCCAGTCTCTTGTGTAGTAAGACAGATAAAGCAGAGATCTGTCCCTTTAGAGAACTTGCAGATAATCCTTTCTCCAAACCTTCTTGTAGAAAGGAGAGAATCTTAGGAATTTTTATCTTGTTCCATGGGAATCCTTTGGATTCACACCAACAGATATATTTTTTCCATATTTTATGGTAAATTTTTCTAGTTACAGGCTTTCTAGCCTGAATTAGAGTATCTATTACAGAATCTGAAAACCCACGCTTTGATAAAATCAAGCGTTCAATCTCCAAGCCGTCAGTTGGAGGGAAACCAGATTCGGATGTTCGAATGTACCCTGAACAAGAAGGTCCTGTCTCAAAGGTAGCTTCCATGGTGGAGCCGATGACATATTCACCAGGTCTGCATACCAAGTCCTGCGTGGCCACGCAGGAGCTATCAAGATCACCGAGGCCCTCTCCTGATTGATCCTGGCTACCAGCCTGGGAATGAGAGGAAACGGTGGGAATACATAAGCTAGGTTGAAGATCCAAGGTGCTACTAGTGCATCTACTAGAGTCGCCTTGGGATCCCTGGATCTGGACCCGTAGCAAGGAACCTTGAAGTTCTGACGAGACGCCATCAGATCCATGTCTGGAATGCCCCATAATTGAGTTATTTGGGCAAAGATTTCCGGATGGAGTTCCCACTCCCCCGGATGGAATGTCTGACGACTCAGAAAATCCGCTTCCCAATTTTCCACTCCTGGGATGTGGATCGCAGACAAGTGGCAGGAGTGATCCTCCGCCCATTGAATTATCTTGGTCACTTCTTTCATCGCCAGGGAACTCCTTGTTCCCCCCTGATGATTGATATATGCAACGGTCGTCATGTTGTCTGATTGAAACCTTATGAATTTGGCCTTTGCTAGTTGAGGCCAAGCTCTGAGAGCATTGAATATCGCTCTCAGTTCCAGAATGTTTATCGGGAGAAGAGACTCTTCCCGAGACCATAGACCCTGAGCTTTCAGGGATTCCCAGACCGCGCCCCAGCCCACTAGACTGGCGTCGGTCGTGACAATGACCCACTCTGGTCTGCGGAAGCTCATTCCCTGTGACAGATTGTCCAGGGTCAGCCACCAACGGAGTGAATCTCTGGTCTTTTGATCTACTTGAATCATCGGAGACAAGTCTGTATAATCCCCATTCCACTGTCTGAGCATGCACAGTTGTAATGGTCTTAGATTAATTCGTGCAAAAGGAACTATGTCCATTGTTGCAACCATCAATCCTATTACTTCCATGCACTGCGCTATGGAAGGACGAGGAACAGAATGAAGTACTTGACAAGAGCTTAGAAGTTTTGATTTTCTGACCTCTGTCAGAAAAATCCTCATTTCTAAGGAATCTATTATTGTTCCCAAGAAGGGAACTCTTGTTGACGGGGACAGAGAACTTTTTTCTTTGTTCACCTTCCATCCGTGAGATCTGAGAAAGGCTAGGACGATGTCCGTATGAGCCTTTGCTTTTGACAGGGACGACGCTTGAATTAGGATGTCGTCCAAGTAAGGTACTACTGCAATGCCCCTTGGTCTTAGAACCGCTAGAAGGGACCCTAGTACCTTTGTGAAATTCCTTGGAGCAGTGGCTAATCCGAATGGAAGTGCCACAAACTGGTAATGCTTGTCCAGAAAAGCGAACCTTAGGAACTGATGTTGTTCCTTGTGGATAGGAATATGTAGGTACGCATCCTTTAAATCCACGGTAGTCATAAATTGACTTTCCTGGATGGTGGGTAGGATCGTTCGAATAGTTTCCATTTTGAACGATGGTACCCTGAGAAATTTGTTTAGGATCTTCAGATCCAAAATTGGTCTGAATGTTCCCTCTTTTTTGGGAACTATGAACAGATTGGAATAAAATCCCATTCCTTGTTCTCTTATTGGAACTGGATGTATCACTCCCATCTTTAACAGGTCTTCTACACAATGTAAGAATGCCTGTCTCTTTATTTGGTTTGAAGATAAGTGAGACCTGTGGAACCTTCCCCTTGGGGGTAGTTCCTTGAATTCCAGGAGATAACCTTGAGAAACTATTTCTAGCGCCCAAGGATCCTGAACATCTCTTGCCCAAGCCTGAGCAAAGAGAGAGAGTCTGCCCCCCACTAGATCCGGTCCCGGATCGGGGGCTATCCCTTCATGCTGTTTTGGTAGCAGTGGTAGGCTTCTTGGCCTGCTTACCCTTGTTCCAGCCTTGCATTGGTTTCCAGGCTGGTTTGGGTTGTGTATAGGAAAAGCGTCGGGGGGCACCGGAACCTCTAGGAACTTGTCCATCTTACATAATTTCTCTGGAATGACCAAATTGTCACAATCATCCAGAGTAGATAACACCTCCTTAAGCAGTGCGCAGAGATGTTCTAATTTAAATTTAAATGTCACAACATCAGGTTCAGCTTGATGAGAAATTTTTCCTGAATCTGAGATTTCTCCATCAGACAAAACCTCCCTCATGGCCCCTTGAGATTGGTGTGAGGGTATGTCAGAACAGTTATCAGCAGCGCCCTCTTGCTCTTCAGTGTTTAAAACAGAGCAATCGCGCTTTCTCTGATAAGTAGGCATTTTGGATAAAAGATTTGCTATGGAGTTATCCATTACAACCGTTAATTGTTGCATGGTAATAAGTATTAGCGCACTAGATGTACTAGGGGCCTCCTGTGTGGGCAAAACTGGTGTAGACACAGTAGGGGATGATGTAGTATCATGTTTACTCCCCTCATTTGAGGAATCATCTTGGGCAATATCATTATCTGTGGCATTACTGTCCTTACTTTGTTTGGACACTATGGCACAATTATCACATAAATTTAAATGGGGAGACACATTGGCTTTCATACATATAGAACATAGCTTATCTGATGGTACAGACATGTTAAACAGGCTTAAACTTGTCAACAAAGCACAAAAAACGTTTTAAAATAAAACCGTTACTGTCTCTTTAAATTTCAAACTGAAAACACTTTATTACTGAATATGTGAAAAAGTATGAAGGAATTGTTCAAAAATTACCAAAATTTCACCACAGTGTCTTAAAGCATTAAAAGTATTGCACACCAAATTTCAGAGCTTTAACCCTTAAAATAACGGAACCGGAGCCGTTTTTAAATTTAACCCCTATACAGTCCCAGCTATATGCTTTGCTGAGACCCAACCAAGCCCAGAGGGGAATACGATACCAAATGATGCCTTCTAGAAGCTTTTTTAGTGATTCTTAGATCCTCACACATGCATCTGCATGCCTTGCTCTCCAAAAACAACTGCGCAGTAATGGCGCAAAAATGAGGCTCAGTCTATAACTAGAAAGGCTCCCAGACTAAAAAAGGTGTCCAACACAGTGCCTGCCGTTTTTTAAACGTTCCCCAAGATTATAATGCCAATTATTAGCTAGAATCTGCATAATATGCCCCAATAAAGCAATCGTTTTAGTCCATAAAAATGTCTACCAGTTTTTAAGCCCTTTTTTAAGCCCTTTATTCTTTTATGTTTGACTAAGAAAATGGCTTATCGGTCCCCATGAGGGGAAATGACAGCCTTCCAGCATTACATGGTCTTGTTAGAAATATGGCTAGTCATACCTTAAGCAGAAAAGTCTGCTAACTGTTTCCCCCAACTGAAGTTACTTCATCTCAACAGTCCTGTGTGGAAACAGCAATCGATTTTAGTTACTGTCTGCTAAAATCATCTTCCTCTTACAAACAGAAATCTTTGTCTGCCATAAGTCCTTTCTGGGGTCGACTATAGGAAATAATTTCTTAAATATAGGGGGGGGGGAACAAAAGGTATGCCAGGCTTTTCCCATCATCCTTTTCTGTTTCAGAGTAAATAGTACATACCAGCACTATTTTAAAATAACAAACACTTGATAGAAGAATAAAAACTACATTTAAACACCAAAAAACTCTTAACCATCTCCGTGGAGATGTTGCCTGTGCAACGGCAAAGAGAATGACTGGGGTGGGCGGAGCCTAGGAGGGATCATGTGACCAGCTTTGCTGGGACTCTTTGCCATTTCCTGTTGGGGAAGAGAATATCCCACAAGTAAGGATGACGCCGTGGACCGGACACACCAATGTTGGAGAAATTAGTGTTACTGTGCATTAACATCATTCGAGCTCAATCTATTTTTGTGCTCATAAAGTTGTTTTTTTTCACAGCTATCTGCACCATCTATCTGCATGTTCAATAGTTCAGGTGTGCTAAATCCTTCACATTAATTGACTTCTATGGAAGGGCAGTAAAACTCATGTTGAATATCACTCTAGTACTAAGCTGATGGAGCACTAAGCCGAGGATGTGCTAAACCAATGGCATTCAAGTTGCAAACTTCTTGTATTTCTGTGTTATATTAGGAAAAATAATGGTTTACTTTAGGTCTCAAAAAAGAGCTACATTTTACATAGGTATTTTGGATTGTGTTTAACTACAATACTTAACTCCCCACTTGTAATACAAGCACAATGAGTGCACAAATAGCACTCCCTGCACTACCCATTAAAGTAAAGGGTGTGCCTGCGTTAAGATATTTAGATTACAATTTTTGCAATATTCTTAGAGTGAGACTGACTGCAAGATAATGCACCCTGGGCTATTGATTGTACTCCACTCTCAATCTAGCAGTTTGCTTAGGTCAGTTGATAGTAAGTGTATTCTTGCACTAATGTAAACGGACTCAATTTTGCAGGTTTAGTTTATTTGATCAAAGTAAACTTTCTGTAGAAGAATGTCTTCTAATTTTATGAAACCTATAAATCAGTGTTGGCAGAGGTGTCATGGTTTACATCTTCTGATGCATGTATACACCTTGTCTGAGCTACTTATACTATCTAATCATTTATATCATACAAATAGCTTTATAAAAACATGTACAATTTGCATTGGAACCAATAGGATGGTATCTTGGGAAAGTAAACCTATGCACAAATAGTGAAACAAAATGAAATGTTACATTTCTTGAGGGATATAGATACAAAAGCATACTTACTAAAAAGGGGCAGTAAGATGCCACCAGGGCAGCCAGCACAAGTCCATCTAAAAGGTCTTTATCAAAGTTGACTATCCATCTTGTGTTTGGCACATCACCTGAAAACATATTATTCGATCAATTGAATTTTCTTTTTTAGTAGAATATACACTTTTACTTTAATAACAATTACAAGCATCTTAAAGGAATATTATAGTCAAAATTAAAATTTTATAATTCAGATAGAGTATGACATTTTAAGCAACTTTGCAGTTTACTCCTATTATCAATTTTTATTCGTTCTCTTTGTATATTGATTTGAAAAAGCAGGAATGTAAGCATAGGAGTCGGCATAGGAGTAAATTAGAAAGTTGCTTAAATAGCATGCTCTATCTGAATCAATAAAGTTTAATTTTGACTAGACTATCCCTTTAATTCTATATTTATCACTGTATTCTGATGACCATTTCTGAACTTTTTTCTAGTCATTAAAACTAGCTACCTGCTCCTCTAAAACTAAATCTTTCAGTTCCCTGACATGAAAAGGTTGCACACCCCTGTTCTATATATTTTAACAAATCAGTCTTGTATATTACATCATTATATACAATTGCATATCCAAGCGGGGAAAACATATTTTAGACTAATAATATATAAATATTTTCCAACAAACTAAGGATTTATTTCACATAAATTTTCAACTAGAATAAATTCAGCTCAAAGCTTAGTTAAACTTTAGACAAGGGTATTATAACAGATATTTCGGAAATTTGTCTTGTTTTTAATAATATTTAAATTTGAACTACCAATTCAATATGCCTGACCAACAACAACAAAAATAAGCAAACCTTCAACACAATCATATACTGGAGATTTTTAAAAATAAGCAATAATATAGTATTCAGTATAAAAGCAAACTGTAACATAATGTTTTGCTGGATACAGAAGTTGCTACTTCCTTAACTACACAATATTATAGTCATCTAATGAGTTGCACAAAAATACAAACAAAATATCAGTGGTGCATAAGGAAACTTCATGACCTCAGATGTCCTTGTATAGAAGTTGAAAGAAGATGAAATATTTGATACAAGGGAAAATCTCATTTTCTGTACTAGCATGAAAATGTGAAGAGATGTAAAATGTCCTGAGGCTGCTGCCATTGTTGCAAATCTGGTGCAGACGTTTCATTTGCTTTTCAAGTAATAACTTTGACAATGAACAATAATTTTGCTGAATTAAATACAGTAAAATGTTCCATGTATTTGTAGTAAATATATGCATTTAAAGAATGAAATCTACAACAAAGTAGAAAATAACAGTAGCTCTTATGTCATTAATGACAGGGCACATTATTGCTCTGACATTGGAAAAAAACAAAAAAAAGCTCTCAAACAGCACAGCCTTGGAAGTAAATTTAGCAGAGAAGTAAATATTTATTATTTACTATATTACAATTGATGATCATTTACTGTCAGTTGTTTGTGTTCATTCAATGCCTGCAGGTAACCAGACACATACAATGTTAGAACATTCTGATATAATTCTGATATAATATAACTTTTATGCATAATAATTCTTACCTGATAAGATCCTTAAAGGGACACTAAACCCAATTTTTTTCTTTTTTGATTCAGATAGAGCAGATGTAAACATCTTTCTAATTTACTCCTATTATCAATTTTCTTCGTTCTCTTGCTATCTTTATTTAAAAAGCAGGAATGAAAAGCTCAGCAGCCAGCCCACTTTGGATTCAGCACCCTGGATAGTGCTTGCTTATTGGTGGCTACATTTAGCAAACCCATAAGCAAGCATAACCCAGGTACTAAACTTTTACATTCTTGCTTTTTAAATAAAGATAGCTAGAGATCGAAGACATTTTGATAATAGGAGTTAATTAGAAAGTTGCTTAAAATTGCATGGTCTATCTGAATCATTAAAGAATAAATGTGGGTTTAGTATCCCTTTAACAAAACTGCATTAATGAAATCAGACATTCTTAATAAGTAAATATGATGTCACAATAGTGTATGATGTCAGCTTAAAAATATGATTTCAACATTTTGTGATATTTTGGGGAAGTATTGTTAGTTTTTTTGATACAGTTTCCTTTGTACAATATTTAGCCATTCACTTAATGGTATTACCAATGACATCAGCTATAACAAACAATATGGGTAACTTGCATATGAAACATACATATCACTAAATAAGGGACACATCACATATCCCTGTACTAAATACAACTACTCATTCTTTTCAAGTGTATGTAGGCTTGTCCTGCCTGTCCTCTAATAAAACTGTTGATAGTATAACTGAGGTCACAAAGGTGCATTCTACTCTCCTCATTTATTTGCTTTCTAACATGTCCACCAATCCTGTAGATCATCTTTGTTCATAGCAATCAAGGACTCACAGACTGAGACCCCTATAATGTTTACCTAACTGCATAACTGACTGGTTACTGTACTTTGCTGTCATACTGTATAAGATTGTGGCACTTTATAAATATATGATATTTTTTATTATTATTAATAATAATAATAGCTTTTAAGTCAATTTAAAAAGCTTCTACATTTCTGTTAGAAAAATATTTAATATGTTTTATTTCAGGGCTTTCATATGGATAATTGAGCTAAAAGTCAATTTAAACATTTTTAAAACTTAATTTTGAAGTCCTTTTGTAAATAAAAAAACCTACAGGATATGAATAGAACATGCTATGCCAGTTTTAGAATGAGAACTACGTTAGTACATTGCCCCTTATATCCTTTGAAGTGTGCTTTTCATCCTCGGTTCCTAGTGACCACTAAAATATCACATCTTAAGGATATTCTCAAGAACTGTTTTTTACCCATTCCCCAGTTTTGAACAGCCAACATGGTTATATTAATATACTTTTAATATACTTTTAACCTCTGTGATTACCTTGTATCTTAGGAGCCGATATATCAAGGGCCGAATGGCCCTGATACCCCTGTTTCCGCACGAGCCTTCAGGCCCGCCAGAAACAGTGGTTAAGACCGCTGCTCCTTAACTGGTATGCTGCCTCTGAGGCTGCAGACATCAATCTCCCCGATCCTAAACAATCTAGTTGATTGTTACCTCCGGCTAGTGGCCGATTGGCCGTGAATCTGCAGGGGGCGGCATTGCACAAGTTGTTCACCAGAACTGCTTGAGCAATGTTAAAAAGCTGTGGAATGGGTAGTTAAAGGGACAGTATACACTAATTTTTATATAACTGCATGTAATAGACACTACTATAAAGAATAAGATGCACAGATACTGATATAAAAATCCAGTATAAAACTGTTAAAAAACTTACTTAGAAGCTCTCAGTTTAGCTCTGTTGAAAAGGTAGCTGGAAAGCCCACTGCAAGTGGAAAATAAGACACTTCCCCCCCCCCTTTTGCATATGAAAAGACCCTTTACACAAACAGGAGCAAGCTGGAGAAGGTAGCTGACGGTATTCAAATAAAACTTTGGGGCTTGGTTAGGAGTCTGAAAATCAGAGCAATGTTCTTTAAAAATAAGCAAAACTATACATTTTTTAAAAAAAGAAAAACTTTATGGGCTATATAAATAGATCATATACAAAACATTTATGAAAAGAAAAAATGAGTGTATAATGTCCCTTTAAGGCGTTATCTATCTTTTTAAACAATAACAATTTTGGTGTTGACTGTCCCTGTAATGCAAAAGCACAAAAACCCATTTATTGAGTATGACATAGATGAAATTATGCCCTGGGTTTAAGATTGAGCTGAACAGCCTCCTTTTGGCACTGTATATTATCAGAAAGCACTGCCATTGCTCTATGGAATAACATAGTGTATCATCAACCTACATTTATATTGCAATAGAACAATCTGCATATGTCCTATATTGCAATAGAACAGTCTGCATAAGATTGCATAATAACTGCAATCTTATATTGTTGTCCAACCAAACAAAACTCTTTTTAAAATAATACTTATAACTTGCCATGTGAGTAACCTATATGTAAAAACATATGGACTATACTGTGGAAAATATAAAAACAAATAATTTAGCATTTTTAACATTGTGTAGACAGCATATTTTATCAATACTTAGCCAATAATGGAAATGTCAGGGAACAATGAATAGAAACATAAATAGATAGATATATAGATACGGACACCACAGCAAATGTAAACATGAAAAGGTCACTAAGATTTATTATCAAAGCCTGATCTGCTAGAATAATAGCACATACCCCTCTATTACCGGTATAATGCCATGTATATATTTCCAACCAATAGAAGATCTCTAATATAATTGACATCCCTCTTAGCCAATCCAATACATTGCTTAAGGTCCAATCACAATCTCTCTCCCTGAATAAATTGAGGGACTCGAGGCGGCGGCTCCGCCATTGAAAAAGTGTCTATCGTGAAACATGTTAGGGAGTTTGTTGGAGGATTTTTGGGATCCTCATTTTTAAATTATGGTCAATTTAGTGCTGCAGAATCTGTTGGTGCTCTACAAATAGCCAATAATAATAATAGTAATGATAATATCAAACATATTATTATGTGCACCTAATGCTTAAAGGGAAATCGTATCTCTTCTAGATACTGTGTAGTTAACTAATAGGGTAACTTTGGGAACATTTGTTACCACCTAATATAGGAATGATCGCGACAGAGCGTGTTAAACACACAGACAGTGCCTTTCTCAGCCTTATTTGTACTGCTATCTTGTGACTCTATTAGCACATTAAAATTACAACTGCATTTAGCACCTGTATTAGGACAAAAAAACAGTCCGTTGAACATTATTGATGTGAGCTATAATTGCCACAGGTGCCCTATATTCACGGACCCTTTTTGTCTCAATTTGATTTATATTATCTTGTTGTTACTCGCTAAGAGTAAAATAGCTATAACTTCACCTGATCTTAAGCAAAATCTCGGTTACTTTAGAGTACCACTTTGATACAACTTAATTACATAGATGTTGCATTTTTATGTGGTAATATTTTACCCTCAAACACATTGTTACTCATAACAATAGTGAGCTATGCAGCTGCTCATTTAAATAAATATATCTTTTGTAGCAGATATAACTCTGAATAGCGTTGCTAGTTAATAAATCATGCTTTATTCATACTATAGCTTTTACTTAACACAGAACTAGTATTTGTACAGTATAATGATTTTTTATTGAGCATCAGCTATAACAGCTATTCAATCATATTTGCAGCTTATTACCAGTTATATCAGGTTAATTATACAACCAGGTTACATCTATTATTATTTAGATGCTATCTTTATGCTGATATAATTAAATGCCAGACACTGAGGGATATTTATCAAGCTGTCAACCGCAAATACACTGGAATTCCACAGCGTAATTGTGGCGAGCTTGATTAGACCTATTTATCAAAGCCTACAGACCAGCAAAAGTTGAAATTTGTGACATAGCATACAATCTGCTGGTCTCAATCTGACACAGATTGCTGCTTACGTCATTACAGATGTTCTGAATACAAATTCGGCACTATCTGACAACTTTTGCAAGTTATCAAACTTCTAACAGGTACGCTCGCCACTATTCCGGCCCAGCATACCTGCTTTTCAATCCGCCACCCTGGAGGCCGCAGGTGCCATAGGAATTAATGGGAGTCTAAAAGCAGTGAAAGCTCATGTTCGATGCTGCCAGATATCCCATTGATTTCTATGGTAGAAAAACAGTTTACACCTAACACCCTAACATAAACCCTGAGTCTAAACACCCCTAATCTGCTGCCCCGACATCGACGCAACCTAAATAAAGTTATTAACCCCTATCCCGCCGCTCCCAGAGCCCACCGCAACTAAAAATATGTATTAACCTCTATCCCGCCGCTCTTTTACCTGTAAAAAAAATACAAACACCCCCCTAACAGTAAAACTCACCACCCACACAACCAACCCCCCCAAATAAAAACCTATCTAAAAAACCTAAGCTCCCCATTGCCCTGAAAAGGGCATTTGTATGGGCATTGCCCTTAAAAGGGCATTTAGCCCTTTTACTGCCCAAAGTCCCTAACCTAAAATTAAAACCTACCCAATAAACCCTTAAAAAACCTAACACTAACCACCGACGATCCACTTACAGTTTTCGAAGATCGGACATCCATCCTCATCCAAGCAGCAGAATACCTCAGCGAAGCCGGCAGAAGTCTTCATCCAAGCGGGCCAAAGTCTTCATCCAAGCAGGCAGAAGTCTTCATCCAGACCGCATCTTCTATCTTCATCCATCCATCTGGTGCAGAGAGGCTCAATCTTCAAGACATCCGGCGCAGAGCATCCTCTTCTTACCACGTCCCTTGAAGAATAAAGTTTCCCTTAAAATGAAGTCATCCAAGATGGCGTCCCTTACATTCAGATTGGCTGATAGAATTCTATCAGCCAATAGGAATTAAGGGGGGAAAATCCTTGCAATCAGCCAATAGGATTGAGCTTGCATTCTATTGGCTATTCCAATCAGCCAATAGAATGTGAGCTCAATCCTATTGGCTGATTGGATTAGCCAATAGAATGAAAGCTCAATCCTATTGGCTGATTGCAACAGCCAATAGGATTTTTTCCCCCTTAATTCTATCAGTCAATCGGAATGTAAGGGACGTCATCTTGGATGACGTCATTTGGGTGGGGTTTAATTTTAGGTTAGGGACTTTGGGCAGTAAAAGAGCTAAACGCCCTTTTAAGGGCAATGCCCATACAAATGCCCTTTTCAGGGCAATGGGGAGATTAGGTTTTTTAGATAGGGATTTATTTGGGGGGTTGGTTGGGTGGTGGGTTTTACTGTTGGGGGGGTGTTTGAAAATTTTTTTACAGGTAAAAGAGCTGGTTTCTTTGGGGCAATGTCCCGCAAAAGGCCCTTTTAAGGGCCATTGGTAGTTTATTGTAGGCTAGGGGTTTTTTTTTTTTGGAGGGGGGGGTTTATTTTGATAGGGCTATTAGATTAGGTGTAATTCTTTTTTATTTTTGATACTGTGGTTTTTTATTTTTTGTAACTTAGTGTTTTTTATTTTTTGTTACTTAGTTGTTATTTTTTGTAACTTAGTCATTTTTAATTGTAGATTTAAATCATTTGAGTAGGGTTAGGTTTTTAAATATGTAATATAGTTCATTTAATTTGTAGTTTAATGTAATTTTAGTATAATAGTTAGGGTAGGTTAATTAATAGTTTAATATAGTTTACATTATAATTACCTCATCCCTATCTTATAATAAATTTAAACTAAAGTTAGCGGGTTGTTAGGTTTAGGGGTTAATAGCTTAATTTAGTTTATGGCGATGTGGGGGGCTGGTGGTTTAGGGGTTAATAGGTTTAGTAAGTGGTAGTGATGTGGGAGGTCAGGGGTTTAGGGGTTAATACATTTATTGAGGTTTTGGCGGGGTCCGGGAGCAGCGGGATAGGGGATAATACTTTTATTTAGTTGCGGCAGGGTCTGGTAGTGGCGGGATAGGGGTTAATACATTTATTTAGTTGTGGAGGGGTCCGGAAGTGGCGGGATAGGGGTTAATAACTTTATTTAGTTGCAGAGGGGTCTGGCAGCGGTGGGATAGGGGTTAATACATTTATTTAGTTGCGGCGGGGTCTGGGAGCGGCGGGATAGGGGTTAAACATTTTAGTATAGTGGCGGTGTTCAGTGACAGGGTATAAATAAAGTTGGAAAAAAGCCGAATAGCAGCGAGATCGTTAACTGTTATTTAACAACAGTCCGCTGCTCATCGCCCCGTACTCGGTGCTCGGCTTTTTGCAAGCTTTTTTTATAAATATGAAGATCGTATTCAGGTCCGCGGCCGTGATGTTAGGCGATGTTAGGCGAGCGTATTGGTGCCGGCGAATGCAGCATAGTTGATGGCTTGATAATTCGGCCTCACTGTTTAGATTTCTCACTTAGGCTGAGGTAGATTGCCCCATACCCATCTACCCTATTCCAGATTATTTCCCAGTACCTTACTATTTAGGTGCCATTTATCTTGCTTGCAACCATTGTTTTTAAGTAATTTCCCAATTTTAAACTTGAATTAATAAAGTTTGATTTACCCGCATTGTGTTCCTACCTGACAGGGACTTACCATATAATTGTGTGTCATGTGTGTACACATGTGCATTAAGTCTGAGTTCCATGCTATGTATGATTTTAATGTCTCTTTAAACAAATATTTGTTAACAAGTGTTAAAGTAAGACTATAAAAACCTACAACGTATTAACAAGTTATTACAAAAATAGCAGTAAACTTAATTTATTCAGAATACAATTTGAATAATAACATTTTATACTTAAAGTATCAAAAACGTGTCAGTTACATTGTACAACACAGTATAATTAAAAGCTGAAAAAAACTATAAGATAAGCACCCAAATTGAAAGGGTGTCTCTGGATCTATGTAAATGAGTAACAAAAACAATTAGGGCCAGGTTACGAGTGGCATGCTAACAGTTATGCTGTAGTGAAAATGAGTTTATCACGGTGAGTTTATCACGGCTGTTTGCACACTGGTCGGATGTAGCTCTCGTATTACAAGCTGAAAGTAAACGAGATTGTTTAATTGAAATTAAAGATATTGTGCTTCCGTGCGTCCTGAGAACTCTGGTTAACTGTTTTGACAAACAAAAAAGTGTCACAAAACACATTAAAAATACATTTAAAAGTACAGTTACACACACAAAAACACTATCAAATATTGCACAAAAAAGTTATAAGGGCTCAAAGATATGAGGTCTCAGGTGTTAGAACAAATAAGGCAGGCAAAGGGCTTTAATATAGAGATGCATAAATATTCAAAGTCCACCTAATGTTAAATAAAGAAAAAAGTCAAATTCCTGAATTCCTAAGTCATCCAGTACTATTGAACTGGAAATTTTGAAACACACACACACACACACACACATTTATATATATATATACACATATACTGTACTTATTTAGACATGTATATATATATATATATATATATATATATATATATATATATGTATCTCTATGTTTAAATGTGTGTACATATGTATTTATATGTGTATCTATGTATTTACAGACATATATACACATATAAACACATAAATGCATATGCATACATATATAGACATATATAAGTGCATTGGAGCCCTTTTGCAGTTAAAGGGACACTTAACCCAAATTTTTTCTTTCATGATTCAGATAGAGCATGCAATTTTAAGCAACTTTTTAATTTACTCCTATTATCATGTTTTTTTCATTCTCTTGCTATCTTTATTTGAAAAAGAAGGCATCTAATCTTTTTTTTTGGTTCAGGACTCTGGACATCACTTTTTTATTGGTGGAGGAATTTATCCACCAATCAGCAAGGACAACCCAGGTTGTTCACCAAAAATGGTCTGGCATCTAAACTTACATTCTTGCATTTCAAATAAAGATACCAAGAGAATAAAGAAAATTTGATAATAGGAGTAAATTAGAAAGTTGCTTAAAATGTCATGCTCTATCTGAATCACAAAATACAAATTTTGGGTTCAGTGTCCCTTTAAGTAGATGAAAACATCTATATCTATATATAATCACATATATATAGGTATATATATATATTTTACCAAAATACCATCAGATATATGTAGAAATATGTATGTATGAATAAATGGAACATATTCTTCTATGTGAAGTACATTGGAATGGGAAATTTAAAAATGTTCATGTTGGGTTAGCACACTTGAGAATATGCAATCGAGTTTGGGCGCAAGTAGGGTGTTTTTTCCACTTTTTTTGCTACATTGACTATTAAGGGGGAATGCACGCACAATATTTTAAGTTTGACATTTTTTTGCACATTGGTTTAGCGCACAAGAGCGAAAACGTTTTACTTTCAACTTGTAATATGAGCACTACCTGACTCACACAACAAGCTTACTTCTAGTGTAGTTAGCGTGAGAGCGGGAACGTTAAAGGGCCACTAAACCCAAAATCTTTCTTTCATGATTTAGATAGAACATTCAAATTTAAACAGCATTACAATTTACTTCTATTATTTATTTTGCTTCATTTTTGAGATATCCTTATTTGAAGAAAAAGCAATGCACATGGGTGAGCCAATCACATGAGACTTCTATGTGCAGCAACCAATCAGCAGCTACTGAGCATATCTAGATATGCTTTTCAGCAAAGAATATAAAGAGAATAAAACAAATTAGATAATAGAAGTAAATTAGAAATATTTTTAAAAATGCATTCTCTTTCTAAATCATGAAAGAAAAAATGTGGGTATCATGGCCCTTTAAGTACTGCTACACTTGTAATCTGGTCCATAATTGCAAAGGCACTTGATTTATTTTACCTTAAGATTATATTTTAGCATTAGGAAATCATATTATTTCCAGTTTATATGTTGAATGCTTTAGTTTTTATGGAAAAGTAAAAATATGTGTTTTAAGCAGACCATGTTTAAAGGAGAATGACAAGTTCAATCCCTCTTTTCCTTGTACAACACACACTCACTTCATCAAAGAAACAAAATAAATTCCATGGCACTTATTTACTGTACTTTGGTTGATCTTCTCACAGTTTATTATTTGACATGAGATTTAAAAAGGAGAAAAATCAGTGCTATATACTGCAGTTTATTTTTTTTTATAAAAAAAAGTGCTGCTTAGTGTCATTTGGGGCTCCTCTAAAATAAAAGATGCCTAAAATTAATTACTGAAGCCACCTATTGGGGAAAATAAGGGCTAAGTAAAAAAAATTGAAAACCTCCAATGATATGAGGTTTTGTATTTTGCAATTTAATTTTAATAAATGTGTAGCAGTGAGAAATACATCAATATAACACAAGGCCCTCAGCTCCTCTTTAGATAAACTATACTTCATCACGTCTCTATTAACTATTTAATCTTTTTCATAGATTTTTTTCTGATGTGACGTTTTCACTTAGACACACAGCATTAGGAAGACAAAAAAGACATTCTGTCATCAAAGCTGTGTTAGTAAACCCTTAATGACCACGGACATACAGGGTATGTATTATGTGGAACTTTTATTTTAACCTTAACAATTTACTTCTGATCTTAGGTGGCGCTAATTTTTCTAGCACTTTATTGGCTTGCGCTTGAGCACAAGCCATAACTTTCAACTTGTAAAATCAGCTTTTATTAACGCTATCGTTAGTTTTACTGATTTGCTGAAGTCCTGCAGCTGTATTGATGTACATAGATACAACTCCCCAAGATAAACAAGAAAAAGTATCTCTATTTAGCAGAAGAACACCCACTATTTAAAGAAAAAACATAACAAAAACAATAATATAATGTCCTGCTTCATATGAGATATATTAGTTATGTATTAAGTATAGCAAATAGCAGAAAGAATATTTTTCATTTACCTTTCTGACAGTTATCCCATACTGTTTTTCTCATTTTCTCATAACGCTCATTGAGCCAGGTTAGAAGAATTCTTTCAGGGGGCGAGTAAATATTACTTGACAAAGGTTCAGAACTGATTTTCGGCATACTTTTAGTATCATTGGTCTCGTTATTCCCAGTTGCAGAAACGCGTGAAAGAATCAGCACCTGTACAAATAAAATTATTTATATTACTGCAAAAATCTAAGCTGCACAATTAATTGTCTAACAAAGCTAACATGAAATTAAACAGATATATTAGGATAATTAATAAAGGAGATATTTAGTAAAACAGAATATTTTTTTAAACTACTTTCCAATATGTAGTAATTATATATATATATATATTGGGAAATTATATAAAACATGATGCTCAGGCTAGATAACCCCATTATTAATTAATTATATATTATAAGATATTGATATGAATTAAATGTTTTTGCTCTAAACAATCTACTGTATACTTCAATACCATTAAAACCTATTTATTTTTTATACTATGTTTTTATACCTGCTTAAATGACTTCAGCAACTGACTTACTTATGGCGGTTAAACAATTTGCCTTGGTCATGTTTCTGAATACATAGATACCGCCTCTGAGTTTGCTGCATATTGTCACTAGCATTACTTTGCTTGATTGTATTATTCTCTAACTGGTCACGTAGACTTTGCAAATTGCCATAAATAAGACATTTGAAAAGTCTGCATAAATTTGTCTTTATATTTATAGATTTTATATTTATAGATTTATAAATCAGACAAAGATTCTGAACACAAATCAGAAAAAAAGCTAAATACTTAAAGAAATATTCTGCAGTAAACATTTTAAACATTCTACTTAAATGTTCCCTCTAATTTATTTTTTCTTCACCACCTCTGACTCATATTCCCCATATAAAAATCCACATGGAATTTCACTTTTCACTGTATTTACTATTCCAACTTCTTTTAATCTCATTTGAGTTTAATCTTTTCTTAAATTTCTTAAATCAACAAGCCCAAAAACAATTTTACAAATAAACAATCACACAAACACATCTACTTTCAAGGGTTATTTTAGTCATTTTTTTTATCCCCATAACAATCTATTCTATTTTCCATTTTGCATGATACAGAAGATTTTTTAATTTAAAATGATATCAATTCCACTGGCCATTAAAATAAACTTTCTATTCTCAAATAATATAATGAGAATCTACGACCAACATATATTGCTGCTCATGTGCAATACTACTGATCCACAACTCCATCCTCTCACAAAATGTGCACACTTCTGCATGTTCATGATCTTCCAATAAAACACTGAGCCAGCCTCTTTATGCAAGTGCACAGATCATTTTTTTTAATTATTGATTTCGTACCTTATAAGTCTGTAGCAATACATCTGTCCAGACACGTTTGCTGACTGACTGAAACGTTACGTTATCTATTACAAGCAAATCGTTTTCAGCAAATTCATGAAGATCCTTCTTACTAGTTTTTGCAAGCTGTTTAAGTTCAACCTTTAAAACACAAAATTATTCTTTTCAGAGGGAATAAAAATCATTAAATGTCAATCTTATTTCAGTTTGTCAAAATCACCTTACTGACATAGATATTGCAGTTTAGATACTGATAAGTAGAAGCATATTGGATTCACTACCAATCCATAAAAAATGGTGTGAGAGTTGCTTTGCATGACATGTCATAGAGGCTTTTAAATATTAAATTCCACCTGAAAAACTGGTGTAAATGCCTGCTCATGATAGTTTTTCATGTGTTTATCCACATTTTACTAATAAATCTTACATAATTTGACAAATTTCTTTAATTCAAATGTTCTTCAGATGGATTTTAACCCCTCGAAGCTGTTAGGGTGTTCCATGCCCTCCTAAAAGCACTGGGCTTTAACACCATTAGGATGGAACGTCCTAGCTTTTTTTGATGCCCTGGTCCCTCCTGCTTCTAGGAAATGCATAATCAGACTGGGGGAAGTGCCTAGGATAGTAGGCAGTCCCCCATGATCTGATCCGTGACTTCCTGTTTCCTGCAAATATTTACTTCATAATTTCATTCTAATCATGAACATTTGCCCCAGTCATGAGAGGGTTAATTGCTTGGAAAAGTAAGCAAAATAAAAAATAAATAAATAAAAAAAAAAAACAAAGCTTATAAATAATGTTTTCCCATGTAAATTATGATAGTTTGGAATAGTCCCAACTCAGGGGACATTATGGCCTAGGCAGCAGATTTGAGGAAGATGGGGGCATTTTTTGACACGCTGTTCAGCAACGGAGGGATGGCAACATAAATCCCTCAAAGAAAGCAGGAAGCTTAGATGTCAGAACACCATGGGAGTCAGCACTTCAGGCCATTCTGAAGTGCAGTGCAGCAAGCAGTTGGAAGACTTTTGGAGGTGCGGTTGGCTACAATCCTGTATAAGGTATGCCTCATGCTCTAGGACCATCAATCAGCAGCTAGCTCCCAGTAATGCATTGCTGCACCTGAGTATGCTTTTCAACTAAAGATGCCAAGAGAATTAAGTAAATTAAATAATGTAAGTAAATTGAAAAGTTGTTTAAAATGTCCATGTCCCTTTAACATATATAACTATTGTCCAATTGTCATGCAACAAAAATAAACTTGAAATACTGCACACTAGCAAAAAAAAAAGTGTTTTCTTGGTACCGTGTTAGCAAGTTAACTAACTAAAAAATAAAATAACAAACAAATTGTATAAGTGATAACTTTATTGGATACAATTTTTTCAAACAAACCTGCCTGATGAAGGAGCCATAGTGCTTTTAAAGCTTGGAAAAGAATCCTTTTTGTTAGCCAATAAAGTTATCACTTATACTATTTGTTTATTATTTGAATTATCTATATGCATGCTAGAAATGTTTAGAATTTATAGAGTTTATTGTCTCTTTATTAAATGAATATGACTAACAATATGGAAACAATCTCTCACTGTAACCGTTTGGCTTACAAGCAGGATGATTCAAAATTATTTGTTGTTTGCTTAGACAAATAAGATTGTACAAATGTTCGTAATATTCCACGTTAAAATAATATTTTCACTTGCAAGGTCAGACAGATTTAATATTTATTTTTTTAAATGTTAACAAAAAGTGTGAAACAATGTTAGCCAATACACTAAGGAATAGAGGTATTAGATCCTGATAGAGAAAAAAGGGTAAAGCAAGTTCCTCTCTAGATGACCAAGTTCCTCCCTAACCTCACCTGTTAGCTACATGGGTAAGTGGCATCTCAGTTCATTGAATATAGGCAGAAGTAGAGAAATACACTGATACCACACCTCTCACATTTGCTGGGTATGAGCAACCTGCGGTAGCAAGAAATCACTGTGAAAGTGCTACAAAGCACCTCCATGGTTATTTTAAAACACTTTTGTTATTTGTGTGCACTGCAATTCAATTTTATCTGCAAAGCAATATTGCATATCATGCATGTTTTCATTAAAACAAATGTAGCGATATGTAATCATTAAGGGCCAGATTACGAGTGGCGCTCAAACGTTTCCGCTCGAGTGATAAGGGGTTTATAGCGGGTGTTTGCACTCACAGGGCTTACCTCTGGTATGAGTTGAAAGTAAATGCAATAGCTTGAGCGCAATCAAGATTTACACTACAATGATTACTGCGTCCTCATGGCTCTGGTTTACTGTTTCGTGAAACAAAGAATTTCCAGAAAATACATCAAAAGTACATTATAAAGTGCACTTACACTCATAATAAAACTATGTAATACAAATTATAAAAATGTATATATATATGTGTACATATGTATTAATGTATTTACAGACAAATATACACATACAAACACATAAGTACATAGGTACACCTATATAGACACATATATGAGTGCATTGGAGCCCTTTGCAGTTAAGTAGTCGAACACATGAAAAAAACATACTTATGCAAAATTAATTTTTAATAAAAGTTTTAACTTTGTATTTACTGAAAACATTTCACATTCCAATGTTCTGCACGTAGCAGAATATGTTCTAAGTATGTCTAACTTGATATTCCTATATATCTGCATATATCTATACCTATATATCATCAGCTATATCTAAAGGTATAAATATATATTGTACCAAAAAAAATCATATATATAGAAATATGTATTTATGAATAAATAGAGCATATGAAGAACTCTGTGAAAAACATTGCAATGTGAAATATTCATATTTTCATGTTGGGTTAGCGCACATGAGAATATGCAATCCGGTTTGTGCAAGAGTAGGGTGTTTTTTTTCCACTTTTTTTTCTTCATTGACTTCTATCGGGGAATATGTGAATGTGCATGCGATATTCTAACTTCGTTTTTTGCGCTCATTGGGTTAGCGTACAAGTGAAAACAGTTTACTTTCAACTCATAAAAACATAATTTATGCTTACCTGATAAATTTATTTCTCTTGTAGTGTATCCAGTCCACGGATCATCCATTACTTATGGGATATTCTCCTTCCCAACAGGAAGTTGCAAGAGGATCACCCACAGCAGAGCTGCTATATAGCTCCTCCCCTCACTGCCATATCCAGTCATTCCACCGAAACAAGCCGAGAAAGGAAAAACCATAGGGTGCAGTGGTGACTGTAGTTTAATTAAAATTTAGACCTGCCTTAAAAGGACAGGGCGCGCCGTGGACTGGATACACTACAAGAGAAATAAATTTATCAGGTAAGCATAAATTATGTTTTCTCTTGTTAAGTGTATCCAGTCCACGGATCATCCATTACTTATGGGATACCAATACCAAAGCTAAAGAACACGGATGATGGGAGGGACAAGGCAGGAACTTAAACGGAAGGAACCACTGCCTGTAGAACCTTTCTCCCAAAAACAGCCTCCGAAGAAGCAAAAGTATCAAATTTGTAAAATTTGGAAAAGGTATGAAGCGAAGACCAAGTAGCAGCCTTGCAAATCTGTTCAACAGAAGCCTCATTTTTAAAGGCCCAGGTGGAAGCCACAGCTCTAGTGGAATGAGCTGTAATCCTTTCAGGGGGCTGCTGTCCAGCAGTCTCATAGGCTAAACGGATTATACTCCGAAGCCAAAAGGAAAGAGAGGTTGCTGAGGCCTTTTGACCTCTCCTCTGTCCAGAGTAAACAACAAACAGGTTAGATGTTTGGCGAAAATCTTTAGTCGCTTGTAAGTAAAACTTCAAGGCACGGACTACGTCTAGATTATGCAAAAGACGTTCCTTCTTTGAAGAAGGATTAGCACATAATGATGGAACAACAATCTCTTGATTGATATTCTTTTTAGAAACCACCTTGGGTAAAAACCCAGGTTTTGAACGCAGAACTACTTTATCTGAATGAAAGATCAGATAAGGAGAATCACAATGTAAGGCAGATAACTCAGAGACTCTTCGAGCCGAGGAAATAGCCATCAGAAAAAGAACTTTCCATGATAGAAGTTTGATATCAATAGAATGAAGGGGTTCAAACGGAACCCCTTGGAGAACTTTAAGAACCAAGTTTAAGCTCCATGGAGGAGCAACAGGTTTAAACACAGGCTTAATTCTAACTAAAGCCTGACAAAATGCCTGAACGTCTGGAACTTCTGCCAGACGCTTGTGTAAAAGAATAGACAGAGCAGAAATCTGTCCCTTTAAAGAACTAGCTGATAATCCTTTGTCCAAACCCTCTTGGAGGAAGGACAATATCCTAGGAATCCTAACCTCCATGAGTAATTCTTGGATTCACACCAATGAAGATATTTACGCCATATCTTGTGATAGATTTTCCTGGTGACAGGCTTTCGTGCCTGTATTAAGGTATCAATGACTGACTCGGAGAAGCCACGCTTTGATAGAATCAAGCGTTCAATCTCCATGCAGTCAGTCTCAGAGAAATTAGATTCGGATGATTGAAAGGACCTTGTATGAGAAGGTCTTGTCTCAGAGGCAGAGTCCATGGTGGAAAGGATGACATGTCCACTAGGTCTGCATACCAGGTCCTGCGTGGCGACGCAGGCTTTATCAGAATCACCGATGCCCTCTCCTGTCTGATTTTGGCAATCAGTCGAGGGAGCAGAGGAAACGGTGGAAACACATAAGCCAGGTTGAAGAATCAAGGAGCTGCTAGAGCATCTATCAGCGTCGCTTCTGGGTCCCTGGACCTGGATCCGTAACAAGGAAGCTTGGCGTTCTGGCGAGACGCCATGAGATCCAGTTCTGGTTTGCCCCAACGATGAACCAATTGAGCAAACAGCTCCGGATGGAGTTCCCACTCCCCCGGATGAAAAGTCTGACGACTTAGAAAATCCGCCTCCCAGTTCTCTACACCTGGGATATGGATTGCTGATAGGTGGAAAGAGTGAGACTCTGCCCAGCGAATTATCTTGGAGACTTCTAACATCGCTAGGGAACGCCTGGTTCCCCCTTGATGGTTGATGTAAGCCACAGTCGTGATGTTGTCCGACTGAAATCTGATGAACCTCAGGGTTGCTAACTGAGGCCAAGCTAGAAGAGCATTGAATATTGCTCTTAACTCCAGAATATTTATTGGGAGGAGTTTCTCCTCCTGAGTCCACAATCCCTGAGCCTTCAGGGAGCTCCAGACTGCACCCCAACCTAGAAGGCTGGCATCTGTTGTTACAATCATCCAATCTGGTCTGCGAAAGGTCATACCCTTGGACAGGTGGACCCGAGATAACCACCAGAGAAGAGAATCTCTGGTTTCTTGATCCAGATTTAGTAGAGGGGACAAATCTGTGTAATCCCCATTCCACTGACTGAGCATGCATAATTGCAGCGGTCTGAGATGCAGGCGCGCAAATGGCACTATGTCCATTGCCGCTACCATTAAGCCAATTACCTTCATGCACTGAGCCACCACAGGGCGCGGAGTGAAGAACACGGCAAGCATTTAGAAGTTTTGATAACCTGGACTCCGTCAGGTAAATTTTCATTTCTACAGAATCTATAAGAGTCCCTAGGAAGGAAACCCTTGTGATAGGAGATAGAGAACTCTTTTCTTCGTTCACTTTCCACCCATGCGACCTCAGAAATGCCAGAACTATCTCTGTATGAGACTTGGCAATTTGAAAGCTTGACGCCTGTATCAGGATGTCGTCAAGATAAGGAGCCACCGCTATGCCTCGCGGTCTTAGAACCGCCAGAAGAGAGCCCAGAACCTTTGTAAAAATTCTTGGGGCTGTAGCCAACCCGAAGGGAAGAGCTACAAATTGGTAATGCCTGTCTAGAAAGGCAAATCTCAGGAACCGATGATGATTCTTGTGAATCGGAATGTGAAGGTAGGCATCCTTTAAGTCCACTGTGGTCATGTACTGACCCTCTTGGATCATGGGTAAGATGGTTCGAATAGTTTCCATCTTGAATGATGGAACTCTGAGGAATTTGTTTAAGATCTTTAGATCCAAAATTGGTCTGAAGGTTCCCTCTTTTTTGGGAACCACAAACAGATTTGAATAAAAACCCTGTCCTAGTTCCGTCCGCGGAACTGGATGGATCACTCCCATTACTAGGAGGTCTTGCACGCAGCGTAGGAATGCCTCTTTCTTTATCTGGTTTGCAGATAATCTTGAAAGGTGAAATCTCCCCTGTGGAGGAGAAGCTTTGAAGTCCAGAAGATATCCCTGAGATATGATCTCCAACGCCCAGGGATCCTTAACATCTCTTGCCCACGCCTGGGCGAAGAGAGAAAGTCTGCCCCCTACTAGATCCGTTGCCGGATAGGGGGCCGTTCCTTCATGCTGTCTTGGAGGCAGCAGCAGGCTTTCTGGCCTGCTTGCCCTTGTTCCAGGACTGGTTAGATTTCCAGGCCTGCTTGGATTGAGCAAAAGTTCCCTCTTGTTTTGAAGCAGAGGAAGTTGATGCTGAACCTGCCTTGAAATTTCGAAAGGCACGAAAATGTTTGGCCCTTGATTTGGCCCTGTCCTGAGGAAGGGTATGACCCTTACCTCCAGTAATGTCAGCAATAATTTCTTTCAAACCAGGCCCGAATAAGCTCTGCCCCTTGAAAGGAATGTTGAGTAATTTAGACTTTGAAGTCACGTCAGCTGACCAGGATTTAAGCCATAGCGCCCTACGCGCCTGGATGGCGAATCTGGAATTCTTAGCGGTTAGTTTAGTCAAATGAACAATGGCATCAGAAACAAATGAGTTAGCTAGCTTAAGTGTTCTAAGCTTGTCAATGATTTCAGTCAATGGAGCTGTATGGATGGCCTCTTCCAGGGCCCCAAACCAGAATGCCGCCGCAGCAGTGACAGGCGCAATGCATGCAAGGGGCTGTAAAATAAAACCTTGTTGAATAAACATTTTCTTAAGGTAACCCTCAAATTTTTTATCCATTGGATCTGAAAAAGCACAACTGTCCTCAACCGGGATAGTGGTACGCTTTGCTAAAGTAGAAACTGCTCCCTCCACCTTAGGGACCGTCTGCCATAAGTCCCGTGTAGAGGCGTCTATGGGAAACATTTTTCTAAATATAGGAGGGGGGGGAAACGGCACACCGGGTCTATCCCACTCCTTACTAATAATTTCTGTAAACCTTTTAGGTATTGGAAAAACATCAGTACACACCGGCACTGCATAGTATTTATCCAGTCTACACAATTTCTCTGGCACTGCAATTGTGTCACAGTCATTCAGAGCAGCTAACACCTCCCCAAGCAATACACGGAGGTTCTCAAGCTTAAATTTAAAATTAGAAATCTCAGAATCAGGTTTCCCCGAGTCAGAGATGTCACCCACAGACTGAAGCTCTCCGTCCTCAGGTTCTGCATATTGTGACGCAGTATCAGACATGGCTCTTACAGCATCTACGCGCTCTGTATCTCGTCTTACCCCAGAGCTATCCCGCTTGCCTCTTAATTCAGGCAATCTGGCTAATACCGCTGACAGGGTATTATCCATGATCGCAGCCATGTCCTGCAAAGTAATCGCTATGGGCGTCCCTGATGTACTTGGCGCCATATTAGCGTGCGTCCCTTGAGCGGGAGGCAAAGGGTCCGACACGTGGGGAGAGTTAGTCGGCATAACTTCCCCCTCGACAGAACCCTCTGGTGACAATTCTGTTATAGATAAAGACTGATCTTTACTGTTTAAGGTGAAATCAATACATTTAGTACACATTCTCCTATGGGGCTCCACCATGGCTTTTAAACATAATGAACAAGTAGTTTCCTCTGTGTCAGACATGTTTGTACAGACTAGCAATGAGACTAGCAAGCTTGGAAAACACTTTAGAACAAGTTAACAGGCAATATAAAAAACGTTACTGTGCCTTTAAGAAAAACAAATTTTGTCAAAATTTGAAATAACAGTGAAAAAAGGCAGTTACACTAACGAAATTTTTACAGTGTATGTAACAAGTTAGCAGAGCATTGCACCCACTTGCAAATGTATGATTAACCCCTTAATACCAAAAATGGAATAATAAATGAAAAAAACGTTTTTAAAACTAGTCACAACAACTGCCACAGGTCTACTGTGGTTGTTACCCTCCTCAAACATGACTTTTGAAGCCTTTTGAGCCCTTCAGAGATGTCCTGTATCATGCAGAGGGAAGCTGAGTGTCTCTGTCTGTAATTTTAGCAGTGCAGAAAAACGCTAAAATAGGCCCCTCCCACTCATATTACAACAGTGGAAAGCCTCAGGAAACTGTTTCTAGGCAAAAATCAAGCCAGCCATGTGGAAAAAAAACTAGGCCCCAATCAGTTTTATCACCAAGCATATATAAAAACGATTAAACATGCCAGCAAAAGTTTTATATTGCACTTTTATAAGAGTATGTATCTCTGGTAATAAGCCTGATACCAGTCGCTATTAAATCACTGTATTTAGGCTTAACTTACATTAATCCGGTATCAGCAGCATTTTTCTAGCAAATTCCATCCCTAGAAATATGTTAACTGCACATACTTTATTGCAGGATAACCTGCACGCCATTCCCCCTCTGAAGTTACCTCACTCCTCAGAATATGTGAGAACGGCAGTGGATCTTAGTTACTTCTGCTAAAATCATAGAAACCACAGGCAGATTCTTCTTCTAATGCTGCCTGAGATAAAATAGTACACTCCGGTACCATTTAAAAATAACAAACTTTTGATTGAAGTTAAAAAACTAACTATAATACACCACTCTCCTCTTACTCCTCTTACTACCTCCAGTTGAGAGTTGCAAGAGAATGACTGGATATGGCAGTGAGGGGAGGAGCTATATAGCAGCTCTGCTGTGGGTGATCCTCTTGTAGCTTCCTGTTGGGAAGGAGAATATCCCATAAGTAATGGATGATCCATGGACTGGATACACTTAACAAGAGAAATGAGCGCAACCCGACGAGCACAAAAAGTTTACTTGCAGAGAAATTAACGCTCGAGCATAAGGATTTAATAGCACTCCACTTGTAATCTGGCCCTAAGTGTTTTAGGCTGACATCTGTATTTTCCTGTTCATTATGATAAATAATGTATAAAATTAATATATTACGTAGATATCTCAAATGATAACATCATAGGCTTAAAATGGGAGAAAAAAAAATTGGTATTTTTTTGTATTGAGGATCAATCACTATTTTCAAGTTCTGATTCCTGTATCTATTAACATTTTATATAAAGCACACACAGCACAGTTCAATGTAAGAGAAAGAAAATAATAGATAAACATTACAGAAATATACAACCACTTCTTGACCATTTCATTTTAAAGGGAACAAGAAAAGTAGACATCATACAAAGAATGTGAAATGCATTTGAGGGCTATTATCTATTTGTCTACTTGATGAACTGTTATGTAGGAACTTCTTCATTGAAGATAGCACTTACAGTGGTTTTGTTGGGGCAACATACCTGCACTTGACTCCATCTCTCATAGTCAAGTGGATCAAACAAGTACTCTGGCTTGACATGAGGCAGATAAGCTCCTTGGTTTCTGTTTAGATAACATATTTTAAAAATGAAAAGTAGGTTTGTTAATTTGGTTGATACATCAAACATGTCAATTTTAGTATTGTGACTCAAAGCCACAGAATTTCATAAAGCATAATAAATGCTAATGCTAAAATGTGAGACAAATAATGGTGTACAGTCACAAAGGTGTGATCTTACAAACAAATAGGTTACAAATATGTATAAAGTTGGTTTAAGACTGATGCTTTGTGTAGCCCAAAATTCACATTATCCACAAACAGCTGGTAATAAATATATATATCTCTGGAATGAAACTGACAAAAATTAAACTGACCTACCTGATGACCTTTGTTAATCTGATCAGACTTTTTTCTCCAAGTTAGCTATTCCAGAAAACGTTAAAGATGCAGTTATTCACTTGGTTCCAAGCAGGACCATTGTGAGCCCCTGAGTCTAAATGTCGGGTGATAATTCCCTTTAATATGCATCAAACATTGTATTTTATTTATTAGGAACATAGACTTTGAAAAAATTATTGATTTGTGAATAAAAATCTATTATAATATTTTTCCTGTAGGAGAAGCAAATCTCTTGCAGTAGGTGAAATTATTTTAGTGAACAAATCTATTTTTTTTTTATATTTTCACATACAAAGTTTGAAAATTCAAGAACAAATGAGGGCCAAACACTTGAATGTATAAGAAAGTATAACTATATAGCAAGTACAAAATCAAAAGTTATTTAAAAACTTCATAATAGCGTCACTGAGTAAAAGAAAATAAGAAATCAGTATATTGAATTCTACTAGTAACGGCTCACTGTAAACCCACTGAAGCTATGCACTTACAGTCGAAAATAAAAAATATAAAAGAAAGATGATGTACAGTAAGCATATACAATTATTTATGTTATCAGACTGCTTCAATGTTAGTGCAATAGGGAGAGAACAGTATGTAAATAATTAGCATCAATAATAGAATATTGGTAAAATGTTTAAAGTATATAAGAAGAATTTTATTGAAATCAGTGGTGCTGAATATATTTATTTTTTCAGAAAAAGGTTTTGCTTATAATGCTATAAATAATAATAATAATAATAATAATAATAATGATAAAAATAATCTTAGATTCAATTGTAATGTAAAGTCTGCTTATATATTTTTTTATGGATAAGGATGACTAAGCAAAATAACTGTTCCTCTATCTAAATCTCTTCTTGATCATTTATAATATGTTTAGGGTTCATCAAATGTTTATTGCCTGTACCTTCTGCTTAATTGATGTCAATTAGCTTTTATAATTGAGCTAGCCAAGATTTTTATTGACTACCAGGCTAACTTGTCCACTTTAATTAATATCAGAAAAGTTTAACGATTGCTGTCAACATAAGCATGTCATCTGTACTTACTCTACACCACAAGGTTGTTGATAAGAATACATTTGCACTTAGAGATCTTGGCAAATTATTACAGTAATGCACATTCAACCATGAATATTTTCAAGAATTTACAAATTAAACAGACACCAAATAAAAATACCATAACAATAGATATATTAATTATATACATCAAGCAGTAAAAAAAACAAGTTTGATAATGACAATTTCCTAAAATGTGTTTCTAAAATGCTCATTGCCAATTACGTGACACATTCTAAATAGTATGCACTGCAATAAATGCTCCAATAAGTGCTTATTATTTAATCACTTTGGGCCAGATTACGAGTGGCACGTTAACAGATATGCGCAAGTGATAAGGGGTATATCACGGCTGTTTGCACACATCGATTTACGCTAGAATGATTACCGTGTCCTCAGAGCTTTAGTTAACTGTTTTGCAAAACAAAAAATTGTCACAAAACACATCAAAAATACATTACAAAGTACACTTACACTCATAATAACACCATCTAATAACGATCACAAAATTTATAAAGTTTCAAATATATGAGGTTTCAGGTATTAGGAAAAAAAAGCAGGCAAATGGCTTTAACATTGTATTTACTGCAAATATTTCACATTCCAATGTTCTGCACATAAGGTATAATGTTCTATGTATTTTCAAATAGATATTCCTATATATTTGTAAATAGAATGAAAGCTTTTATTTCATTCTACTGGCTGATTTGAATTTGAACATGCAAATCAGCCAATAGGAATGCAAGGGTACGCCTATATAAAAGGGGTACCTTGCATTTCAAATTCAGCATGCGGCTGGTGACCGCATGAAGACGACCTCCCGTGTTCAAGCTCCGAAGAAGAAGACCACCACTGCACCTGCCACCACCATTGCCAAGATGAAGATAAGAAGATGCACCATTCCCGGGATTAAGAAGGACCACCGCCAGGATCAAGATGGAGTGCTGCCGCCATCATCATCTCTTATGATTTAGTGTTAGGAATATTTTTTTGTTTGGGATTTTTTTTTTTTTTTTTAAGCTTATTTTTTTTTTTTTTTTTTACCTTAGCAGTAATTGAGCTAAACGTCCAATGCCCAGCTAAATGCCCTTTTCAGGGCACTTTTTAGATATATTTTTTTAAGTGCTATTTGTAGTTTAGTATTAGAATAGTTTTTTTTTTATTATTATTATTTTGGGGTGTTTTTTATTTTATTTTTGGGGTATTAGAATGTGCATAACTTTTTATCTTTGGTCATTTTTTTGTTATTTTTTTGTAATGTTAGCGATAGTGAATTGTTGTAATGTTTTTATTTTAAAAGGTAAGATTGTCTATTTTGGGATAACTTAGGGGGTGTTAGGTTAGGGGGTTTAGATGTTATTGGGTTATCTTGCGTTGGGGGGCTGGCAGTTTAGTTGTTAGTAGTGTAGAGGTTTCGTTTACCATGTGGGGTGTAGCGGTTTAGGGGTTAATAGTGTGCATAGGTAGTTTTCATTGTGGGGTGCTGGGGGGTTAGCGGTTAATAGTGTAGTGGAGACTTTAAGATGTGGGGGGCTGGTGGTTTAGGGGTTAACAGTGTAGAAGCTTACTTTGCAGTGGGGGTGTGGCAGTTTAGGGGTTAACAATGTAAAGAGGTAGTATGCAATGTGGGGGGGGGGGGTTGGCGGTTTAGGGGTTCATAGAGAAATTTAGTGCAACTGCTTTATCCGGTTCCTTTAGGTCAAATAAAAAAGTTTGAGTGGTAAATGTGATTGCATTTAAGTGATCACATTTACTTTTAACTTGTAATACAAGCACATATTACAGTTCTACGCTACCCATAGAATATATGGGGAGTGTAAATTACCACGAGTTTGCGTAAACAAATTTGCGGTAATATTAACAGCACGCCAATTGTAATATGGATTTGAGCGTAAAATTAAAGGGACATTAAACATGAAATAAATGCTAGATAGAATGATGCATTCAAACAAAAGATTAGTGTGAGAATAACATATAGATGGATTTGAGCGTAAAGAACACTCCGATCTCGAATTAGAGTTTACACTTCTACGTACTAATGATAGCGCTCCCCTTGTAATCTGGCCCATTATAAATAAATTACGCATAACACATTATGATATACATTCAGTTTCAATAACTGTTGCAAACACTAAAATAAAAAATGATGATCTTACTTAAGGAAAGTGAGCAGTGTTGCTTGTTGCCAGTGAAGCTGTAGAACTTTGTCTGCTGGATTAGAAGGCAATGATTGGCTGGCAGTTGTAGTTCCAGGAAGCATTTGTCCACTCAGGTAGAAAAGCAAGTCATAAATTGTTTTTGTCTGTTTACTCAAATTCCCTGTTTTCTTTGCATTAACTCCAGAATTTGACAATGGCATTTGACATAAGCCACTAAGAAAAAAATGGAGAAAGTTATAATTTGTTTCTATTTTATAAATATAATTTAATTTTATTTTGACTAATAACATTAACTGTATTTTGCGTTCACATTTTTATGGAATTAAATGATTAAACCATGATTACTGTAGGCTAACTTGGATGCTATGTACAACCTAACATACATACAAATATTACTTAATATAGAATCTCATAATAGAAATGATCAGTCAAATAATTATTTTTAGATGCTGTTTCAATTAATCATAAGCTTCCTATTAGCTTTACTACAGATCATATCCTTATTGTTCCCAGCCTCTACCACCTTGAAGACTTCACTAAAATATATTTGTCCCTAGAGTAATTATGTGGTCTGAAACTTGTTCTGTTATTCTAGACCTGAGATCAATTAATACTCAAATACTCTTAAGGGATTACTGTATAAATATTGTTTGACTTCCCCTTATTATTGTTTGTCAGTTTAAATAGCATTTATGATACCTAAGACTGAAGAAGTTCTTAAATTGACCTTTGTGGAATTATTCAGAAGAAACCACAATACTTAAAAGTTAAAGGGACATTAAACATGAAATAAATGCTAGATAGAATGATGCATTCAAACAAAAGATTAGTCTGAGAAGAACATGTAGATGTATCTTCTAAAGTATCATTAGCAGTTTAAAGGGACATTGTACACTAGATTGTACATTGCATAAATGTTTTCTAGATGATCTATTTATATAGCCCACCTGGGAGTGTTTTTGTAACAATGTATAGTTTTGCATAATTTTTAATAACATTGTGCTGATTTTCAGACTCCTAACCAAGCCCCAAATTATTTTATGTAGACAGATTTACATTCTCGGTTGTGGTTAATTAGGGATAGCTATAAATAGGTCCCTAGACTGTGCAGCCAATGGCTGTGTGGAATATAACAGTGTTCTGCACTTTTATTTCAAGAACTGAAATGCTCACAATTTCAGAATTGAATTGCAGGAAAAGGGGACAAAATAAATAATGAAAGTATATTGCAGAGTTTTTTTTATATATACAATTTATCAGTTTATATAACTATCTCAGTGTGTTTAATGTCCCTTTAAAGGCATATTAAACAATATGAGTTTGTAATATACAATGTTTAATTATATGTAGTTCAACAACTTGCCGGCACATTTTTGTTGAACCTGGGTTGTTCTTGCTGATTGGTGGATAAATTCACCCACCAATAAACAAGTGCTGTCTAGGGTGCTAAAATAAAAATTGGCTGGCTCCTTAGCTTAGATGTCTTCTTTTTCAAATAAAGATAGCAAGAGAACTAAGAAAAAATTAGATGTAAATTAGAAAGTTGCTTAAAATTGCATTCTCTATCTGAATCACGAAAGAAAAAAATTGGGGTCAGTGTCCCTTTAAGAAACCGGACATCTTGCCTGCTTAATCCAAATTACGAATGTCTTTCCAGATTAATTTCTGTGACTAATGCATATAGAAGACCACAAACTGCAAACACATATCTTTCATAAGTATCACAGAAGATTTTTACTATGCACAATTTAGTTTTTTTGCTTATTTGTCTGCTGAACCAGATTATTCCCATAGATATCCCAGTATTTATTCTATATAAACTCTATATTCATATCCCAAAAGCCTATGAGAGGTCTTCAGCAGTCTATCTGGCACATGTTGCCACATCCTGGCAGCAGCCTCTAGAGTATACAAATACAGTATATAAAATTGTATCTTTTTTATCTTACAGCTGATGTAATCACTTATAACTCTTGTGGGGTTGATTGGTCAGAAAATAAACTACTGGACTAATACAGAGCCCTTTATTTCATTCACATATTTTTGTTCATTACTTTTTTATAAATCTTTAGAAAAAATTTAATTGACTCAAAATATATGTTAATCCTATTTCCCATTTTACTGTATGTTAAGTTGCCAACCTCTCTGGTATTTTTGTATAGTTTTTGTATGCTCACATCTAAAATTTGAATGTTTTATATATTTTGGATCACTATAAAACAGTTTACCCATGACGGTTTAATGTCCTCACTGTTTCAGATGATTGTGTGCACTTACTTAGAATAAAAAGAATGTGGAATTGAGATAGGATTGACTCCATCAGGCCATCCAAAGAAGCTGAACCAAGTCTGAACTGCAGCTGAAGCTTTCTGAAAGAATACCCATTCATTTGTGTTATCTTCAGGATAAAATGATAATTCAAACTTATCCTTTTTCCTTTTGTAAAGAACTTCATCACTAACATGTATCCTTTCTTTGTCCTCACCTGAAAGAAATGTATATGAAACATCAATTATTTCAGTATAACAGAAGCATGCACTGCCAAAAATGTATATATATATATATATATATATATATATATATATATATATATATATATATATATATATATATATATATATATATATATATATATGTGTGTGTGTGTATTTATGTGTGTGTGTGTGTGTAATGTGTGGCGGGTATATGTGAGTAGTGTGTGTGGTGTGTGGTGTATGTGTGTGTGTGTTTTGTGTGTGGCGTATATGTGTGTGTGTTTTGTGTGTGTGGCGTTTATGTGTGTGTTTGGTTTTTGTGGCGTGTATGTGTGTGTGTGGCGTGTGTGGCATGTATATATGTGTGTGTTGTGTATGTATGTGTGGTGTGTGTGGTGTGTATGTGTATTGTGTGTGTGGTGTGGTGTGTATATATGTGTGTGTGTATGTGTTTTGTGTGTGTGATGTGTGTGGCGTGTATGTGTGTTGTTTGTGTGTGTGGTGTGTATGTGTGGCATTTATGTGTGTGGCGTGTATGTGTGTGTGTTTTGTGTGTGTGGCATGTATGCAGGGCTGGAACTACAGGGGGTGCAGAGGTCGCAACTGTGACTGGGCCCCTGAGGGTGGGGGCCCAGGTTATTTTTTTTTTTTTTTTAAATAAAAAAGGTTGACCTGCCACTGCCTGCACTGATATCATGTGAGTGTAACATGATGCTTCACTAGTGTCTCTGACTACAGGGGTTAGTCTTTATGTTTTACCTATTGGTGTTTATGTGCGTGTATGTGTGTATGTATGTATGTATGTGACTGTGTGTGTATTTATGCATGTGTGTGTGTGTGTGTGTATGTTTGTGGAACCAGCAAATTGCAGACCTTGTTACTACAGCATGGGGGTGCGGGGGGTAAACAGTGTCACTATAGAGTACCAGTATATACAGTATGGGGGGGCTGGACCATGTCACTGACTACTGTGGTCACTTTATAAAGTACTGGGGTGGGTAGGGTCAGGGCAGCCATCTCACCGGCAGATTACAGACTATGTCACTAACTCACTATAAACAATACTGGTGGGTTAAATAATGTCACTATATACAGTAATAGGGGGTCAGACCATCTCACAGACTGTAGGCACAAAAGATATGTATCAAATTCACCTTTTTTTGGGGGGGGGGGTGGGTAGGAGGGGTGGAAGGGTCCTTCTTAGATTCTTGCACCTGGGCCCTGTGGTTTCTAGTTACGCCTCTGCGTGTATGTGTGCTTGTTTTGTGTGTGTGGCTTGTATGTGTGTGTTTGGTGTGTTTGGTGTGTGGCGTGTATGTGTGTGTGGTGTGTGTGGCCTGTATGTGTGTGTGGCGTGTATGTATGTGTGGTGTGTGTGGCGTGTATGTGTGTTGTTTGTGTGTGTTGTGTGTATGTGTGTGTGTTTTGTGTGTGTGGTGTGTATGCCGTGTATGTGTGTTGTTTGTGTGTGTGGTGTGTATGTGTTTTGCGTGTGTGGTGTGTGTGTTTTGTGTGTTTCGTGTGTGTGGCGTGTATGTGTGTGTGTTTTTTGTATGTGGCATGTATGTAAGTGTTTTGTGTGTCTGGTGTGTGTTGTGTGGTGTGTGGCATGTATGTGTGTTTGTTTTGTGTGTGTGGGGTGTGTGGCCTGTATGTGTGTGTGTGTGGCATGTATGCATTTGTATGTGTGTGTGTGTGCTTTATGTGTGTGGCATGTATGTATGTGTGGTGTGTGTGGCGTGTATGTGTGTGTGTTTTGTGTGTGTGGCCTGTATGTGTGTGTGGTGTGTGAGTGTTTAAGATTCTAAAAAATTAACACACAACAGTTATTTTGTCAATACCTGAATAATATCATATAACAATTCCTCTATTTTTCTTAAGTTTGGCATAATATTCTATTTTTAAGGGTGAACATGGTTTGTATTTAATATTTTTTTTAAGAAAAAGGCATTATAAGAAGTAACCTAGAAGAAATAAACTGTTTGCTTTCCTATTATCAACAAAATTTTGCATATGACTTAAAGGGACACTGAACCGAATCAGATAGAGGATGCAATTTTAAGCAACTTTCTAATTTACTCCTATTATCAAATTTTCTTCATTCTCTTGGTATCTTTATTTGAAATGCAACAATGTAAGTTTAGATGCCGGCCCATTTTTGGTGAACAACCGACCAATAAACAAGTGCTATCCAGGGTACTGAACTAAAAAATAGCTTAGATGCCTTCTTTTTCAAATAAAGATAGCAAGAGTACAAAGAAAATTTGATAATAGAAGTAAATTATAAAGATGCTTAAAATTGCATGCTCTATCTGAATCACAAAAGAAAGAAAATTGGGTTCAGTGTCCCTTTAAGCAACAGAAAAGTAAATGAAAACTTAAAAAAGCTTTATATTTTTTATTTATTTCCACCACATATCAGACATAATTGGACTCATTACAATACAGAATGATTATCAGATCTGTACCAGAAAATGTTATAGCAGCTTGGGTAAATTGTGGCTTACTTGCCCTGATTATTTAGAAGCTTTGGTTTCAATGTGTAAAACATTCTAAATTAACTGTTTGATATAACAGAAAAAGTTGAGTAAACACCAAAAACCTATTGATAACCAGTTTTATTGCAGACTTTTCGAGGGGGTGCGGTTGCAGTAATTTTTAAAAGGCTTTAGATGAAGTATAATATAACTTGCATGCAAAAAGCCAAGCAAGACACTATGCACAGGAATTCTAATGGATTGGAACTGATGCCTGTGTGTGATCAAGCAATCTCTGCAGGAATTTGTCTACAAAACATGCAAGGGACAAACCTTCACAGTCCTAGTAACGAGACATAAGACACTTCTCACTCATCCAATGCCTGAGAAACCTACATTTAAACCTACATATGAAGGGAGGGATAAAGTCCACAAATAAAAAATGAGGTTCTAACGGTTTTGTAAGATGTGATCACAGCTATACCTCATGCTCATCTACAAAAGTGGAGTAATGCAGTAATCAATAGCAATTATATATATATGCTTTGATTTTTGATTTACATAATCTTCTATTGAGGTTTTGCAGAAAAGAAGACATACTATAAATGGTGCATATCATAAATGACAGCAGTTCTTCATAGGACACAATACAATGAAATAGGTAAAATAAAAATAAAAAAATAAAAAATATTAACTGAAACCTCCATTTTATATATGTAATAGTTTTCCTAAATGGCTAGTAGCTGGTCACTCATTGACCTTTTAATATAGGAGAAAAAAACTTCTAGGACATGGTAGTCATGTCAGAGACCCTATTGGGCCCGATAACACGTTCAAGATAGTTTTACAGCGGGTAAGCACCGATTGAGATGAATTTGTCACGTATGGACCGTAGTGCTATTAGGTGGATATTATCAAATATATGATGATATAAAATGACATGAAATTATATAGGATGTGGGGGAGTAAGATTATTATCTGAGGAAGGAAAGTTTACCAGATATGGGAAGAGCAACTGTAGTGTGACTGGTTAGTGATAGGGCCAGAAATAGGCTAATCATAGAGGAGCCTACCAATCGTAGAGAGCTTTTCCATAGGACATAATAGCTACACATGATGTCGTAAAATATATATTGGGGTATCTACCCACTTGTTCCTGCATGACCACCGCAACATCAAGCTCGTAGGTCATGGATGAATTAAGGGTTCATCTGTGTGGTAGATTAAGCTTGTGGGGTAATTAAGTTGATAAGTCTTGCTGTAGGGGTAGCATATTAACAGGTTTAGGTAAGGTAAAATATTAAAACGAACACTTTATCTTTAAGGTGGAACCCATCCATTAATCTCAGGTGAACTTTGAGTGAAGTATTACAGCTCTAAAATATGAGGCATATTACATAATACAGGATAGAGGTGAAAAGCATATCATCATTCAAAGCGTACATCCCATCTGGAGAGTCCTAACTATAAAACACAAATGCTAACAATCTTTAGTTACAGACATACGAGGTGAACTTATAAAAACAAGTCTGCAGGCATCTAAAATAATAACATAAACCATTAAGAGAACACAAGTATCCAATGCCCCCCCCCCCCCGTATTTAGGCATCAGGTCGTACATTAATGTCATCATGTACCAATTTGAGGCTTGCTTATAGCAAAATGAACAATAGAGAACTAGACCTCTTCTGGTATTATTCCAGAAGAACTGTGATTGCTCTGTGACTTCAGTTAAAAAAACCTGATTAGTACCATGGGCAAAACAAGCCAAGTGGATAGCATATGTTACTGTGTTGTGCACATGAACACCTGGCTGTCTACAACAGTAAATTAGGGGGCGGGAGGATTAACCTATTAGCTTTTGTATTTTGCTGTGGGGTATCACTGAGCCCTGCATTCTGATAGTCACTATGACGTTAATATATTAGTATGGCATAAATATAACAATTGCGTCTATATTGGCAAAGGTAAGATGCTGATGTAGCTGACAGTAACTCTCTATCGAGGTCTACATGTCATCATGAGATGAATGAGTTGGTTAAATCTTATTTTCACTGCTACAGACTATTATCCAGACTTCCCTCCCACCCATGCCAACTGAGGAAAGGGAAGGGAACAAGGACCGCCCACAAGCTATTGAGACATATAAAATATTAGTACATATATTAAGAAAATCCCCCTCAGCCATTGTAATAGTAGTAAGTAGTGGGTCACATGATATTAACATATAGCTAGTGTATGGCGCCCACACGCATAATATTAATAGTGTAATCTAGATAACTAACAGGGAACATTCTCATGGCTCATAAAATGTAGGCTACTAATACTAAAACTTTGTATAAAGTATAACTAATTCCTAAACTACCTCCAGATAGCAAGATATATAGGCAGACATATTAAATGGACAGCAATATGAAACGAAGAAAGAGTACTCCTTGTGTGATCCAATTGAGTTCTACTTGTGCACAGTTTAGTCTGACCATGAAAACTTAACATGTTGCCTTAGTAAGGTTTAACAGCACAAAAAGCTTCCTGAAGTTGTATAAATTTAGGTCCCCTCCCGACCAGTAAAACAGACTAAAAGTAATACTGGAACATATCTAGTACTTTGGAGGAAATGTGACACTTGTGCATTGCTGAGTTATGAAAACCTTAAAGTTCAAAAAAGGAGATGGAAAGGCTAGGTATCATGTTAGCTCAATCCTACCAATTATATACACATGGAAAACTCTGAGATACATACACTGTGTGCATAATTATTAGGCAAATGAGTATTTTGACCACATCATCCTCTTTATGCATGTTGTCTTACTCCAAGCTGTATAGGCTCGAAAGCCTACTACCAATTAAGCATATTAGGTGATGTGCATCTCTGTAATGAGAAGGGGTGTGGTCTAATGACATCAACACCCTATATCAGGTCTGCATAATTATTAGGCAACTTCCTTTCCTTTGGCAAAAAGTCAAAAATAGTGAGATATCTTGCAGAGGGATGCAGCACTCTTAAAATTGCAAAGCTTCTGAAGCGTGATCATCGAACAATCAAGCGTTTCATTCAAAATAGTCAACAGGGTCGCAAGAAGCGTGTGGAAAAACCAAGGCGCAAAATAACTGCCCATGAACTGAGAAAAGTCAAGCGTGCAGCTGCCAAGATGCCACTTGCCACCAGTTTGGCCATATTTCAGAGCTGCAACATCACTGGAGTGCCCAAAAGCACAAGGTGTGCAATACTCAGAGACATGGCCAAGGTAAGAAAGGCTGAAAGACGACCACCACTGAACAAGACACACAAGCTGAAACGTCAAGACTGGGCCAAGAAATATCTCAAGACTGATTTTTCTAAGGTTTTATGGACTGATGAAATGAGAGTGAGTCTTGATGGGCCAGATGGATGGGCCCGTGGCTGGATTGGTAAAGGGCAGAGAGCTCCAGTCCGACTCAGACGCCAGCAAGGTGGAGGTGGAGTACTGGTTTGGGCTGGTATCATCAAAGATGAGCTTGTGGGGCCTTTTCGGGTTGAGGATGGAGTCAAGCTCAACTCCCAGTCCTACTGCCAGTTTCTGGAAGACACCTTCTTCAAGCAGTGGTACAGGAAGAAGTCTGCATCCTTCAAGAAAAACATTATTTTCATGCAGGACAATGCTCCATCACACGCGTCCAAGTACTCCACAGCGTGGCTGGCAAGAAAGGGTATAAAAGAAGAAAATCTAATGACATGGCCTCCTTGTTCACCTGATCTGAACCCCATTGAGAACCTGTGGTCCATCATCAAATGTGAGATTTACAAGGACGGAAAACAGTACACCTCTCTGAACAGTGTCTGGGAGGCTGTGGTTGCTGCTGCACGCAATGTTGATGGTGAACAGATCAAAACACTGACAGAATCCATGGATGGCAGGCTTTTGAGTGTCCTTGCAAAGAAAGGTGGCTATATTGGTCACTGATTTGTTTTTGTTTTGTTTTTGAATGTCAGAAATGTATATTTGTGAATGTTGAGATGTTATATTGGTTTCACTGGTAAAAATAAATAATTGAAATGGGTATATATTTGTTTTTTGTTAAGTTGCCTAATAATTATGCACAGTAATAGTCACCTGCACACACAGATATCCCCCTAAAATAGCTATAACTAAAAACAAACTAAAAACTACTTCCAAAACTATTCAGCTTTGATATTAATGAGTTTTTTGGGTTCATTGAGAACATGGTTGTTGTTCAATAATAAAATTAATCCTCAAAAATACAACTTGCCTAATAATTCTGCACTCCCTGTATAGTAAGATTGTTCTCTGGGGTAGCTTATATAATTGTGCTAAATATTAAAGTAGGCTATAAATGTGATTTCAGCCTTTGTATTGGATCCCAAAAGGCACTGTTAATAATGGTTTCTTTATCGTTGTAGTTGGGGGATAACACGGAAAAAGAAATAGAGTGAGTCCCAATTGTTATGGTGCACATCCAGACCCATTTAAAGATTATACATAGGCTTCATAGATCCCAGTCGCAGTTAATGTTATGTCTGGTACCCGGGGCAATCTCCTTTGTTGACCCTGCAATGTGGTAGCTTGCTGGTTCGAAGTGTAAAATTAAGGTTGGCTCCGTCAGTAGACATCTCCTTGGTGGGAGTGTGAGGCAGATGATGTCTGAGTCTCGACTATGGGAGTCAGCCATACCTTCCAAGCGAGATGTCAGAGATGAGACGTCAGCTCTTAGTTCCTCCACTGGCAGAGGAACTGAAGTTAGCGACCGCTGATGCGGCAGATGCTCTGTGGCTGGGGATTGCTCTCCTTTACATACTGGGACAATATTCACCCTCTCGGGGTCTACAGTTGCCTGGTCCAAAGGAAGTAGGTCAATAGGGTTATATATCTCAGGGTCAGTAGCTTTTCACTCAATGTAGTCTAGGGTACTTGTAGACTCCTCTATTGGAGGTACTGAGGTCTGCGTGATATCATATAGGATCTCCGTTACCTTAGGAGCATCTTTCACATCTAAAGGTTGTCTGTTGCCATCTTTCTTAAGAATGCCCCTGATAGTACATAAAAGATTTTTAAACCCATCAACCATCTTCCGATCAAATTCTGCTTCATCCTGCGAACTAGGGGGGGTTGGGATAGATGTTGTAAGGCCGCGGCTTCATCTGACCAACTGTCCAGAATAGGGCTCTAAGTGATGCGATCGTCTCAGATCTGGTATCAATTTGTACAGTAGAGTTTCATAAAGTAGTACGTGTATAGTATATTCCTGGATTTATAGCAATGACATGGATAATCAGAGGATTAGCTGTAGTACATTAGGAGCCTCCATTTTCATGGCTATACATGGCCGCCGCCCGGACAAACCCATATGCTTTGATTTTTATACACACACACATATGTAGACACAAACACAGATATGCACACACGCACATAAACACATACACAATCCATACACACACATGCACACACGCACATTAACACATACACAATCCATACAAATGCACATGAACACATACACAATCCATACACACACACACACACACGCATGCACACACACATACATGCACACATACACAACACATACACACACACATATACAGATAAACACACTCATCCACATGCACACATGCATCCATACATACACATACACAAACCAATGCACACACACACATGCTCAAACACATTGTTATACTGGGGCAATAAACTCTCAGAATAAATAAATTGTATATTTATTTTTGTAAATCTGTAGATAGGCAAGCAATGACAAAAATCTTATTATATTTACATTTAGTATTCTAATATGTCATCCCAATAAGATAATAAAGAAAATGCTCATTCATATTTGTGCTCCTCTTATCTTTACAGTAATGTATTACCTGACTTTAACAAGGAACTTGTGTTCATTCTTAGACGCAATTTTATTTTAGAACAATCATAACTTTTATACACTTTTTATATTGCCCAAGTTTGCAATGATTTAAACAGAAATAAATTAAACCTTCACTGGCCATTCATCATCTTTAATATTAAACATATCCCTAAATGTGCTCACTATGCTAATAAAGGTTACACTTTGTTTTAATAATACTAATTACCAGCTCATTATTGGTCTGCTGGAGATTCTTTATATTGACATATTTTCTCTTGGTTGACTGTAATGCGGTATAAAACTTAACGACAGCTATATTTTATTACTGAGATCGTTCACTGCAGTAATTTTGGAGATTTTAAGAACAATGTAAAAGAAACTGGCAAAATACTATACACGTTATAAATTAGAGGTTGAAAAGCTAATAAATAATGCATATCTCAATGTTGAAACATAAACAAAGAAACATTTACAGCATGAAGAGCTTACTGTCATTTGTTACAAAACAAATATCTCTATTTTGGATATCTAGCTCTCTCTGGGGTCTATCCTGATCCATTATAGAAGCAGTACAGAATTGTTTGCATGGGATTTCATGTATATTCCAATACAAGGCTATGCCATAATATTAAAATATATATTTTCCATATGGTGAGAATGCATAAATCCACTAATACTCTGCACTTAGAGGTTCTGGCAGAAATAAATACCCAAATATATAAATATATAATATAATATATAAATGCTAGCGGTGGACACATGCATAGACAATGTGTCCACCTCTATAAGGGAATATAAGGGCATTATCTGCCTTTAAAGAGACAGTCAAGTCCAAAAAAAACTTTCATGATTCAAATAGGGCATGCGATTTTGAACAACTTTCCAATTTACTTTTATCACCAAAAAAGACATAAAAACAATAAACAGGGCGCAACCTGCAGTATATAAAAATAAACAATATATTTATTGACAGTCACAATTTAAAATTCACAAAATATGACCTCAAACAAAATGATGTATGATAAAGGCACCTGGGAACCATATAGGTCTCTCAAAAGATCTCCATCAGAGTTCCATAATGGCAAAGGCTCTCAGAAGTCGGGTGTAAAACGAACAAGTACACTCAGGGTTCCATAACGCTACTTCCGATATCAAGCCAGAGTCAGATCCTTCAAAGTATCAGCAAGTTGAAGAGTCCAATTAAAACGAGTACAATTACTTTGTTAAAAAGTGCCACACAGCACTAACAAGTCAGCTGTTTGCAAGCATGAAGTGCCGGCAACTTGCAACTGCTGTACGTAGTAGTGTGATAGCGTAAAGATGGTGGGCATGGCCTTACGCGTTTCATAGGGATTCCCCCTACTTCGTCAGAGGCTGCCCACTTGAACCACCATTCATCAATATATACGGATGTAAGGACCTCCCCTTCAGTGAATTGCTATTTGTCAGAGGAGGTTTCACAGTGCCTGATACTCGTTGTTAAGGAATATATTGGGCAAAGTACAGTAAATCTACATACTAAAACCACCAATTTTAGTTAGTTAGTAAAATTATGTATGTCATAAGATAACCAATATTTTATAGCAAACTAAGCATGATATCTTTGAAATAAAACTTAACCACACTGTAAGTAAAATATTTGATACAATTTACAAATACAAATTATTCATGTAGTTTCAAAAAACTCTAATTAAATTTACACTAAAAATATTAAATGTAAATAAATTAGTTAATAAATAGATAATATGAATGGTAATATTTCAGATAAAAATATATATACATAAGTACTCAAATGTGTTTTTAATATAATTTTTTTAAGATTGGGCTATACTTGACACACCATAATACTTTAGCATGAACCTAGCAAAAATCTGCTTATACAACCCATTTTACAAATACAATTTCAATAGCCATCTATTTCATCTATTTATATACTGTAAATTGTGGGAGAATTAAAAATAAGTTAATTAAATAATAAATAAATAAATAAATAATTAAATTGTATAATTATTAAAGATGTTAACCTTGCAAAAATAATTACCACTCTGACAAACTAATGTGAAAACATATGTAAGTTTAGTGGTAAAATAAGACTCCATCTTAACCAATATATTATACTTCAGAGCTGTATAAAACAATGAGGCAATTAACACCAATTTATCAGGCATCAGCTTCATGTTTGCAAACAGCTGACTTGTAAGTGTTGTGTGGCACTTTTTAACAAAGTAATTGCACTCGTTTTAATTGGACTCTTCAACTTGGGGATACTTTGAAGGATCTGACTCTGGATTTATATCGGAAGTAGCGTTATGGAACCCTGAGTGTACTTGTTCATTTTACACCCGACTTCTGAGAGCCTTTGCCATTATGGAACTCTGATGGAGATCTTTTGAGAGACCTATATGGTTCCCAGGTGCCTTTATCATACCTCATTTTGTATGAGGTCATATCTTGTGAGTTTTAAATTGTGACTGTCAATAAATATATTGTTTATTTTTATATACTGCAGATGGGTTCTGCCCTGTTTCTTGTTTTAATGTCTTTGTAGCTTTTATCCGGTTTCCAGTACCGTGTATGTTATGAGGCAGCAACCCTGAATCTTTGAACCAGCTTTACCATTTGGAAGCAGCATATCCTTTTGGTTATTTTTAAACATAAAGATATATTGTTGTACTTTAGTGTGGGGCGCTCTACTTTCTGTATTATTATACTTTTATCACCAATTTAGCTTTGTTCTTTTGGTATTATTATATGAAAGCTAAACTTAGGAGGTTTATATGCTAATTTCTTAGACCTTGAAGGCCGCCTCTAAACTAAATGCATTTTGACAGTTTTCACCACTAGAGGGTGTTAGTTCATGTGTTTCATATAGATAACATTAAGCTCATGCACGTGAATTTACAGAGGAGTGAGCACTGATTGGCTAAAATGCAAGTCTGTCAAAAGAACTGAAATAAGAGGGCAGTCTGCAGAGGCTTAGATACAAGGTAATTACAGAGGTAAAACGTGTATTATTGTAACTGTGTTGGTAATGCAAAACTGGGGAATGGGTAATAAAGGGATTATCTATCTTTTAAAACAACAAACATTCTGGTGTTGACTGTCCCTTTAAATACAACAGTTCAAACTTACCGCTATTGTCCTGTGCTTTTATTTGTTTTTGTTTTTTTCTCTCTCTCCCTCCTTCTGTCTACTGTCTCATCATCTTGCCTTGTGTTAATTCTACTTCATGTCCTATTTTATGTACCTACTGTATACTATCCTGTTCCTCCCAATTCAGAGTGCATAGGATCAGTACTTGCCTTTACAAATACTTAAGTGACTTGTTGCTTTTCTAGTTTTCAGACTTTATTTTCCCAACATTGGGATTATTTAAAGGACACCATTTTTTAAATATTTGGGAAAGGCGTTTTAAAGGACCATTAAATACAGTTGAATTACATATAATCAATAGGTACATAATAAAAAAACTGCAAATTTAAATTTTCATTCTCCCTGCATCATGTGACAGCCATCAGCCAATTAAAAAAAAAACATATATGTATATACTGTGATTTTTTGCACAAACTCAGTAGGAGCTGGTGCCTCAGAAAGTGTGCATATAAAAAATTGAGCATATTTTGATAATGGAAGTGAATTGCAAAGTTGTTTACAATTTATGTACTCTATCTGAATCATGAATGGTTACGTTTTACTTTAGTGCTCCTTTAAGTGTGAAATAATGTGTTATATAAGGATTATTTTATGATTATTTTTTTTCAATATAAAATAACTATTTTTGTAAAAAAATCTCCCTTTATTAGATATTTGACACACAAAATCAATGCAAGATTTTGTTTCAGATTATCGAATAGGGTATTTTAGGGATTATACCTGTCTATTATGTTAAAATTAAATAAATTAAACAAAACTATATGATTGTTAATTTCACATGTCGTGAAATAATATAATGTCATGAATTAGTATAATATGCTACATTTAAACACATTAGACAGTTATCATAAATACTAATTCAATTAGCCATGTTTTAATCTTGCACCTCTCACAAAAGATTTTCTAGTTGAATTCCTAACTCATTTGGTTTCACTAATTTAAAGGATGCACTTGTAAAGGACAGGCATGTCCTAACAAAAAAACAAAACTACCCAACTTCAAAAATAAACTTTTGCAAGGCAAACTAATTAATTGAAATGGGGTCCCTTCTATTATTTACCTTTATCCTTTATAATTATTTATGAATGAGGTTTCCAAAGAATAAAGATCATACCCAAAGAATAAAGATCATATACAAGGAAGAAAGATCATACCCAAAGAATAAATATCATACCCAAAGAATAAAGATCATACCCAAAGAATAAAGATCATATCCAAAGAATAAAGATCATATACAAAGAATAAAGATAATACCTAAAGAATAAAGATCATATCCAAAGAATAAAGATCATATACAAAGAATAAAGATCATACCTAAAGAATAAAGATCATACCCAAAGATTAAAGATCATACCCAAAGAATAAAGATCAAACCCAAAGAATAAAGATCATATCCAAAGAATAAAGATCATACCCAAAGAATAAAGATCATACCCAAAGAATAAAGATCATATACGAAGAATAAAGATTATACCCAAAGAATAAAGATCATACCTAGAATGGATTCTTCATAAGTTGAGTTTGTAAATGCACCAAGAGAACTGAATGATGTGCATTGAGAAGAGACTTCTGGTACATATAAAGGGTGCAGAAGCGCATCCCCTGTACTGTTTCCTTTTCCATTACTTCCATTATGGCCTAAATTATAAACAAATAAGATGATTAAAATGAATGTGCAAAATGTGTAAAACATATTTTTTAAACGAGTGCTTAGGAACTTTCATCTGCAACTAGAACCAGGATACATTGACTGTAAAGGGGATAGAATACAAAATTACATTTTTGAAAGGGGCAAGGTAATTAAATATAGTGTGACAATATTAAAAGTATGGAAGTAATTAATTAATTATGGCCAGATGGAATATAATTAAAGATATGTAGTATACTTGCAACACTAATAAATACACAAGAGCCATACTCTTGCATACACAGGCATGTTAGGATAATACTTCAATTTTCTTAGCCAAACATTTCTATAACATTTTTAACACAGGTTATTTACAACAAAATGAAACCATTTATTCTTATGGTAATAGTATTTTTTTAACAATACCATTAAAGTCTTCACTGTATTATCTGAAATAATTACTCAGGACCAGATGATAGAAGCATTGTGGTTATGGCGATATTTTAAAATTGGATCTGACTTGTAATCGAGATTGCCAGTGAAATGTTAAAAACATCTTAAATCAGTCTTTAAAGGTTGGCAATGCTTTTCTGATACTGTTGGAATTTTTAGAGTAACATTGCCACCTTCATTGACGGTTTAATGTAAATGATCCTTTTAGACAGTATTGAATCGAAATACAATTTACATGTGTAAGCCAAAACTCAACTCCTTTTGTTACAATACAATAGTGAAATTATGACATGACTAATACACCTGCAGGAGTTGGGGGATTGTGGGTATGTTGTACACATGTATACAATGTATTATTTATATTATTATGTTGTAAAATGTCCTAATATGTATTTTTTTAAGTCTTGTCATGATTTTAATAACCGTGTTTCTTACTTTTTTTTTTTCTACAAAAAAGACTTTGTGTTTGTGAAATATAATATTTCATAGAAGTCAGTAGCCCCGGCTTTCTAGTTTTATCAAAGTGCATTATTTTATCTTTGCACTATTTAAAACATGTTTTTTTGGAATTGATGTTTTTTTTAAATATTCTATTGCTGATCTATGTTCTCACTGTTCTGAACGTGTTTTAATTATAATATTGCAATAACACTGTAAAAAAACTTGTTCTATATTAATAACATGTTTGTTACAGTGCAGATGCAATAGTTTATAGAGTTGTATATAAGTTTTATAAAAATATGCCAGAAGCTTAAAACATGATTTTTAAAATTATGACAAGACTTAAAATACATATTATAGCACTATACAATATAATACATATAAATAAAACATTGTATACATTTTTTTATCTCTTTTTGGTGTTTATTAACAAGGTAGTTTGCAGACATAATGAAAATATAGGTATTCCATAGAAGTTTCAAGGGAATTCCTTGGGAGTAACCTGTATTTTCATAGAGAAATGGCGATACCTATTATTTCCTATGGAATGCACGTCACCACTCATCAGTACAGAGAAGGTCAGTCCATTTTTTTATCAAATCTTGCCGGAGTCATGAATTGCAAGACTGATGAGACCATAAGGGCAATTTCTCGCCGGACTGACAATTCTTTTATCATCAAGCCCTCAGAGCTATGTTTGTGATGTAAAATATGATAAAAGTGATGGCTTTTTTTATGAATGACTTTCTTTATATGCAATAGCTCAGAAGGTGAGGACAATATATCTAGCTCTGTTTTTGGGCAAAATTTGCTTTTTTGTCCAGTAGCCATGCTATGCATCAAGTAAACCATGTTTGTCTATAATAGTTTACTAAGAAGTAAAACTTTAAATTCTGTAAAAATATTGTGGTGAACCCAGTTTGGCTACTTTTGGTAAATGGGAAGTTACAAGGTTTATTTTGAGAAATCCAGCACTTACCAAACTACAAATTAGCAAGTCGGTTAGTGGATTTTTTTTATTTATTTTTTTATATCAATGCATTTCTTTCTTTCTGATTCCTCAATAGCTGTTACTGTTTTCCATTTTTTTCATTATTAATAAACTAAAACTAAAACACATGTTTTCTTTACACGTAATTACATTTCTGTAATGCCAATAGCATTGATTGAAATCAATTAATTATATGCAATAACAGTAAAAAGTTGTTACCAGTTTTTAAGATGACTTGCTGATCGGTTTGATGGTATGCTAAGTAAGGATACACAGAAAGAATGCAATTCTCAGCGACTGCAGCAACCTGAAGTGGAAACCTGCAAGATCAAAGAAGGCATTAATATTTAGTTTTTCATATCTTCTAACACTGTAAGGAAAATATTAAGTATGAATTAGAATTCTAACCATACATTATACTTGCATAACTAGGATTGTATCTCAGCAAAATACTAAATTCAAATGACTGTCAATGTAATATTTTGAAAATAAAGTGTTGGTAGTCATACACTATTTAATTTACACAGCAAAAAAAAAAAAAAAAAGAAATCCTAAATTTAAAATTTCACACCTTTTCATAAACATGTTATTTTTTAAATAAAAAAGTTATCGCAAACAAAAGTCTGATGTGCGCTAACTTTAGGACTTTGGATACTGTGACGGCGCTTTCTCTCCCCATAGACTTCTATGGGGAGAGATACTAAATAAAAAATAAAAAACTAACAGTTATCACTTAAGCTAAACCCAAAGGTAGTTATGCATATTTTACATGACAATGTCCTTCATATCGGAAAAAAAATGTTATTTGAATTTTAAATAGATAATTATAGATGGATAGATAGATAGTAGATAGATAGACAGATATGAATATTATTTGTAAACTATCTATCTATCTATCTATCTATCTATCAATCAATCAATATATAGATGTATAGTTTTACATCTATATATATATATATATATATATATATATATATACTGTATAGGTATATATAAATATATATATATATATATATATATATATATATATATATATATATTTAAAAATACAAGGAACATTTTCTTCTAAGTAAAGAACATAGGAATTTAAGCTATTTCTATAAAAACACATTAAAAGTTTAAAACACATAAAAATTGACTAAAAATTATACTGCATGTTTCAAGGTATGGAAAGGTATGGAAAGGGCTTAAAAGTGTATATATGCATATATAAGTGTATTCATTTGTATATATGTGTTAATATGTATTTATGTGTGCACATACACATGTACACATATAAACACATAAATACATATGTATAAAAGTGTGGGGTCACTTAGACATTTCCTTGTTTTTGAAAGAAAGCTAATTTTTGTCCATCCAAATAACATCAAATTGATCAGAAATTCAGTGTAGATAATGTTCATGTTGTAAATTACTATTGTATCTGGAAATGGCTCATTATAAATGGAATATCATAAACATACATAGGCCTATTATCAGCAACCATCTGTTGTGTGTTCCAAGGGCACATTGTGTTTGCTAATTCAAGTTTATCATTTAAAAAGGCTAGTTGATCATTAGAATACACTTTTGCAAGTATGTAAACACATCTGAAAATAAAAATGGCCTTCATAAAACTAGTTGAGCATCTGAAGCAGGAGCATCAGCAATTGTGAGTTTGGTTACAGGCTCAAGATGGTCAGAAACAAGATGGTCAGAAACTAAATTTTCTTATTTAATTCATCAGTCTATTCTTGTTCTGAGAAATTAAGGCTATTCCATGTGAGAAATTGCCAAGAAACTGAAGATCTCGTACTATTTACTTCACAGAACAACGCAAACTAGCTCAAACCAGAATAGAAAGAGGACTGAGAGGCCAGTGCACAACTGAGCAAGAGGAAAAATACATTAGAATGTCTATTTTGAAAAACAGAAACCTCAAATGTCCTCAACTGGTAGCTTCATTAAATAGTACCTGCAAAACACCAGCCTCAATGTCGATAGAGAAGAGGCAAATCATACTGGCCAATAAAAAGAAAAGTTTAAGATGGGCAAAAGCACACAGACACCGGACAGAGGAATATTAGAAAAAAGTGTTATGGACAGAGGAATCTAAGTTTGAGGTGTTCAGATAACAGAGAAGAACATTTGTGAGATGCAGACCAAATGAAAAGATGCTGGAGGAGTGCTTGACGCCATCTGTCAAGCGTGGTGTAGGCAATTTGATGGTCTGTAAATGCTTTGGTGGTGGTAAAGTGGGAGATTTATACAGTTAGCACAGTCACAATATTGTTTATCGCACCCCAAGCAAACATAAGCATTCAACTTGTAACATAGTTTATACTATTTACAACAGCAATGGAATGGAAACTTGATATATGGGCCTCATTTATGAAAGCACAAGCAGACAAGGATAACAAATGTGAAACGCTGTCCGTCCATGATTGCAGCGAGGATATTCTTGTGCAATGCTGCACCCTGCTCTAAGCAGGGCCTTTAAATCATCCCAAATGAATGAGAAGATTGCTGCTTTTAAGCATATGGTATGCAGGCATGTATGAGCATGGCTGCACCGCAAGGGCTCAAGAGCAGCTTTCTCTGTTAGTTAAATATAGACCTATGTGTTTAATTATTTTGTGGCGGTTAAATACATAGAGGCACACAGTAATGTGATGGTAAAATGCTCTAGCACATTAAACCATTTTACTTTCACAAAATTATATCTGTTAATGATAAAGACATTTTACACACACACACACATATATATATGCATATACTGTATATATATATATATATATATAACCCAGAAGTGGACTGCTCTCTCTTACCGGAGTCGATACACATCCCAAGCCACTGGTAAAACAGCAGCCAGTGGGATTTGCAATGAGTGACTCAGGTAGTTAGACACAGACTAGCCTGGGGCAAGCCCAAAAAGAAAAAACACAGAAAATGATCAAACAACACACAGAATAGTCAGCACTCATTTGGAAGCATACAGTTAGGCTAAAAACATAAAAGTGAAGAATTGTTACAGCATTTATCCAAACGGTGATAAGCCCAGGAACCACTTCATGACTTCTTCTTACCTTGGTCCTATCCTGGAGCCAGCGCATGCATGGGAAGAAATAATCAGCTTAATTTATTGAGTACTTTATTGTAATGTAATTGTCTCTCCTTCACATACAGAAGATTAGTAACTCACCTTAATGAATTACACAGTTCTCAAAGGTAAACATTACCTTTAGAATATTCACTGAGGTGTCTGGGAGTACTAATAAGGCTTCTTATAGGATCTTGCCAGACCCAGGAGCTTTAGAGAACCAGGGCCTCAATCTCAGATGAAAAATGGGGCCTTAGACTGTTGGCAAGGTTCTTTGAATATCTATTTTGTTAATATAAAATGCAATACTAAAATTAAGATCCTGAATAAAATATTGCAGTTATCAGAATGATTGAACACACAGTTCTTTATCAGTTCACAAGCGGTAAGTTTGTTCATGCACAATGGGAGCTATTTTTTTCTCTCTCTGCCATTACTGCAGTACTAAGGTGCTATAGTAACTGATAATTAGAAATCTCTGTTGCAATCAATATTTGCCTATTGTGTATCTAGCAGAAAAGGATTAACCTCGTTTATGAGTATCTGTCATGAACTGAGTTAATCACTTCTATGCGTCTGGCAGGAAAGGGTAAATCACTGTTTTCTATGTAATTGGCAGGAAGTTTTAATGCCTGCTGAGATGTGAGAAATATATAACATGATGTAAAATGGGGGAACAAAACTATCTTCTCCATGGAAAGTACTAGTTCTACACAACATAGAAATTAACCTTAACAGGCTTATGTATTATTTAAAGGGGCATGAAACCCAAAAAATGTATTTCATCATTCAGACAGAGCATGTGATTTTAAACAACTTTCCAATTTGCTGCTATTATCTAAATTGCTTTATTCTCTTGGAATCCTTAGTTGAAATGCATATCTAGGTAGGCTCAGGAGCAGCAATGCATTACTGGGAACTAGGGATGGGTGAATGTTTCTAAAAATTCAAAATTTAAAACTAATTTTGATACATTTGTTCGTTCTAATCGAATTTCGAATGTTTATATAACATTCTAACATTCTATTTTCAAATTTTCGTTTTCGAATTTTTCAATAAAATTCGAAAATATTTGTTTGAATAATAGAATGTTTAGCTATGTATTAATTCAATTTCGAAATGTAATATTTGAATTTGAATGTGACATTCGAATTTGAATGTAAGATTCAAATTAAAAATAGTATTTCTAGTCTACAACTGTGTTTAATCAATGAAATATTCTAATTTGAATGCTACATTTGAATTTGAATGTCACATTTGAATTCAAAATAGTATTTCTAGTCTAATACTGTTTTTTAAATGTAATATTCGAATTTGAATGTGACATTCAAATTCGAATTTCACATTCGAATTCAAAATAATATTTCCAGTCTAATACTGTTTTTTAAATGTAATATTCGAATTCAAACGTGACATTTAAATTTGAAATAGTATTTCTAGTTTACAACTGTGTTTAATAAATGTAATATTCAAATTAGTCTATAAGAAGACAGAGAAGGCCCCACATAGCATAATTCTGTGTGATATGTCAGAATATTAGTTGAAACTCTGATACACTCACGTTTTGTGAAGCACCAAGATGTAGTGCAAGCTGGGCAGACCGGAATCTCAAAGTTGTCCGGTATAACTCTCCTCTCAAGCTCAGACTCCCAGGAACAAATTTTCAATCACTATGTTAGCGTGATACTTGGGAATAAATTTCACTGTTTCACCTCCAGTGATTAGAGGGTTAAACAGGCAGAGAAGTCCAAAAGAGGCCAAGTAGCAAGTTGTATATATAAAAAGTGTTTTATTAACACATTAAAAACACAGCAACGCGTTTCTCAGTAACCAGTACTGTTTCCTCAGGCTGATAAAACTATTCTAAACTTGCTACTTAATATACACTGATATAGCCAATACAAATGGCTATTAACCGAACACACCCTAGTTTCCCTTAATTAGTCACATGATCAACATATGGGATACAATGGTAAATCATAGCAACAAATGATAATAACAAATGATATGCATTACATTCTAAGTTGTATAAGAACAATACATATAAGAACTTATTAGTATGTGTACATTGAACAATACAGGTATTTCTTAAAAGTCTGTGATCAGATGTTTTAACATTACAAAGCATACAATCACAATTGGTGTTGTCAGCTTACAATGTGTATAAATTCTATATCTTTTCTTAACCCAGGGGCACAATATGATAAGTATCCTCGGACTTAAGTTCGAAATTCTTCATGTAAGAATTCATCATATATAAACGGACATAAAATCAGATATAAAATAATCGAGCATAACGTACCAACATTCTCATACTATTATCCTAAAGCCAATGATAAACCGATATCGGACAAATATGTAGATGTTAATAATAGTGTAAGTGAATAAATCTTGACTTACTGGCTGTCTGATTTTTGTTGTTTACAAAAAAATGTTAGCGGTGTTCACGGACTTGCAATTAGCCAATCATAGTATTCCGAAACACTGCCATTCTGTACATCAGGGTAATCTGAATATTTTTTATATTACACCAATTGAATACATTCCCCCTTCCAACTTATATAACAGATACAATAGATTACGCCAACAAGAGACGTTTTGGATCTACCAATTGGGGACTTTGTACCCCAATGGTCTCAATATGAATGTTGACCTAGTAGTATTTTTCACCTAACTGCATACACAGTATATATCTATTACATATATCACAATATTTTAAGCCCACACAATAAGATTATAATCATATTAATTTTGTTTTGACACTATGATGACAAAAATATTTACCAAATATTATGCTCATCAGACACATTCATGTTTATTTATAACGATAGACGTTGACACTTTCACTTTAATGTATCTTTTGTATTTAGTTTTTTTTGTATTTATATAGGATCATTTATTATGTATTTCAGCATATCAATTACATTATATTATACACTATGAAATATATATTTACGTTGAGTTAGATTTAATGTCACATATATTGTCAATTGATATATTAATAATAAGATGGAAAGACCCTAGGTGGTCTGTTTGATCACGCTGTGTATACATATTTATACAAAAAAAATTGTACATACTACCAATATTTGTATCTCATAGAACACTTAAGGCATTACACATTAGCCCACTCCATTGGTTCTGATGGACGACTCCCAGTATTATACTACGTGTACATAGATCGTATAAGTGATTTTATTTGGAGTATTATTCCAACACTTATAGATCGCGACTACTTCCTTCCAAAGTCAGTGTCCGAATGTTGAATATTAGTTATACATTAAGAGATTAGATATTGATATACTTATCTCAAATTATATATAAAAAAGGGAATGTCTATGAATAACTGCACAACATGTCATAATATGAAGCACCTATTAGAAACTGACACGTCAGTCACTGGACACTCATTGGCTAATTGCAAGTCCGTGAACACCGCTAACATTTTTTTGTAAACAACAAAAATCAGACAGCCAGTAAGTCAAGATTTATTCACTTACGCTATTATTAACATCTACATATTTGTCCGATATCGGTTTATCATTGGCTTTAGGATAATAGTATGAGAATGTTGGTACATTATGCTCGATTATTTTATATCTGATTTTATGTCCGTTTATATATGATGAATTCTTACATGATGAATTTCGAACTTTAGTCCGGGGATACTTATCATATTGTGCCCCTGGGTTAAGAAAAGATATGGAATTTATACACATTGTAAGCTGACAATACCAATTGTGATTGTATGCTTTGTAATGTTAAAACATCTGATCATGGACTTTTAAGAAATACCTGTATTGTTCGTTGTGCACATACTAATAAGTTCTTATATGTATTGTTCTTATACAACTTAGAATGTAATGCATATCATTTGTTATTATCATTTGTTGCTATGATTTACCATTGTATCCCATATGTTGATCATGTGACTAATTAAGGGAAACTAGGGTGTGTTCGGTTAATAGCCATTTGTATTGGCTATTTCAGTGGATATTAAGTAGCAAGTTTAGAATAGTTTTATCAGCCTGAGGAAACAGTACTGGTTACTGAGAAACGCGTTGCTGTGTTTTTAATGTGTTCATAAAACACTTTTTATATATACAATTTGCTACTTTGCCTCTTTTGGACTTCCCTGCCTGTTTAACCCTCTAATCACTGGAGGTGAAACAGTGAAATTTATTCCCAAGTATCACGCTAACATAGTGATTGAAAATTGGTTCCTGGGAGTCTGAGCTTGAGAGGAGAGTTATACCGGACAACTCTGAGGTTCCGGTCTGCCCAGCTTGCACTACATCTTGGTGCTTCACAAAACGTGAGTGTATCAGAGTTTCAACTAATATTCTGACATATCACACAGAATTATGCTATGTGGCGCCTTCTCTGTCTTCTTATAGACTAATTCGTTGTGGATGGCCTTATACCTCGAGGAGAGCTGCCTATTTTTTCTAGCAAGACACTGGATATTCATTGGACTCACATAAGTTATATATCTTTGGGACATTCTTATTTCGTATAAGATTTGATTACCTGGATCCCTCATATGTATTGGAATAATCCTTCTATTGGTGATATTCTGTTATAGTGTTAACATATATAGCTATACGTGTTTGTTACCATTATAATTGTTTACTTTGATAGCGCCCCTATTTACACTTTTTGGGTACATTTACAATATTCAAATTAGAATGCTACATTCGATTTCGAAAGTAACATTCAAATTCGAAATAGTATTTCTATCTAATACTGTGTTTTATAAATGTAATATTCGAATTCGAATGTGACATTTGAAAACTGTAAATGACATTCGTAGCTTTGGAGGTGGAGTTCCCCATATTCATTGGATTTCTACCACGCCGTGAAGCCGGGACCGGATAACGAAAGACTGCATTACTGAGTATTGAGTACCTGAAAGGGGAATGCTGTTCCTTATTTTTATCGTATGAAGTTAACTCTGTTTTTACTGCATTAAGCTTATTAAACACTGTAAGTGCAACTTTATAAGAGTGCGCTCTTGTGATTTGTTTATTACCACACTTGAGTCTGTTTCTTTGCAATTTTTTCTTCTAGAATTCTAGTCTAATACTGTGTTTTATAAATGTAATATTCGAATTTGAATGTGACATTCAAATTGGAATGTGACATTCGAATTCAAAATAGTATTTCTAGTCTACAATTGTGTTTTATAAATATTATATTCGAATTTGAATGTGACATTTGAATGTGACATTCAATTTCGAATGTGACATTCGAATTCGAAAGTGACATTCGAAAACTGTAAATAACATTCGATAATAGAATTTTTAAGAATATTCGTTATTATCAACATTCTATTATGTAAATCAAATTTCTAACATTCTAATTTGAATATAAACACATTAGCCCATCCCTAGTGGGAACTAACTGCTGATTGGTGGCTGCACAAAAATGCCTCTTTTCATTGGTTCACCAGACGTTTTCAGATAGCTCCCAGTAGTGCATTGCTGCTCCCTCAAAATCGGATACCAAGAGAATAAAGCAAATTGGATAAATAATTAAATTAAAAGTTGTTTAAAATCGCATGTTCTAGTTAAATCATTAAAAATAAGAAAAAGAAAAATGTTGGGTTTCATGTCCCTTTAAAGTTTGCACAATACATTTGAATATGCTGAATACAATGCATGAAAATTAACAGCTGGGTTTTTAAAGTTTAACAAATGGGACATTTTCAAGAAAGAAAATATTTTTTTTTAAATAAATAAACAAATGAGAATCCTAAGGTACCTGTACGAAAATGAATGCTTATCTAAATTAAAGGACTGACTACTGCGTTCAGTTTAAAAACGCTCATTTTGTTTTAGGACAGGAAAATTAAAAATTTATCTGTTGACACTGCTGTATGCCGTATAACGCAATGTGTATCAAACTGCTTTAGAAGCCAAGGGGTTAACATTTAATCAGGGCCACCCTTAGAATTTGTGGGCCCTAGGCAAGACAAAATTCTGGGGTCCCCTCAGCCCAGCCCTCTTATTCCCCTCCCCATGTATGCTCTGCCCCCTGCATAACTAGTTCATATCCCAACATTCAGTGTGTATATATAAAGAATAACAATATATATTATTCCTCTTGATCCCGTAAACATGTTTCTATAAACTAAATATAGTTTATATACTGAACTTTCTCATACCCTTACTCCTCACAGTGTAGGGCTGTCTTAAAGCACGGGCCTGCTTTTAACTTTTCATTCTCTAGAAAAAAAGAACTGTGAGTGTATTAAAGGGACAGTCTATTCCAGAATTGTTATTTTTTAAAAAAAATAGATAATCCCTTTATTACCATTCCCCAGTTTTGCATATCCAACACGGTTATATTAATATAATTTATACCTCTGTGACTACCTTGTATGCTGCCCTCTTATTTCAGTTCTTTTCACAAACTTGCATTTTAGCCAATCAGTGTTCTCTCATAAGTAACTCCCCGGCATGAGCACAATGTTATCTATATGGCACACATGAACTAATGCCTTCTAGCTGTGAAAAACTGTCAGATACATTCAGTTAAGAGGCGGCTTTCAAGGGCTTAGCAATTAGCATATGAGCCTACCTAGGTTTTGCTCTCAACTAAGAATACTAAGAGAACAAAGCAAATTTGATTATAAAAGTACGTTTGAAAATTGTTTAAAATTGCATGCCCTATCTGAATCATGAAAGTTTAATTTTGACTAGACTGTCCCTTTAACTGGTTATTTACAACGATAAAGCTAACACTGCTGCAATGTAACAGTGCAAACTTTAAACAAATATGTACTCTCACAAAATTAGCAGCACAGTGAATCTCTGCATAGAGCAATAAAGCTTGTGGCCATGACCTGTGCTGACTATGTTGCCATGCATCCTGTATTAATATTGTAGCACATACTATAGTTTTATCAGTACATAATGTGACGAACCAGGGTTATCCAACCCTGCGCCAGTCACTTATTTGGCACAGAAAGGGTTATCAGACCCCTTCTACTCTGACTAATATATCGCAATCTAGCCACACCAGGCCAGCTTGTGATTTAGTACAGTGGGTGCAAGGGTTAACAACACTCTCTAGTCTGTAATAGACTTAAAAGAAATGCCCAAAACTTCCCTTTAATGCCACCCACACTAAACTAACTATGCTATCTAGCTCAAACACTGCCACCACTTATAATTTATTAAAAGTAAAATCCTAAGGAAAACCCCAGACTTACACATTAACTCTCTGAATACAATTTAGCAAAAAATAACCTAAAATTTACAGTTGTAATATTCCAGTCTCTTTCAGTAACGTGGTTCAATTATTAGACAAAGGCCAACACTTAATAAAGAAATTATTTATTATGCCAAAAAAACTATGCACAATGCATTATTAATAAAAAGTTGTTACATATACAATTACATACAGCAAACAGGTTAAAATAAATTGAAGAAAATAACAGACCTAATACTTTCCTAGCTTATGAGTCTGCCCCCAGGGAGATGGGCAAGTGAAAATGGTCACTCACACTGTGGAAGCCTCCCTTGTAGAATGAACAATCTTAAAGTTAAAAAATAAGATTCTTATACCTATTTTCCATAGATCAGGTTGCCTGACCACACCCTCCTGGGCGGGCTAAGAGAACCCCCTATCTTTATGACCTTCAATAAACTAAGTTTTTGCCTGAAATTATAGAACCCATTATAATTTCTGCTAGGAAAATCTATTTTTAGATATACTGACCGGCAGTCTCTTGCTTACATTGTGAGGAATGGTTTGATACCAGATATGACAGGTTTGTCATACTTCCCTTAATTTAATGTCATAACAGTTTTAAACACATATATACATTATACCCATGTCCCTTTATTGACCTTATCAGTTTCTGTGACCGAGGCACTGTTTTCTATCATGCCTTCTGCTGACAGTCTGAGCCATAAAGCTCTATCCTTTGTATACTACAAAGCATTTATGAGGCTCCTGGCACTTCAAAGAAACACAAACAAGCACAAGACACAATTCTTCTTGAAAAGCAAATAACTGTTTTTAGTTCACAAACTAAACAGAATTAACCCCATTAGCAGCTAAATTCTGAGGTATTCTTGACACATAAATTAATTAATTAGCTTTAGCATAGATTAAGGTAAAAGAGTCATTCTATCATAAAAGACCATTCTAAGAGATTACTCAAAATTCAGAATATTGGTCAAGGTTGTATTTTTCTATGGTAACGTTTATAAAAAATAAATTTTACACTGATTATTTGTCAGAACCTCAGATTTAATGTCAAATAGTGAAACTTATGCAATACTGGCCTCTTTGTAACCAGAATGTGGCCAAAGCAATGTCAATGATAAAAGATTGTCACATGTCACATTGTTGACAGGCAGCAAATGTCTGTTAACCCCTTTGATGTCTGTCCTCTTTAGCATCCAAGGGGTTAGCCAATATCCAACACTAATCCCTAATTAATCCCAATTATTAACCTGTCACAGGCATGATCAAAATTTTCAATAGTGTCATAGAAACCACAATTATGATCAAATATCGTATATATGTTTGCCAATATAAAGCTGTCACAACAGATTGTAAACAATGAAACTAAATTTAGGAAATTTCACATTCCTGAAACTTTCATAAGAATTAAAATGGCAGAAGTAGTTTTACAATTATATAATTATATATATATTACACAAAAGGAGAAAACAGCACTGTTGACCTCTTATAGAGAGCAATACGGTATATGCAATATATGCAATAGTTTCCACAAGGAGTTACACATCCGTTATGCATCATTAATATATACAGGTATATATTATATCATTAAATATATAATTTCAATTCTAACATATAAAATTGCGCAGACAAAATAAGAGAAAAGGAAAACTCAGTTTACCTGTTTCAGATGTATACATTTAAACAGTTTTCTTTACAAATATAGAATAAGGTTCAAACAACTTTATTATTATTTTTATTAATACTATTATTATTATTACAAAGATTATTATGATTTTATCATTAAGTGTAAGAATAATCCTATAACCCTTGCTAACCTTTACTGTTTTTGCAACTATTAGACTGTAGGAACCACCAAGATGTATACATTTCTATTAAATGCTGTTCAGTAAAAAAAAACTGCATGATTGCAGTCATTAGGGTGCTACTCTGATTGTAAAAAAATTGCAGGTTAATGGTTATTGATTCATATAAGAACACACACTGGAGAGCTAAATAGAAGTTGAATTGAGTCTTCAGTTCAATAGAAAATCTTTTTGAAGATTAATGATTCCTGTAAGTGCAGATAGGCAGAAGGTCAGATTGCAGTCTTCAATATCTTCTGTATGATATATGACATTTTCCATTACCATTGATCTTTGTTCACTAGCAATTCTGGATGTTTTTCAGTATTTTGCCTTGAGATACTAGTGTCAACTTTCAAAAAATATTTATGATCTGAATTTTAACATCATTAATTTTTTAAGATTTTGCTAGATCATTTGTTTGTAGTGCTATATTGAAGCACCGTGTGGCGTACATGGCCTTATTCTCTGTAAGACAATAGTTCTATCAATAGCACTCTTATAATTGGAAATGCAAGCTTCATTCTGTCTCTCCTTAGCAGACTACTTAATCAAACAGATATGACCTTTGCTTTATTAGCAAAAACTTGTCTCATAAAATGGGAAAACTGACAAATATTCTTTACATTGGGCTGGATTTACCTAAAAATGAAGAGAGAGATAAGATGCAAAGTTATCATCTTAATTTTTTTCAGTGCACTTGTAACATTTAACCCCATTGTTAGCTATAATGTGCAGTACTCCAGATGTAGACAGTCTAGTCACTGGCAAGATGCCCTCTGCACACAGACTGAAAATGACTTTTCTGTTTAGACTTAAAGTCATCACACAACCGAATATATTTCAAGCTTGGTATGCAGATATATAAAACTCTGCTGGGTCACAGTCCTAGTTCTCTGAAACAACTCCTTACAATATACACCAAACTGCCGTCTGATCCAAACGTAACAATCCCTAGAAATCTACTTATATACCTCAAGGGCTGATATGCAGGACCAAAATACTGGAACTTTCTATCATGGTTTACTGTGGTTTTTAATTGTTTATAATTTACAGAGCTTTTTTTTTTTTTAACTTCACTGTAACCTCTCTGTTAAATCTCCAGTGCATTGTGTCCTTTTTAGGAGAACATAACTAAATTAACAAATGAATAATAATAATAATAATTAATATAATAATAATTATAATCATTATCCCGATCATCTTACAATTTATAGATGCAAAAATGTGTTTTCATTGTTTGCAGACAAGTGATAGAGACTGCATCAGAGCACAGAGAAAGGGGTAAGTAGCGCAGCAATGGCAGAAAATATAAATATATATGTATATAATTATATACATATATATTTATGTGTTAATATGTGTTTAAACACATATTAACATATAAATATACTAGTCCTAAAGCCCGTGTAAACGGGCCAATTTTTTTAAGTACCGCAGTTCCAACCCTTGCTCCCTCTCTCTCCCCGCTCTCTTTTGCGCTCTCTCTTTCCCTGCCCCTCTTCTGTTCTCTCCCCCCTCTTCTGCTCTCTCTCTCCTCTTTTGCTCTCTCTCTCTCCCCCTCTTTGCTCTCTCTCTCTCCCCATCTTTTGCTCTCTATCCCCTCTTTTGCTCTCTCTCCCCCTCTTTTGCTCTCTCTCCCCCCTCTTTTGCACTCTCTCCCCCCTCTTTTGCGCTCTCTCCCCCCTCTTTTGCGCTTTCTCCCCCTCTTTTGCGCTCTCTCCCATCTCTCTTTTGCGCTCTATCCCCCTTCTCTTTTGCGCTCTCTGCCGCCTCTCTTTTGCGCTCTTTCCCCTCTCTTTTGCTCTCTCTCCCCCCTCTTTTGTACTCTCTCCCCCCTCTTTTGTGCTCTCCCCCCTCTATTTTGCTCTCTCTCCCCCCTCTTTTGCTATCTTTCCCCCCTCTCTTTTGAGCTCTTTCACCCCTCTTTTGCGCTCTCTCCCCCCTCTTTTGCACTCTCTCCCCCTCTCTTTGCTCTCTCTCTCCCTCTCTTTTGCTCTCTCCCCCCCTCTTTTGCTCTCTCTCCCCCCTCTTTTGCGCTCTCCCCCCTCTCTTTTGCGCTCTCTCCCCCCTCTCTTTTGTGCTCTCTCCCCCTCTCTTTTTCGCTCTCTCCCCCCTCTTTTGCGCTCTCTCCCCCCTCTTTTGCACTCTCCCCCTATCTTTTGCTCTCTCTCTCCCCCCTCTTTAGCGCTCTCTCCACCCTCTCTTTAGCGCTCTCTCCCCCCTCTCTTTTGCGCTCTCTCCTTACTCTCTTTTGCACTCTCTCCCCTCTCTCTTTTGCGCTCTCTCCCCCTTCTCTTTTGCGCTCTCTCTCCCCCTTCTCTTTTGCACTCTCTCTCCACCTTCTCTTTTGCGCTCTTTCTCCCCCCTCTCTTTTGAGCTCTCTCCCCCTCTTTGACGCTCTCTCTCTCCCCCCTCTCTTTTGAGCTCTCTCTACTCCTCTTTTGTGCACTCTCTCTCCCTCTCTTTTGCTCTCTCTCTCTTTTGCTCTCTCTTCCCCTCCTCTTTTTGCTCTCTCTCCCCCCTCTCTTTTGCTCTCTCTCTCTTTTGCTCTCTCTATGCCCCTCTTTTGCTCTATCCCCCCCCCTCTCTTTATCCCCCCTCTTCTGCTCTCTCTATCCCCTCTCTTTAGAGCTCTCTATCTCTCACGGCGCATCCGGCCCCGCCCCTCCCGGCCATGCCACGCCTGTGTCCCACCCGGCCCCACCCGCATTACACCCGACCCCGTCCACATCACGCCTGTCTGGCCACGCCCACTCCATGCCAGATGCCAGGTGAGGTAGGCCAAGTGTTTTTGTCCTCGCTCGCAGTCTCTACTGCGCATGACAGCTTCGGACAAACACACTTGGCCTTTTATTATATAGGATATGTATATAAGCATATACATATATTTCTACAGGTAACATACAGTTCCCATAGACTGCACTGCCATTTTTTTTAACACCCTACTCTAGCTAACTGCCTAGTGCAGAAATTTCATCAAAAAATCAATACACAGTATTTTTGGGGCATTTGGGGCAAATTTATAAAATTGACCAGAGATCTGATCTCTTGTTAATTTTATAAGCGCTAATTGCTACCGCCAGCTCGCGCTAGCAATAACCAGCCACTTGTAATGGGCGAATTTGCCTGTTTGCGGGCGTGTGATAAATTAGCACACCACTTGTAATCTAGCTCAAAATGAGCAAATGTTGTATTAGTTAATTGGCTTGTTTAGTGAAAGAAAGACATTTGTTTAGTTACTTAAAATTATTCTGATAAAATATGTTCAAATTTGTTATTCATTTTGCAAATGAATAATAAAAATTATTTGTTTCCACTACTAATACTACTAGTACTACTACTAATAATAATTTGTCCGTTTTAATCAGAATAGTATTGCAGCAATTAACTTACCATGTTCTTCATCATTGTTAAAAATATTTGACTAAGTAAAGGTCATTGGACTTAAAATAAATCACTATATGAAAATATATTAATATTTATTTAATCATTTTTCTCATCAATTAATATGTAACTTATGTTATGTTTTTCCGGAATCAGCTTTTAACTAAACACCATGTCTACTGCCATCCCAGGGAAGTAAAGTGTATTACACTGAGTTGGATATACATATACAGGCTTTTTTTAAAATAGATATAATAAAAAAATATATTTGTGAAATATTTTATTTAAAAAGATAAATTGTATGTTAATAATAATAATAATCATAATCTTTGTAAAGATCCATATTACTTGTTTTACTATGATTTGAATAACCTAGTTCACTGTTAGGACGTTTATTTTATACAGTGATTAAACAGATAAATCCTTATTATCTTTAATACAAAGTTAATATCAGCAGGAGAGAATTCACAGAAGCATAAAGATACAAAAACAAATTACAGTAGCACAACAATTTCTATGACCAGCAGAACCATTACAGAAGTAAATCAGTATTCACTGAAAATATGCATGGTGTGCTGCATCTTTACATCATGAAACAAAAGGGAAAATGCATTTGTTTTCTGTGACCCATTAGCTACTCTGCTGTTTGCATACTTATTTCCCTAATGTGCGCTTGCAAAGAAGTTACAGAAAAAAGGCAATAGTCATTAAATATATTATGTGAATCAACATTTGCAACCTGCTGGTAGCCCAAAAAAAGCTCGAAATCCAACTGTGAAGACAAAAACTCATAAGCGCAGTAAGCTCATCTTCATTAAACTTACTCTGAGATACTCTAATCTATTTTGCATCAGAAGACAGCCTGTGTCTCACACTTGCTCTTTTCTAATCTATCTTTCTAATCCTATAGAGTATAATGACATTTTCTTCAAAGAGTAAATTGCTGTGTGGCATATATTTAAAGAATTAGAAGGACTGTAATTGATGATTGCGGAATACAATTTCTTATAAAGGTAACAGGATGATGCTCCAACTGAACTGCCTTCTTTGGAGTTTTGCCAAATAAATAATAATTAATTTAATGATGCCCAGATGATTGTCTTTAGGAACATTTATAGAAAAGAAATTATTATATTAAAAAATATGCTGGGAAATATATATTGTTAAATTATGTATGTATCTCCCGCAGAGGTATCAAAACAATGTGTACAAAACTGATCTGCATAACAAAGGCATTGCAATGATTATTCCTAATGGAAATCTGGGTAATGAAACAAAGAGTATGTGTCTTTATTTCTTAACACATCAATGCTCATTTGAAATCAAGCTACCACTTTCTTTATTCAGCTTTTGGCATATGCAGACTATTCACTATGCAGATTCAGGGCAAGACCAGATCATAGTTCTTATACTTTATTGTTAAATTAGAAAAAACATAGCGTGCAATAATTTTCATTCATTATTATGATCAGTGTTCTCCCCAGGACCATTTTAGCAGTTGCTCCACCTGGCTGATTCTACTGACCACCCGGCTAAAATGTTAACTAATATTAAGCTTAAATCAGCTAACATTAAAAATGCTTAAATTTTATTGCACAAATGATCATTAAATACATTTATGTTATATTATGCAATTAATTTGTGCTTTAGATAACAGAAAATTTTATAATATTAGAAAATATTACTCTACCCCCCTCCTGGCTACTTCATAATGCCCCCCGACTATTTCATAATGACACCTGGCTGGTAAAATTTACTGTGGAGAACACTGATTATTGTTATTATTACTATTATTAGATGACAAAAAAAATATTAAAGCAAAGCTGTTTCTCCCCCCACCATTTCATTGTATGCCTGTCCCCATGAGACCATGAGTAGTAATGTTAGATTTTGTAGACTGTGTGACATATGAGTACACAGTTTAACTTGATCTTTTTATTAATGTTATTTATTTAAACCAATATATTTTCCATTGCATTTGCTGCAAAGAAAAATGTTAAATCCACTTTGCATCAAGTAAATGGCTACAAAACCACCATACTGCCAGAACTGGCTAGTTAAGGAAAGAGACCAACAGTGAAACCAACAGCCTTACTAGAATCAGATCAAGCAACCAAACCTATACCACAGGGACATTTCAACAGCCCTAAGGGGACTCCCCACAACTCATGCCAATATCCAACCATCATTCAGGAAGGGAACCAATGTTCAGGATGGAAGGAGAACAGTTGAGAGTAACTTTCTTTCAGGTAAGGAAATAAACTCATACACCTAGATTTAGAGTTCTGTGTTAGTCGTCAAAAGCAGCGTTAAGGGGTCCTAACGCTGCTTTTGGCTGCCCGCTGGTATTTAGAGTAAGGCAGGTACCGGTCTACCGCTCACTTCCTTACTGCGATTCCAGGCTACCGCAGATCCCCTTACGCCAATTGCGTATACTATCTTTTCAATGGGATCTGCCTAACACTGGTATTTGGAGTCTTAGGAGAAGTGAGCGGTAGACCCTCTACCCACAAGACTCCTAACGCCAAAAAAAGTCAGTAGTTAAGAGCTTTATGGGCTAACGCGGGAATATAAAGCTTTTAACTACTGTGCTCTAAAGTATCCCTAAACCGAGGCCCCCCCACATCGCCGCCACTGTATTAAATTTTTTTAACCCTAATCTGCCGACCGGACACCGCTGCCACCTACATTATCCCTATGAACCCCTAATCTGCTGCCCCTAACATCGCCGACCCCTATATTATATTTATTAACCCCTAATCTGCCCCCCCAATGTCGCTGCTACCTAACTACACCTATTAACCCCTAATCTGCCGACCGGACCTCGCCGCCACTATAATAAATGTATTAACCCCTAAACCGCCGCAAAACACTAGAATAAATTGTATTAACCCCTAATCTGCCCTCCCTAACATCGCGGCCGCCACCTACCTACAATTATTAACCCCTAATCTCCCGCCCGCACCGTCGCCGCTACTATAATAAATTTATTAACCCCTAAACCTAACTCTAACCCTAACACCCCCTAATATAAATATAATTTAAATTAAACGAAATAATATTCCTAAAATTAACTAAATTATCCCTAAAACTAAATACTTACCTATAAAATAAACCATAATATAGCTACAATATAACTAATAGTTACATTTTAGCTATTTGATTTATATTTATTTTACAGGCAACTTTGTATTTATTTTAACTAGGTACGATAGCGATTAAATAGTTAATAACTATTTAATAGCTACATAGTTAAAATAAGTACAAAATTACCTGTAAAATAAATCCTAACCTAAGTTACAATTAAACCTAACACTACACTATCATTAAATTAATTAAATAAATTACCTACAATTACCTACAATTAAATACAATTAAATAAACTATTCTATAATACAAAAAACAAACAAACACTAAATTACAAAAAATAAAAAGAATTACAAGCAGTTTTAACTAATTACACCTAATCTAAGCCCCCTAATAAAATAAAAAAGCCCCCCAAAATAAAAAATTCCCTACCCTATTCTAAAATATAAAAGTAATCAGCTCTTTTACCATCCCTTAAAAGGGCTTTTTGCGGGGCCTTGCCCCAAAGTAATCAGCTCTTTTGCCTGAAAATAAAAATACAATACATTTCCAACATTACAACCCATCACCAACATACCCCTACTCTAACCCACCCAAACCCCTCTTTAAAAAAACCTATCACTAACCCCCTGAAGATCTCCCTTCCTTGAGTCATCTTCACCCAGCCGAGCCGAATTCTTCATCCAAGCGGAGCAAGAAGATGTCCTCCATCCGGTAGAAGTCTTGATCCAAGTGGCAAAGAAGAGGTCCTCCATCCGGGCGAAGTCTTGATCCAAGCGGCAAAGAAGAGGTCTTCCATCCGGGCGATGTCTTCTTCCAAGCGGCATTTTCTATCTTCTTTCTTCCAGATCCATCTTCATCCCGCCAACGCGGAACATCCTTCTTCCCCGACGGACTAACGACGAATGAAGGTTCCTTTAAGGGACGTCATCCAAGATGGCGTCCCTTCAATTCCGATTGGTTGATAGAATTCTATCAGCCAATCGGAATTAAGGTAGAAAAAATCTGATTGGCTGATGCAATCAGCCAATCAGATTGAAGTTCAATCCGATTGGCTGATCCAATCAGCCAATCGTATTGAACTCACATTCTATTGGCTGTTCCGATCATCTTTTTAAACAATACAAATAAATAAACATGCATATGTTAAAATACCAAGTTTAAAAACCCTGTCTCAACTTGATTTCAGTGAAATATCAGCAAAGAATTAGCCTGGCAAATCTCTATATACATCTGTTGATTCAAAGTTGCTGTATATAATTTTGTGCTACATCGTCATATGACAAGTTTCTTTTTTAACAAACCATTTTGAAGGAATTTTCAACTTAAAGTCTGTATAGGTTTTTCTCAGCCAGCAGATAGCTGCAAATTTAGCACATACATTTTAAAAATGTAACCATATTGCTTATATAAGATGGAAGCTGTCCCATGTATTGCGCTCTACTCATACAGTACATGAAAAAGCCATTGCATTTTGCTGATAAGGATGGGGAGGAGACAAATGGGTCATATCTATGAAGTTGCAGATACAGTTTCTGAGCATTTGTTGTGCACTCTCGCTCATATGTGTAGCCTTCCACAGCTGATTTATCCAGGAAGATTGAAAAACCCTTCTTTTATGTGGGTCAGTACAATTGAATACTAGTGAAATAATAAATGTGGGCACCTGATACCACCTTGGTATACCCAAATGAGAAATCGACAGGTTCACTGATTGCAGACATTAGCTGCCTGCTCCTTGATAAATGTGAGCCAATGAGTGAAGAGAGGGATTGTTATATGCATTCTGGCCTTAAAAATGGAACAGGAAATTGGACTAATTTCCAAGTAATCATCTACCAAACAAGATGGGGAGGGACAAATTTAGTGTACCCCTAATTTACATATATGATACTGACATAAAAAGTGCTGTCACTGAAAGAAATCATAATAATATGTACATAAAAAGTGCTGTCACTGAAAGAAATCATAATAATATCCTCCATATTATCATTTATATTTTAATCTAAATGTAAGAATTTTTTTCCAAATAAATATTATTAAGAAGATTCTTAAACATTTTTTTTTAATTCCTTTTATTTCTAATATATGAACACAAAACTGTGTTGGAGTAATTTATGTTTTAAAACTGTATATTAATTCTTACTTATAATACTTTAAGGGACATTATACACGCAAAAAATATATAGGATTATGATGTTGCGAATAGTTCGCCGGCCAATAGTTCCCGGCGAACATAGCATGTTCGCGTCCGTCGCGGCGGGCGAACATATGCGATGTTCGATCCGCCCCCTATTCGTCATCATTGAGTAAACGTTGACCCTGTACCTCACAGTCAGAAGACACATTAAAGCCAATCAGCAGCAGACCCTCCCTCCCAGACCCTCCCACCTCCTGGACAGCATCCATTTTAGATTCATTTGGAAGCTGCATTCTTAGTGAGAGGAGGGACAGTGTAGCTGCTGCTGATTTAATAGGGAAATCGATAGCTAGGCTAGTGTATTCAGTGCCCACTACAGTCCTGAAGGACTCATCTGATCTCTGCTGTAAGGACAGCACCCCAAAAAGCCCTTTTTAGGACTAGAACATCAGTCTGCTTTTTTTTTTTCCTGTGTAATCTAATTGCAGTTGCCTGCCTGCCAGCGTGTGTGTCAGGCTCACAGCGTATACTGTGCCCACTTGCCCAGTGCCACCACTCATATCTGGTGTAACAGTAGTGTACATTTAAAAAAAAAACCAACACTTTTTTGACTGTGAAATAATAGCAGACAGCTGCCAGTACCTAAGATGGCTGCCAATAAGGCAGATGGGGAGGGTTAGAGAGCTGTTTTGGGGGGATCAGGGAGGTTGGGGGCTAAGGGGGGCTGCTACACCACAGCATATTTAAATATGCTTAAAAAAATTAAAAACCTTTTATTTTAGTACTGGCAGACCTTCTGCTAGTACTTAAGATGGTGGGGACAATTGTGGGGTGGGGGAGGGAAGGGAGCTGTTTGGGAGGGATCAGGGGGTCTGATGTGTCAGGTGGGAGGCTGATCTCTACACTAAAGCTAAAATTAACCCTGCAAGCTCCCTACAAACTACCTAATTAACCCCTTCACTGCTAGCCATAATACACGTGTGATGCGCAGCAGCATTTAGCAGCCTTTTAATTACCAGAAAGCAACGCCAAAGTCATATATGTCTGCTATTTCTGAACAAAGGGGATCCCAGAGAAGCATTTACAACCATTTGTGCCATAATTGCACAAGCTGTTTGTAAATAATTTCAGTGAGAAACCTAAAATTGCGAAAAAATGTAAGTTTTTTTTAAATTTGATCGCATTTGGCGGTGAAATGGTGGCATGAAATATACCAAAATGGGCCTAGATCAATACTTTGGGTTGTCTACTACACTACACTTAAGCTAAAATTAACTCTACAAGCTGCCTACATGCTCCCTAATTAACCCCTTCACTGCTGGGCATAAAACACGTGTGGTGCGCAGTGGCATTTAGCAGCCTTCTAATTACCAAAAAGCTACGCCAAAGCCATATAAGTCTGCTATTTCTGAACAAAGGGGATCCCAGAGAAGCATTTACAACCATTTATGCCATAATTGCATAAGTTGTTTGTAAATAATTTCTGTGAGAAACCTAAAGTTTGTGAAAAAGTGAAAAAAATTTTTTATTTGATCGCATTTGGCGGTGAAATGGTGGCATGAAATATACCAAAATGGGCCTAGATCAATACTTTGGGTTGTCTTCTACACTACACTTAAGCTAAAATTAACTCTACAAGCTGCCTACATGCTCCCTAATTAACCCATTTAGCAGCCTTCTAATTACCAAAAAGCAACGCCAAAGCCATATGTCTGCTATAATGGCATGTCTGGCACACAGTGTTGGGGCAAGGGTCCATCTGACCACTGATACCTGGTCTGCAAAGCATGGTCAGGGCAGGTATATCACCTACACTGCGCACTGTGAAGCGGGTGTAACCCTTACACTATCTGATCGATACAACATCATACCTGATGTTTTAAAGCACGTTATTCCAAACAATTTAGTAATGTTAGGTGATTTATGCCCTTTATGGATTAAAACCAGACTCTGCATCAACTATGTAATTTTCCATGGGAGTTTTGCCATGGATCCCCCTCCGGCATGCCACAGTCCAGCTGTTAGTGCCCTTGAAACAACTTTTCCATCACTATTGTGGCCAGAAAGAGTTCCTGTGGGTTTTAAAATTTGCCTGCCTATTGAAGTCTATGGCGGTTCGCCCGTTCGTGAACTTTTGCGGAAGTTCGAGTTCAACGTTCGCAAACCCAAATTTTTAGGTTTGCGACATCACTATATAGGATATTTAAATAAAGCACCAAAAGAAAATAAAGTTTGTAATTGACATGCATTAGCAATTTTGCTGCAAAATCTCCTAAAAATGATTATACAGTTTGTAATCCTCTCAGTACATAAGAATACGTATGTAATATCCACTAGCATCAGAGCAAGGCTTTTTCCTACACTCCCTATCTAGTGTTCTTACAGCCAGCCCCCATGCTGGGGCTGTCTGTGTAATAGATAAGGCATGTCATGTACAAATCCCCTCACCTGCACTCAGCCCTTTCTCCCTGACTGTTTACACTGGGCACGGATCTCACTCCCCCCCCCCCGTCCTTCTGGTAAGCATTTTGTAGACACAAGCAGAGTATTCCACTCACAGCTGTGAAATATGATCCTGAGATGTTTTACAGATCTGTGTGTGAAAATATTTAGAGTGCTGTAGTGAGGACAAAGAGGGAGTCAGATATATGCACAGTTGCGCTCAGTGACGTGCAGTAATAGAAGGCAGGGGAGGCACCATCTCCCCTGTCAAATCAGAAAAAAAAGTTTTCTGACTTAACTTTTTTGACCATGCCCCCCCAGGTTCATTCCCCACCCCCTCCCTCTGCTGGCACCACCAGGTGTGATCCCATTAATATCATCAGATAAATTCATCACATATAATTTATCATCCATGTTGTGCAATTAAGAGGCAGTGAGCGGTTCAGCTGCCCTTCATTGAATGTGCAACATGGATGCCTAATAATGTTCTTAGCTCACTATGAGCTAGCACCACCCAGTGGTGTCTCGCCGAGCCCATACCACACTCCAATGAGGCGGTTCTCAAAACAGCCTCTATGATGGAGCTAATCCGGACAGTCAATCAGCTATCAGAGCTGCCGGAGAAGCGTGCCGGGCTTGGACGTGAATGACGTTGGCAGGAACAGTAGTGAAGCAGGAGGGAGCTGCTGCCAAGTGCCATGATGCAATAAAAACTTAATTACTTTGCTTAAATGTACAGAGCTTTGTGTGTGTCTGGAACAGCCATACTGTAATTCTGTATTGGTAAGAAGGGGAGGAGCTATGCTCAGTAATTTAGGAGATAAGAAATACCTAGCTGTGGGAATACAGACTCGAATAGCAGCTCAAAAAAATGGCAGGGGCTGGGCTCAGTGACAACTGTTTTACTCACTTTTGTTAGCTGTTATTATAGTGTGCCTAATCACACTGTACATTCCTCACAGCTAGGTATTATTCTTGAAATGCCACAGGCTGTACTAACTGCAAGAAAGCTTCCATCAGTAAACACTGCATCTGAATCCTCCCTTTAACCACATGCTTAGCTGGTCCTTTTAAGCTCTTAAATATCAGACAAAGCTGATGTGTATTGCTGACCAATATGCTGAAGCCTTTTTGACAGCTAAGGGGTTAGCTGTAGTTGGATCCTCAGTAGTAGTTCTAGGTAACCGTCTGTTTCTGGGTAGTAGGTTATGTGGATCTATACAGGTCTCTGTCTGTGTCTGTCAACTGTGTGTTTGTGTGTCCATCTATTCATGTCTGTGTGTGTGTGTTTATCCATTTCTGTGTCTGTATATTTATCTCTGTGTTTGTCTGTCCATCTATGGCTGTGTCTATGTGTTTGTCTGTTTATTCATGGTGGCATGTGTATGTGTGTGCCTGTCTATCTAAAGTTGTGCAAGTCGGTCTACCTTTGGATGTGTGTCTGTCTATCCATGTCTATGTTTGTGTGTGTCTGTCTATCCATGGCTGTATGTCTGTGGTTGCATGTGTGTCCGTCTACTCTATCCATGGCTGTGTTTGTGTTTTTGTGTTGACCTTTTCATGTATTTGTGCCTATTCATGACTTTGTGTGTCTGCTTATTAATCTGTGTGTGTGTGTGTGTGTGTGTGTCTGTCTATCCATCTATGGCTGTGTGTTTGTGTCTGTTTTACCATGCCTGTGTGTGTAAATGCCCTGTTTTTCTTTATTGTGGCTCTTTTACTATTTTTCATCTTGCAGCTACACAGCATGGCTTCCTACAATTTCAGTTCATGATGTTTATAATATTGCAGGAGAGTGTGCAGTGTGCACTTGTGTAAAAGGTGCCTATGTTTAACCACCATATGTGCATACAGCCTCAGCTATTGACAGTCAGATGTGTCTGTTTAGAATAGCAGTGAAATTAATAAAAAATACATATATAAATATTGAAAAAGGGGGAAACTGTTGAACTAAAATGAATATGTGAATATTTTAAAATATTTAAAAATGTATTTAAGACTTGAAAAACACTATTATGTCACTTTAATGGGCATAAATGGGCAGCATCAATTTCTGAAATCTGCTAGAGAATTTTAGTAGTGTATTTCTTACTATTGCTCGGTCAAAACTACATGTTTAACCTCAATTTTTGGAGTTAAACAGATGTTTAAGGTCAGCTCTGGATCAGCAATGCACTGGCCTTTTGCTAAATACTACCATAAGTAAATGTAGGGCTATATATAGCACCCAATCACCAATTGTGCTCAACTTTAGTGCCTTGCGGTCCAGAGCTGACTTTAACTGTGTGTTTATCCTATAGGAATAAACAGATAATCCCATTAAAACAATATAAAATATTACAAGTCTCTAACACATTAAATAATGTTATATTTGCTTGTTAATGTCACCTTATATTTTCAAAGTGTTCTCAATGATAAAATAATACTTTTTTCTTAAATTATTACTAATACTCGTCTGTATAAACTTTACAATGGCAATGTCTTCATCTTCTTTGGTTATAAATACTATTATTCATGCATGCATGTGTGAGAGAGTGTTTCTGTGTGTGAGAGTGTGTGCATCTGTGTGTGTATCTTTAAAAGTGTTTGTGTATCTGTGTTAGAGTGTGTGTATCTGTGTGAGAGTGTGTGTATCTGTGTGATAGTGTTTGCGTGTGTGTGTATCTGTGTGAGGATGTGTGTATCTGTGTGAGAGTGTGTGCGTGTGTGTATCTGTTAGAGTGTGTATTTGTGAGAGTCTGTGTGGAAGTGTGTGTGTGTATCTGTGTGAGTGTGTGTATCTGTGTGAGAGTGTGTGCGTGTGTGTATCTGTTAGAGTGTGTTTTTGTGAGAGTGTGTGGGAGCGTGTGTGTATATCTGTGTGAGAGTGTGTATCTGTGTGAGAGTGTGTGTGTCTGTGTGTATCTGTGTGAAAGTGTGTGTATCTGTGTGTGAGAATGTGTGTATCTGTGTGTATCTGTGTGTATATGTGAGAGAATGTGTGTATATCTGTGTGTGTTCCTTCTTTTACAATATAAATAAAATCAATCAATCAAAATGATTGAATGTGGCTCATTGGATATATACACCTAGATTACAAGTTTTGCGTTATAGAGGGAGCGAAATGAACGCAACAAAAGTTGTATTATTTCACTCTCCATAGTGCTGCTATTACAAGTTTTTAAAAAGTCGCATTGTGCTTGCGATATGGTGGCAATGAGTTCCATACCGCACAAAATCCAAGGGCTGCTTTGATATGCTCATGCATGCTTTCCCCATAGACATCAATGGGGAGATCGTGTTAGAAAAAAAATAACACCTGAAGCGTGGAATGTATTTATGTATTGGGTACTGCTCATTTTATCAACCTCGGAAGGATGAAAGACTGAGTGGACCTCGCCGGGGATCGAACCTGCAACCCTTGGGTTGCTACAGAGCTCAGCCACAGTGCCTTAGCATGCTGACCTATCTGTTGCCGTAACGCAACCCCATTGATGTCTATGGGGATTTTTTACGTTTAAACCTAACACCCTAACATAAATCCCACATCTAAACACCCCTAATCTGCCGCTCTCGACATCGCTGACACCTAAATAAAGTTATTAACCCCTAATCTGCCACTCCTGACATTGCCACCACCTAAATAAAGTTATTAACCCCTATTCCGCTGCTCCCCGACATTGCCGCCACTATAATAAAGTTATTAGAACTGGACCTCTCCCCATTTTTATTTGAATAGAATTGACCAATAGCACTTTACACTCACACGCACACACACTTTATACAATTAGAATTTTAATTTGTTTCCACTATAAGCTTAATAATTGTTCTGATAGGTTCACTTTTAGCCTTGTAATTGTCAATACATTGTTATTTATTTATTCATTCACTTACTTTTAGATATTATGTACTTATATTTATGATGTCCCTACACAATTAGCTGCAAATATCTCCCTATTATATACATGTCCACTCAAGGTAGATACTCAATATACTTTTAATCAATTTTTAACAAATTTTTTGGCTTAGAATTATATCTACAGTGAGCAATGCCAATATACTTAGTATGGCTTTATTGTTATATTGATTACGTATTGCACAGAGGGTTCTTTTATATATTTTATGAAAATGTTTCTATATATTTTGGTGTCAGACAGGCGCAAAGCTAAAGAGTCTATACTCAGGTAAGCATGTACTACCTTAACTACTTGGAGGGTGTTACCCTAGCAACTAAAGAAGAAGGATTTCAAAGGTAAAAGAAAAACAGATACCACCTTAACTACCTGGAGGGTGTTACCTTTACAATTGAATCTACTAACCAATCACAAGCGAATGGATCACTTAAAAGGCTCTCAGTTACCTGTCACATGCATCTTGATAAAGCCCAAGGGAGGGCGAAACGCATCGCTTGCATTTGTGACACTGTGACTTTGAAAACACAAACGGACATTCCAGTGCAGTTTGTACTGCAACTCTAACCCGGGTTAACAGCATCTTCATATATCCTAAGGTGAGGGATAACCTTTGCCCCACCATTCTACTGGATTAACAAGTACATCTATAACAGACAAGTCTGCCTTTACAGCGAGTTTCCATCAGGACACAGCAATTAGCTGTTTTCTCTTTCACGCTGCTGGAGCAGCGAATAACAACCTGAGAAGAGCGGATGAAAAGTCTGTGACGTCAGACGCCGACTCACATGTGCAGAGGTTTGCCCACTTCTATCCCCAGGAACGGCAGTTACTGCAGCCGCGGTCCGAGTTTTGACCGAAGGATTTTCCTTTCCTTTCCTTGGTTACACCCTCTGAACACCCTCTGAACTCACGGTACAGTACATTGTATCTGTTTGTGGCATAAACTTTGAAATCCAAGCCGTTATTTCTCACAAGTGTTACAATACTGTTGCTCATTTGCATACGGCTACCTGCACTGTGACTATACATATGAACTTGGTGCTTATCATTTTATCCAATCTCTTTGTTTTTAGTTATATTTTATAATATCAGTGTTATGCCATACATTTTAACATTTCATTGATATCATAAATCATCAATTGTCATCTGCAAATATTTGCTTAGCATATATAGGTTTTTATCTGCATTTTTAATTAGGCCGCTTATCTGAATTTCATTTACTCCACAGGGAGACGTCCCTATATCCAGTATTTGTATATTTTTGTGTATTTTGTTTTGTGTGTTCATTAAATTCGAACATCAATCTTTATATGGTGTGTATACTTTTAGCTTATTAGCGCACTCTCTCTATCCTGAAGCTTAGGCTTTGTTACTGGTTCTTTTCTTGTGTCTGATACAAACAGAGATTGTATCTTTAGAGTAGTGTTTAGTAATACTATCCTCTAGCACGCACTAATCTTCCCATTTTTAATTATAATAAAGTTATTAACTGCTATTCCCCCGCACCCCAACATCGCCCACACTATAATAAAGTTATTAAGCCCTATTCTGCCTCTCCCCGACATTGCCGTCACTAAATTAAGTTATTAACCCCTAAATCTCAGGCCTCCCACATCACCGCCACTAAATAAACCTATTAACCCCTAAACTGCCAGCCCCCAAATTAAACTATTAACCCCTTAACCTAACAACCCCCTAACTTTATATTAAAATTACAATATCCCTATCTTAAAATAAATAAAAACTTACCTGTGAAATTAAAAAAAAGTTTAAACTATATATTAAACTAACATCACTATTATACTAAAATTATAATAACTACAAATTAAATAAACTAAATTACCCATTAGAAAAACTAACACTACTAAAAAAAATTAAATCTACAATTACAAAAAATAAAAAATACTAAATTACAAAAAAGTAAAAAATACTAAGTTACAAAAATAAAAAACACTCAATTAAGAAAATTGACAAATGAAATTATCCAAAATAAAAACAATTACACCTAATTTAATAGCCCTATAAAAATAAAAAATCCCCCCCCCAAATAAAAAACCTGTAGCCTACAATAAACTACCAATAGCCCTTAAAATGGCCTTTTGTAGAGCTTTGCCCTAAAGAAATCAGCTCTTTTCCATGAAAAAATACCCCCTAACAGTAAAACCCACCACCCAACCAACCCCCCAAAATAAAAAACCTAACTCTAACAAAAACCTAAGATACCCATTGCCCAGAAAAGGGCATTTGTTTAGGCATTTCCCTTAAAATGGGCTTCAGCTCTTTTTCATTGCCCTGAAAAGGACATTTAGCTCTTTTAAGATACCCCAAACACTAATCTAAAAAAAACCACCCAAAAAAGTTTAAAAAACCTAACACTAACCACAAGCCAATAGAATTTCAGTAGCTCTAATCCTATTGGCTGATTTGAATAGCCAATGGTATTTCAGTAGCTCTCATTCTATTGGCTGATTTAAATTTCAAAAATCAAATCAGCCAATTGGAATGCAAGAGACGCCATTTTGAAACGGCTCCCATGCATTGAAGATTCAGTGTTTGGCGGTGACCGTATGAGGAGGATGCTCTGCGCCATATGTTTTCAAGGATGGACCCACTCCGTGCCACCGGGATGAAGATAGAAGACGCCTCTGGGATGAAGATAGAAAATGACGCCTGGATGAAGATAGAAGATGCCACCTGGATGAATGAAGACCTCACCGCCTGGATGAAGACTTCTCGCCACCTGGATATCCAGACTTTTGAAACTGTAAGTGGATCTTCAGGGGGTTAGTGTTAGGTTTTTTTTGGGGTGTTTTTTTTTTTTAGATTATGGTTTGGGCTATCTTAAAAGCGCTAAATGCCCTTTTCAGGGCAATGAAAAACAGCTGAATGCCCTTTTAAGGGCAATGCCCATACAAATGCAATTTTCAGGGCAATGGGTAGCTTAGGTTATTGTTAGATTTAGTTTTTTTTTGGGGGGTGGGTTGGTTGGTTTGTGGGTTTTACTGTTGGGGGGTCTTTGTATTTTTTTCAGGGAAAAGAGCTGATTTCTTTACAGCAATGCAAAATACAAAAGGTCCTTTTAAGGACTATTGGTAGTTTATTGTAGGCTAGTTTTTTATTTTATTTTGGGGGGGTGTTATTTTTATAGGGCTCTTAGATTAGGTGTAATTGTTTTTATTTTGGATAATACCATTTGTTATTTTTCATAATTTAGTGTTTTTTATTTTTTTGTAATTTAGTATTTTTTAATTTTTTTGTAACTGTAGATTTTTTTTTTTTTTTAGTAGTGTTAGTTTTTTTTTTAACGTGTAATTTAGTTTATTTAATTTGTAGTTATTTTAATTTTAGTATAATATTAATGTTACTTTAATATATAGTTTAAACTTAGGTTTTTTTAATTTCACAGGTAAGTTTTTATTTATTTTAAGTTTAGGGGTTAATAGTTTAATTTAGTTTTTTACAATGTGGAGGGCTGGTGGTTTAGGAGTTTTTAGGTTTATTTAGTGATGGTGATGTGGGAGGCCAGAGGTTTAGGGGTTAATAACTTTATTTAGTGGCGGCGATGTCAGGGAGCGGCGGAATTGGGGTTAATACATTTTATTAGTGGCGGCGATGTTGGGAGGGACTCGGTTTAGGGATTGATAGGTAGTTTATAGGTGTTAGTGTACTTTGTAACACTTTAGTTATGAGTTTTGTGCAACAGTCTTGTTGCGCAAAACTCATAGCTACAGGTCTTAGATTACGGAACAGATTGTGTCGGCATAGGCTGGAACGCAAGCATTTTAGCCTCACCGCACAACTTGTAATGGCCGCGCTATGCAAATACCAAGCAAAAACGTAATTTTTTTGAGTGCGGGACTGACGTTGCGTTACAGGCTAAAATGCTTGCGGTACAGCTATACTGGCATGACTCATAATGGCTGCATTCCGGTTTTTACGCTGAAATGGCCATTTTTTCAGCATTAAAACCGGAACGCAAAACTTGTAATCTAGGTGATAGTTTATTACCTGTATGAGTGTGTTGTAAAGAATGCTAATTTTCAATGTGCAACCTGCTAATTTAATCGTAAATTTAAGCCTCCTCTATTGGGTTCATATATGTGCTCCTAGGGCATATTATAGCCAGTGCCTCACCAGTCTATGACTTCACCGCACGTCACTGTTCCACACGTAATCTGGGATTTATATTTCTACTCAGTGATCTTCAATTAGCAAAACATAAACTGATGTACAGTTTATAAAGGGAAAGTCTAGCTAGGCATACAATACCAGCATCACTCTATAAATGTGTTTTATATGGACAGATGTTTTTTATATTTATATCAGCTGAACACAGCCTGAGAGATGTAGACAGAGCATTTAATTTTACCTGTAACAAACTGCACATGAGCTAAATCACAGGGATTTTACCCCAGCACATTCTCTGTTTGATCTGCACCTTTGTAACATCCAGAGCTCCACCCCCTCCCACTGCAGCTACTCCCACTCTCCTGCCTCCTCATAGATATTCATATTGTATCTGTAACACGGGGGGTGGAGCTCTGGTAGCAGATAGGGCATGTCATTTTAAACAACTTTCCAATGTACTTTTATTATCAAATTTGCTTTGTTCTCTTGGTATTCTTTGTTGAAAGCTAAACCTAGGTAGGCTCATGTGCTAATATCTAAGCCATTGAAGGCCACTTCTTATCTCAGTGCATTTTACAGTTTTTCACAACTAGAGGGCATTAGTTCATGTACGTCATATAGATAACATTGTGCTCAATCCCGTTGAATTATTTATGAGTCATCACTGATTGGCTAAAATGCATGTCCGAGAAAAGGGGGCAGTCTGCAGAGGCTTAGATACAAGGTAATCACAGAGGTAAAAAGTATATTAATATAACAGTGTTAGTTATGCAAAACTGGGGAATAGGTAAAAAAAAGGACTATCTATCTTCTTGAACAATAACATTTTAATTATATATTATACTTTTGTATGTGCCAACAGCCCTATAAATCTGAGTGTATGTTTGTAAACATGTGTGTACAAATTTGTATGAATGTATGTCTGTGTGTGTATATATCTGTATGTTTGTGTGTATAGATATTATAACTTTCTCTGGCAACCACAAGGTTTAACAATCAGTGAACCAAACTTTATACAATCATTATTTTCCTCTGTGTTTTACTCCAACCTCCCTTCTCTGCAGTCTGATTTGCATAATTAAAAAGATTTAAGTTTCTTCTTGTATGAGAAAGAAAAATACAATTTTTACTTGAAGGAAATGTTGCTGCACTGCTGTATAACAAAAGGCTGGTATTTCCGATAAGAATATAGTTAATACCATGAGTGCCCAAAAAATATGACATGATTACAGTGAACAATGAGAGAAGGTTTGGAGGCAACTATAAAATCTTTATTCCAAAAGCAAATACTTGGACAATGCTTGGTAATATTTAATGTGAAAAAAAAATAAGTAGCTTAATTTTGAGATAAGCTTTCTATGCCTCTTAGAAAATAGCTTTCTCAACAATGCAATAAAACAAATGTTAATATGGTCTGAAATCCATAAACTATGAAATATGTTGGGTATGTGATCATATTGAAAATGCATTTTTCCATTAATTGGTCATTACCTGGAATTATATTCTATGTCCATTGCACAACTTTTTCTAGAATTTTGACAAATGAGGGCTGTTCTTCTCTTTTCAGACCCATCAATTACATTTTTTTCATTGCACTCTCCAGTAGCTCAAAATTTAACTAAACCTGGGAATCCTGAATTTGTCATTTAAAATTGGACTTTAGGTATTAGTTCAAGTTACTTTAAAAAGTCCAAGCAACTTAAATAGAAGCATGTTCAATATATAACACATATTCTACATGTAAATAATGTAAAATACACATATATGCTCTGTATCTTAATATTTTAATTGTAAATACAGACATACCTCATTTTATTGCACACTCCACAGAGACAGCAATTGCTAAGGTTACCAACGACCTACTTACTGCAAAATCCAAAGGCCACTTCTCTCTGCTTATCCTCTTTGATCTGTCTGCAGCCTTTGATACTGTCTACCATCCTCTTTTGCTCCAAACACTCCATTTCTTCGGCATCTGCAACACCGCTCTCTCATGGGTCTCTTCCTATCTGTCTAACTGTACCTTTAGTGTAGCCTTCTCTGGGGCATCCTCTGCCCCATTCCCTGTTTCTGTTGGGGTACCGCAAGGCTCTGTCCTCAGTCCCCTCCTCTTCTAAATCTACATTCCCACAGATTTATTTATCATTTGTATGCCGACAACACCCAAATCTACCTCTCTGCACCAGAACTATCTCCTTCCTTGCTAACCTGTGTCACTAACTCCCTCTCATATCTCATCTTGGATGTCCTCTCACTACCTCAAGCTAAATCTCTCCAAAACTGAGCTCCTTATTTTCCTCCCTTCTTCCAAAATCTCCACCCCCCATTTCACTATAACTGTTGATAACTCCATCATTACATATATATAAAAAGAAGAAACAGAAAAAGGGGCATAGTATGGCACACTTGTTAAAAATGTGTCAAAAACAATTGACACACAAACTCCTCTCAGAGATCGGTAAAGTGATTAGTCTGTACCGATTGTCAGTCCCACTAGCAAATTCCTATTAGACTGTTCAAAAAAGACTCCAAAACATGTGTCGGTATATGTAGCTAAGTGGTCACTGTTATACTAGATCAGGATAAGTTGTCCTGTATATGAGGTAGTACCATGAAGTGCCCCTGCACAAAAAGGTGGTCTCATGAGATAACAGCCATAATAGGATCATATAGGGATAATCTGACTAATAAAGCAATATGCCTAATTGTGTACAGGGGTTAACAGTGCCATACTGAGACTGAAATACCACTGTCTTAAACGTTGTAAATCAAATAGGTCAGATATCCTAGGAACAAGTGGTTATAAAACAGTGATCAAAACATCTCTGCCCTTATCATATACAACAAGTAATGATCCATATATGGTTCAATGCATAGAAATACTAACTACAGGCTAGTTGAGTTGGCAAGTAAACAACATTAGATGAAGCAGAGAAATGAGACCACTGACTGTGTACACGGTTACCATGTTAGCTCCCTACTATCTTTCTATTTCCCCTCTTTTCCCCTATTCTACTCTTTTTCCCTTTCTCTCCTTAATTTATATTATGAGATAAGTTTACTCTCATTGACTCACTCTTATGATATACTATGTCATGGGGATTGTATACCAACATCCCAATTGGGCAAGGATACCATTAGTCCTATCCTTGAAACAACAGGAGCTCCTCTACACCTGCTGAACTCTAACTCTTCCTAATCACAAGAGCTCTAAAGCCACAGAACACGATGGATTAATTAAAGGACATTGGACTATGGTATAATCTTACAACAAGGACTATACTCATGACAATTGCTATGCTATACTCAGCCTAACATTAATCTTTTAAAGATTTATTTATCCAGCCATGATTGTAAACTGTTGACCTTACATATGTATACCTGTTGATTTGAATTGAAAACAAAAAGAAAACATAAAAAAAAAAAAAAAAACAGTGATCAAAAACCAGCAAGTTCGCTCAATTAAATAAGGAATTTATACCGTACTAGTGGTTGTAAAACTATTACCGTAGCAGGTACACAGCCTAGCCCAGATGTATATACAAATGGGCTAAAGCTGAGCCAATTATACTTCAGGATCAATATCCAAATACCTAAGTCTATTAGCGAAGTCTATGGTAGAACAGATGCCTTAGAGGCCAACAATTTAAGCTAAAAATGGGAACTGGCAGAGAGGAGCAGTGCAAATGCCTGACGCGCGTTTCGCAACTGCTTTTTCAGAGGCGTCTGGATCTACCACCACACAAAGAATTTAAAGGACCTATGGCCAATCCTACGCCATTTACATTAGTTCATGTGTACGTCAACCAGTCAGCCTCCTTGTAGCAAATTTCAGTGTCTAGATGACAAATTGTCGTCATCATTGTATTGTCCAATGAAATGAGGGGGTGTGTGTCTCCGTAATCCAATTGAATTCCTCCATAGTCTTACAGCGTGTATACTCAACCGTTGTCAAAACAGAGATAAGTTATTATATCACAACTATATTGAATGCCTCAGTTCCCTTTATAGATGGGAAATCTCATTCCAAGAAAATAATTGTCGATATGTTCTCTCCCTGAATGTGACTCACGGAACATTATTGACACATGATTATAGTAGATTAACATATCTCCTAAATATGGCCTCACCTAACTAGCATTTACCTATGATTAAAATAAATGTTATGATCGGGAGATAATAACATATAAATACTATATAAATACTGGAATACATATATTAGAATATTATGTTACATTAGGACTTGTCCTCCTGATATTACCCCGATCGCTCTGATGATTACATATAGCGCATTCCTACAGTAATTACAAACTTCAATTTAATTTATGAAAACTTCACCCGTAATTTCAGAAAGTGTAATAAAATGGGGGGGGGGGGCACATAATATCCCACACCGGATACATTGGTTTGTTCTCTCCCTGAATGTAACTCACTGAACATTATTGACACATGATTATAGTAGATTAACATATCTCTTAAATATGGCCTCACCTAATTAGCATTTACCTATGATTAAAAAAAATGTTATGACCGGGAGATAATAACATAAATACTGGAATACATATATTAGAATATTATGTTATATTAGGACTTGTCAACCTGATATTACTCAGATCGCTCTTATATCCCATAGTAAACAAAATTGGCTGAGGACACCGTGAGGGTGTCACTACATAAGAGTGGATATATAAGCTTATACACCGTAAACCATCAAGGTTTCATAATTACTCCTGACAGGAGTTAATTATTAATCTGTGTTATAGATACTTTGAATTCACTCCTGTGACAGTCTATATAGTATTATTATAGATCGCTTAATGATAAGGACATATCACATAAAAGTAGACTGTATGACAACATTCAGTTAAAATGGGAATGTGAGTAGCCAATCTATAAATGGAACTAAGGTGTCTAATATATGGTATCATCAATTTAATAGAAATTTAACTACTTGATTTATAGCGTTCCCATTTTTAGCTTAAATTGTTGGCCTCTAAGGCATCTGTTCTACCATAGACTTCGCTAATAGACTTGGGTATTTGGATATTGATCCTGAAGTATAATTGGCTCAGCTTTAGCCCATTTGTATATACATCTGGGCTAGTCTGTGTACCGGCTACGGTAATAGTTTTACAACCACTAGTACGGTATAAATTCCTTATTTAATTGAGCTAACTTGCTTATTTTTTGATCACTGTTTCATAACCACTTGTTCCTAGGATATCTAACCTATTTGATCTACAACGTTTAAGCCAGCGGTATTTCAGTGTCAATATGGCACTGTTAACTCTGTACACAATTAGGCATATCACTTTATTAGTCAGATTATCCCTATATGATCCTACTATGGCTGTAATCTCAAGAGACCACCTTTTTGTGCAGGGACACTTCATGGTACTACCTCATATACAGGACAACTTATCCTGATCTAGTATATCAGTGACCACTTAGCTACATATACCGACACATGTTTTGGACAACGTCTCTAAAATTAGACATTTCCTTACACAAGACACAACTAAGATTTTAATCCACTCTCATCCTTTCCCGCCTCAATTACTGCAACTCCATCCTCTCTGGTCTGGAAAATCAGGCATATCTAAACTGACTTTCACAGCTAGACAACTGCATCTTATGAAAACCTGTTTACTATGTAATGTAAAAAAATGTAACCTAACTTGTCTAGCTTTACAGTTTAAATTTGTAATATGTAATATATTGCCTCAAATAACAAATATTATTATTTTTTTTTTTATTGTGACTCACTTTATTTCTATATTCGATTTATTGCAGTGGTCTGGAACCGAACCCTCAATATCTCCAAGGTACACCTGAACTTAATAGAGGCATAAAACACTTCCAAACTGTATTACAAAAGTTTCATTAAAGGGCAATGAAACTCACATTTTTTCTTTCATGATTTAGAAAGAGAATGTAATTTTAAACATCTTTCTAATTTACTTATATTATCTAATTTGTTTTATTCTCTTGATATTCTTTGCTGGAAAGCATATCTAGATATGCTCAGTAGCTGCTGATTGATTGCTGCACATAGAAGCCTTGTGTGATTGGCTCACCGTGTGCATTGCTTTTTCTTCAACTAAGGATATCTAAAAAATGAAGCAAAATAAATAATAGAAGTAAATTGTAATGTTGTTTAAATTTCTATTCTCTATCTGAATCATGAAAGAAAGATTTTGGGTTTAGTGGCCCTTTAAGTGAAGCAAAAAAGTTTGCAATACTCCTGCATTATTATTACTCTCAAAACTGTTGGTTTTCAATTCTGAAAACTGGAAATGCAAACTGCAAATTCCAAAATCCAAACCCTGCTACCACTAATAAGCCTCATCAGAAGTGATAATATAAAATACTGCAAAACAAACAAGTCTTCCCAACAAAATAACAGTGGCTTGCCTTGTCTACTCAAGTAACAGGTCTAAATTGGCTTCTCCAAATAGGTGAGTGGCAGGGGAAGTGTGGCTACTGAAAGAAAATAGCAGCAAACAAGATAGCAGAAATGTTTTACATTCAATTTGTATGTTAATTTATCGCAAGACTCAGAAAAGTCTTGTAATTACACAGGGCTAGATTACAAGTGCCACACACACTTGATAAAACAGAATTTATGCTTACCTGATAAATTACTTTCTCCAACGGTGTGTCCGGTCCACGGCGTCATCCTTACTTGTGGGATATCTCTTCCCCAACAGGAAATGGCAAAGAGTCCCAGCAAAGCTGGCCATATAGTCCCTCCTAGTCTCCGCCCACCCCAGTCATTCGACCGACGGACAGGAGGAAATATATAGGAGAAACCATATGGTACCGTGGTGACTGTAGTTAGAGAAAATAATTCATCAGACCTGATTAAAAAACCAGGGCGGGCCGTGGACCGGACACACCGTTGGAGAAAGTAATTTATCAGGTAAGCATAAATTCTGTTTTCTCCAACATTGGTGTGTCCGGTCCACGGCGTCATCCTTACTTGTGGGAACCAATACCAAAGCTTTAGGACACGGATGAAGGGAGGGAGCAAATCAGGTTACCTAAACGGAAGGCACCACGGCTTGCAAAACCTTTCTCCCAAAAATAGCCTCCGAAGAAGCAAAAGTATCAAATTTGTAAAATTTGGCAAAAGTTTGCAGTGAAGACCAAGTCGCTGCCTTACATATCTGGTCAACAGAAGCCTCGTTCTTGAAGGCCCATGTGGAAGCCACAGCCCTAGTGGAGTGAGCTGTGATTCTTTCAGGAGGCTGCCGTCCGGCAGTCTCATAAGCCAATCGGATGATGCTTTTAAGCCAAAAGGAAAGAGAGGTAGAAGTCGCTTTTTGACCTCTCCTTTTACCAGAATAAACAACAAACAAGGAAGATGTTTGTCTGAAATCTTTTGTAGCCTCTAAATAGAATTTTAGAGCATGGACTACGTCCAAATTGTGTAACAAACGTTCCTTCTTTGAAACTGGATTCGGACATAAAGAAGGTACAACTATCTCCTGGTTAATATTTTTGTTAGAAACAACCTTAGGAAGAAAACCAGGCTTAGTACGCAAAACCACCTTATCTGCATGGAACACCAGATAGGGCAGATAACACTGCAGAGCAGATAACTCTGAAACTCTTCTAGCAGAAGAAATTGCAACCAAAAACAAAACTTTCCAAGATAGTAACTTAATATCTATGGAATGTAAAGGTTCAAACGGAACCCCTTGAAGAACTGAAAGAACTAGATTTAGACTCCAGGGAGGAGTCAAAGGTCTGTAAACAGGCTTGATCCTAACCAGAGCCTGAACAAATGCTTGAACATCTGGCATAGCTGCCAGTCTTTTGTGTAGTAAGACAGATAAAGCAGAGATCTGTCCCTTTAGAGAACTTGCAGATAATCCTTTCTCCAAACCTTCTTGTAGAAAGGAGAGAATCTTAGGAATTTTTATCTTATTCCATGGGAATCCTTTGGATTCACACCAACAGATATATCTTTTCCATATTTTATGGTAAATCTTTCTAGTTACCGGTTTTCTGGCCTGAACCAGAGTATCTATCACAGAATCTGAAAACCCACGCTTCGATAGAATCAAGCGTTCAATCTCCAAGCCGTCAGCTGGAGGGAGACCAGATTTGGATGTTCGAATGGACCCTGAACAAGAAGGTCCTGTCTCAAAGGCTTCCATGGTGGAACCGATGACATATTTACCAGGTCTGCATACCAAGTCCTGCATGGCCACGCAGGAGCTATCAAGATCACCGAGGCCCTCTCCTGATTGATCCTGGCTACCAGCCTGGGAATGAGAGGAAACGGTGGAAATACATAAGCTAGGTTGAAGGTCCAAGGTGCTACTATTGCATCTACTAGAGTCGCCTTGGGATCCCTGGATCTGGACCCGTAGCAAGGAACCTTGAAGTTCTGACGAGACGCCATCAGATCCATGTCTGGAATGCCCCATAATTGAGTTATTTGGGCAAAGATCTCCGGATGGAGTTCCCACTCCCCCGGATGGAATGTCTGACGACTCAGAAAATCCGCCTCCCAGTTTTCCACACCTGGGATGTGGATCGCAGACAGGTGGCAGGAGTGATCCTCCGCCCATTGAATTATTTTGGTCACTTCTTTCATCGCCAGGGAACTCCTTGTTCCCCCCTGATGATTGATATACGCAACAGTCGTCATGTTGTCTGATTGGAACCTTATGAATCTGGCCTTTGCTAGTTGAGGCCAAGCCCTGAGAGCATTGAATATCGCTCTCAGTTCCAGAATGTTTATCGGGAGAAGAGACTCTTCCCGAGACCATAGACCCTGAGTTTTCAGGGATTCCCAGACCGCGCCCCAGCCCACTAGACTGGCGTCGGTCGTGACAATGACCCACTCTGGTCTGCGGAAGCTCATTCCCTGGGACAGATGGTCCAGGGTCAGCCACCAACGGAGTGAATCTCTGGTCTTCTGATCTACTTGAATCATTGGAGACAAGTCTGTATAGTCCCCATTCCACTGTTTGAGCATGCACAGTTGTAATGGTCTTAGATGAATTTGTGCAAAAGGAACTATGTCCATTGCTGCAACCATCAACCCTACTACTTCCATGCACTGCGCTATGGAAGGACGAGGAACAGAATGAAGAACTTGACAAGTGCTAAGAAGTTTTGACTATCTGACCTCTGTCAGAAAAATCCTCATTTCTAAGGAATCTATTATTGTTCCCAAGAAGGGAACTTTTGTCGACGGAGACAGAGAACTTTTTTCTATGTTCACCTTCCATCCGTGTGATCTGAGAAAGGCCAGAACGATGTCTGTATGAGCCTTTGCTTTTGACAGGGACGACGCTTGTATTAGAATGTCGTCCAAGTAAGGTACTACTGCAATGCCCCTCGGTCTTAGAACCGCTAGAAGGGACCCTAGTACCTTTGTGAAAATCCTTGGAGCAGTGGCTAACCCGAATGGGAGGGCCACAAACTGGTAATGCTTGTCCAGAAAAGCGAACCTTAGGAACTGATGATGTTCTTTGTGGATAGGAATATGTAGGTACGCATCCTTTAGATCCACGGTAGTCATAAATTGACTTTCCTGGATAGTGGGTAGAATCGTTCGAATGGTTTCCATCTTGAACGATGGTACCCTGAGAAATTTGTTTAGGATCTTCAAATCCAAAATTGGTCTGAAAGTTCCCTCTTTTTTGGGAACTACGAACAGATTGGAATAAAATCCCATTCCTTGTTCCTTTATTGGAACTGGGTGTATCACTCCCATCTTTAACAGTTCTTCTACACAATGTAAGAACGCCTGTCTCTTTATTTGGTTTGAGGATAAGTGAGACATGTGGAACCTTCCCCTTGGGGGTAGTTCCCTGAATTCCAGGAGATAACCCTGAGAAACTATTTCTAGCGCCCAGGGATCCTGAACATCTCTTGCCCAAGCCTGAGCAAAGAGTGAGAGTCTGCCCCCCACTAGATCAGGTCCCGGATCGGGCTACTCCTTCATGCTGTTTTGTTAGCAGCGGCAGGCTTCTTGGCCTGCTTACCCTTGTTCCAGCCTTGCATCGGTTTCCAGGCTGGTTTGGGTTGTGTGGCATTACCCTCTTGCTTAGAGGATGCAGAATTAGGGGCTGGTCCGTTCCTGAAATTGCAAAAGGAACGAAAATTAGACTTATTTTTGGCCTTGAAAGGCCTATCTTGTGGAAGGGCGTGGCCCTTTCCCCCAGTGATGTCTGAAATAATCTCTTTCAATTCTAGTCCAAATAGAGTTTTACCTTTGAAAGGGATATTAAGCAATTTTGTCTTGGATGACACATCCGCTGACCAAGACTTTAGCCAAAGCGCTATGCGCGCCACGATAGCAAACCCTGAATTTTTCGCCGCTAATCTAGCTAATTGCAAAGCGGCATCTAAAATAAAAGAGTTAGCCAACTTAAGTGCGTGAACTCTGTCCATAACCTCCTCATATGGAGTCTCTCTACTAAGCGAGTTTTCTAGTTCCTCGAACCAGAACCACGCTGCTGTAGTGACAGGAACAATGCACGAAATGGGTTGTAGAAGGTAACCTTGCTGTACAAAAATCTTTTTAAGCAAACCCTCCAATTTTTTATCCATAGGATCTTTGAAAGCACAACTATCTTCGATAGGAATAGTAGTGCGTTTGCTTAGAGTAGAAACTGCCCCCTCGACCTTAGGGACTGTCTGCCATAAGTCCTTTCTGGGGTCGACCATAGGAAATAATTTCTTAAATATAGGGGGGGGAACAAAAGGTATGCCGGGCTTTTCCCACTCCTTATTTACTATGTCCGCCACCCGCTTGGGTATAGGAAAAGCATCGGGGTGCACCGGAACCTCTAGGAACTTGTCCATCTTGCATAATTTCTCTGGAATGACCATGTTGTCACAATCATCCAGAGTAGATAACACCTCCTTAAGCAGTGCGCGGAGATGTTCTAATTTAAATTTAAATGTCACAACATCAGGTTCAGCTTGTTGAGAAATTTTTCCTGAATCTGAAATTTCCCCATCTGACAAAACCTCCCTCATGGCCCCTTCAGATTGGTGTGAGGGTATGACAGAACAATTATCATCAGCGCCCTCCTGCTCTTCAGTGTTTAAAACAGAGCAATCGCGCTTTCTCTGATAAGTAGGCATTTTGGATAAAATATTTGCTATGGAGTTATCCGTTACAGCCGTTAATTGTTGCATGGTAATAAGCATTGGCGCTCTAGATGTACTAGGGGCCTCCTGTGTGGGCAAAACTGGTGTAGACACAGTAGGAGATGATGTAGTATCATGTTTACTCCCCTCATCTGAGGAATCATCTTGGGCAATTTCATTATCTGTGGCAGTACTGTCCTTACTTTGTTTGGACGCTATGGCACAATTATCACATAAATTTAAATGGGGAGACACATTGGCTTTCATACATATAGAACATAGCTTATCCGAAGGCACAGACATGTTAAACAGGCTTAAACTTGTCAACAAAGCACAAAAAACGTTTTAAAACAAAACCGTTACTGTCTCTTTAAATTTTAAACAGAAAACACTTTATTACTGAATATGTGAAAAAGTATGAAGGAATTGTTCAAAATTACCAAAATTTCACCACAGTGTCTTAAAGCATTAAGAGTATTGCACACCAAATTTCAGAGCTTTAACCCTTAAAATAACGGAACCGGAGCCGTTTACAAATTTAACCCCTATACAGTCCCAGCTATAGCCTTTGCTGAGACCTAACCAAGCCCAGAGGGGAATACGATACCAAATGACGCCTTCTAGAAGCTTTTCCAGCAAATTTCAGATCCTCACACATGCATCTGCATGCCCTGCTCTCAAAAAACAACTGCGCAGTAATGGCGCGAAAATGAGGTTCAGTCTACAACTAGGAAGGCCCCCTGACTGGAAAAGGAGTCTAACATAGTGCCTGTCGTTTAATAAACGTTCCCCAAGTTTATAAATGCAAATTGTCAGCATAAATATGAATAAAATGCCCAAATAAAGCAATCGATTTAGCCCATAAAAATGTCTACCAGTTTTTTAGCCCATATTAAGCCCTTTATTCTGTTTGTTTGACTAAGAAAATGGCTTACCGGTCCCCATGAGGGGAAATGACAGCCTTCCAGCATTACATGGTCTTGTTAGAAATATGGCTAGTCATACCTTAAGCAGAAAAGTCTGCTAACTGTTTCCCCCAACTGAAGTTACTTCATCTCAACAGTCCTATGTGGAAACAGCAATCGATTTTAGTTACTGTCTGCTAAAATCATCTTCCTCTCACAAACAGAAATCTTCATCCTTTTCTGTTTCAGAGTAAATAGTACATACCAGCACTATTTTAAAATAACAAACACTTGATAGAAGAATAAAAACTGCATTTAAACACCAAAAAACTCTTAACCATCTCCGTGGAGATGTTGCCTGTGCAACGGCAAAGAGAATGACTGGGGTGGGCGGAGCCTAGGAGGGACTATATGGCCAGCTTTGCTGGGACTCTTTGCCATTTCCTGTTGGGGAAGAGATATCCCACAAGTAAGGATGACGCCGTGGACCGGACACACCAATGTTGGAGAAAAGAATATCGCAGGCAAGTTAATTTGCGCACGTATTACAAGTTGAAAGTAAACGCATTCGCTTAAACACAATTGAATTTAACGTGCATCAGGTTAGAGCAACTGAAGACCTTACGCAAAAAAGAAGGGTACAAATGGCACTACTTATTTTATAGAAAAGGAACGCCTGTAACTATAAGTTGTAGTCTGATTATCAGTGTCCTATATATTGGACCAAAGGTTCAAATAATAGGCAGGCTAGGGTGCTATGTACTGTGTTAGAACAAAACTGGAAAAAATCAGTGCAAGACTGATATGGGTGTACACTTGTGCAGCACTCGCATTCCCACAGGGCTCTTGAATTGAAGAGCAAAAGAAATAGCTGGCAGAGATGCGCCAAGTTAAAATATAACCTTTATTAGGATATTTGAAATATTGTGAAAATCAACTCACACACACACAACTTAAAAACACAATGGAATGAATCTGGTTAGAGATGTTAGTGCACTGGTAAGAGGTGGGAGGGAAATTTCAATAGGTATATCTTTTCCAACCTAGGATGTCGGTGTTAATCCATAGTTAAAGGGATAGACATATGGTTCTAATTAATGCTATATCAGGATATGTTCACATTGAGTGAAAATAAGAGTTTTCAGTACTCTGGGTGACACTTACTGTTCGTTGTATATATCAGCTTATCTCTTTCAAAAGTTTCTAAAGACCTTGCCTAAAGGGTAAAGGATTAATAAAGGTTGCACTAAACAATACACAAACACATTAATATATAAATTTACACTCATATAAACACTATCTGATACAAATTAATCATATCAATATTCATAAAAATAATTATAAATGTTAATGGTATATGGCCATGTAATTGACTGCAAATGGCAAATATATATATATATATGTATATATATATATATATATATATATATATATATATATATATATGTCTAAATAATAATTCAATAATTATATTTAATGTATTTTACTGTATATTTGCTGTAAATATTTTGCATTCTAATGTTCTTCACATACAGGTATAGGTTATTTTTATTGTAAATTACATTTTTCTATATATATCTCCTATACCAGTATATCTATTCCTATAGATTTATGGGTACAATATATATATTTGACATTAACACTATCAGATATATTAAGAAATATATATTTAATAATAAAAATCAATAATTTTTCTTTGTGAAAAACAGAGGAATGTAAATAATCAATAGAATATATATATACAGTATATATATATATATATATATATATATATATATATATATATATATATACAATATCTATAATAATGTTTAATAGTTATTATTAATATTTTTTATTATTTATATTTAATATTTCAATAAGGCGCCTTAAGATAACTAAGGTTTTATGTTTGCTAGCCCAACACCACGTTAGAACTACATTGCAAAACACGTGGAGTATGTCACAGATATTACATTCTTACGTTCTTCACAAAGAAAATTTTTAATTTTTACTATTAAATATATTTCTATATATATTTGATAATGGCAATGTAATATATATATATATATATATAGAAATAGATATACAGATATAAGTATATAGAAATGTATATGGAAATATGTATTTACAATAAAAATAACATATTCCTGTATGTGAAGAACATTGGAATGTGAAATATTAATAATGCCTGTTGGGTTAGCGTGCAAGCGATAAGTGTTAGGTTTTTTTCTTTTACGTTCTCCATAGACGTCTATGGGACAAATATATGTTAGCTCGTCCACAATAACCAAAAACAAAGTCCTGAAGATAGCATGTGCCGTGATTCGCTCTTGTGCAAAATTTTTATTTTCACCTTGTAATGCGCATGCTAACCCACATGTGCAAAAACATACATTTTTAGAGAAAATTCCACTCAGTTGTGAGAGTTAAACAGTGCACCATTTTTTATGTCAGGGGATTTATTCTGTAAATAAAATTAAAAAAGGAAGAAGGAACTTACTGATTGTTGTTCTCATCAATGAACATAATGTCAACTAAGCAAGAAACCGGACTAGAAGATCTGAAGTGGATTTGACAGACGAATCCTTCATTGTTGTCCTTAGAGCTAGAAATAGTTTGTCCATTTGGGAAAATTACAGAAAACAGTGTTGCCGGAGTGCCATTGTCAAGCTGCACTTCTGGAATTTTTACTTTTAATGCAGAATCACTATTTGAATAAAAATGTAAAAGAAATTGCAATTAGTAAACCATTCCAGAATTACAAAACATACACCTAGATTATGAGTTTTGCGTTAGAGGCTATGCGGTGCTAACAAGCAGTTTTCTCTCACCGCTCACTTACCTGCAGCGCTGGTATTACGAGTTTTCAGAAACCCGGCGTTAAAAGACAAGAAGTGAGAGTTGAGCAAAATTTTTCTCATAACTGCACTCCAATACCAGCGCTGCTTAAGTCAGCGGTGAGCTGGTCGTACGTGCTCGTGCACGATTTCCCCATAGGAATCAACAGGGAGAGCTAACTGAGAAAAAGTCTAACACCTGCAAAAAAGCAGCGTAAAACTCCTTAACGCAGCCCAATTGATTCCAAGGGGAAATAAAAGTTATGTCTACACCTAACACACTAACATGAACTCCGAGTCTAAACACCCCTAATCTTAAACTTATTAATCCCTAATCTGTCGCCCCTGACATCGCCAACACATACATTATATTATTATTAACCCCTAATCTGCCGCTCCGGACACCGCCGCCACCTACATTATACTGATTAACCCCTAATCTGCTGCCCCCGACATCTCCGACACCTATATTATATTTATTAACCCCTAAGCTGCTGCCCCCAATGTCGCCGCAATCTACCTACACTTTTTAACCCCTAATCTGCCGCCCCTAATGTCGCTGCCACTATAATAAACATATTAACACCTAAACTGCCGCACTCCCGCCTCGCAAACATTAGTTAAATATTATTAACCCCTAATCTGCCGTCCCTAACATCGCCGCCACCTACCTACATTTATTAACACCTAATCTGCCGCCCCCAACATCGCCACCACTATATTAAAGTTAAACCTAATGTAATTTAATTTAGGTAATTGTATTTAATTTAGCTAATTTATTTAATTATATTGTAGTGTTAGGTGTTAGCGTAACTTAAGTTAGATTTTATTTTACAGGTAAATTTGTCTTTATTTTAACTAGGTAGTTATTAAATAGTTAATAACTATTTAATAACTATTCTATCTAGTTAAAATAAATACAAACTTGCCTGTAAAATAAAAATAAACTCTAAAATAGCTACAATGTAACTATTAGTTATATTGTAGTTAGCTTAGGGTTTATTTTATAGGTAAGTATTTAGTTTTAAATAGGAATAATTTAGTTAATGATAGGAATATTTATTTAGATTTATTTAAATTATATTTAAGCTAGTGGGTGTTAGATTTAGGGTTAGACTTAGGTTTAGGGGTTAATAACTTTAATATAGTGGCAGCGACATTGGGTGGTGGCAGATTAGGGGTTAATAAATGTAGGTAGGTGGCAGCGATGTTAGGGACGGCAGATTAGGGGTTAGTAATATTTAACTAATGTTTGCGAGGCGCTTTAGGGGTTAATATGTTTATTATAGTGGTGGCGACGTTGGGGACGGCAGATTAGGGGTTAAAAAATGTAGGTAGGTTGCAGCGACATTGGGGCGGCAGATTAGGGGTTAATAAATATAATGTAGGTGTCAGCGATGTTGGGGGCAGCAGATTAGGGGTTCATAAATATAATATAGGTGCTGGCGGTGTCCTGAGCGGCAGATTAGGGGTTAAATTTTTTATTATAGTGTTTGCGATGCCAGAGGGCCTTGGTTTAGGGGTTAATAGGTAGTTTATGGGTGTTAGTGTACTTTTTAGCACTTTAGTTATGAGTTTTATGTTAGGGCGTTGTACCATAAAACTCTTAACTACTGACTTTTAAATGCGTTAGGGATCTTGACAGGGTAGGGTGTACCGCTCACTTTTTGGCCTCCCAGGACAGACTCGTAATACCGGTGCTATGGAAGTCCCATAGAAAAAAGACTTTACGAAGTTTACGTAAGTCGTTTTGCGGTAAGGCCAAAGAAGTGTGCAGTGCCCCTAAACCTGCAAGACTCGTAATACCAGCGGGCGTAAAAAAGCAGCGTTAGGACCTCTTAACGCTGCTTTTTTACCCTAACGCACAACTCGTAATCTAGCCGATAGTTATTATAGTTGATGCAAAGATATACAATATATACATATATTATACATATATACAGTTTATATATATATATATATTTACATATTATGATATAAATATTAAGCTACCTTGAAAAATCTATTGCTGTTATGTTAACAATGGTTTGTGCTTCTGCATCCAAGGGTACAGGAGTCAGAATCAGAAATGGAGGATCGAAGACTAGTTTGGGCATTCTCACACATCCAGATAAATAAAGAGGCATAAAACTGTCATCAGAGTTGTCATTGAGAATCATCGGTATTTCAGCATCATAGATCCCAGGTCCAGCTGGTTAGATAAATGAAAGTCAGAATTAAAGTTCCATGAGTCAGATAGAGTTTGCAATTTAAGACACTTTCAAATCACTTCTATTATGAAAATGTAGTTTGTTCTCTTGGTATCATTTGTTGAAAACATACTTAGGTAGGCTGAGGAGCAACAATGCACTACAAGGAGATAGCAGGAGACTGGTAGCTACACACATGTCTCTTCTCATTGGCTCACCAGATGTGGCCAGCTAAGTCCCAGTAGTAAATTTGACCCTCTTTATGTAAGTTATAATGCACTAATAAAATATTCTAATACAATAGAGCATTTTTTTCTTTTTGCACTTTTATGTCCCTTCCAATCACTTGCGTTGTAATTGGATTTAATTAAAGCTCTATATCTGCAATCATTTATACTAATGGTATTGCTCATAAGTAAAACTAAAATTGCTGCTTCTATATTATATATTCTGTATTTACAATGATGTTGTCTATATCATAATGCATATTGGAGGAATAATAATATATTAAAATATAAGAGTCTCTGTCTAGATGGACACTAATGTGTTATATCATTAATTTATTTATAGAATTATGCATGTAAAGGTTGTATTGTGCTATTATATTGAACGCCATGGGCTAGATTACAAGTGGCGCACTAATGTTAGTGCGTGCGAGATATTGAAATATTGCACGCCTATTACAAGTTGAAAGCAAGTGCAACTGCACAAGCGTAAACTAAATTTGCACACGTCTGGTTAGCGCAACTGAAGTCCTCACTTAAAGGGTTAGGGCTAAATAAAAACTTGCACCAAACACAACATAAATATACTCATATATACACTATCTAATAAAATTATTCATGTAAAAATTAATTATAAGGGTTAAAACATATAAGGTATTTGACAAGGTATTTGAATGGAAAGGGCTATAATATATACACACATAAGTATGTATTTGTTTTTATATGTGTATATATTTATATACTGTACATATTATACACACATAAACATATATATATAAAAATGTATACACATATATACATATGCATATATACTTTGGAGCCCTTTCCTCTCAAATACATTAAACATAAAAAAATGTTTTTAATAAATTGTAATATTTCATTATGTGTTTTACTGTATATGTACTGTACATATTTTACATTCTAATGTTTTTCACAAAGTTTTTTAAATATATATTCCTCTATATATATCTGAATATACCTATACTTGTAAATATTCATGTGTATATATATATATATATATATATATATATATATATACATTTTGCAATTTTTAGGTAGTTTGGGATGTTGGGGTTGGCGGATTTAGGGGGTTAATACTTTTAATAGGTAGTTTGCGATGTGTCTGAATGGCGGATTAGGGGTTAATAATTTAATTAGGCAATCTTGCATTGTGGGGTTATCAGTTTAGGGGTTAATACTTTTATTATTAGTGCCAATGTGGGTTTGATGGCGGGGTTTTGACGTGTCAGGTTTATTTTTGGGAGGCAGGTTAGACTTTTACGGGAGATTTGATGTTTTTTTTTATTTTCTTAGGCTGGTGCCGTAAAGTCACTGGCGACTCCAGAAATTTGTATTTACGCACATTTCTGGACATCGCTAGTTTATCCGACTTACGGCACTTTATAAACTGCCTGCGGGGTTTATGTAATACCCCAATGTGCAAGGTGAAATTACGGGCAGCGCGGGTTTAAGCAGTTGCGCTTAAGCCTGCGACGTATATGTAATCTCACCCCAATAGTCTATGGGGGAAAGAAGATAACACGGTCGCAATATCTGAAGTCCTGAAGTTAGTGCACATTGGCTTTTGCTTGCATGCAAAAATGTACTTTTAATTTGTAATACGCGCATGGGTATGCTTACTTCTGCCGAGCAAAAGCGCTAAATAGTGCACCACTTGTAACCTGGCCCCATGTTGGGCGCACATAATAATCAAATTAAAATAACTACCTTATTTAATACAAGATAAATAGGGTTACTTACATGGACAGAAGTGGACAGTAATTGTATTCATTTGCCCTGGTTGAAGCATTCCTGAGCTCTTGCTAAACCTATATATTCCATCCTCTACAACATCCCCAGCTTGATCAAGATTGAGCTTCCATGTTATTGTTTCTTTAGAGACGTTGGTTAAATCAAGTGTCTACAGTAAAAAAAGAAAGAAACGCAAGGTTACTTGCAGATGAAAGTATTACTTGCTTCTATAAAATAATACAAAATACTATTTATTTGTAATTACAATGACATTTAAAGTTCATTTTCTTTCGAAAGTATAGCAATATATCCAGTAATAATAATGTGAAAGCTGATGAATTTATTACCAGAAAATAAAACCGCACGTAAGACCAATAAAGAATAGCAGACAATGAAACGTAGATATTTATGCAGATGGGAACCCTAAGCTCAATGAGCCTGCCCACATTTTTTTAAAAAGTATAAATTTAATTTGCCTGGAGAAATCCTAATGTGTATCCCAGTTCCCTACAGTGTTCATCTTTATCACCACTAATTGTAGTTTATTCCGTGGGGCCGAATAATCAAGCTCCAAATAGAGTATAATGCCCCTGTTTCCGCGTGACCCTTCAGGCTTGCCGGAAACAGAAGTTATGAAGCAGCGGTCTAAAGACTGCTGCTCCATAACTTGTTTGCCTGCTCTGAGGCTACGGACATCAATCCGTCCGATCCTATACGATCAGGCTGATTGACCCCCCCCTGCTAGCGGCCGATTAGCCGTGAATCTGCAGGGGTCAGCATTGCACAAGCAGTTCACAAGAACTGCTTGTGCAATGATAAATAACGACAGAGTATGCTGTCGGCATTTATCGATGTGCGGTGGACATGATGCGCTACATTGTATCATGTCCGCTCCCACTTTCATAAATCTGCCCCATGAGTCAACAACCCTTTCTGTGAAGAAGTGCATCCGCAAATTATTAATCCTAAATCTACTACCCTTTAACTTGAGATTATGACCTCTTGTTCTGATGTTCTTCCTGTGAAAGTGCTTACATTTAAAACTTTTTCACTGTACAAATAACATGAAGCAAAGCATTGCTTAAAGGGTTATTATAGTTAGATAGGTAGACAGACAGACAGATAGACAAGTAAATACATTAGATAGACGGACAGATAGATAGATAAATTAGATAGACAGACAGATAAATTAGATAGATAGACATATAGGGGCCGATTTATCAGGGGTCTTAAGAACACTGCTCCATAACTGGTCCACCACCTCTGAGGCTGCGGTCTGCAATCCGCCCGATCCTATACAATCGGGTTGATTGACACCCCCTGCTAGCGCATTGCACAAGCAGTTAACCAGAACTGCTTGCGCAATGTTAAATGCCGACAGCGTATGCTATCGGCATTCAGCGATGTCTGTCAGACATGATACACTACAGCGTATCATGTCAGACAGACATTGATAAATCGGCCCCATAGATAGAAGATAGAAAGATAGATAGATAATAAATAGATAGACAGACATAGATAGATAGATAGATAGATAGATAGATGATAGATATCATGTCAGACAGACATTGATAAATCGGCCCAATAGATAGATAGATAGATAGATAGATAGATAGATAGATAGATAGATAGATAGATAGATAGATAGATAGATGATAGAAAGAAAGATATATATTTATAGATAGATAGATAGATAGATAGATAGATAGATAGATGTAGATAGATAGATAGATAGATAGATAGATATAGATAGATAGATAGATAGATAGATAGATAGATAGAATCCATACCTTAATCCATACCTGGCTGTGTAAGGTTCCATCTGCAATGCCCAAATCTATAAAGCCTGATGGTAATTCAAATTCCAACTTGTGTGTAGAAAACATGAGCGCTTGTTTCAAAACTGAAAAAAGTAGACATGTTTTAGGTTTATTTTTCTGTTATGATTTATGGCATGTAAATACTAAAGTGATGTCAATATGGCATGTTGTATTTAGTTAACCCATTATTGGGGGATAAATCAGATAATAATTGTAAGACATCTTCATCTTTAATATAAAAAAAATTGTGGGAAAGTCTGCCCAGAGGGCAGTCTATTGGGGTGACGGAACCACTGAACCACCCTGCCATTTTTGGAAGGGCAGTCTTTTGTGGTGATGGAACCACCCTACCATTTTCGGAATCCACCTGGATGCAGCTTATGCTGCATCCAAGTGGATTCCAAAAATGGCAGGGTGGTGAAATAATCCACCTGGATGCAGCTTACGTTGAATCCAGGTGAATTATTTCGCCACCCTGCCATCCAGGTGTATTCCGAAAATGGCAGGGTGGTGAAAGAATCCATCCAGGTGGATTCTTTCACCACCCCTTTTGCTCTCTCTCTCCCCCTCACTTTTGCTCTCTCTCCCCCCTCTCTTTTGCTCTCTCTCCCCCTTCTCTTTTGATCTCTCCCCCCTCTCTTTTGCTCTCTCTCCCCCCTTCTCTATTGCTCTCTCTCACTTCTCATTTGCTCTCTCTCCCCTTTCATTTGCTCTCTCTCCCCCTCTCTTTTGCTCTCTCTCTCTCTCCCCCCTCTCTTTTGCTCGCTCTCTCCTCTCTCTTTTGCTCTCTCCCCCCCTCTTTTGCTCTCTCTCCCCTCTCATTTGCTGTCTCTCCCCACTCATTTTGCACTCTCTCCCCCCTCTCTTTTGCTCTCTTTCCCCTCTCTTTTGCTCTCTCCCCCCTCTCTTTTGCGCTCTCTCTCCCCTCTCATTAGCTCTCTCCCCCCTCTCTTTTGATCTCCCCCCCTCTCTTTTGCTCTTTCTCCCCCTCTCTTTTGCTCTATTTCCCCCTCTCTTTTGCTCTCTCCCCCTCTCTTTTGCTCTCTCTCCCCCTTCTCTTTTGATCTCTCTCCCCCTTCTCTTTTTATTTCTCCCCCTCTCTTTTGCTCTCTCCCCGCCCTCTTTTGCTCTCTTTCCCCTCTCAGTCTATGTGTTGTTAAATTTAAAAAAAAAAAATTAAAAAATTAAACTACAGAAAAAAATAAACAAATGATCAAAAATAAAAAAAATAAAACCTAATCCCTATGAAAATAGCCCCCCCCCAAATAAAAACACACCCTAATCTAATGCTTAATTACCAATAGCCCTTAAAAGGGCTTTTTGTAGGGCATTGCCCTAAGTTAAACAGATCTTTTGCAGTTACCAAAAATTCTAAGTCCCCCCTAACAGTAAAACCCACCCCCCCAAAATAAATAAACATAACACTAAAAAAACCTAAACTATCCAATGCCCTGAAAAGGTATGGGTATTCAGCTCTTTTGCTGCCCATCCCTAATTTTAAAAAAAAATATATATATATATATATATATATATAAAAAAAAACCTAAGTCTAACGCCTAAAAATTTTAAAATTAAACCTAAATTTAAATTAACCTAAATTACAGAAAATAAAAAAAATTAACATTACAGAAAATAAAAAAACAAATTACCAAAATTTACAAAATTAAACCTAATCCCTATGAAAATAAAAAGCCCCCCCAAATAAAAACACCCCCTAATCTAAGAATAAAGGGCTTTTTGCAGGTCATTGCCCCAAGATAAACAGCTCTTTTACAGAAAAGTCCCCCTAATAGTAAACCCCCCCACCCACCAAACCCCCCAAAATAAAAGAACCTAACAATAAAAAAAACTAAACTACCCATTGACCTGAAAAGGGCATTACCCTTAAAAGGGCATTTAGCTCTTTTACTGCCCATCCCTAAATAAAACAACCCCCCCAAAAAAACTTAAAAAAACCTAAGTCTAACCCCCATGTTGATACTCACCGTTCCTGAAGTCCGGCGGAGAAGGTCCTGTTCCAGTCGGTGAAGTCTTCTTTCAAGCGGCAATCTCTTCTTTCTTCTACCAGGAACATCCGGCGCAGAGCGGAGCTGAAGACCGATGCATGTGGAGCTGAAGACTGGCGACCCTGGAACTGAATACCGGCGACCCTGGAACTGAAGACCTGCGATCCTGGAACTGAAGACCGGTGATCGCGGAGCCATGGAGAGTGGAGGATCCTCTTTGTACGATCGCCACCGTACACTGGATAATGAATTAAAGGTACGCGATTAAAGATGGCATCCCTTGAATTCCTATTGGCTGATTTAATTCTTCAAATTCAAATAAGCCAATAGGATGAGAGCCACTCAAATCCTATTGGCTGTTCAAATCAGTCAATAGGATGAGAGATACTGAAATTCTATTGGCTGATTTGAATAGCCAATAGGATTTGAGTTGCTCTCATCCTATTGGCTGAATTTGAAGAATCAAATCAACCAATAGGAATTCAAAGGAACTCCATCTTTAATCATGTACCTTGAATTTACTATTCATTGTACGGCGGCAATCGTATGAAGAGGATCATCCTCGCTCCATGGCTCCGCGGTCACTGGTCTTCAGTTCCAGGGTCGCCGGTCTTCAGTTCCAGGATCGCCGGTCTTCATTTCCAGGGTCGCCGGTCTTAAGATAGTCACATCTGTCTAGCAGGCGTACAATTATTGTTCTGGTGTCAGAAGATCAGGGGCTCCATTAGATATGGATTTTGATATTACATATACGGCGCCGCATATAAATGCAGCATGTATATTTCACCTGTCGTCCGCAATTTTTACTCCCATAAGCTAACATGGGACCGGGTCACAAATCGGTATCCAGTATTCAGCGCAAGGACTTACATGGCGAAAATGGAGAAATTTTACTCCATTTTCACCTTGCCAAACAAGGCAGCCGCAGCAGGCCTTGCGCTGAGTATGGGAGCACTGTAACTCCCGTAACTGCCTGTAAAATATAAACTAACACCTAATGCATGCGCAATATCTATCTACCTGTCAACCGCAATCCCCCACCGCAATCACTAATAAAGTGTATTAACCCCTATATCCGCCATCAAACCTACACCGCAACTAATAAACGTATTAACCCCTAAACCAACAAACCCCCACAATGCAATATGCCTAATTAAACTATTAACCCCTATATCCGCCATCAAACCCACAACGCAATTACTTATTACTATTAACCCCTAATCCGCCAATAACCCACAACACAATCTAATCTATCTATTAACCCCTAATCCGCCAATAACCAAAACACAATCTAATCTATTAACCCCTAATCCGCCAATAACCCACAACGTAAATAGTTAAACACTAAGCCCCCTAACCTAACACCCCCTAAACTAACCCCATTACATGAATTAAACTAAAACTAAATTACAATTAAAAAAAAATACCATTACTTTAAAAATTAAAAAACTAAGTATAAATTAATCTAAAATTACAGAAAATAATAAAGCTAAATTTACATAAAATAAAAAAGAGAATTGCCAATAATTAAATAATTATACCTAATCCCTATGAAAATAAAAAAGCCCCCCAAAATAAAATCAGCCCTTATTTAATGATAAACTACCAATAGCCCTAAAAAGGGCTTTTTGCAGGGTAATGCCCCAAGATAAAAAGCTATTTTACAAAAAAAAGTCTAATTCACCCCTAAAAGTCAAATGCCCCCCATCCACCAAAAAACGCCAAAATAAAAGCACCTAACACTAAAAAAAAAACTAAACTACCCGTTGCCCTGAAAAGGGCATTTGTATGGGCATTGCCCTTAAAAGGGCATTTAGCTCTTTTGCTGCCCTTGAAAGGGCATTAAGATTAACAGCTCTTTTAAGAAAAGCCCATCCCTAATCTAAATAAAAGAAACCTCCCAAAAAACCCTTAAAAAACCCTAAGTCTAACCCCCAAGTGGTACTCACCTGTCCTGAAGTCCGGCGGACAAGGTCCTGTTCCAGGCAGTGAAGTCTTCTTCCAATCGGCAACCTCTTCTTTCTTCTTCCAGGAACCAGCCGGCGTGGAGCAGAGGGCGGAGCTGAAGACTGAAGACCGCGGAGCTGAAGACCGGTGACCCTGGAACTACAGACCGGCGACCCTGGAACTGAAGACTGGCGACCGCGGAGCCATGGAGCGTGGAAGATCTTCATATGATCTCCGCCGTACACTGAATAGGAATTCAAGGTACACAATTAAAAATAGTGTCCCTTGAATTCCTATTGGCTGATTTGAGCCTTCAAATTCAAATCAGCCAATAGGATGAGAGCTACTGAAATCCTATTGGCTGTTCAAATCAGCCAATAGGATGAGAGCTACTGAAATTCTATTGGCTGATTTGAATAGCCAATAGAATTTCAGCAGCTCTTATTGGCAGATTAGGGGTTAATAGATAGATTAGATTGCATTGTGGGTTATTGGTGGATTCTGTACACATATATTGACATATTTAGACATGTATATGTATGTATGTCTATGTTAAAGACCTTTGCCTGCCACCAATTCTATCAGCCAATCGGAATTAAGGTAGGAAAAATCCTATTGGCTGATGCAATCAGCCAATAGGATTGAAGTTCAATCCTATGGGCTGATCCAATCAGACAATAGGATTGAGCTTGCATTCTATTGGCTGTTGTAATTTAGTATAGGGTAGGGATTTTTATTATTTTAGGGGGCTTTTTTATTTTATTAGGGGGATTAGATTAGGTGTAATTATTTTATTATTTTCTGTAATTTAGTGTTTGTTTTTGTACTTTGGATAATTTTATTTAATTTTTTTAATTGTATTTAATTGTATTTAGTTTAGGTATTTAATTTAATGATAGTGTAGTGTTAGGTGTAATTGTAACTTAGGTTAGGTTTTATTTTACAGGTACTTTTGTATTTATTTTAACTAGGAAGTTATTAAATAGGTAATAACTATTTAATAACTATTCTACCTAGTTAAAATAAATACAAACTTGCCTGTAAAATAAAAATAAATCCTAAAATAGCTACAATGTAACTATTAGTTATATTGTAGCTATCTTAGGCCTAGATTTGGAGTTCGGCGGTAAAAGGGCTGCTAACGCTCCACGGGCTTTTTTCTGGCCGCACCATAAATTTAACTCTGGTATCGAGAGTTCAAACAAATGCTGCGTTAGGCTCCAAAAAAGGAGCGTAGAGCATTTTTACCGCAAATGCAACTCTCGATACCAGAGTTGCTTACGGATGCGGCCGGCCTCAAAAACGTGCTCGTGCACGATTCCCCCATAGGAAACAATGGGGCTGTTTGAGCTGAAAAAAAACCTAACACCTGCAAAAAAGCAGCGTTCAGCTCCTAACGCAGCCCCATTGTTTCCTATGGGGAAACACTTCCTACGTCTGCACCTAACACTCTAACATGTACCCCGAGTCTAAACACCCCTAGCCTTACACTTATTAACCCCTAATCTGCCGCCCCCGCTATCGCTGACCCCTGCATATTTTTTTAAACCCCTAATCTGCCGCTCCGTAAACCGCCGCAACCTACGTTATCCCTATGTACCCCTAATCTGCTGCCCTAACATCGCCGACCCCTATATTATATTTATTAACCCCTAATCTGCTCCCCTCAACGTCGCCGACACCTGCCTACACTTATTAACCCCTAATCTGCCGAGTGGACCTGAGCGCTACTATAATAAAGTTATTAACCCCTAATCCGCCTCACTAACCCTATCATAAATAGTATTAACCCCTAATCTGCCCTCCCTAACATCGCCGACACCTAACTTCAATTATTAACCCCTAATCTGCCGACCGGAGCTCACCGCTATTCTAATAAATGTATTAACCCCTAAAGCTAAGTCTAACCCTAACACTAACACCCCCTAAGTTAAATATAATTTTTATCTAACGAAATAAATTAACTCTTATTAAATAAATGATTCCTATTTAAAGCTAAATACTTACCTGTAAAATAAATCCTAATATAGCTACAATATAAATTATAATTATATTATAGCTATTTTAGGATTAATATTTATTTTACAGGTAACTTTGTAATTATTTTAACCAGGTACAATAGCTATTAAATAGTTAAGAACTATTTAATAGTTACCTAGTTAAAATAATAACAAAATTACCTGTAAAATAAGTCCTAACCTAAGATATAATTAAACCTAACACTACCCTATCAATAAAATAATTAAATAAACTACCTACAATTACCTACAATTAACCTAACACTAGACTATCAATAAATTAATTAAATACAATTCCTACAAATAAATACAATTAAATAAACTAGCTAAAGTACAAAAAATAAAAAAGATCTAAGTTACAGAAAATAAAAAAATATTTACAAACATAATAAAAATATTACAACAATTTTAAACTAATTACACCTACTCTAAGCCCCCTAATAAAATAACAAAGCCCCCCAAAATAAAAAATTCCCTACCCTATTCTAAATTAAAAAAGTTACAAGCTCTTTTGCCTTACCAGCCCTGAACAGGGCCCTTTGCGGGGCATGCCCCAAGAATTTCAGCTCTTTTGCCTGTAAAAAAAACACATACAATACCCCCCCCCAACATTACAACCCACCACCCACATACCCCTAATCTAACCCAAACCCCCCTTAAATAAACCTAACACTAAGCCCCTGAAGATCTTCCTACCTTGTCTTCACCATACCAGGTTCACCGATCCGTCCTGAAGAGCTCCTCCGATGTCCTGATCCAAGCCCAAGCGGGGGCTGAAGAGGTCCATGATCCGGTCAAAGTCTTCATCCAAGCGGGGCAGAAGAGGATCTTCCATCCGATTGAAGTCATCATCCAGGCGGCATCTTCGATCTTCTTCCATCCGGAGCGAAGCGGCAGGATCCTGAAGACATCCAGCGCGGAACATCCATCCGGACCGGCGACTGAACGACGAATGACTGTTCCTTTAAGGGACATCATCCAAGATGGCGTCCCTCGAATTCCGATTGGCTGATAGGATTCTATCAGCCAATCGGAATTAAGGTTGGAATTTTCTGATTGGCTGATGGAATCAGCCAATCAGAATCTAGTTCAATCCGATTGGCCGATCCAATCAGCCAATCAGATTGAGCTCGCATTCTATTGGCTGATCGGAACAGCCAATAGAATGCGAGCTCAATCTGATTGGCTGATTGGATCAGCCAATCGGATTGAACTTGATTCTGATTGGCTGATTCCATCAGCCAATCAGAAAATTCCTACCTTAATTCCGATTGGCTGATAGAATCCTATCAGCCAATCGGAATTCGAGGGACGCCATCTTGGATGACGTCCCTTAAAGGAACAGTCATTCGTCGTTCAGTCGTCGGTCCGGATGGATGTTCCGCGCTGGATGTCTTCAGGATCCTGCCGCTTCGCTCCGGATGGAAGAAGATCGAAGATGCCGCCTGGATGATGACTTCAATCGGATGGAAGATCCTCTTCTGCCCCGCTTGGATGAAGACTTTGACCGGATCATGGACCTCTTCAGCCCCCGCTTGGGCTTGGATCAGGACATCGGAGGAGCTCTTCAGGACGGATCGGTGAACCTGGTATGGTGAAGACAAGGTAGGAAGATCTTCAGGGGCTTAGTGTTAGGTTTATTTAAGGGGGGTTTGGGTTAGATTAGGGGTATGTGGGTGGTGGGTTGTAATGTTGGGGGGGGGGATTGTATTTATTCTTTTACAGGCAAAAGAGCTGAAATTCTTGGGGCATGCCCCGCAAAGGGCCCTGTTCAGGGCTGGTAAGGTAAAAGAGCTTGTAACTTTTTTAATTTAGAATAGGGTAGGGAATTTTTTATTTTGGGGGGCTTTGTTATTTTATTAGGGGGCTTAGAGTAGGTGTAATTAGTTTAAAATTGTTGTAATATTTTTATTATGTTTGTAAATATTTTTTTATTTTCTGTAACTTAGATCTTTTTTATTTTTTGTACTTTAGCTAGTTTATTTAATTGTATTTATTTGTAGGAATTGTGTTTAATTAATTTATTGATAGTGTAGTGTTAGGTTAATTGTAGGTAATTGTAGGTAGTTTATTTAATTATTTTATTGATAGGGTAGTGTTAGGTTTAATTATATCTTAGGTTAGGACTTATTTTACAGGTAATTTTGTTATTATTTTAACTATGTAACTATTAAATAGTTCTTAACTATTTAATAGCTATTGTACCTGGTTAAAATAATTACAAAGTTGCCTGTAAAATAAATATTAATCCTAAAATAGCTATAATATAATTATAATTTATATTGTAGCTATATTAGGATGTATTTTACAGGTAAGTATTTAGCTTTAAATAGGAATCATTTATTTAATAAGAGTTAATTTATTTCGTTAGATAAAAATTATATTTAACTTAGGGGGGTGTTAGTGTTAGGGTTAGACTTAGCTTTAGGGGTTAATACATTTATTAGAATAGCGGTGAGCTCCGGTCGTCAGATTAGGGGTTAATAATTGAAGTTAGGTGTCGGCGATGTTAGGGAGGGCAGATTAGGGGGTTAATACTATTTATGATAGGGTTAGTGAGGCGGGTTAGGGGTTAATAACTTTATTATAGTATCGGTGCGGTCCGCTCGGCAGATTAGGGGTTAATAAGTGTAGGCAGGTGTCGGCGACGTTGAGGGGGGCAGATTAGGGGTTAATAAATATAATATAGGGGTCGGCGAGGTTAGGGGTAGCAGATTAGGGGTACATAGGGATAACGTAGGTGGCGGCGATTTGCGGTCGGAAGATTAGGGGTTAATTATTTTAAGTAGCTTGCGGCGACGTTGTGGGGGGCAAGTTAGGGGTTAAGAAATATAATATAGGGGGCGGCGGGGTTAGGGGCAGCAGATTAGGGGTACATAAGTATAACGTAGGTGGCGGTCGGCAGATTAGGGGTTAAAAATTTTAATCGAGTGGCGGCGATGTGGGGGGACCTCGGTTTAGGGGTACATAGGTAGTTTATGGGTGTTAGTGTACTTTAGGGTACAGTAGTTAAGAGCTTTATAAACCGGCGTTAGCCAGAAAGCTCTTAACTCCTGCTATTTTCAGGCGGCTGGAATTTTGTCGTTAGAGCTCTAACGCTCACTTCAGAAACGACTCTAAATACCAGCGTTAGAAAGATCCCATTGAAAAGATAGGCTACGCAAATGGCGTAGGGGGATCTGCGGTATGGAAAAGTCGCGGCTGAAAAGTGAGCGTTAGACCCTTTAATCACTGACTCCAAATACCAGCGGGCGGCCAAAACCAGCGTTAGGAGCCTCTAACGCTGGTTTTGACGGCTACCACCGAACTCCAAATCTAGGCCTTAGGGTTTATTTTATAGGTGAGTATTTAGTTTTAAATAGGTATAATTTATTTAATGCTAGGAATATTTATTTAGATTAATTTAAATTATATTTAAGTTAGGGGTTGTTAGGGTTAGGGTTAGACTTAGGTTTAGGGGTTAATAAATTTAATATAGTGGCGGCGACGTTGGGGGCGGCAGATTCAGGGTTAGTAAATATAATGTAGGTGGCGGCGGTGTAGGGGGGGCAGATTAGGGGTTAATAAATATAATGTTGGGGGCGGCGGGGTCCGGGAGCGGCGGTTTAGGGGTTAAACACTTTATTTAGTTGCGTCAGGGTCCGGGAGTGGCGGTTTAGGGGTTAATAAGTATAATGTAGGTGGCGGCGGTGTAGGGGCGGCAGATTAGGGGTGTTTAGACTCGGGGTACATGTTAGGGTGTTAGGTGTAAACATTCCCATAGGAATCAATGGGACATCGGGCAGCAGCGAACATGAGCTTTCGCTGCTTTCCGACTCCCATTGATTCCTAAGGCATCCGCCGCCTCCAGGGCGGCGGATTGAAAACCAGGTACGCTGGGCCGGAAAAGTACCGAGCGTACCTGCTAGTTATTTGATAACTAGCAAAAGTAGTCAAATAGTGCCGAACTTGGATTCGGAACATCTGGAGTGACGTAAGCATCGATCTGTGTCGGTCCGGCGGATCGTATGTTACGTTACTAAATTCTACTTTTGCCGGTCTGTAGGATTTGATAACTAAGGCGAATCAAGCTCGCCACAAATACGCTGCGGAATTCCAGTGTATTGGCGGTTGACGGCTTGATAAATAGAGGCCAAAGCCTGCAATTTAAAAAAATGACCAATCTACTTCTATTACCAAATTTGCTTTGTTCCTATGGTATTCTATGTTGAAGACATATCTAGGTGGGTGACCGGAGCACTACATCTCAGGAAATAGAGCTGTCATCTAGTGATCTTGAAATGGATAACTGATGCCATATAGTGCTCCAGACACTTGTATGCTCCTGAGCTTACGTCCCTGCTTTTCAACAACATATACCAAGAGAACAAAGAAAATTTGATAATAGAAGTAACTAAGATTTTTTTATAAAATTGCATGCTCTCTCTGAAGCATACAAGAAAAATGTAGGGTTTCATGTCCCTTTAAACAAAAAATATGTCAATAATTCCAATATAGAGCCAGATTACGAGTGGATCGCTATTTAGCACTTTCACTCACACGATAACTGCGCTAGAAGTAAACTTTTTGTGTGCGTTGGGTTGTGCTCATATTACAAGTTGAAAGCAAAAGGTTATTGTTCATACGTTAATCCAAAGCACGCAAAAAGCCGAACTTAGGATATTGCGCATTCGATAACCTATTCCCCCATAGAACTCAAAGGAGCAAAAAAAGCTGAATGGAAACTAACACCCCACTAGTGTGATAACCCAAATGCATATTCTCAAGTGCGCTAAACCGACATGAAAGTATAAATATTTCACATTCAAATGTTTTTCACATAGAAAAATGTGCTCTATTTATTCATCCTATATAATAAGATGTCATGAGCAGTAGAGACTGGCCTCTAGTTATCAAGCCGTCTACTTACCTGCCTTCGCCGGCCCCAATACGCCCACCTACACTCGCCTCACATCGCCACCGCGGATCTAAATACGTTTGCCAAAGTTATCAAAAAAGCTGTCAAAAAGCCGCACACCAAGTACGGGGCGATGAGCAGCGGACTGTGATAGTTATCACTCATCCGATCTCGCTGCTCTTCGGCTTTTTCCCAGCTTTATTGATAAGCTGTCACTAAGCACCCACACTAAACGGCAACATGAACTTTCGCTATGGTCAGACTCTCATTGATTCCTATGGGATCCGCCACCTCCAGGGCGGCGGATTGAAAAGCAGGTACGCTGGGCCAGAAAAGTGCAGAGCGTACCTGCTAGTTTTTTGATAACTCCCAAAAATAGTCAGATAGTGCCGAACTTGCGTTCGGAACATCTGGAGTGACGTAAGAATCGATCTGTGTCGGACTGAGTCCTGCGGATCGAAGCTTATGTCACTATATTCTACTTTTGCCGGTGTGTAGGGCTTGATAACTTAGGGGAATCAGCCTCGCCACAAATACGCTGCGGAATTCCAGCATATTTGAGGTTGACGGCTTGATAACTAGAGGCCATTGTGCATGAGGACAAACACACCTGGCCTTAGAGTCCCTACCTGAACAGCCGGTGTGGGTGAAAGTGGGCGTGACCGGGTGTGAGCGGTGTGACGGGGGCATTGCCTGGCATGTTGGGAGCGTGGCCGGGCGTGGTCAGGCGCAAGAGAGGGATAGAGGGGAGAGAGATAGAAATAGAAGGGGAGATAGATAGAAAGAGAGGGGGAGAGAACAAAATAGATGGGAAAGAGCAAGAGAGGGGGAGAGAGAGCAAAATAGAGGGGAAAGAGCAAGAGAGGGGGAGAGAAAGCAAAATAGAGGGAAGAGAGAGAGAGCAAAACAGAGGGGGAGAGAGAGCAAAAGAGAGGGATGGAGAGAGAGAGAAAAAGAGAGGTGGGAGAGAAAGCAAAATAGAGGGAAGAGAGAGAGAGCAAAACAGAGGGGGAGAGAGAGCGCAAAAGAGAGCGGGGAGAGAGAGCGCAAAAGAGAGGGGGGAGAGAGAGCATGCAAAAGAGAGGAGGAGAGATAGAGTGCAAAAGAGAGGGGGAGAGAGAGAGCAAAAGAGAGGGCGAGAAAATGCAAAAAAGAGGGATGGGGAGAGAGACAGAGCAAAAGAGAGGGATGGGGAGAGAGACAGAGCAAAAGAGAAGGATGGGGAGAGAGACAGAGCAAAAGAGAGGGATGGGGAGAGAGAGAGAGCGCAAAAGAGAGGGATGGGGAGAGAGAGCGCAAAAGAGAGGGGGAAGAGAGAGAGCGTAAAAGAGAGGGGGAGAGAGAGAGTGTAAAAGAGATTGGGGAGAGATCACAAAAGAGAGGGGGAGAGAGAGAGCAAAAGAGAGGGGGAGAGAGCGCAAAAGAGAAGGGGAGAGAAAGAGAGCGCAAAAGAGAGGGGGGAGAGAGAGAGAGTGCTAAAGAGAGGGGGAGAGAGAGCGCAAAAGAGAAGGGGAGAGAGCTCCAAAGAGAGGGGGGAAAGAGCACAAAATAGAGGAGGGAGAGAGAGCAAAAGAGAGGGGGGGGGAGAGACAGCAAGAGAGAGGGGGAGAGAGAGCAAAAGAGAGGGGAGAGAGAGTGCAAAAGAGAGGGGGGAGAGAAAGCAAAAGAGAGGGGGGAGAGGGAGCCAAAAGAGAGGGGGAGAGAGAGCAAAAGAGAGGGGAGAGAGAGGAGAGAGAGCGCAAAAGAGAGGGGGGAGAAAGCAAAAGGGAGGGGGTAAAGAGAGCAAAAGAGAGGTGGAGCAAGAGAGAGCGCAAAAGGGAGGGGGAGAGAGAGCAAAAAAAAGGGGGAGAGAGAGAGCAAGGGGTGGGACCGCTGTACTGCAAAAAATGGCCTGTGTGAACGGGCTTTAGGACTAGTAAATACATATTTCTGCATATGTCTGATGCTAATTTGGTACAATATATATTTACACTATGCTTAATGATTGGTAGATATATACAGTAAATCATTTATTTATGTTTCAAATTGGCCATAACAAAGGAAGTAAAATAAAAAACATTTGAGAGGTTTTTCAATGGTTTCAATAGCAATGCAGTTTTCTAACAAAATTACAGTTTTAAACTGTTTTAAAACATTCATTATGTATTCAGATCTTTTGCAATGATGCAAATAATTCCTCACCTCATCCATGAATAACAAATTAGTTGAATGTCTGTTTAATTTACAAACAGGCGCAGATCAAGCCTTTGCATTATGATGCATATTCTACCCCAGTAATGTTGTGTTTACCCAGCCTTAGGGGTACATTTTTTAAGCTGCAGGCAGATAGGTTCACTACCTGCGAACCTGTCCGCCTGCAGGGATAATACATTTAAATGCAGTACAGTGTTAAAAGTTTACTGGGCACCGTAAAAAAATTCTGTACTAAGAAAAGATGATTCTGATATTTTCTCTTATCTTGTAGGTTGCCTGGAAACCATATATTGTGTTATCTTTTAATTCGGCTATTAATAATCACACACTTTATATTAATCGAATTGTCAACATACACCGCATTTTTAAATGAAACATTTTGCATTTAAATGGGAAATCAACTCAAAATGTAATCCCGATAACGGCTAGATTACAAGTTGAGTGGTATTTAACGCTCCCACTTGCACACTAAATCCGCCAGAAGTATGATTTTTGGGGGCGTCAGGTGACACTCGTATTACAAATTGAAAGTAAAAAGGTTTCAATCATGTGCTAACCTAATGCACACAAAAAGCCGAACATCGAAGATTGCAATTGCGTTAAAGAGATACTGAACCCAATTTTTTTCTTTCATGATTCAGATAGGGCATGCAATTTTAAGCAACTTTCTTATTTACTTCTATTATCAATTTTTCTTCATTCTCTTGCTATCTTTATTTTAAAAAGAAGGCATCTAAGCTAAGGAGCCAGCAAATGTTTGGTTCAGGACCATGGACAACACTTGTTTATTGGTGCTGTCCAATCAGCAAGGACAACCCAGGCTATTCACCAAAAATGGGCCAGCATCTAAACTTACATTCTTGCTTTTCAAATAAACATACCAAGAGAATGAAGAAAATCTGATAATAGGAATAAATTAGAAAGTTGCTTAAAATTGTATGCTCTATCTGAATCACAAAATATTTTTTTGGGGTTCAGTGTCCCTTTAACGTATTCCCTATAGAAGTCAATAGAGCAAAAAAAGTGGAAAAACACCTTACTTACGTGTAAACCCGATTGCGTATTCTCAAGTGCGTTAACCGACATAAAAATATTAATATTTCACATTCCAATGTTCTTCATATAGCAGAACATGTTCTATTTATGTTTTCATCTAACTGACTACAAAGGGCTTCAATGCACTTATATATATTTCTATATATGTATACATATGTATTTTTGTGATTATACAGTATCTCACAAAAGTGAGTACACCCCTCACATTTTTGTATATTTTTTATTATATATTTTCATGTGACAACACTGACGAAATGACACTTTGCTACAATGTAAAGTAGTGAGTGTACAGCCTGTATAACAGTGTACATTTGCTGTCCCCTCAAAATAACTCAACACACAGCCATTAATGTCTAAACCATTGGCACCAAAAGTGAGTACACCCCTAAGTGGAAATGTCCAAATTGGGCCCAATAAGTCATTTTCCCTCCCCGGTGTCATGTGACTCATTAGTGTTACAAGGTCTCAGGTGTGAATGGGGAGCAGTTGTGTTAAATTTGGTGTTATCGCTCTCTCACACTCTCTCATACTAGTCACTGGAAGCTCAACATGGTACCTCATGGCAAAGAACTCTCTGAAGATATGAAAAAAAGAATTGTTGCTCTACATAAAGATGGCCTAGGCTATAAAAAGATTGCCAAGACCCTGAAACTGAGCTGCAGCACGGTGGGCAAGACCATACAGCGGTTTCATAGGACAGGTTCAACTTGGGAAATATTTGTATTAGTGCTGCCAGCATTGCTACAGAGGTTGAAGGGGTGGGGGTTCAGCCAGTCAGTGATGAGACCATATGCGGCACACTGCATCAAATTGGTCTGCATGGCTGTCGTCCAAGAAGGAAGCCTCTTATAAAGATGAAGCACAAGAAAGCAAACAGTTTGCTGAAGACAAGCAGACTAAGGCCATGGATTACTGGAACCATGTCCTGTGGTCCAATGAGAGCAAGATCAACTTATTTGGTTCAGATGGTTTCAAGTGGTGGCGGCAACCATGTCAGGAGTACAAAGACAAGTGTGTCTTGCCTACAGTCAAGCATGGTGGTGGGAGTGTCATGGTTGAGGCCTGCATGAGTGCTGCTGGCACTGTGGAGCTACAGTTCATTGAAGGAACCATGAATGCCAACATGTACTGTGACATACTGAAGCAGAGCATGACCCCCTCCCTTTGGAGACTGGGCTAGGACAGCAAATTTACACTGTTATACAGGCTGTATACTCATTACTTTACATTGCAGCAAAGTGTCATTTCTGTCATTTCTTCAGTGTTAACAAAAATGTGAGGGGTGTACTCACTTTTGTGAGATACTGTATATGTATATATGTCTGTTAATACATGTATACACATATAAATACATAAACACATATGTACACACACACACACACATATATATATATATATATATATATATATATATATATATATATACATTTTTAGACATGTTTGTGTATGTATCTCTATGTTTAAGCCATTTGCAGTCTTTTTTTCCTAATACCTGAGAAATCATATATTTGAGACCTAATACCTTTTTGTGCAATTTTTTAAAACCATTTGTATTATATAATGTTATTATGAGTGTAACTGTACTCTTTAATGTATTTTTTATGTGTTTTGTGCAACGTTTTTGATTGGTTAATCATAACTCTGAGGATGTAGTAATCATTGTAGCTTAAATCACGATAGCACTCACACGTTAATTTTTTTTTTAACTTGTAATACAAGTACTAAACCCAACGCACACACACAACCGCGATAAACCCCTTTTTGCTTGCTTGCAACTGTTAGCACGCCACTTGTAGTCTGGCCCAACATGTTTAATTATGTAGGACAAAACAATATTTCAGTCTACTTTTATTATTTATTTTGTCAGTTTCTCCTGCAATAAATTGTTGATAGTTTTGATTTTGTTCCTTTTCTAAGTGAGGTCTGAGTGGACCTTACATAATTCATAACCCAACCTTTCAATCTGTCCCTAACTGGTCCCAGAACACAAGTAAAGATAAATACTCAAAGGGCTAGATTACAAGTAAGGCGCAAACTGTTTTGCACAAGCGCAATCTTGTTTTTGCAAGCCATTTTCATTGTGGTGATATTACAAGTGGAGCAAAATCGATAGCTCAATTGCCCTTTACGTTTCAATCCTTACCGCGATCTCAGAGCTGTGGGTAAACAAAAAAGTTGCACAAAACACTTTCAAAATACATTACAAAGTGCACAAAAATGTTATAAGAGCTCAAAGATTTGAGATCTTGGGTGTTAGAAAAAAAAAAGGCAGACAAACCGCTTTAACATATATATCAGTGGCGTATTAAGGCATAGGCCAACAAGGCCGGTGCCTAGGGCAGCAGATTTTTAAGGGGCAGCAGAATTTTGAGTCCCTAGGGCCACTCTACTGAACTCAGGGCCAGGTGGCTAAATCAACCAATTACTAATGACTTAAATGGCTGGCCCGGCTATTGCTATCCTATGGGATTGGGTGCGCATGACGTGGTATGTTGTATGCATTTAATACATTCAGAAACAATACAAGTATATACTTTATTATGATTGTATCATGTGACTTCATCTCCTAGGATACAATTCCTAAACCTATCATAACTACTGTTGTATTTTTTAAGTACTTTTAAAGGACAGTTTGTATATTCATTACATATTTATCCAAGCAGATATTTTGCTTAAATAACTGTCAATCACTAAAGAAGATGTTTAAGGTTAAACAACTACCTACTGACAAACTATCATACAGTGAAGGATATTTTTTTCTGATATAAACACTTTAATCATCTGACTTGCAAAATAATGTCTTAATATATATATATATATATATATATATATGTGTGTGTGTGTGTGACCAGAGTGAATGCAAGCCCTGGTGAACATCTACTTAAAAATACATTATTTTTTACACCCTGTCCCAAAAATATTATGTCTAAAAAAAGGCCTTAAACCTGGGGTGGGGTGGGGGGCAGCAGAATTTTGAGTGCCTAGGGCAACACAAAACCTAAATACGCCCCTGATATATATATATGTCTAAAGTTTTATTTGTATGCATGTATGTATATATATATATATATATATATATATATATATATATATCGATATAGAGAGAGAGAGAGAGAGAGAGAGAGAGAGAGAGAGATGTGTGTGTGTATATATATACAGTATATATATACATGTGTTTATATCTGTGTACGTATATATTAATGTATTTATATGTGTATATATGTATTTACAGTCATATATACACATATAAAACATTAATATATATGTTCACATATATAGACATATATGTACAGTAAGTGCATTATATTCCTTTGCTTTTAAATCGATTAAAACATGATAAAACATATTTATACAATATTCATATTTAATAAATATTTGAACTATGTATTTACTGAAAATATATATATTTTTTTGCGCAATGGTTGACTTCTATGGGGAATGCAAAAATATGATGGGTTTTTTGCGATCTTGGATGTTAGTTTTTTTCCCCTCTTTTTTGTGTCCATTGATTTTTACGAAGGAATGCATGCCCCCATATGCGAAAACTCAAGTTGCGAAAAATCATTTTTTTTTTAACTTGTAATACGAACACACCGGACTAGCGCCAAATGCTTAACTCTAGTGAAGTTATCGCAATTGCGGGGAAAAAAATACTGTGTCACATGTAATCTAGCCCATAATGTTGTTCAAGGGCTAGATCCTTGAACTGTAAAACAATGCATATTTTGCTAAAAAAAAAATATGTTGTTTTAAATGTGTTAAAAAACCATTTATTTTATGTGCAGCTCTTTCATAACATAATGCGTTATTGCTGGAGTAAAAAATATTTAACATTTTGAGCTTTTGGGCCCCATTTATATTCAGGGGATTCGCTGTCATGAACCTCGTCCGCCCAACCTTGTACAATGCTGCCGGCCAATCATGCAATAGGGGGCTCTCAATTATCCTAATGAGATATGATTGGGATGATTGAAATATGCCACACTTTAGGTGGCGGAGAGGATAAGTAGCAGCGGTCATAATAAGTCTCATCATAAACTAGTAAGAAGATTTTAAGCTATTTACTACATATAAATAACATAAATACTACAAATACATTTCATATTATTATTATTATTATTTATTTATAAATTTATGTATATCAGTACAAACACCAGCTGCTCTTTAAAATGAATATTCATTAAATATATTTAGAGTATTTCGTAATTCTAAATTTGTTATTTCAGATAATAATACGAATTTCATTTAAAAAAAGGCGAGATTCATAGTATAGTACTATGAGAGCAGTCATAACAATGTAGTGAGCTTTTTTGTTTTGTTTTTTTACATACCAGTTGCAGTAACTTTACATGATGGGTTTAACAGTTTCCCAGTCCGAGGCCTCCGAACAAGAAGTCGCTTTTCAGAACTGTTAGAAGTCACATAACTGGTACTAGCAGAAGAATGAGAAGTTGAATTGGTAGGAGCATGAGAAGCTGAACTGGTAGAAGTACGAGAAATCGAATTGGTAGCAGTATGAGAAATGGAATTCATGGAAGTATGAGAAATGGACTTGGTAGGAGTATGAGAACACGTATTGGTAGGAGTAGGAGGAGCAGAAGTGTCGGTGTAAGTTACATCTCCAGTAAATATTGTGTTGATTGGAAGGTCAAAGCCATATGCTGCCACCTACAGAAAAAAACAGCAAATTAGCTTTTTGTTTTCAATAAATGCAACACAGTGATACAAATATGGAGCATTTCCCTGCCTTCATATAATGTAGTTTAGCATATATTGATTTTATATATAACATCTAACTATTTGTCTATCTATCGTTTAAATTTTAGGTTTATAGATCGTTTGACCAAAACCAAGTGGGGTGGGCATTTAAAAAAAGAACAGAACTTATATTAGAGAGACATTGAACAATTAAACAAAAATATACATATGCTTCATAAAACACAGATGGTTATGAAACCTCAAAATAAGAACTACAATAGGACAAGTAATACCTCTTGAAAGAGGAGAATCCTTCCTTTTGAATGAGAGAGGGAATAGTAATCATCTGTGCCAATTGTGCAACACTGCAGTGTCTGATAAGGAGGAAGGACACTTTTAGATCCCCTAATCCCCATCCCATATAACACAAATGGGAATGAGATCCTAGTTAAATGCTTTAGCACCTCAAGATAAGAACTACAACAGGACAAGTGATTACTGAAATGAAATGAAATTGGACCCTCTCCTCTTTCAAATGAGGAATCTCTTTTGAAAGAGTAGAGGGTCCAATTTCATTTTAAGGGTTTTAGTGTATATCAGCAAATCACCAAGGTAAGAGCACCTCAAGATAAGAACTACAACAGGACAATTGATTATTGAAATTAAATTAAATTGGACCCTCTCCTCTTTCAAATGAGGAATCTATTTTGACAGAGGAGAGGGTCCAATTTCATTTTAGGGGTTTTAGTGTATATCAGCAAATCACCAAGGTAAGAGTGGTCACCTGACAGAACTATATGCATAAGGAACATTAGTAGTATCTCTTTTCTTGCCCCCAATTCGTAGACAAACTTGATACCACTCATTGGAGAGCATATTTAAAATTAGTGAAAACATATCCATCCACCTGCCATGTGATTAATAACAATGACAAATAACTCTGTTATTATTAGTTTTATTGCTTATTTTTCAAGGGTTTTTATTACCCCCATACCATAGAAATATATCACATGATCTCACATTTGAAAGAGAGAAGTGTCACCAGTCAAATAAAGGGATAATTGTCAAAGTAGTAATGTTCACCTGGCAGTTACCCATAGTCTCATTTTGTTATTTTATTGCTGTTAGGGCTCATAGATCCATGTACCTCTGATTTAATAAAAAATACAAAATAAAAATACAATAACCAACATAAATAAGAGAACTAAGAGTAAAAATATATGGTATGAGTGAGTCCACTCTTTTGAAAGATGCAAGTTTATTCTTTCATAATAGTCTCATATTCCTGTAAGATTCAGGTGATGTTAAAACAATCACCAGCACCGGCACTTACTGCTGTTTTGTCTTCTGTTTGGGACATGAAACCCCTTATTTCTAAGGAGAGAGGTCGCTTAGAAAGCAGGTGATCACTGTGAGAAAAAAGCGAAATAACCATCCTATTGTATTTACTGAATGGGAGGTATCTCCCAAGTATAACATACAACACACATACAATAAAAAATAAATGCAGATTATTTTCTTTTAAATGAGAAGTCTCATGTGCTGCTAGATTATATGGGATTGCCAAACAAATTGCAGCCACTTGCAGGTGACTTTTGAGGTTCCTTGGGCTCTTAAATAAACCCTATCACCCCATAAATTGGCGTATATGATCTAGCATAAATACTGACCAAATGACCCCCTCCAGGCTATCTTTGAAAAAGCGCCAGAACAGAGTGAAACGCATCAGATGACATAGGCACATTTTCCACCTGCACCTACACTCCTCCTAATTATGTCCGGTGATGTGTAAATTTTAATCCATGTTTGCAAATAAATGTGAAGTTTTATTGGCACCTTAATCCGAGCCTTGATTGTTGCATTTCATTAAAGTTTGTGCTCCTGTTCTCTGGATACCATCTTATTTTCTTCTATCACCCCCATATATGCACTAAAAAGGGGCAAAGAGGAGAGACCTCTCTTTCAAATAAGGGGCCATATACTCAGGTAACTAGAAGATGATCTTCATGGCAACAGTGATAACATGATAGAGATACAGGTATATTATAAAATAAAAAATACCATAACAACTGAATGCAACACACTTAAAACAGGTGCTATTGAATAAACAGTAAAAAAAAAAACCTTCATCTCAATTCAAAGGGTATAGGAGTGGCTTCCTCTTCCAAAAGTTCTCTCTCACGTGAAACACAAGGTATGGAGTCTGAAAAATACAAAAAGAACAGGGCGCCCCAATAGTGTGATATCTTTAATATCTGCAGAGATTGGGTAAAGCAAAAAAAGTACTCACAGATTTATGTCCACTACATAGTGCTATCCATACAGGCTGGACTCGTTGGAAACCGACCAGCTGACTTAAACAACCGTAGATGTTAGGTAAATATCTTCTAGTGGAATTCACAGTGCAGGTTCCAAACTTGGTAAAGTGAGCTCCAAACAGGTGGCGGCACATTGTCTACTACTCCTTTGATCGTTCCACCGCTCTGTGAGTATTTGCTGCATTGATTTTCTCTGTTAAAAAATAACTATCTGAGTCATTTTTGTGAGAAAGATTGAAAGAGTGGTAGACAATCTGCAGCAACCTGTTTGGAGCTCACTTTACAAAGTTGAGAACCTGCACTGTGAATTCCACTAGAAGACATTTATCTAACACCTCTGGTTGTTTAAGTCAGTAACTTGGCTTCCAACGAGTCCAGCCTGTGTGGATAGCACTATTTAGAAATCAGGTGATCACTGTGAGAAAAAAAGGGAAATAACCATTGTAACTATTGTATTTACTGTGAGAAACAGGGCACCCTGTTCTTTGTTGTATATTATAAAATCAGGTGGTGGGGTGTACCTTTTGTTGCACCCCACTTAAGTGAAAATAGCAATACAGTTATTTTAAACAAGTGGTCCCACAGTAGTCCATCCACTATATATGTGTGCTTGAACCACTTAACTGCATGGACGTACCCTGTACATTGTATGTCCTTAAGGGTTTTTCAGCCCTGTAACAGCATGGGTCTCCCTGAAATCAGTGAGATGTGTTATTACTATATGCTTCCCTTCAGGAGACTTTCAGAAATAGTGAGGTCTTGCCATGCTATTTAACCCCTTACAGTGAAAATGACAGCTGACATGATGCTGTTAAGGGAATAATAATCATATATAAGAACTTATAAATAAGTGCCCTAACAGTACCTGACTTTTCTGGAACATGTTTGAATACACAGAAAGTTGCAGATAAGGATATTTGCTTTTATCATCTAGCTTTTTAAAAATAGGGAAGTCCCACTTAGGGCCTGATGATAAAAGCACCTTAAGAACAACAAAATATTTCCTTTTCCCCTAGCCAGTCTCGCAATTAGTGGCTCTGACAATATTTTATAAAAAGTGGACCGACCCTCTCTGTTTTATAGGAAATAATAGGAAATGCAGTTTTAGCAAAAGTATGCTAATATCGCCAGTGATCTCGGCACGGGTGGGAGATTGTGTATCCAAAGTATGTGTACACAACATACTGTATACTGTGTGTTCATTAAAACAAAAAATTGATTTTGTGTATTAACAGTTCAAAAAATGCCTATGTAAATAACGTTTCACTGTGCATTCAGTAGATTTCTTACAATTGAAAGTCTCGTCACTGAAAAGCTGGCAAGACTAATATGGGGCAAAAGTGCAGAATGAAGGATAGGCATTTTAAAATAAGAATTCTGTCGGCATTTATCATTGCACAAGCAGCTCTGGTGAACTGCTTGTTCAATGCCGCCCCCTGCAGATTCAGGGGGTGTCAATAAGATTGAAGACCGCAGTCTCAGAGGCAACGGACAAGTTATGGAGCAGCGGTCTTTAGACCGCTGCTTCATAACTACTGTTTCCGGTGAGCCTGAAGGGTTGTGCGGAAACAGGGACATTAAGCTCCATTCAGAGCTTGATCATTGATAATTCGGCCCCTTGGTCTTGTGATTTTAAAAATGGTGTTTTTGCTTTTTATGTTTGTTTTTTTTAAAGAAGATTTTATGTTTGGGACATTAATATTTTATAAAAAGACAATAGCCACAGCTTTTTCATTTTTCAAAAATGCATCTTTTAACTTTGCACCGTTTTAAAACTTGTTTTTTGGGAATTGCCAGGGTTTTTTTTTTGTTTTTTTAAATATTCTATTTTTATTTTCTCACTGTTCTGAATGTGTTATAATTGTGCGACCGCACTGTTACAAACTTGTTATTAATATAGAACATGTTCTTTACTGTGCTTAAAGCTACAGTGCTATTTTCTACCAGTCATAAACAGACCACAGGCCTTTAAAACTTAACAAATGTGTAAAGTATGTTTAAATCCCAGATGGCTATACAATCCCAGAAACGATTCCATGAGAAACATGCACAAGCAGACGTGGTTTGTCACTATATATATATATATATATATATATATATATATATATATATATACATTACAATATGAAAGAAGGATTGAGCGAAAAATTATCAGTCAATCAAAGAGGGACACAGGCCGCACTTAGTTTACCAGAGTTTTATTACTATGTAATTCTGAACAACCGTAAATCAGAACGTCTACCCTCCACCCTATTCCTTTAAAGCGGAATACACACCAACTAAAATATACAGGTATTTAGAACAGGCTGGCCAGCTATTCATTGAAATATATCTCACAGACTTGCATGCTCCATATACACAGTATCCATATACACATAATATCAATATTGCAAATGTACCTGGGAGACAGGTATATAAAGAACTTAGTAAACAAAACTAGTCCATCGATTTATACGGGGCCCCAATGTTGCAGCTGTTATTAACAAGTAACTGTTCAGTTTCCAAGCTCTCAGTGTTTACACACGCTCTGGATCTGGACACAGTTTCTTAACTTTCCTTTTGTACAATGTAACAACTTGATTGCAAGATTTATGCTTGTGATTCCTTTTATGGTTAAACTTGTGAGAGATATACATGCAGTGTCTTTCTGAAGATTTAACGCACACTGTACCTTGGCGGGACAGACCCGGCTGTCAGCTGCAAGACTTTAAAGCCAATATAAAGGACTATTATTTCAGTACCTGTTATAGCAGTTAGGCAATGCAAGAGTCTTTGTTGCTGCAATAGGGCTGCTTCACTTGCTTACCGCCATGTACCCTTCAGCGTTTCAGCGTTCCTCAGTGAGATTCAAATGCTGCTGGCTCTGTTCTCTGCTGCTCACAGCTGTTAACCTATTGTGCTTTGCTCAATCATGACGCGTTTCTCCCCTCCCGCATAGGGCTGAGTGTCGGGGCCTCATCAGATGTGTATCTAGGGGGGGGTGTCACAGGTTTTATATTACCATTGATTATCAGTACCTCCCCCACTCTTTCACAGCACTATTCAAACTACACAGCTTCAAAGCAAAACCGTGTCATTCAATCGGTGTAAAAACCGCATACAAAGGAACTGATCATTAATATTTACAATATATACACAGAGATAGATTTGGCTGATGCATACTTAGGATTAGATTGCAACATATTACGGATTATTACGATTTTATGGTTACGACTTTATGGACACACCTCCACTGCTAAATATATTGCTTTTTACCTACATTTACTTGTTTTAAATATAATTGTGTAGCTGTTATGTTCTTTTTAAGTTAAAGAAACTTTCAATTAATGAACATTAAGGCCTACATTATACTATAGTAACAAAGGTATATGGAGCTTCCTAAATGTCACTACCCTCTTTTAACCAGATACATATTGATCGCAAGTTAACCCTTTTTGCTTGTACAAACTTTAGATAAGGAGAGCTTTTCACAAGAAATGTGCATACTCTATTTTCTCATTTAAACCAATTGGACTTAAGGTATTTAACCTAAAAATCCATCTTGATTCATGCTGCAAAATGATTTTGTCCAAGTGACCGCCCCTTCTATTCTGTTTTAACTGTTCGATGCCCATAATTTGCAACTTGGTGTAATCTGAATTATGGTAAAGTTTGAAGTGTCTTGCTACTGGGCTATCCATGTCTTCATTCTTAATGTCGTCTCTATGCTCTCGAATTCTACTTTTGAACTCTCTAGTAGTTTTACCTACATAGAATCTGGGGCATGAACAGTTAAGCAGGTATATTACGTTTTTAGAGGTACATGATATCCTCTCTCTTACATAGTACACCTTACCCCTAGTTGGGGTGCTGAATATGGCAGATCTTTTAACAAATGGGCAGTATACACAGTGTCCACATGGTACACTGCCTGCTTTATGTTGTAACGCTGTTAACCAATTCTTGTTTAAATTCGCTGTGTACTAGCATATCCTTTATGCTTGGGGCCCTTCTCGCCGTCAATAGTGGATACTCTGATATGCATCCCCTAAGTGATGCATCATCAGACAATATGTGCCAATGGTTATTGAGGATACCTTTTAGCTTCCTCCAGTGTGAATTGTATTCCGTAATTAATCTTACTTCTGTGTCACTATTTGATTTCTTTTTGGAATATAGGAGGTCAGTTCTACAGGTTTTTCTTGCTCTCACCCATGCTTTTTCCACTATTTTTCAAGAGTAACCCCTTGCTAGGAATCTGTCTGCCATTATTTTAGCTTGTTCTTCAAATACTTTTATTGAAGAGCAACATCTTTTGAGCCTCAAAAATTGGCCTATGGGCACACCTCTTTTTTGATGCTCAGGGTGATGGCTGTTCGCCTGCAGCAAACTATTTGTTGCTGTTTGTTTGCGATGAATATTAGTGTGCAGTATGTTGTCTTGTTTAGTTATTTTTAAGTCAAGAAAAATTGCACTTTCTGTGCTAATGTTATATGTGAGGAATAGATTAAGATCATTTTTATTCAGGATATTGACAAATTCATGAACCGACTTTTCATCACCCTTCCAGAGAACAAGTATGTCGTCCACGAACCTCAACCAGAGTATGATATGTTTATCTACCCACTCTGAGAGTTCGCTGAAGACATACTTGGTTTCCCAAAAACCTAGGTGCAAACAAGCGTACGTTGGTGCGCATGTTGCACCCATGGCTGTTCCTCTTAGTTGCCTAAATAGTTTGCCATCAAAACAAAAAATATTGTTTTTCAAAACAAATTCTAGTAGGCTGAGGATCCATTCAGTGTTTTTCCTGTACTCCTCTCCCCTTAACTCCAAAAAATATCTGGATGCTCTTAAACCTGCTTGGTGGGGGATAGAGGAGTACAGGGACTCCACATCAAGAGTTACTAAGAGTAGATCTTGCTCTACTGTGATTTTATCCAATTTCTTCAGGACATCACTAGTGTCACTGATATAGGAGGATAAGGACTCCAGAAAAGGTCTTAGGAAAAAATCAACATATCTGCTGATACCCTCGGTAGGTCCACCTATGCCCGAAATTATTGGGCGACCAGGTGGGCATTTGAAATTCTTATGCACCTTGGGTATACAATAGAAAGTAGGTAATACTGGGTAGGGGTTAATTAATGATTGATGTTCCTTTATATTAATTAAACCCTCACTTCTTGCTTGATTAAGAAGAAAAATTAACTCATTACATGATTTGTCATAGTCTTGATGGGTAACCCTTTAATATTGTTTATTGTCAGACAATTGTCTGTTGACTTCTTGTATATAGGCATTCTGGTCCTGTATGACGATATTACCGCCCTTATCAGATGGTTTAAACACCAAATCTTTCTTTTTCATTAATTCTTGTAAAGCCATTCTTTCATTTCTGCTCAAATTGTCGTTAACAATGCCAGTGATCCCTATCTTACTTACATCTGCTTCTACACATTTTACAAAAGTTTGGATGCTAGGGGATAGAGATAGTTGAGGCATGAACTTTGATTTTGGTTTAAAATTTGTTTTCATGGGATATTCATTCTGTATTTGTTCAGCATCTTGATCCTCTAGTAGGGAAACTAAGTCTTCTAATGCTGATATATCTGATTCAGAGATATTTGAACTTACAGTCCCTTTATGTTTCCACATCTTTTTTAGTAGAATTTTTCTAGCATATAAGTTGAGATCTTTAATAAACTTAAATTGGTCTAGGGGGTTGCTGGGACAGAAAGTTAATCCCTTTTTAAGTAATTCTAAATGTGCCAAATTAAGTTTAGCTGTAGATAAATTAATGACCATTAATTCACTGGTGGCTTGTGCATTATTCCCCAGAATGCTTTCAGTCTCAATAAATGTTATTCATTCTTTTGATTCCTCGTTGTCATTCTGTCCATCTGATTCTGTCGATATTGGCGGTTTCTCCCCCCTCTGCCTCTCTGTCTGGGTCTCCTGTAGGAGTACCCATCTGCCCCTTTTCCGTCGTCCCCCCCTCCTTGTCCTCCTCCTAAAGGGAGTCTCGTCTGTAGTGTTTCTCTAATATTTTGGGGTTGTGTGTCTAGTTCAACATCTGAATTGTCTGTACCTGAGTCATAGGATTGTCGTGTCAAATTATTATTTTTGTAAAAATAAATTTTTCCACTTTAAAAGTCATCTTTATCCCTCATCATTTTCCTTCTTTTTCTGAATTTAATCTCTCCTTGTAGTTTTTCCAAGACTCTTTGCATATCTTTATTGAGTTTCTCAAAGGCTGGGTCTTGTGCATAAAGGTTAACTTTTTCATACATCACTGTAGTTAACGGTTAGAACAATGTAAAACAGATACTACAGTGATGTATGAAAAAGTTAACCTTTATGCACAAGACCCAGCCTTTGAGAAACTCAATAAAGATATGCAAAGAGTCTTGGAAAAACTACAAGGAGAGATTAAATTCAGAAAAAGAAGGAAAATGATGAGGGATAAAGATGACTTTAAAAGTGGAAAAATTTATTTTTACAAAAATAATAATTTGACACGACAATCCTATGACTCAGGTACAGACAATTCAGATGTTGAACTAGACACACAACCCCAAAATATTAGAGAAACACTACAGACGAGACTCCCTTTAGGAGGAGGACAAGGAGGGGGGGACGATGGAAAAGGGGCAGATGGGTACTCCTACAGGAGACCCAGACAGAGAGGCAGAGGGGGGAGAAACCGCCAATACCGACAGAATCAGATGGACAGAATGACAACGAGGAATCAAAAGAACGAATAACATTTATTGAGACTGAAAGCATTCTGGGGAATAATGCACAAGCCACCAGTGAATTAATGGTCATTAATTTATCTACAGCTAAATTTAATTTGGCACATTTAGAATTACTTAAAAAGGGATTAACTTTCTGTCCCAGCAACCCCCTAGACCAATTTAAGTTTACTAAAGATCTCAACTTATATGCTAGAAAAATTCTACTAAAAAAGATGTTGAAACATAAAGGGACTGTAAGTTCAAATATCTCTGAATCAGATATATCAGCATTAGAAGACTTAGTTTCCCTACTAGAGGATCAAGATGCTGAACAAATACAGAATGAATATCCCATGAAAACAAATTTTAAACCAAAATCAAAGTTCATGCCTCAACTATCTCTATCCCCTAGCATCCAAACTTTTGTAAAATGCGTAGAAGCAGATGTAAGTAAGATAGGGATCACTGGCATTGTTAACGACAATTTGAGCAGAAATGAAAGAATGGCTTTACAAGAATTAATGAAAAAGAAAGATTTGGTGTTTAAACCATCTGATAAGGGCGGTAATATCGTCATACAGGACCAGAATGCCTATATACAAGAAGTCAACAGACAATTGTCTGACAATAAACAATATGAAAGGGTTACCCATCAAGTCTATGACAAATCATGTAATGAGTTAATTTTTCTTCTTAATCAAGCAAGAAGTGAGGGTTTAATTAATATAAAGGAACATCAATCATTAATTAACCCCTACCCAGTATTACCTACTTTCTATTGTATACCCAAGGTGCATAAGAATTTCAAATGCCCACCTGGTCGCCCAATAATTTCGGGCATAGGTGGACCTACCGAGGGTATCAGCAGATATGTTGATTTTTTCCTAAGACCTTTTCTGGAGTCCTTATCCTCCTATATCAGTGACACTAGTGATGTCCTGAAGAAATTGGATAAAATCACAGTAGAGCAAGATCTACTCTTAGTAACTCTTGATGTGGAGTCCCTGTACTCCTCTATCCCCCACCAAGCAGGTTTAAGAGCATCCAGATATTTTTTGGAGTTAAGGGGAGAGGAGTACAGGAAAAACACTGAATGGATCCTCAGCCTACTAGAATTTGTTTTGAAAAACAATATTTTTAGTTTTGATGGCAAACTATTTAGGCAACTAAGAGGAACAGTCATGGGTGCAACATGCGCACCAACGTACACTTGTTTGCACCTAGGTTTTTGGGAAACCAAGTATGTCTTCAGCGAACTCTCAGAGTGGGTAGATAAACATATAATACTCTGGTTGAGGTTCGTGGACGACATACTTGTTCTCTGGAAGGGTGATGAAAAGTCAGTTCATGAATTTGTCAATATCCTGAATAAAAATGATCTTAATCTATTCCTCACATATAACATTAGCACAGAAAGTGCAATTTTTCTTGACTTAAAAATAACTAAACAAGACAACATACTGCACACTAATATTAATCGCAAACAAACAGCAACAAATAGTTTGCTGCAGGCGAACAGCCATCACCCTGAGCATCAAAAAAGAGGTGTGCCCATAGGCCAATTTTTGAGGCTCAAAAGATGTTGCTCTTCAATAAAAGTATTTGAAGAACAAGCTAAAATAATGGCAGTCAGATTCCTAGCAAGGGGTTACTCTCGAAAAATAGTGGAAAAAGCATGGGTGAGAGCAAGAAAAACCTGTAGAACTGACCTCCTATATTCCAAAAAGAAATCAAATAGTGACACAGAAGTAAGATTAATTACGGAATACAATTCACACTGGAGGAAGCTAAAAGGTATCCTCAATAACCATTGGCACATATTGTCTGATGATGCATCACTTAGGGGATGCATATCAGAGTATCCACTACTGACGGCGAGAAGGGCCCCAAGCATAAAGGATATGATAGTACACAGCGAATTTAAAAAAGAGGAAACCAAGAATTGGTTAATAGCGTTACAACATAAAGCAGGCAGTGTACCATGTGTACACTGTGTATACTGCCCATTTGTTAAAAGATCTGCCATATTCAGCACCCCAACTAGGGGTAAGGTGTACTATGTAAGAGAGAGGATATCATGTACCTCTAAAAACGTAATATACCTGCTTAACTGTTCATGCCCCAGATTCTATGTAGGTAAAACTACTAGAGAGTTCAAAAGTAGAATTCGAGAGCATAGAGACGACATTAAGAATGAAGACATGGATAGCCCAGTAGCAAGACACTTCAAACTTTACCATAATTCAGATTACACCAAGTTGCAAATTATGGGCATCGAACAGTTAAAACAGAATAGAAGGGGCGGTCACTTGGACAAAATCATTTTGCAGCATGAATCAAGATGGATTTTTAGGTTAAATACCTTAAGTCCAATTGGTTTAAATGAGAAAATAGAGTATGCACATTTCTTGTGAAAAGCTCTCCTTATCTAAAGTTTGTACAAGCAAAAAGGGTTAACTTGCGATCAATATGTATCTGGTTAAAAGAGGGTAGTGACATTTAGGAAGCTCCATATACCTTTGTTACTATAGTATAATGTAGGCCTTAATGTTCATTAATTGAAAGTTTCTTTAACTTAAAAAGAACATAACAGCTACACAATTATATTTAAAACAAGTAAATGTAGGTAAAAAGCAATATATTTAGCAGTGGAGGTGTGTCCATAAAGTCGTAACCATAAAATCGTAATAATCCGTAATATGTTGCAATCTAATCCTAAGTATGCATCAGCCAAATCTATCTCTGTGTATATATTGTAAATATTAATGATCAGTTCCTTTGTATGCAGTTTTTACACCGATTGAATGACACGGTTTTGCTTTGAAGCTGTGTAGTTTGAATAGTGCTGTGAAAGAGTGGGGGAGGTACTGATAATCAATGGTAATATAGAGCCTGTGACACCCCCCCCCTAGATACACATCTGATGAGGCCCCGACACTCAGCCCTATGCGGGAGGGGAGAAACGCGTCATGATTGAGCAAAGCACAACAGGTGAACAGCTGTGAGCAGCAGAGAACAGAGCCAGCAGCATTTGAATCTCACTGAGGAACGCTGAAACGCTGAAGGGTACATGGCGGTAAGCAAGTGAAGCAGCCCTATTGCAGCAACAAAGACTCTTGCATTGCCTAACTGCTATAACAGGTACTGAAATAATAGTCCTTTATATTGGCTTTAAAGTCTTGCAGCTGACAGCCGGGTCTGTCCCGCCAAGGTACAGTGTGCGTTAAATCTTCAGAAAGACACTGCATGTATATCTCTCACAAGTTTAACCATAAAAGGAATCACAAGCATAAATCTTACAATCAAGTTGTTACATTGTACAAAAGAAAAGTTAAGAAACTGTGTCCAGATCCAGAGCGTGTGTAAACACTGAGAGCTTGGAAACTGAACAGTTACTTGTTAATAACAGCTGCAACATTGGGGCCCCGTATAAATCGATGGACTAGTTTTGTTTACTAAGTTCTTTATATACCTGTCTCCCAGGTACATTTGCAATATTGATATTATGTGTATATGGATACTGTGTATATGGAGCATGCAAGTCTGTGAGATATATTTCAATGAATAGCTGGCCAGCCTGTTCTAAATACCTGTATATTTTAGTTGGTGTGTATTCCGCTTTAAAGGAATAGGGTGGAGGGTAGACGTTCTGATTTACGGTTGTTCAGAATTACATAGTAATAAAACTCTGGTAAACTAAGTGCGGCCTGTGTCCCTCTTTGATTGACTGATAATTTTTCGCTCAATCCTTCTTTCATATTGTAATGTATATTATTTTGGGACTGCCAGCACAGTTTGTGAGTATTGGAATTTGAGAGTTTAATTGTGCACCACCACACATCTTTATTTTATATATATATATATATATATATATATATATATATATATATATATATATATATATATATATATATATATCCATGGCAAGTGTAGTAGATAAAACAACAGATAACATGTCATTTAATTAAATACTTTTATTTATTGCTATATTATACTATAATTAAGTACATCTAATCATAAATAATTACTAATGAGCAAGAGCTTTCCTGATTATACATAAAAAAGCTTATTAAGAGTCTATACCTTTGCTAGTTAATAATTAGACTGGCATTTTTCATTGCAATGAAGAAATATTGCAGTAGCACAGCTACATACTAAAATACTTCAAATAAATAGCAATGAGACAATAATGAGTTATATGGTATTCATTAAGGTAAATGTGGCTTAACTAACTAACTACTGTAAATTTATATTGATTCAAAGATAGCATTCCAGCCAACGAAGTGTCACAAGTCTTATAATGTGTAAAGTGCGGCAATGCATTGGTTAACAATTTTAACTCTTTATATAAGATGTCCCAGAAAAAAAAAACACAAAAATGTTTAAAGCTATCATGTTTTCATGTTGGTCCTTCATTTTTGGGATGTAGTAGAAAGTAAACAGTGTAACAAATCCACTAGATATTTCTCTTGAGAACCTACAGTGATAGCTTAACAATCAGCATGATAGGACCACAGGAAGTGTCATGGAATAGACTTCAGAGCATATCAAAGCAACAAGAGAACAGTATGATGTGAAGTATTACAACATCAAGCCACAATTTATCTGCTCCTCAAGCTTTTTTTCAGTTTGCTGTCATGAATAGGAAAATGACTAAAATAATGTAATCCATGTTTGATTTAGAAGTGCTCTGTAAGATACATTATATGAAAATCATACAACTGGCTTATGATTAGTTACACTAAAAGAGAGCACTACAGAATATTAGCAGACATTTTAATAGATCTGTCTGTAAATGTTTAGCCTCTAGTCAATAAACAATATGCTTTGTACTAGGGACATTAAGGATGGTAGTATTCCGGGGCTGTACAACTTTATTAACAAACTACTGTGACGTAGCTGCACCACATGTGCCTATCTCTGTGCTAGCAGCGGTGCTTCTTGGTATGCATGTTCTATGCACTAAGTATATCTATCAAATGGTGCCCGCGAGTGTGTGTCTGGCGCATGCACCGAGTGAAGGTTAAATATTAAAAAAAAGCATAAAGTCACTTTATAATGCATTACACAGCGCCAGCATACTTTTGACTTACATGTCCCCATAAACAGCAATGCTGGCAGTGTACTGTGTTTACATTGGGCTAAAAACCTCCATATTAGACATATGCGATTCGGTTCGGTTCGATTTGGAAATTCTGAAAATTCGGCAAATTCGCAGATTCGGATCGAACCGAATCTCCAAATTAAAATAGTGCCGAATCTACCGAATAAATCCGAATAACTTCAGATTTATTCAGATATATTCAGATTTATTCAGTATATTCGGATGGCCATGGATTACACTAGTATTGTACAGTATATTAGGTTATATCACTCTGCTATGGGTTACACCTAATGTACAGTACATAATACTAGTCTAATCCCACCTAACACTTACCGAAATTCCGAATTTCCGAACCGAATCGAACCGAATCCAGCCGAATTTATTCGAATCCGAATGAATCCGAAACAAATCCGAACCGAATTTATTTGAATCCGAATGAATCCGAAACAAATCCGAACCGAATTGATTCAAATTTTTACGAATTCGCATCGCTCCGAACCGAAATTCGAAAAAATACGAAATGATCCGAACCAAACCAAATTTTTTCGCCATGCACATGTCTACTCCATATCCCTGTTTGTACCAGAATGTATGCAGCCAAATCTTCCAAATGAAATGAACAGCCTAGCTTTACAATTTTTATTTCTTTTTTTAGTAAACATCAATACATTATTTTATTATTTATCACTACAGATATGCAAAACTTTGTTTTTGTCATTGGTTAGGTAAACAAATGTCTGGGGCTTTCAGCTTATGGTACCGGATATATTAAAAGTGCTACATACAATATCTGTGGAAATGTAGTAATTCAACCATTAAAGAATTAAATAAGGAAAACAGCAGAAACAATGAGAAGAAGGGGATGGGTGGGAAGTGGAGGGGTTCCTAGATAACCCCTTTATTGAAGTTTCTCTCCTTCTTCAAGTGGCAGCTTTACAATAAATCAATGGGAATGTATTAGCTCTTGTGTCATTGGCTGTTAAGATGCGCATGATGGAATCTGGAGGTTTAAGGCACATGAAACCCAAAATGTTTATTTAATGATTGAGATAGAGCATACCATTATAAACAGCGTTCCAAATTACTTTTATTATGATATTTACTTAATTTTCTTTTTATCCTTTGTTAAGGAGCAGTAATGCACCACTGGGAACTAGCTGAACATATTGGGAAGGCCAATGACAAGAGGCATATATGTGCAGTCACCAATAAGCAACTATGTCCCAGTAGTGCATTGCTGCCCCTGAGCCTGCCTTTCAACAAATGATATCAAGAGAGCATAGCAAAGTAGATCATAAAAGTAAATTGGAAAGTTGTTTAAAATGGAATGGTTTATAGGAATGGATTTAAAAAAAAAATACTCTCCCACTAGGAAAGCTTCTTAAGTTTCTAGGTTATATGTATAAAAAAAGGTTTGGGAAGGTATTTGGAGTTTTAAAATGGGCACGAACCTTGGATGTATACAATTTATTTAAAACTATGGATTTTTTGGGACGCTATTTACACCCCTGCTTCCATGCTTTAAAGGTCTTTTGTTAATAACAAAAATACAAATATAAATTATTATGTAGATTTAGAATCTAAAATGTGTAAATAGAAATCTAAGATGTGCATTGAGTGGCCATGGTTTACTATTCTGCATTCCGCCTGCATTACTCAGTTATAATTAGCATAGAGTTCATTTAATCTCTAGAAACCTGTGCCTTAGAACCCAAACTATCTACAGTAAAATAATTTGCATTATATACTGTATATATATAAAAACTAATTAGCAATGCATTAGATATGTTTTAAAACAGCCCTGTAATGGCATATACCCTGCAGAAGTGTCTGGGCTATTATTTTTTCCTTATCAGGGAGCATCAACAACCACTGACAAAGCAGAAAACAATGGAAAATAAATTGGCCTTTTTGTTAGCTATAATAATAATTAAAAAAAAATGTAAATGAGTTTATTTAAACATAGATAACATACACATTTGTCTAACAAGAGATCAATTAAATGAAAGGATTTAATTTTATATATGTCATGGGAGATCCTGAAACTATCAATTTAATCTAATTAGTGTGAATTTTCAACATAATCTTATGCAGATATAACAATTAAGTACAATAAAAAACAATATGAAAAGCTTATTTCAAACTTCTGTTAAAGCGTGCCAAGAGGGATTTTTGGTTTTCTAATTGTTTTTATATTTTGTATTTACTGTTTATCAAACACAGAAGTGCTATAAAAAACATAGCAGATCAAAAACATGAAGCAAGTTAATCATTTGGGATGCTTAGATATTGAACATAAAATGATATTGAAAAGGTTTCAAGACTGAATATGTTGCTAATCTGTGACTCTCACAGAAAAGTTGACCTATCTGTATTTGTATTATATTTAAAGGGCTAAATGACTTTGAACAGGGGAGTAATGTTTAGATTTATAAACACTAGAGGAGAAGGAGATGCAAGAGGTGAAAGTCTGGAATATAACGATAGATAGGATTTATTTTAATTTGCACTGATGCAGTTATTTTCTGTCCATGTACTGAATTCATAATGTCAATAATTAATATGACACTAGAAAACATTTTTGGAAATCACTTTTCTAGGGGAACGGCATGCCCCATGCCAACAAAATGTTTATTGCCCACCACCTTGGGCAAGCATTTTGTCCCTGATCTATTTTATTTCAAGCAACACAGTTGGTAAATATGCTACAAATTAAAATGCCACCAGCTAATTACAACTGTATATAAATATCACTTGTGGTATAACAAAATATGGCCAGTTAGAGTAGGGTTACCACTTTGTTTTCCTAGACAGTTATGAATTACACATGCTGCAGAGTGTATATGAAGGAACATGAATAGTGCTGCCTGATAGCACTACTTATGGTCTTTGTGGGACACATTGCAGAATGTGTAACTCATAGCTGTCCAAGGAAATATGGCTATCATAGGTTAAGCAACAAGGAAACATTTTCATACGTACTGCTTTAGGATGAAAATATAGAGCACCATCAAGTTTTTCTTCCTTTTCTAAGTCCACTGAATAAAATTGAGGAGCTGATGGGTCCATATAAACAACTAGAACAAGAATACAAAATATATGTTATACTATTAACAATGAAAAGACTGCAGTAATAAATTAAATGCAATATGTAAACACACATATACACACGTTTTATGTACATCAGCTACATATGGGCATCCTTTATTTTTATCAACATTGCTTCAGGATTTAATATAGATGAAATTCATATTTATATGTACACTCTTTAAATATATGTAATTCAGGTTCAAACTGCTGCAATAAATAGAAGACTAAAATGATGCATTGTTCATCAAAATATTTTTATTTAGTTTAGGTTTCAGATACCAGTTCATTAACAAAATGTAATAGGTTTTAGATACCAATTCATTAAAGGAACACTGAACCCATTTTTTTATTTTGTGATTCAGATAGAGCATGCAATTTTAAGCAACTTTCTAATTTACTCCTATTATCAATTTGTATTCGTTCTCTTGCTATCTTTATTTGAAAAATAAGGCATCTAAGCTTTGTTTGCTTCAGAACTCTGGACAGCAGTGTTTTTATTGGTGGATGAATTTATCCACCAATCAGCAAGGACAACCCAGGTTGTTCACCAAAAATGGGCCGGCATCTAAACTTACATTCTTGCATTTCAAATAAAGATTGCAAGAGAATGAAGAAAATTTGATAATAGGAGTAAATTAGAAAGTTGCTTAAAATTTCATGCTCTATCTGAATCACAAAAGAAAAAAATTGGGTTCAGTGTCCCTTTAATACCATTTTCTTATCTGTGTAAAATCTTATTCAAGCTCAGACTGCGGCAACAAATAGAAGTATAAAATGATGCAATGTCCATCAGAATATTTTTCTTGAGTTTAGATTTCATGATTAATGTGTTCTCATCTTCATTCAAAATCAACCTAAAATTTAGCTAGTGTAAAACAAAATACTGATTGTTTTGTAAACTGTCAGATAACATTTTAGTGAGACTGATTAATTGATATCAGCCATCTGAAAATTATTAACAGAAGCAAGGTAAACTCAGTCACAATAGTGCTTGTTAAAGAACTTCATGGGGCTTATTTAACAAACGTCTGTTGGACCTGATCCGACAGTGTGGATCAGGTCCAACAGACCTCGTTGAATGCAGAGAGCAATACGCTCTCTGTATTCAGCATTGCACCAGCAAAGCTCTTGTGAGCTGCTGGTGCAACGCCGCCCCTGCAGATTTGCAGCCAATCGGGGAGGGGGGGGTGTCAATCAACTCGATTGGGTTGAATTGCGGCAATGTCTGTCCGCCTGCTCAGAGCAGGCGGACAGGTTATGGAGCAGCGGTTGCCAGAAACACGGGCCCTCAAGATCCATCTGGAGCTTAATAAATGGGCCCCCAAGTCTTAAATTGCTGCTGACTCATAGTTGATTTCTCTCTACATCTATGGTGTAGAATGGCAAACATGCTTATTGGCTTAAAGTATTTTATTTTAACCAATAAGGATTACAAATCTGATTTTAGTGTTATAGTGTTTTATTTTTCAATTGATTTTATGGGTCCTATCTATCAAGCTCTGAAAGGAGCTTGACGGCCCATGTTTCGGGTGAGTCTTCAGACTTGCCAGAAACAGCAGTTATGAAGCAGTGGTCACAAAGACCGCTGCTCCATAACCTGTCCGCCTGCTCTGAGCAGGCGGACAGACATCGTCGGAAATCAATCCGATTGAGTACGATCGGGTTGATTGACACCTCCCTGCTGGCGGCCCATTGGCCGCGAGTCTGCAGAGGCGGCGTTGCACCAGCAGCTCTTGTGAGCTGCTGGTGCAATGCTGAATACAGAGAGCGTATTGCTCTCCGCATTCAGCGAGGTCTGGCGGACCTGATCCACACGGATCAGGTCTGCCAGACCTTGTTAAATAGAGGCCAATAGCTTTTATACCACAAGATTGATTATACTATCTGCACATGGAACAGTTACCAAAACATGTTTTATATTAATAGTACTTTTTATTTGGCTATGGACTTTTGTAAATTACCAAGAACCCAAAAATATTATGTTTAGTTATTGTTATGTTTTTAGGTGCTTAAGCTCAAAAGACAGAGGTACATAGATTACATGAGTATAAGAAAAAAATAGCTTGAGTAATAGCTTTTCTCTTGACAGATAAGAAAGTAGGATCTTGCTTTCTTTTCTTTGTATATTTATTTTTGCTTCCTGAAGTGCACCCTGACTCCTTTTTTATCAAAGTGTAATAGATAAACTAGCTGGCACACCTGTTTAACAATGTCCTTTAATGGAGCTATTTCAGCCAGCTATTTTATTAATAACCATAGAGTAATTTAAAGACAAATGGCTAGCAGGCTACAAAGTGGTTTCTGGTTTATTTTAGGATTATTGGACAATAAAAGTAACTGAAAGTGAAAAGTAAAGTTACCACTTTTCTTTAAAGATTAAATAGGCAAACATTTTCATTTATTTTTATTTTTAAAACTTCAATTTAATTAGCCTATAAACATAAAAGAGAAATCCCACATGAGATAGTCCTCATCCCTAAATAATCACTGTCTATTTTGTAGCTGGTTCAGGTAATTTGCAACATTTTGAAGGAAATGTTGTTTGGTTTACAGCAGACATCCTCAAACTTGGCCCTCCAGGGGTTTTGGAACTACATGTCCCATGATGCTCAGCCAGCTAATATAGTTGTGTATGGCTGAATGGTTAAAAATATTTTTGCTGTTAGCTATTAGTAGAGCAGACATATATGATTTGATGTGTTGAGACATCCATAAATTAGAAAAAAGCAGAGCATAGATGTTACAAATACAAAGTATCAAATTAAGCCTTTACACTTAAACAAAGACTGTCAGTTTCTCTTAAATGTCAAAGGAATTACACCAGTTGTACTCTATGTACCGCCATGAATGCAGATATAAAGTGAACAGAAGTAAATGTTACGTTCAGATAAGATAAACTGAAACTTAAACTACAAAAAAAGTGTAATTTGAGCTATGTTTTTTTTAAACCAATAAACAGTTGGATATATAAAATGTCAATTGAGCACATGCAAAAAAAAACAAAAAAAACCTATAGGAACAGCAAAGATAAACAATGCAAAATAAGTCAAATGTTTTTTCAACAGGGCAATGATCATAAAATAAGTGAATCCAAAAATCACGCGAAAACCAGTGTGGAAAGTTTTTCCTGATAGATTGGAATACAGCTGGCTCTCATTGCTAAATACCTGACACATCACATATGTTAAGTAATAATAATTATATATGTTTTGGATTTTTTACATATGGTGGGTAATTATAAAAAAAACTTAAATTATGCTTACTTGATAATTTTCTTTTCTTCAGATGGAAAGATTCCACAGCTGCATTCATTACTTTTGGGAATTCATAACCTGGCCACCAGGAGGAGGCAAAGATACCCCAGCCAAAGGCTTAAATACCTCCCCCACTTCCCTCATCCCCCAGTCATTCTGCCGAGGGAACAAGGAACAGTAGAAGAAATATCAGGGTGAAAATGTGCCCACAGAAAAAATACGGGCGGGGAGCTGTGGACTCTTTCCATCTGAAGAAAATTATCTGGTAAGCATAATTTAAGTTTTTCTTCATAAATGGAAACCGTCCACAGCCTTCAAGAGACACCGTCACCCAGCAATCAGTCTCCAAACAACACACCCCTTACTAAAGAAAGGGAACAAACTACCGTATTCTTCCACAAAGAAGAAAATACACAGAGAAAACATGATTGTACTTGTAAAGCGTGGCTAATCCCCCTTAAGGGACTCAAGGCGCTGCTCATTTTATCAACCTCGAAAGGAGGAAAGGCTGAGTAGACCTCGCTGGGGACCGAACTTGCAACCCTCAATTTGATACAGTGCAGAGTAGCCAGAGTGCTTAGTATGCTGAGCTAGCTGAGCATAAGAAACTCCCAAAAAAAAACTAAAAAGGGCACAAACACAGAGCAAAAAAACAGAGAAACTGGGTCAGGCTAACAGAGACCCAACCAGTCTCATAGAAACAAGGGGAGGCAACACCCACACCCCAGAAATGCAGAAACCATGGGATAAGGCCGGGAGTCTGAAACAGAGAGAGGATCTTCCCCTAACACAGTGCAACCAGGTGCAACTGAAGATGAAGGCCCCCAAGTCACAAAAAGGTAGCTCAGAATACCAAAATATTCAGAAACGAAACCTTGTGCAGGAAGCTCAGATAGGTCTGACGAACAACACCTGAAGCAAAAACACTGCAGGCTGCAGTCATCTAAAAATGACTCTGAAACTTAAATACTTGCAGGGCAAGTAGAGAGCAGCTGAACATAGGATCCTTCAGATTGCTAAGTATGCACTAACCAGCGGAAAATGTTGCAGGCTATCTAAGAGTCGCCAGTCCTTCCCACAAATCTTGAATGTGGCGAAAGGAGAAACCTCAAAGAGGCTTACCGTACCTTGAATGCTCCAAGGACGAAATAACAGAGCACCAAATCTCAGATCCTGCTCCAACACCGGACCAGCCCAAGCGACAGACATGTCTGATAGACAGGGGGACAGAAAGACCCCAACCTCAAGCCGGCAGGGAATGGAAAGTAAAAAGGGGGGACTCACCCACCCCAACAGAGCTCGGATGCCAACTCAATCCACTCCTCCAAAATAAGGTACTCCCCAGGAGAACCCCCTAGGATCTGGAACAGAGAAAAGTGCAGTAGATCCATAGGAAGACCTTTCACAACTCTCTTAGACAGTCTCTATGTAGAGAGATAAATTTCCAACAGGTGGAACAGAGCCCACAGAGCAGCAGATGCTGCCCCTTACAGAAATAAGCCACCTGATCCAACCTCCTACACACAGGGCAGGACAATGACCCTCCAGAGAGAGGAAACCCAAGCTCATAAGGAAGACAAACTATCCCCTCAAAAGGTAAGGGCACAGATAAGAACAGCGTACATGTCCACAAGACATGAAGCCATAGAGGCATATTTATCATATGTCTGTTGCACCTGATCCGACAGTGCGGATCACGTCCGACAGACATCGCTGAATGCAGAGAGCAATACGCTCTATGTATTCAGCATTGCACCAGCAGCTCACAAGAGCTGCTGGTGCAATGCTGCCCCCTGCAGACTCGCGGCCAATGGGCCGCCAGCAGGGGGTGTCAATCAACCCGATCATACTCAATCAGGTTGAATTCTGGCGATTCCTGTCCGCATGCTCAGAGCAGGCGGACAGGGTTATGGAGCAGCCCATTTATCAAGCCTTACGGAGCTTGATAAATGGGCCCCATAGTATGATCAAACCACGGACCAAATGAAAAATTCATCTAGACACCACTGTTGACCCAACAGAGAAAAAACTCCCCATGGAGTCCCCAGGAGGACTCTCCACCCGAAGGACAAGTCAGGCCTTAAAGTTTATAACCAGTACCCTAAGGTGGATGTGAACTCTGGCCTTCCTGCTTGCAAGCCCAATGAGCTAGCCCCTATGTTGCAACATAGGGTCCCTGAAAAAACTGGGTTGTCACAAACCAGTCCACAGGATCATAAGTCTCCAGACATCCAAGAAGGATCCAAAACAAGAAACCTGGACCCTGGACCCAGAATCGTCCTAGAATGAACGACAACCCCAGGGAACACAAGATACCCCATCTGAAGCAATCAGACCTCACAGGGGATGATAACCGGGGAACCCGGAGAACAGGTACAGGACTCACTCGTAATTCCCAGCCCAAAGGGAAGAGAACACCCTTGGCCAGAGGTAAACACCCCCCCCCCATAAAGTGCTAAGCCGCCACAAAGTAACGCAATTTCTCTAGAGCCCAAATGCCCCAAGGGCAGCACAAAGGGAAATGAGAACGAGAACAGAGTCACCCGAAAGAGTAGAAAAGAAAGGCTAGTCTCCATAATCCTTTCAGATTAAAGTTCCAGAGGACCACACCCAAGGGAGAAGAATGCAAAGCATCCCAAACTCAGGCAGAAAAACATCCCCTAAGCAAAAAGCTTGGAAAAAGAGACAACATCTCCTATCACCCCTGATATGGAGATGACTAACTCCTGAAGGAATACAGAGCCTCACGGCCTTTAGTTCCTAATTAAGCGGTCAAAGCCACCAGAAAAAAACGGACAAAGTCCAGAAAGTCTCGACCCAAAGGAAGAGAGCCTCTAAAAGGAACAAGTCCTAAAAGCACACTTCCAAAGAGACCATGTAAGGCAAAACCATAAGAACGGCAGTATGAAGGACCTAAATCCTCCAAGCCTCCAACCCACAATGGGAAGGAACACTCTAGTTCCTGGAAAAATCGAAAAAGACTGAGCATGTCGCCGCAACCCACTAGATTGAAAGGCGAATGAGGACTGAACCAATCCCCCATGCCCCTAAGCAACCACAGACCATCAAGTCCTCTCAGGATGCTAGTTGAAGCTTGTAAAATAACAAGTAAACAACACAAATCATATTGTGATCACTTGGCACCCTCACCGGACCAGCCGGACATATAAAGGCACCACTTGTCTGAAATAGGCCTCAAAGACAGAAGGATTTGTACCCAGTCAGGACCAGCCTGAAACCAAGGGCCCCAGCACTGTCAAGGCCACATAGAGTCTCCCCCATGATGGAGGGATAAAGAACAGTCAGACAGAACATAAGACTAGTAAACCCTCAAAGTAAACGGTGCAACTACAAAATCGTGAGTATCAATTACAGAGAAAAAGGTTCCCGAAGGAAACATCACACAGCAACATGAGTTTTAGGCCAAATAAAAATCATCCTCACCGGATTAAAATAAAAGATAAAGCAACCCGTAGGTTATCGCCCAGGAAGATCAGACAGAACAGCAGGACCAGCCCAACAGGGGTCCGAGACTTCCAAGCTCAGAACTGGAAAAGTATACACAATTAACAAAGACTATAAGAAGATTACTTTATCCCCTTATATCTATGCAAGCAAGCCAGTCGAAGATTAAGACTGAGAATCCCCAGACCCATTAAGTGTGGGATCCTCCAGCAACGCCAAAACGTGCCTCAGTAGAACAAGAAGGTATGCCAGTCTATAACGAAAGGTGCAACATACCTCTGCCAGGACAAAAGAAAACACTGGCCCCGAAGGTTGACCCCCAGAGGCCTCATGGGCAGTCGCTCCCCCGGAGGGCTGAACTGGAAAAGGCAATCCCACACCTGATGAACCCCGGTTAACGGAACACGGACAATATCGTAAGCACACTCCCGGGAGGTGCAGATGCGCCAGTGCCAAAGATATGGCCATGTGGAACCGTGTCCGGTGGAAACAGACCACACTCCATAAAAGGATAAGTAGCGTTTGGGTTACCTGCATGAATAGTAAGAGTTGATAGTAGGGAACTCACCTTGTGGGAAATAGAATCCTCAGAGGCGAATGGCTCAGTGGGCACCTGATTCCCCGATCCCGAGGAACAGAGCACTCTAAAACGGCATTCGGAATATAACTGATGGGCATGTATCACCCGGGCCAATTCAAGAAGAGTCTGAATCAGAGACATCCATCTCCAAAAAATCAGAATCCTCCATAATTTTGGAAAATAAAAGTGTTTTTATTTTAAATTTCACTTTGTGTCCTTGCAAGCATCATTTATACACATCTCATGAGTGCTGCAATTAATATCCACAATTGATCTCATAGTATGTAAACTGAGCACTAATTGGTTTGCATACATAAAGTTTATACCATACTCCAGAGAGGAGAAGCCTTTCAAGTATAAAGAAGGGGAAAAGAAATAAACAGCAACAAGGAAAGAAATCCAGCAAAAAGAATTAAAGTGTCTCTACCTAACTCCATAGAGGAGAAGTTTGTCTGAAATACCAACACATTTCTACTCCAGGTATATCAAGATTTCCACCTGCTAAAAGTTTCTGCATACCAGCTGGAAACATCTTTACCACAGATAGGCATTACATCCCCTCCATGCTTCCAACATACCTCACATGTTTGAGGTTAAACAAGGTGAGCACATTTAAATCTCACGTTTAGTTTTTGATTGCCTAGTACTGACATACTGCACCATAATTTGTTTTTGTTTTTGTTTTTCTCCATTCTATGTGCGCTGAACTCTGAAACTCAACTCCATACCTTTTTCCTTCACATTCCATTTGATGATAGTGGAATATTCAGAAACTAGCTGCCATTGAAATATATCAGGAGGAACTAATTAGAGCAAAATAACCATTTGCAACATACATAGCGCAGATCAAGAAACACCCAAGCAATATATATATATACAGGGAGTGCAGAATTATTAGGCAAGTTGTATTTTTGAGGATTAATTTTATTATTGAACAACAACCATGTTCTCAATGAACCCAAAAAACTCATTAATATCAAAGCTGAATAGTTTTGGAAGTAGTTTTTAGTTTGTTTTTAGTTATAGCTATTTTAGGGGGATATTTGTCTGTGCAGGTGACTATTACTGTGCATAATTATTAAGCAACTTAACAAAAAACAAATATATACCCATTTCAATTATTTATTTTTACCAGTGAAACCAATATAACATCTCAACATTCACAAATATACATTTCTGACATTCAAAAACAAAACAAAAACAAATCAGTGACCAATATAGCCACCTTTCTTTGCAAGGACACTCAAAAGCCTGCCATCCATGGATTCTGTCAGTGTTTTGATCTGTTTACCATCAACATTGCATGCAGCAGCAACCACAGCCCCCCAGACACTGTTCAGAGAGGTGTACTGTTTTCCCTCCTTGTAAATCTCACATTTGATGATGGACCACAGGTTCTCAATGGGGTTCAGATCAGGTGAACAAGGAGGCCATGTCATTAGATTTTCTTCTTTTATACCCTTTCTTGCCAGCCACGCTGTGGAGTACTTGGACGCGTGTGATGGAGCATTGTCCTGCATGAAAATCATGTTTTTTTGAAGGATGCAGACTTCTTCCTGTACCACTGCTTGAAGAAGGTGTCTTCCAGAAACTGGCAGTAGGACTGGGAGTTGAGCTTGACTCCATCCTCAACCCGAAAAGGCCCCACAAGCTCATCTTTGATGATACCAGCCCAAACCAGTACTCCACCTCCACCTTGCTGGCGTCTGAGTCGTACTGGAGATCTCTGCCCTTTACCAATCCAGCCACGGGCCCATCCATCTGGCCCATCAAGACTCACTCTCATTTCATCAGTCCATAAAACCTTAGAAAAATCAGTCTTGAGATATTTCTTGGCCCAGTCTTGACGTTTCAGCTTGTGTGTCTTGTTCAGTGGTGGTCGTCTTTCAGCCTTTCTTACCTTGACCAAGTCTCTGAGTATTGCACACCTTGTGCTTTTGGGCACTCCAGTTATGTTGCAGCTCTGAAATATGGCCAAACTGGTGGCAAGTGACATCTTGGCAGCTGCACGCTTGACTTTTCGCAGTTCATGGGCCGTTTTTTTGCGCCTTGGTTTTTCCACACGCTTCTTGCGACCCTGTTGACTATTTTGAATGAAACGCTTGATTGTTCGATGATCACGCTTCAGAAGCTTTTCAATTTTAAGAGTGCTGCATCCCTCTGCAAGATATCTCACTATTTTTGACTTTTCTGAGCCTGTCAAGTCCTTCTTTTGACCCATTTTGCCAAAGGAAAGGAAGTTGCCTAATAATTATGCACACCTGATATAGCGTGTTGATGTCATTAGACCACACCCCTTCTCATTACAGAGATGCACATCACCTAATATGCTTAATTGGTAGTAGGCTTTCGAGCCTATACAGCTTGGAGTAAGACAACATGCATAAAGAGGATGATGTGGTCAAAATACTCATTTGCCTAATAATTCTGCACTCCCTGTATATATATATATATATATATATATATATATATATATATATATATATATATATATATATATATATATATATATATATGAATGAAGGAAAGCACTCTCTGGTCTTTTAGTGAAAATTTAATAAATCAAGCGTGACATTTCGGGGACACACTCCCCTTCCTCAGACGGAAGGAAGGGGAGTGTGTCCCCGAAACGTCACGCTTGATTTATTAAATTTTCAATAAAAGACCAGAGAGTGCTTTCCTTCATTCATATATCTATATCTGCTAGCACCCTGGCATTCAACATTTGGTAGTGAGAGTGCTCTCATTCAACCTGTATATATATATATATATATATATATATATTTATTTATATATAAAGTATATATATATATATATATATATATATATATATATATATATATATATATATATATATATATATATATACACACACATATATATTTATATATTTATTTTTTGTAGTCGGTACTGAGTAACCTAGATATCTCAGTTTTTTCTTTTTTAAAGCAAAAAATAATAAAAAAATTTTGTAGAAAGAGGGTATATTTTTTTTCATGGAGTAGAGTTATATGTTATATATATATATATTATCCTTCAACCTCTGTGTAGTATATTAGTGATTACAAACAAACAAAAATCTGAGAATTGATATGTTGTAGAAACTAGAATTTGTAAGTAAATTAAAGTAATAATACACAAAAATGCTTTATTAATGTTGGTGTGTTGAACTAATAATGATAACACGTATGTGCTTACTTGGAATAAATTCACAAAAAGCTAAATGGAGTGTTGTTGTTTTTTCTCTCCTCTTTCTCTCTCTCTCAGTCTTACTCTCATGTTTTTATATATATGTTGGGTAATTATAAAAAATAAACTTGAAAAAATATGTGTGTGTCATTGTAAGCAAGTGTGTAAGTTTGTTCCTTTGTGTGAGTGAGCAAGTGTGTGTGTTTGTTCCTGTTTGTGTATGAGCAAGAGTGTGTGTGTGTGAGTAAGAGTGTGTGTGAGCAAGAGTGTGAGTTTGTGTGTGTATCAGAGTGTGAGTTTGTTTATTTGTGTGTCAGAAGAGTGTGAGTTTGTGTGTGTGTATCAGAGTGTGAGATTGTTTATTTGTTTGTCAGAAAAGAGTATGAGTTTGTGTGTGTTTCAGAGTGTGAGTTTGTTTATTTGTGTGTCAGAAAAGAGTGTGAGTTTGTGTGTGTGTGTGTATCAGAGTGTGAGTTTGTTTATTTGTGTGTCAGAAAAGAGTGTGAGTTTGTGTGTGTGTATCAGAGTGTGAGTTTGTTTATTTGTGTGTCAGAAAAGAGTGTGGGTTTGTTTGTGTGTGTGTATCAGAGTGTGAGTTTGTTTATTTGTGTGTCCAGAAAAGAGTGTGTGCGTGTGTGTGTCAGAAAAAGTATGAGTTTGTGTGTGAGAGAAGGAGTGTCTTTATTTGTGTATGTGAGTAAGAGTGTGTGTTTGTTCCTGTGTGTGTGTATGTGTGAGCAAACGTGTGCATTGTAGGTGTTGTAAGAAGCAAATATTGCAGAACTGGGTTGCAGTGTTTAGATTGGAGATTTTTAAAGGAGCCAGTACATCTACCTGTGTGCCTAAGACTCCTGGGCCTGACTGACTGAGTAGAGTAAGAGGATGCTGGGGGCTACACGGGTTATGTACATTATATAAAATGTCATTTGGGCATATATTGGGTATGAAGAATATTCAGGGGCTATGCCTCTGATCTGAACTCAAATTTTGGTATATATGTGGCATGATGGGTCCACAGAGACTATGTATCTGATCTCAAATCTCACTGGGCACAGAGCTGGCATAAAGTGGTGGTCTGCAAGATTCAAACGGTTAATAATAGCTCTTATCTGGGTATATAGCAGCAATAAAGGGGGCTGCTAAGACCATACATCGGTTCAGATATCTAATTTAGGCTGTGCGGCCATGTATCTGACCTAATCTCTCATTAGAGCATACTCCTGAGCTGATGTCTCATTTGGATGTATATTCTGCACAAATGGGGCTACACGGGCATGAAATGGGATGGAATAGCATGTATGTGGTCTATACTATTACTTCCACATATAGCTGGCAAATCATTGCTACTATTTTGGTAAACAAATTATTTAATTGACTATATAAATATATACCCAGGGAGGAAGGGACCTTGACGTGGCCCTGGGCCTATCACCAGTTGCCTAAACTCAGTAAGTAACTCTTCCATTTTGCTTTTTATCTAGTTGTGTGCTTGCAAGAGAGTTCCAGACTTTCTAATAAAATGTTTTCTCATCATATTGCAGCCATACTTTTGAATTGAATTTCTCAATCTCTGTCTTATATCTAAATATAAGCACTCACTTGAGTCATTCTTTTGACACCAATAAGCTACCATGTTTAAAATTATGTGCAGCTCATGTGTACAACACACAACTCTGTCTGCTTCACACGTTGCCACTAATATTATTATACTTAGGGCAGTTTATTTTTTGTCCCCCTCAGGAAACATTTCTACGGACGACCATGTATATATATATATTTATATATACTGTGTATATATATATATATATATATATATATATATATATATATATATACAGTATATATACAGTTTTAATGTAAATTGAACAAACAGGAAAATAATGCCTCATATACCTTAGAGTTAATGGTCATTATTTGATATGGACAGTCCCATGCAAATATTGGTAGGCAGAAACAAGCCTTACAAAGAAAAGCAGGTTTATTCAGCAGATGGACATTTGTTTGAGCACAACCAAATGATATATAATATATTTTAATTGTATTTATTTTTCTCTCACATTGGGTTCAAGAGTCCTGTTAGGTGATTGGGTAACACTTTTTTCTTTCTTCCTCTATTTTGTCCATTGACCCGATTTATCAATGTGCAGGCAGACATGATCCGCTATAGTGGATCATGTCCGCTCCCACATCGATAAATCCCGACAGCATACGCTGTCTGCATTTATCATTGCACAAGCATTCCTTGTGAAATGCTTGTACAATGCCGCCTCCTGCAGATTTGCGGCCAATCGGCTGCTAGTAGGGGGTGTCAATCATCCTGATCATATCGGATTGGGATGATTGCTGTCCGCTGTCTCAGAGGTGGCAGACGAGTTAAGAAGCAGCAGTGACAACTGCAATATCTATGTTTTTTCACATTCTAATGTTGACACATATATAAATACATTGCCAAATCTTATACATTAATGTAGTAACAATAATAAAAAACAATAAATATACCTGATTGCTCTTTGAACATCACATAGAAATCTCTATATTTTGAAAAGTCAAAATGTACTTTTGCACGTGCTTCACCTTTGTTCTCCAGTACAAACGGAATACTCTGGATAGAATTAGCATAAACACCTGGGAACAAGATTGATTTCTGGAAAGAAAAAGAAAGAACTTAGTAATGATATTACATTGACAGGGCAAACATACAGTACTGTGATGTTTGGTTTAGACTGAATATATTCAATAGGTTTCACTCTTAAAAGTCCTGTTCAGGCTTTAAACCGTTTGTATAATTGAAAATGCATTGCATATCATTAAAACTTTGGCTGAAACAAAGTATTGAAAAATATTGGTTGCAATTCATTGCAGCTGTCTTTGGAGGGCAAAGGGTTAGCCAGGAGACTCTGCGTGGTAATTTAGTATTTTATGTATAAACTGTAACCTTAAAGTGAAAGTAAATCGTAGCATTTTACAAACACTAGGATTGACTTTTGAAACAAATAAAGGGGTCTTTCATTCATGAAGTATAAGATACTTCATGTAGAAAGCTCTTTTATTTGTTTTAAATGATTGCTGTTCTTAGCTGCTACAGCACCATACAGCTTAAAAAATTTTTTGCTAAGAGGTGACGTTTTCACCTCTTAGCCAATAGCCGTGCGGTAAATGCGGTTCCCATGGGCGCCAAGCCAGATTTACGGCACGGCTATTGGCTAAGAGGTAAAAACATCACCTCTTAGCAAAAACTTTTTTTTAGCTGTGTGCAACTGTAGCAGCTAAGAACGGCGATCAGTTAAAACAAATAAAGGAGCTTTCTACATGAAGTATCTTATACTACATGAATGAAAGTCCCCTTTATTTGTTTCAAAAGTCAATCCTAGCGTTTGTAAAATGCTAGGATTTACTTTCACTTTAAAGTGATGGTAAATCCGAGCGTATAAAAAATCGCTAGGATTTACCATCACTAAAAATGAAGTGTACTTTCAGTGAGGAGTTAGTAAAAAAAGGGTGCTTAAAGGGACAGTCTAGTCTAAATTAAACTTTCATGATTCAGATAGGGCATGCAATTTTAAACAACCTTCCAACTTACTTTTATCATCAAATTTGCTTTGCTCTCATAGTATTCTTTGTGGAAAACTAAACTTAGGTGGGCCATTGAACTGTCTCTTAACTTAATATTTTGACAGTTTTTGACAGCTAGGCACTGCTAGTTCATGTGTGTCATATAGATAACAATGTGCTCACTCCTGTGGAATTATTTAAGAGTCAGCACTGTTATTTAAGAGTCAGCACTGGCTAAAATGCACGTCTTTCTAAAGAACTATAGAGGTGTATATACAAGGTAATCAAAGAGGTAAAAGTAAATTAATATAACAGTTTTGGTTAGGCAAAACTGGGGAATGGGTAATATAGGGATTATCTATCTTTTTAAACAATAAAAATTAGAGTAGAATGGAGTAGAATGTCCCTTTAAACCTGTCTGTGCCATTGTACCTCGCTAAAGTCAGGGCCTCCGGCTGCCCACGACACAGTGCTCTTTACCAATAAGACAACATTTCCACCGCTAAACCAATAGCTGTGCTAGCATACAGAATACTGTCAGATGACTAGGACGGCTATTGGTTTAGAGGTGGAGACGTCACCTTATTGAGAGAAGAGCATTGTACCGTGGGTAACTGAAGGCGCTGAGTTTAGCAAGGAGCTGCGGCACAGAAATGGTGAGTTTAGCACCCTTTTTTTTATGATCAATGAAAGTCCACTTTATTTTTAGTGATGGTAAATCCTAGCGTTTTTTAAAAGCTTGGATTTACCATCACTTTAACATTTTCTATCTTTCTATAGACTTATATAGGGCTAGATTAAAAGTGGAGCGATAATTTATGGCGGACTGCAAATTTGCATGTTTGCGGGCATATGATAAATAGCCAGCCATTACAAGTGGCTGGTTATTGGTACAGCAAGCTTGCGGTTGCAATTATCGCTTATAAATTTAACCAGAGATCAGATCTCTGGTTAATGTTAAAAATATGGCCCAAATGCCCTGCAGAAATTGTACTATTTTTATTTATTTTTTTAAATAACTGCACTAGGCAGTATTTGGGGGTAAAGATGGCGGGAGTGGTGTGTCAGAAAAAAAACAGCACCAAAAAGTGCCTTTACATTGCAGTCTATGGGAACTGTGTGTTCCCTGCAAATATATATGTATATTCTTATATACATATATATTTATGTGTTAATATGTGTATATAAACATATTACTACATAAATATATATGTATATTATATTTGCTGCAATCACTGCGCTACTTACCCCCTTCGCTGCGCTTAAGTTCTGTTGCCATCTCTGAGCCTATGGAAGCTGCAATCGCTGCACTACTTACCCCCTTCACTGCACTTAGATTTTGATGCCAATGGAGCCTTTAGAAGCGCACTCTCGTGAGCGCAATGCTTGCTAGCAATGCAATTGTGCACTCGCACTGGCATTGTGCTTACCTTGTAATACCAGCACACTTTAGCATGCACTGGTATTACTCAGCGGAACGTTAATATTGCTTGCGCTCCAGCTATATTTAGCACTCCACTTGTAATCTGGCCCATCTACTAATATATGCAGTATCAAAATAATTTAGTACAAAAAACTGCAGACAGGTTTGATTAAGAGTAAAATAGTTGTAATTATCATTAGACTATAAATCCCATGTTAATAAAGTTGTCTGTTACAATTAATATATTTATTGCTAAAAAAACAAAACTTGACAGTATATTAAATGCGTACAAATCGTGTGCATTTTTTTAGCTAATTTGACATGTTCTTTGGATGTTAATGTTCATGGATAATTGTGTGTTTTCATGGCAGGTATTGCTTTGCTACTTAGCCAGGCTTAGCCATGACAAATTATCTAAATGTATCATTTTGTATTTTGGCAACAAGCAATACCATGTGTTTTCACATACAAATCTTTGGAGATAACTATGTGGAATGCTTATCACAAGTTTTTATTTTCAAGACACTGCTGACAAATTATCTGTGTATCATTAATATTATCTGAAAGCTTATTTTCTAAACAAGGCACAATAAACTGCATTAACTCACCGGGGAAATATGCACTTTAGGAGGTGCAACTGATCCTCCAATCCTCAGCTTGAGTTTATTTGTATTGCGAACAGACACCTAATAAAGAAGGAATTACACATGACAATGAAAGCATTTTTATTTTGCTTTATAACCTAATTAAATATATACATTAAAGGGACATGAAACCCAAAAATTTTCCTTCATGAATCAAATAAAGTATGCAATTTTAAACAACTTTCCAATTAATCTAATTTGCTCAGTTCTCTTCAGTTCTCTGCTGATTGGTGGCTGCACATATGTGCCTCTTGTCATTGGCTTACTGATGTGTACAGCTAGCTCTCAGTAGTGCATTGCTGCTCCTTTAATAAAGGATACAGAGAGAATGAAGCATGAAGGAATCAGGTGGAAAATATATGACGAGAATAAAGCAAGTATTGCAAAATAACTCCAACAGTCAGATAGACACCAATTCTGTAAGGAGATGGCATGAGAATAGAAAACAAGCCATAAATGAGGGCTACAAAAACAAGAAATAACTATAAGCATACTGATGATGGGCAAACACCAAAAAACCCAATCAAGTTTGATCATGGTCAAACTGGTTAGCACAACTGAAATATTAAACATAGAGAAAAGTGTTAAAGGGACAGTCTAGTCAAAAGTAAACTTCCATGATTCAGATAGTGCATGTAATTTTCCAATTTACTTTTATCATTAGTTGTGCTTGTTCTCTTGGTATTCTTACTTGAAAGCTAAACCTAGGTAGATCATATGCTAATGTCTTAGCCCTTGAAGGCCACCTCTTATCTGAATGCATTTTGACAGTTTTTCACAACTAGAGGGTGTTAGTTCAAGTGTGCCATATAGATAACATTGTGCTCATGAATGTGGAGTTACCTAGGAGTCAGCACTGATTGGCTAAAATGCATGTCTGTTAAAAGAACTAAATTAAGTAGGCAGTCTGCAGAGGCTTAGATACAAGGTAATCCCAGAAGTAAAAAGTATATTAATATAACGGTGTTGGTTATGCAAAACTGGGGAATGGGTAAAAAAGGGATTATCTATCTTTTTTAACAATTATAATTCTGGTGTAGACTGTCCCTTTAAGGAATGCAAACAATTTAACATTACAGAATGATGATACATAATCTTACACTTATTAACCCCTAATCTGATGCCCCCAACATCGCAGACACCTGCATTATATTATTAACCCCTAATCTGCCGCTCTGGACACCGCCGCCACCTACATTATACTTATGAATCCCTAATCTGCTGCCCCCAACATCGCCGAGCCCTACATTATATTTATTAACCCTAATCTGCTGCCCCCAATGTCGCCACAATCTAACTACATTTATTAACCCCTAATCTGCCGCCCACAACGTCGCCGCCACTATAATAAACATATTAACCCCTAAACCTAAGTCTAACCTTAACCCCCCCCTAACTGAAATATAATTACAATAAATCTAAATAAAATTACTACAATTAACTAAATTATTCCTATTTAAAACTAAATACTTATAAAATATACCATAAAATAGCTACAATATAACTAATAGTTACATTGTAGCTATTTTAGGATTTTTTTTTTTTTTACAGGCAAGTTTGTATTTATTTTAACTAGGTACCATAGTTATTAAATAGTTATTAACTATTTAATAATTACCTAGTTAAAATAAAGACAAATTTACCTGTAATGGAGGACCTCTTCTGCTCGGCTTGGATGAAGACTTCTGCCCGTCTGGAGAACCACTTCTTACTGGTTGGGTGACGACGTCTCACGGTAGGGTGATCTTCAAGGGATTAGTGTTAGTTTTTTTAAGGGGGGATTGGGTGGGTTTTAGAGTAGGGTTGGTTGTGTGGGTGGTGGGTTTAAATGTGTGGGGGGGTATTTGTACTTTTTTTTTTAGGTAAAAGAGCTGATTACTTTGGGGCAATGCCCCGCAAAAGGCCCTTTTAAGGGCTATTTGTAATTTAGTGTAGGTTAGGGCTTTTTTTATTTTGGGGGGCTTTTTTATTTTTTTAGGGGGATTAGAGTAGGTGTAATTAGTTTAAAAATCTTTTCGTACTTTAGATGATTTTGTACCTATTGTTACTAGTTAAAATAAATACAAAGTTGCCTGTAAAATAAAAATAAACCCTATTGTAGCTATCTTAGGGTTAATTTTATAGGTAAGTATTTAGTTTTAAATAGGAATAATTTAGTGAATTGTAGTAATTTTATTTAGATTTATCGTAATTATATTTAAGTTAGGGGGGGTTAGGGTTAGACTTAGGTTTAGGGGTTAATACATATAATATAGTGGTGGCGACGTTGGGGGCGGCAGATTAGGGGTTAATAAATGTAGGTAGGTGGCGGCGATGTTAGGGACGGCAGATTAGGGGTTAATAATATTTAAATAGTGTTTGTGATGCGGGAGTGCGGAGGTTTAGGGGTTAATATGTTTATTATAGTGGCGGCGATATCCGGTTCGGCAGATTAGGGGTTAAGATTTTTATTTTAGTGTTTGCGATGTGGGGGGCCTCGGTTTAGGGGTTAATAGGTAGTTTATGGGTGTTAGTGTACTTTTTAGCACTTTAGTTAAGAGTTTTATGCTACGGCGTTGTAGTGTGAAACTCTTAACTACTGACTTTAAAATGCGGTACCAGGCTTGACAGGAGAGGGTCTACCGCTCACTTTTTTTCAGACTCGTAATACCGGCGCTATGCAATTCCCATTGAAAATATAGGATACGCAATTGACGTAAGTGGATTTGCGGTATTTCCGAGTCTGGCCAAAAAAGTGAGCGGTACACCTGTACCTGCAAGACTCGTAATACCAGCGGGCATTAAAAAGCAGCGTAAGGACCTCTTAATGCTGCTTTTTAACCCTAACTCAAAACTCGTAATCTAGGTGATTGTTTTTCAGACACTGTGAGGAGAACTAGAATTACAGTGATATATTATGTGAATAATGACTGTGCAGGAGTTAATTAATGGGTTTTTTTATCTTTTGCTTTTTGGGTATTTAAAGGGACATGCAACTCATATTTATTCTTTCATTATTTAGATAGAGCATGTGATTTGAAACAACTTTTCATTTTACTTATATTATCAAATTTGCTTCATTCTCTTGATATCCTTTGTTGATGGAGCAGCTATTCACTACTGGGAGATAGCTGAACACATATGGTGAACCAAGAAAAGAGACATTTGTGTAAGCCACCAATCAGCAGCTATCTTATGTTTTGTTGACAAGGAGCACACACTGAAGGGCAGCATCTTTATTCCAATAACAACAGTTTAGTTTAAAAGGACTGTGCATTATAAATTTAGTTTTATCCTTTCATGTGTTCCCAATTATCCAGTTTACCTTATAAAATATATTAAATTGCTTGAAGCTGCCATCTATACTGAAAATATCAGTGCTGCAGCATTGGTTATAGAAAAGCTATGTAAACACGAAGATAAGTACTAAAATGTACATAGTTGTATTTTGTGTATACTGACAGACATTAGATAAGGACTTTGTGAACAATTGGTATAACACTGTTTCTTTGAGACACCTAAGTTTGATGTACTAATAACATTATTAGAGTATTTTTTAAATTACTATACTGTGAAAAGTGTTCATTTAGTCTAAGTTGTTGATTGGCCATGCACTACTATACAGAGAGTGCAGAATTATTAGGCAAATGAGTATTTTGACCACATCATCCTCTTTATGCATGTTGTCTTACTCCAAGCTGTATAGGCTCGAAAGCCTACTACCAATTAAGCATATTAGGTGATGTGCATCTCTGTAATGAGAAGGGGTGTGGTCAAATGACATCAACACCCTATATCAGGTGTGCATAATTATTAGGCAACTTCCTTTCCTTTGGCAAAATGGGTCAAAAGAAGGACTTGACAGGCTCAGAAAAGTCAAAAATAGTGAGATATCTTGCAGAGGGATGCAGCACTCTTAAAATTGCAAAGCTTCTGAAGCGTGATCATCGAACAATCAAGCGTTTAATTCAAAATAGTCAACAGGGTCGCAAGAAGCGTGTGGAAAAACCAAGGTGCAAAATAACTGCCCATGAACTGAGAAAAGTCAAGCGTGCAGCTGCCAAGATGCCACTTGCCACCAGTTTGGCCATATTTCAGAGCTGCAACATCACTGGAGTGCCCAAAAGCACAAGGTGTGCAATACTCAGAGACATGGCCAAGGTAAGAAAGGCTGAAAGACGACCACCACTGAACAAGACACACAAGCTGAAACGTCAAGACTGGGCCAAGAAATATCTCAAGACTGATTTTTCTAAGGTTTTATGGACTGATGAAATGAGAGTGAGTCTTGATGGGCCAGATGGATGGGCCCGTGGCTGGATTGGTAAAGGGCAGAGAGCTCCAGTCCGACTCAGACGCCAGCAAGGTGGAGGTGGAGTACTGGTTTGGGCTGGTATCATCAAAGATGAGCTTGTGGGGCCTTTTCGGGTTGAGGATGGAGTCAAGCTCAACTCCCAGTCCTACTGCCAGTTTCTGGAAGACACCTTCTTCAAGCAGTGGTACAGGAAGAAGTCTGCATCCTTCAAGAAAAACATGATTTTCATGCAGGACAATGCTCCAACACACGCTTCCAAGTACTCCACAGCGTGGCTGGCAAGAAAGGGTATAAAAGAAGAAAATCTAATGACATGGCCTCCTTGTTCACCTGATCTGAACCCCATTGAGAACCTGTGGTCCATCATCAAATGTGAGATTTACAAGGAGGGAAAACAGTACACCTCTCTGAACAGTGTCTGGGAGGCTGTGGTTGCTGCTGCACGCAATGTTGATGGTGAACAGATCAAAACACTGACAGAATCCATGGATGGCAGGCTTTTGAGTGTCCTTGCAAAGAAAGGTGGCTATATTGGTCACTGATTTGTTTTTTGTTTTGTTTTTGAATGTCAGAAATGTATATTTGTGAATGTTGAGATGTTATATTGGTTTCACTGGTAAAAATAAATAATTGAAATGGGTATATATTTGTTTTTTGTTAAGTTGCCTAATAATTATGCACAGTAATAGTCACCTGCACACACAGATATCCCCCTAAAATAGCTATAACTAAAAACAAACTGAAAACTACTTCCAAAACTATTCAGCTTTGATATTAATGAGTTTTTTGGGGTTCATTGAGAACATGGTTGTTGTTCAATAATAAAATTAATCCTCAAAAATACAACTTGCCTAATAATTCTGCACTCCCTGTACTGTGAATGGCTTAACCCTGTGGCGCAATGTCTGGACTTTCAGGGGCCACATCACAGGCTACTAAACACCTACACTATGTATTGTATCTGGATTTGATACCTAGGGTCTGGTGGATTGGAGGGCAATTTGTTTTTTAATACAAATTTTAATAATTATTGTAGCAGCAATGTATTTATTTATGTATGTCTCTTTAGCACAAAAGACACTGCAATAAGTAACACTATTTACTATAATCTGGTTACAAACTGAAAGCCTAGAGGAATTTGCTACTGGAGATTTATTCTGTGTTATATATTGATTTTTCTTGTCACATGAGATTGTTGGGGGATTTGTTCAAATTAGCACGTTGGGGCCACTTAATTGACTTCTTTGATTGATATAAATCATTTGTGTTTGCTATTTCTCCCTCTGTAGTACTCATAAGATCTATTAATACTTTAGATAATATGCAATTACATCAGTGTAAAAGTGATAGATTATGAAATGATATATGATCATTAGAAAAACTGTTTAAACTGTAACATATTGACTAGGTGTTTAGCTGTGTTAAATCCCTGAATGTATTATTCACTTAGAAGACAGTAGTCTATTATTATAAATGAGGAATCACATCATTTTTTTGCCAATTAGAATAAAACAAAATGTAGCAGTTTTTAGAATTTTGAACACTGCAATATACAGTCTGTCTAGGTTACAATTGTTATGACAACAGAAAAGATGACAGCCAGATGACAAATGCATAGTGTATGAAGTATATATTTATGCACAAGCAATATACAAGTAAGAATCATGTTGAAGAGAAGTAATCCGAACTATACAGATAATCACATGTAATGTGTAATCCACGTGATCATGCAGAAATGGGTAAAAAACAATAGCAGCATATAGCCCCTTTAAAGCAATGATGCTTACAGTTTGCAGCATGTTATATGCCATACACAGGATTGCCTAACACATAAGCAAAAGTTATATGTTCACAAGTATTCTACAGGATTCACCCACCTATAGGCATAAACAAATCACAAGCATGTTCCTTGTAGGAGTCATGACAAATAGAGATAAATGCATAGACCACACAAATAATAAGTATGTTACATGCATGGGGCATGAATACTATGCAAGCCATAGCATATTAGAAATGTGCTAAATGAAGCATAAGGTGGCCACATATCCCCTTTTAACTACATTGGGCTCCATTTACCAAGCTGCGATAGCAGCTTCAGATCACCAGCTAGTTTAAAGCATGCCTGAAACACTAGTTAAGTAGCAGTGGTATTTAGACTGCTGCTACTTAACCTCTCCATGATACTTTAGGTGGTGGATAGCAATCATCCTGATCCAAATGGATTGGGATGATTGACAGCTCCCTCTTGTGCATGATTGGCCTTGCGCAAGTAGGGGGCGGCATTGCACATTCAGCGAATTGTGCAATGTTAACTGCAGGAAGCGTACTTATCCACCCAGAAGTTGTTAAATCAATCTCTTTGGCTAATTTCCATAAAATATAAAAGGGTTCCTGAAAGTCCTGTTTGTTAAATATAGCCATTTGTACTTGCAGTATCTGGGAGGTTTCACAGTATAACTGCATTGCACTTAACCGCACTCTTCAGCCTCTGACCATAGGCATGCGCATAGTGTGTGCCAGGTGTGCCCAGGCAAACTCTAATGCAGCTGACACTAGACTGAGCTGAATAGCAAAAACATGGTTTTCCCAGTACACCGCCATCACCTAGGGCTACTTGGAACTTTTAATACTTGCAACCTCCTCTCCATTCAATCTCCTGGTAGCATAGAGAGAGTGCAGACCAGGTCACTGGCATCAGGGGTCCTGTGCAAGCCTCGCCCACCTACTAGACTAGGGCACAATTAACTCACTGCCATTGCTGTAGCTGCCATCATACTTTATTTTGAGCATATCAATGCTGGTAGTCTTCATGTCGTGCACAGTTTTTAGCATGATGTCAACAACATCAGCAACACAAGGAGACAATATTTAAGTGCCCCTGGCAGTGACTCTCTCCCTAAAGTGCAATAGGCAGCCTATGTGGGATGGGAGCCACTGCTTCCAATCCTATGTAGAGGGTTTGAGTTCTTTGGTGAACAATTTATACTATTTTTTTGTGTCTGGTTATCACTACTAGAAAATGTTGGTATTTTGTGTCATATTTGTTGAGCATATGTAGCATATTTATCAAGCTCTGTATGGAGCTTGAGGCCCCTTGTTTCCGGCGAGCCTTCAGAAAACAGAAACAGAAGTAATCAAGAAGTTATGAAGCGGACAGGTGCTCCATAACTTGTCCGCCTGCTCTGAGGTGGCGGACAGAAATCAACCCGATCGAATACGATCGGGTTGATTGACACCCCCTGGCCGGGAATCTGCAGGGGTTGGCATTGCACCAGCCATTCACAAGAACTGCTGGTGCAATGATAAATGCAGACAGCGTATGCTGTCAGCATTTATCGATGTGCCGCGAAGTGCAGCGGACATGATACGCTACTTCATATCATGTCCGCTCGCACATTGGTAAATAGGCCCCTGAATCTTTATGTAAAGATCTTCCAATAAAACTTTATTTTGTATGGTTGATTATAATGGATTGAAATGAATGTCCTTACTTTTCAAGTATTTTGTCACCTAAAAAAATCTCTGGGTGCACACCCTAATGAAATCTGCTGCACACACCTATACGTCTCACCAGATCCTTGCTTGTAAAGGAACCTCTCACCAGATCCTTGCATGTAAAGGAGCATCTCACCAGATCCTTGCATGTAAAGGAGCATCTCACCAGATTCTTGCATGTAAAGGAGCCTCTCACCAGATCCTTGCATGTAAAGGAGAATCTCACCAGATTGTTGCATGTAAAGGAGCCTCTCATCAGATCCTTGCATGTAAAAGAGCCTCTCACGAGATCCTTGCATGTAAAGCAGCCTCTCATCAGATCCTTGCATGTAAAGGAGCCTCACACCAGATCCTTGCATGTAAAAGAGTCTCTCACCAGATCCGTGCATGTAAAGGCGCCTCTCACCAGATCCTTACATGTAAAGGAACCTCTCACCAGATCCTTGCATGTAAAGGAGCCTCTCACCAGATCCTTGCATGCAAAGGAGCCTCTCACCAGATCCTTGCATGTAAAGGAGCCTCTCACCAGATCCTTACATGTAAAGGAGAGAGAGCACACTGCATGGCTACATTGAGAAGAGCTTTCCGTGTATCTTGCTGCAGCAAATAGTGCAAAGTAGGTATCAGGCAGATAGTGGAGGTAAGTAGCAGCTACTGAGGATCTTGCTGATGTGGAGTGAAGGTAATTAAAGCCAATGAGGGGTTGATAAAAACCCAGTTTCTTTCTTTCTTTCTTTCTTTCTTTCTCTCTCTCTTTCTATCTGTCTTTCTTTCTCTCTCTCTCTCTCTCCTGCTCTCTTTCTTTCTCTCTGTCTTTCCTTCTCTCTCTCTCTCTCTCTTGCTTTCTCTCTGTCTTTCCTTTTCTCTCTCTCTTTCTTTCTCTCTATCTTTCTTTCTCTCTTTGTTTCTTTTTTTCTTCATTTTTTATTTTATGCAAATTATATTTTCATATTAAAATATTGAACATTTTACTAAGCATTTATATAAACTTGGACCAAGTAACAAATCTGTTCAGTCTTCTTTTTCCTTTTTATGTGTCTTGTATGTTTGATCCAATTCTTCAACTTATATAGTGCAAGATAAGGTGATTATTTTTTATATATTACCTGTGATTGATATGTCCAGTAAACATTTCCAGTTAAACTGATATCTGAAAGCATTTAATACACTTGTGCCTTTATTTTAAGAAGTATTTTAGGAGAGCAATATGGGGAAATTGTGGTTGACTTGACAGAAACAATGGCATTTTATTGATTGATTTCAGCAGAACCAGATACATGTTCACTGTGCTGTAATGCAAGTTTCATTAGCTTTTCAGTGCGGTTTTAAAATGGTAACTAAAACAAATATTGTGTTGCCAAGGCAAAAACCGGACAGTGATTAATGATTAAGCAGACGTGTCGCAGTAGAAGACAGCAAATGATCATACATAAATACCGATCAGCAAGGCTCATCTGCAAGCTCCCTATTTGCTCTATATAATTTGTTAAAACATGTAATAAATAAACATATCATCATTTAAAACCTGATAGCTTATAGTATTAAGCTATCAGGTTTTAAATTATATTTGTATTTTTGCTACATATGTCCTAGATTCAGGTGCACTTGTTAAGCTGCTCACAGTAAAAATGAGCCTATATTCGAAAATTCATTGAGGCTCCCTTCATCTATGTTTTCTAGTCCATCACCAATGATGTTCCTGGTACTAACACATACATAAAGAAGAAGAATAATGTTAAAAAAAACAATAAAATACAACAGCAACATTGTAAGAAAATGTTTGCAAAAAGTGTTTTGCAAATGTATGTAATTGGTATTTGCATATGTGTTGTTTACGAAGTTAAAGTATTTTCACTGAGACTTCGCTTTGACAATCTTATAGATGTGAAAAAGGGGCTGACAGTGGGTGTTCCCGACACATGATCAGAAATAAATTGTCATCTAAACCTCGACTCAGGTTTTAGAAAGAGGCAATTGCTTTAGTGAAGTATCTGGTCTCAGGGTCGTGTCTGAACTTTTATCACGTTTTCTTTTATAGGTGGATCGTTTTAAAGTAGGATTTTTTTTATTTTAGTGTGCTTTGTTGTTTTTTTTTAAAAATATATATTTTTAACACATTTATGTGACAACAGTTTCCTTCACAGTGGAAGTCATTCTATTTGGTGGGCAGTTATGTTTGTGATAAATAGAAGTGTTTAGAAGTGGCTCCATGGATTTTAATGGAACTAATCTGACCACTCATTACTAACCAGGGCAGGTACGAGTCTTTATGAGCTCCACAATTTGTGAGGTGTGAAGTTGTAGCAACATTAGATTCACTGATTAGTTTTATTGAATCTAGTCATATGTCTAATTTTTTTATACCTAATAAAAGGATGGAATTATACCATGTACATCAGTTGCAAAATACAAACTAAAAGCCTCTGGAAAAGAAAGAGAGGTATCTCTGTCATCATATATCTATAATATAAAAGAATATCATATATACCAGTTGTAAATAAAATGAAAGCCACCGAAAAAAAGAGATGGGAAACTGCAAAACTCCACCATTATGGGTGATATATGCACAGACACAATTATTTGGTATTATATATTAATACAAATTTATGTATATAGGGTAAACATAAAAAATAAACTCCTAATTAGAGATATTCTAAAATATAAAAGGATAACTGATATTTCCTGGACAATATTATGTCTGATAAAGCTTCCTGATGCCTGACCCCTGATGTCTGATTTCTGACAATTAAAGTCTGATGTCTTATCCCTAACTTTTGTTTTCTGTTACATGAAGTATGAAGTATGAGGTAAAATGGAATTTGGGAAGGGGAGAATGGTATTTCAGAGGACGTATCATTGAACTTACGAGGAGAGAGGAGGAAGGATGGTGTTTTGGAAGGTAAAATAAATAGCAAACATTATGGTTTTAGGAAAAATGTAAAAATGTCCTTTCCCTCAGATGGGTTCTGTCCCAAGCAATTCCAATGCACAAATAAATATATATTTAGTTTTAATATCTTGTATGTAAGAACCTCCATAAAGAAAGGTGCACCCAAACAGAGACTCATGTCAGTCACTGAAAACTCAGGGATCTGCATGAGAAAGTCTGATTGGTAGCAGATCAGGGTAGCCTGGATCCTTCCACTAAACATAAAATAGTCCATGAAGTATTCTGTATTTTCCACCCTAAATTTTATAGATGTTAAGATGCAAAAATCTTCTGAAATGTTACACGAATCAATAATGTACTACTTCTTCAAACACAGAAGCTGCACAATTGGAGAGGGCAGGAAGAGGAAGGGGAAAGTTAAGTTAACAATTTAGAATTAGTTTCTGCCTTTTTCAACATAAGTGGACAGTATATACTACTCAATTTACTAGAACAATAAAAAAATCATAACATATTGATGTAATTTAGGACATAAAGCAGAATTTTACTTTGTAAATATTTTCTAAAATGTTACCTCAATTGTTGTATCAAACTTCATAACGGTTTGTGGTATAAAAAATATTGTGAGCGTTGTATATCCTCCAACAGGAACTACACCGTGATATGGTGTAATACTCATTCCAGGTAATGGACAAACGTCCTCAACCTGCGGACAATAAATAATTAATAGCTAGTTAACTTGGCACAAAGTTTTAATTTTTTTTTTTTTTCTTGTCAAATGTTCAAAGATAAATAAGCTTCCAATGATAAAAAAAAAAAGAAAAAAACAATTAATTGTAAGTAATGTGACAGTTTTATATGATTCTAAACAAATGTTTATAAAGGATATGTGTACAATTCTACTGGCCTAAAATGAATTTCTTCTTTTCATATTTTAACTTGTGCTTTATGGAACTGCTAAAAGAAGGTCAAGGTTTTCAATATGTAATATGAGCATTATGTTAGTGAGGCTAAACCAACTCTATAATGTAAAACGCTTATCCTCTAAGGCTAAAGACAGACCAGATTTTAACTGTTTTGGTGTCTGCTTTCTTTATACTACACTATGATTTCCCCCATTTGCAACAACTAACATGAACACTAGCTAACTGCTGGTAGAGTGGAGAAGGAGGCTCTAGCAGAGGTCATACCTTATGCTACTTACATGCACACAACATATTTAAATTAATAGAAGGGATTCTGTTGTTTAAATTAACAAGTGGCATGCATCTCTAAGATGATCTCAGTAAATCTGATTACCCGCAAAACTGTGCACCATGGATTTTTGACTAGAGAGAAGGAGACTGTAGTAAAGCACCTTTCTCCGCATTTTATGTTAAACAACAATGGACCCCTATCTGAATCAGAAGCTCATTTTAACATGAGGTGTCACTTATCCCCTAGAACACAGAGCCCCTAGTCCCTAAAAAGCAAACAGATAGGTATTAACCCCATCTTGAAAATGAGGGGAGCCTCTCTTTTCCAATAAGGGTCTCATTTCCATGGATTTGGTAAGTGAATTAAATAAAAATGTCATGTACTATTAAGGGGATAATGGCTAAGAAGAATCCTTAATGCTATAGACATAGAATATACCCCTCATAAAAAAGAAGGGGATGCCCTATTTCAAATCAGGGTTTTCGAGCCTCTCTTAGTAAACAACTGTCTACTAGCTGACATTTTCAGGGGGCTATGGGTTCTAAAATACACCCTAACACCTCTATAACAAAAAATGAAAAATATGGGAAAGTTATGCCTGTTTTAAACAAGAGGGTTACATTTCTAGGTGACAATCAGGTAATACCATGCAATCACTGGAACAAAAACTTATGCATATTAAACAAAATAATGTTGCAGCACCTCTGCCCCCCTACCCCAGTGTACAGAGAGATGTGGGAACCTCTCATTTGAAAGAGGTTATGCTCTAGTTATAAATTTAGGGTTATTTGTCCATCTAATTATTATTATTTTTTTTTAATTTTTTTTTCCAACCGACAGCATAACATCAATTTCTAGTGACAGAGGAAAAAGGACAAATATGTTTACAATAACAACCCATATTCCCTTATCCATATTACAACAATCAAGGGTTTGTACCGTCACATCTTACAACCTTCCCCACCAGGCCATGCTAAACCCTATAAAAGTCCTCAATATACATGTTACTCTCTAAACCCCGTTGTCGGGTATTTACCTGAATTCTTTAATCATTCCATTCATATCCCCCCCATTCACACAAAACAAAAAACAAAAAATAAAAACAAAGGGAAAAAAGAAGAAAAAAAAAAAAATTAAAGCCCCTCTCCTTACTGCATCAGGCCTGCCCATTCTCCCCTTAGATTTGCTTCCTGCATGAACATTGAGTTTTGAAAAGGGGCTATAATTAACTTCTGTGTACTGTTATCAAGTGATCTAATGTATTTTTCCCATTTAGCAAAAAAATCCTCTATGTTAACCTCCATTTCCATTTGTATTTTAGCCCTTTCTAAAAATAACTGATGTAATACCCCATTCCTGAATTCTGAGAATCTGGGTTCTTTCTGAGATTGCCAATTTTTCAGGATTATTCTCCTACCTATGAGAATTGCTGTATTTAACAAAACAGAGTTCCCCCCAGCGTCCTCATATGATGTTAAAAAGAATATGTTTAACCTTGTTAAATAAATGTGTGTTTTAAGGGTCTTTGTAGCCCAAAAGGAAATTTTACCCCAAAGTCTCTGGATCACTGGGCATGACCAAAACAGATGGACCAAATCCGCTAAATGAAAGTTACATCTTCCACAGACTAACTTTTCCCCTTCTCTCTTCCAATATACGCAAAGCTTGGGGGTACTATAGAACTGGTATAATATCTTAAGTTGCTGTTCTCTGTAATATTCCCCCCTCATAGCTTTAGCCGCCTTTCTAACGGAGCTTATCAGCACCTCAGATTCCATTTCCGGGCTAAGAATATCTCCCCATTTTAAAGTGAGGTACCTAATATTACTCTGCTCCTGACTACTTAGTAGTGCGGCATAGGTGGGGGAAATCGATACTTTCCCTATTCCAAATAGCACTAATATTTGTTTTAAGACTTTGTTATGCCAGTCCACATTTTCTACTCTCAAGATCTGCTCAGCATAGTGGCGGAGTTGCAAATAAGCGGAAAAACTGGGAGTTCACAATCGCAAATTCAGTTTTGCACTCATCAAAAGTTTTAACCTTATTTCTCTCCGTATTAATGACCTGGATCATATAGCTAACCCCTGCATCCATCCAGCTTCCAAATCTTAAGGAGTCATATCCTGCCAAGAAGTCAGGGTTCCCCCTTATAGTTAAATAGGGAGAAACCCTGAAATTAAAACCTATTCTTGCACAAAATTTTCGCCAAGCTCTGATCGGCTGTTCTATTATTATTAGTTGTCTTAATCCTTTAGGGATCTTAGATAGCGGCATATGAACCAGAGCTTTAAGGGAGAATGGGGCAACCATCCCTTCTTCAGCTTTACACAGAGCAAAATTGTCTGTTCCTAAGAACCAATCTAATACGTACTTCATATTAGCCGCAATATTGTATGCCTCTATATCTGGAATTGCTAACCCCATCCCCCTTCTACCTGCATACATACGTTTGAAGGCTATTCTAGGCCTTTTTTTATTCCATACAAATTGTCTTATATGTTTATTGATTAACATACTATCTTTCTTTAATAACATTTGTCCATCTAATTATGAGGTAAATGACATAATAATGACAAACACCACACTACAGAGGCCAGATTTTGAAGGTCTTGTAATGATAAAGAAGTATTTACAAACTGCTTAGCAATAGAAATTTATAACATGACCTCCTAATTTAGAAGAGGAATGTCTCATCAATCAAATAAGGTATTTAATGTAGTATAGCAGTCAAGTTAGTGCCATAGTAATAACAATCACCTTGTAGCATTTTGTTTGCTTCTTGGTATCAGAACTCAAACATTCATGTTTTTCCAAGCAAATACAAGTTTGTAGGTGACTATATAAATTGGAGAATTGGATAAGTGTGAAAAATAGTATAGAGTTACAAAACTCAAAAAACAACTTTTAATTACCTGGAAGTATGCATGATTCAGTCCTGTGTTCTGAAGTACTGCTGTTTTATATATAGGTAGTCCAAGTGATGCTTCATTGAAGGGAACTGATTGATCTGTGAACTGTACACTAGTTGGTCCTAGCTGAAATTATGAGTAAAAAGGTAATGTTATTATCAGGTAAACTGTAATTATAGGTGTATTGGATAAATTAAGTTAAATAAAAACACATATATTGTAGAATAAGAACTATTGCTACAGAACATAAATCATTTCCTGAAATTTTAGTTAAAAAAAACCAAAACCTAGAAGTATATAAATAAGCATATAATATAATTTATAAGCACATGTTTAGTAGAATAACGCAAAAAAAAGAAAAATTATTTGTGTAGAAACCAAAATAAATTAAAATCTGTAACATTAAAAACAACACAAATTGTAAAAAATTTACTAAATTTGAGTATTTTTAAAATTAATCTAATCTGAGAGAGCATGTAATTTTAAACAATCTACCCTGCAATGTTATCGGCTAGATTACAAGTCGCAGGCTCATGTTAGTATGACCGCGGTATTAAAATACAAAGTCCGCATTAACTTGCACTCATATTACAAGTTAAAAGTAAATGAGACTGCAAGAGTGCAAACTAAATCTGCGATTGTTGGGAAAGAGCAACTGAAGTCCTCATCGTAAAGGGTTAGGACTAAATAAAATGTTGCACCAAACACAACATATATACATTAAAATAAATTGTTACACTAATATATACACTATCTAATAAAAAAATTATTCATATGGATATAAAAAATAAAAAGTTATAAGGTTTAAAAGGTTTAAGTATATGACAAGGTATGGAAAGGCCTATAATATATATATACATACATGTCTAAATATGTGTATGTATGTATGTATGTATGTATATATACATATGTATACATGTATGTACACATATACATGTGTATTTATTTATTTTTATCTGTATATACATACATATATACACATAGGGATATATCTATCAAAGCGTCAACTATATTGCATTCGCCGGCATCAATGTGCTCGCCAAACATCGTGGCCGCGGATCTCAATACGCTCTCCTTATTTATAAAAAAGCCGTCAAAAACACGAGCAACAAGTACGGGGCGATGAGCATCGCACTGTTGTTAACTAACAGTCATCGATCTTGTGTTTTTCCCAACTTTATTTATACCATTTCACTAAATGCCGCCACTATATTAAAATGTTTAACCCCTATCCCACTGCTCCCCGACCCCTCTGCAACATAAATAAACTTATTAACCCATATCCTGCCGCTCCCCAACCCTGCCACAACCTAAATAAACTTATTAACCCCTAAACCTCTGGCCTCCTACATCACCAACACTAACTAAACCTATTCACCCCTAAACCGTCAGCCCCCCACATCGCAAAAACTAAATTAAGCTATTAACCCGTAAACCTAACAACCCCTTAACTTTAAATCAAAATTAAACATTATTAAAAAAAAAAACACACTAAGTTACCAGAAAACAAACACTAAATTACGAAAAAATAGCAAACCAAATTATCAAAAATAAAAAAATTACACCTAATCTAATAGTCCTATAAAAAAATGCCCCCAAAATAAAAAAAAACCTAGCCTACAATAAACTAACAATGGCCCTTAAAGGGACAGTAAACCTAAAAAATAATGTTATATAATTCTGCACATAGTGCAGAATTATATAACATTATTTTACTGCTATAGTTATAAAACCCTTTTTTCCCTTTTAATATTTAAAAAACATACCGCTTTTACAGACCCGCTCTCTGCTCTCTGCTGAGCGGGTCTGTTTTTTTTAGTCAGCGCATCGGGCCAGCTGTATAGTCACAGCCCGGCCCGACTGCGCCATAAGACTAAGTGCAGCTCGCTCCTGCTGTCAGATAGAGCAGGAGCGAGCTGCACTTAGTCTTATGGCACGGTCGGGCCGGGCTGTGACTATACAGCTGGCCCCGATTTATAGCAAGTTGCACAAGTTTAGGGCTTAGTCCATGCAGTTCTTTGAGTGTGTACTATGATGTTTTAAGCAGAGTCTTGTAATCAGATTGTTGTTTAACAGATGTTTTCAGCAGTTTGGCTATACTACATATGGGTTGCCTTTACGTGCAAGTTGCACATAGCGTCCGTCTACCATCAATTGACTACTTTTCTTTGAGGGTAACGGTATCTGTAACATGTTGTCTGTCACATTACCACTGTAACACTCATCTCGTTAATGCAATGTCAGTAATACATACATGGATATCATCGCTTTATGATGCAGATGTTTTTAATTTCAATTTTATTTCTAAATATGAATTTTCAAGTTTAATTGTGTATCACTATGTTTGTGTAAATAAGCAGAGGTAATTTGGTATTGATTTATGTTTTTTTTCATTTTTTATTTTCTTGTGTTATTTCTATGTGTGCATTTGTTTGCAACACGATAGATTATTGTACATTATTTTTTGTTTATAGATTGTCTTGAAAAAGGCTTACTATGATAGCCAAAACGTCAACTTATGTGTGATATGAATCATGAAATAAAGTTTCTATTTTGATTTTGAAAAGACCTGTGAGTGCCCTCCTTTGTGCCTGAAAGTCTACATATATATATATATATATATATATATATATATATATATATATATATATATATATATATATATATATAAATAAATAGAAGATTTTCTTCTTTGCGAAGAAAATTGGAATATAAAATTTGCATAACTACTTTCGGGTTAGCACAGTTGGTCGAATGCATTTCAGGTCAGCGCACAAGCGATAAGTTTTAGATTTTTTTTTCCAGTTTGCTTTCAACTTGTAATGCGTGCGTTAACCCACGCACGATTAAAGTTTACTTCTGGCGATGTTTCCGCGAGCTAAAGTGCTAAATAGTACTCCATTCACCAATCAGCAAGAACAACCCAGGTTGTTTACAAAAATGGGCCGGCATCTAAACTTACATTCTAGTAACTGATATGCTTTCAAGAACATTTAAGCCTGGACAAGAAGAAAGAGAGGAAAGGGACTTGGAAGAGCAAGTGTACTTTCACAATTACCTGCTACTGATGAGAAACTTAAAGAAATATGGCTAGCAACAGAAAGGGGTGCAACTATGGCCAACTTGATCACAATAATAAGGCAAGGATGGCCAAACTCAAAAGCCAAAGTGAATGTTGCCTTAAAACCTTACTGGAATGTTAGAAAAGAACTGTCAATAATTGATGGGATTGTTTTTAAAGGGGAGAGAATTGTGGTTCCCCGGAGCTCAGAAAAGAAATAATAAGAAAACTGCATATAGGGCACTTTGGAATAGCCTTGTGTAAAAGACGTGCTAGGGATCTCTTATATTGGCCTGGAATAAAGTCACAGATTGAAGATATCAATAATTGTGCAAAATGTCAATAAAATCAAAGAGCAAACCAAAAGGAGCCAATGGTAACAAGAGTACAGCCAGAGAGAGCTTGGCGAAGAATTGCATCAGACCTATGGAACCATAATAACTATCTTATAATGGTAGACTACTACAGTCATTGCTTTGAAATTGTTCAAATAAGAGACACTAAGTCTAGTGCAGTGATAAATGTAATTAAATCTATCTTGGCAGGTTATGGCATATGCGATGAGTTAATATCAGATAATGGTCCTCAGCACTCCTCAATGGAATTCACAAACTTTGCAAAAGAATGGGGTTTCAAACACACATTGTCCAGCCCACATTACCCACAGTCAAATGGCTTAGCTGCAAAATACGTACATATTGCAAAATAATATTTTGGAAAAAGGAGCCCAAACTAATCAAGATCCATACCTGTGTATTCTAAACTACCGTATCACCCCAATAGATGGAATTGCATCACCTTCACAATTACTAATGAGTAGACTTTAAAATCAGTTTTGCCCTCAAAACCTACACAGCTTGCCTCCAAAGTACAGAATCCTGCAATGGTTAAACAGCGAGTGGAATCATTAAAAAACAGGCAGAAACAGTACTATGATAGTGGGTCTAAATTTCTAAATTTCTAAAACCTTGTGAGCTTGGCGATAAGGTAAGGGTGCAAAATTTAGAAGGAAGGTGGAAACCTGCAGTGGTAACCAAAGTAACAAATGCACCACGCTCATACATTGTCCGCACCGAGAATGGCAAAGATTACCGGAGCAACAGAATACATCTGCATCATAACAGAAGTACGAATATTCCAGATGCAGAGCTTTATGTATCACCAAGGATTTCACATAGTGATATAAATGAGACTCTAAGCTCAACTGATGCTTCACATGTGGACATACAGGAGGGACAATTACTGAGTACAACACCAAGAAGGGAGAATATATCATAATGGTTTCTTCTAGTTGTTGCTGTTTATATTTGTTGCAGTTTAAATATTCTAACACTAGGGACAAGCATGAGGTATTACAGTGAAATGGGCATGTTGTCTTCAGTTAATAAAAAGTTCTTGAAGTTGAACAAGGGTGCATTTATGAGTTCTGTGCATTCTTTAACAGGAGATCTTTACAGAGATAGCAATATTTTTACTAATCAGTTCAAGGCAGTGTAGGAACATTATCAAATGTGGAAGCATAGGGGCATATGTATCAAGCTCCGAATGGAGCTTGATGCCCTGTGTTTCTGGTGAGCCTGCAGGCTCACCAGAAACAGCAGTTATGAAGCAGCGGTCACCAAGACCGCTGCTCCCTAACCTGTCCGCCTGCTCTGAGCAGGCGGACACACATCGCCGGAAATCAACCTGATCGAGTACGAGATTGACACCCCCTGCTGGCGGCCTATTGGCCGCGAGTCTGCAGGGGGCGGTGTTGCACCAGCAGCTCTTGTGAGCTGCTGGTGCAATGCTGAATACGTGAGCATATTGCTCGACGTATTCAGCGAAGTCTGGCGGACCTGATCCGCACTGTCGGATCAGGTCCGCCAGACTTTGATAACTTGGGGCCCATAGTCTGTACTTCACACCAGACACCATGAAGGTTCAGGTTTGTGATAAATAATTTTCATACATACAAATTGATCTGTTGTTAAATTGTTGAGGATCAATTGCAGGTTGAATAGCATTGAAATATCCAAATTATAAATAAATAGAATTTACCATTTAAAAGGTTGGACAGAGAAATGCTAAGATTTTTCTATACAATATATAGGAAATACAGTTAACTCTGTACCTCAATACATGGATAGATATGGCAATTTAAATACTCAAAAAAAGTTGACAACTGATAAATTTCCAAAAAGCAAAGGGTAATATTTCTTGTGAATTGCTACTTTTAGTGGCAAGAGTAATAAACAAGGAACAAATAATATCTGATTCTGAAGATCTTCAAAACTTTTCAGAGAAAAAAAGAGTGGAACGATATAGAAAGATATAGAAAAAAAAATAGAAAATATTTCAAAGAGGAACACTTTAGATTAATAGGTCTTTATGAATCTGTAAACCCACAACACATACTGAACGTTGTACTAAAATATTATCACACTCCTCATATACTCATATATTTTTTAAGTTATCCTGTAAAGTTTCTAGAAAAAGAAATAAACGCTTTCACGTGTCTGTTCTGTGTTAAACAAGGAGGAAAAACAATTTACCCTTATAGATAGATAGATAGATAGATAGATAGATAGATATAGATAGATAGATAGATAGATAGATAGATAAATATTTATTTTGATCTGCTATATTATCTATATTCTGCTATGTAGATTCAAAAGGATAGAGACAAAACATTTAAAATGGCAGAACAATCAAATAATTTCACAGCAATACAATTTAAAAATGGAAACCGAAATAACTGCAATTTAATAATTACAGTAATGTTTTTTTATTAGAATAACCTACATAAGTTTCAGATTCCTGTAGAGCAAAGTCAGCAAGAATTTTGGAATACATTTCTAGATTGTTACATAGCAAAACTGAAGAGGCATTGTTAATTTTATTTTCTACTTATTTTCGGAAAAAAATCGAGAAATAACTTGTATGTTCAGATCAGTATACACTACAGTATTTTGAAACAAAATAAAGATCTGCTATACTCAAATTCATATTTTTCTGCTTAATTTGGATGATAACATTCTCAAGAAAAGAAAACTATTTTTCCCTTTTTAAAACATAGAGATTGAACAGGTTTTGTAGTGAATAAATATTCTGGCCCAGATGAAAAGGGGAATGCAAAAATATTAGTGCTCTGCACTCTGCTTATTCTTTTGCTCATACTACAATGTGAAAGTAAATCATTAGCACTCGAGTGAAAGCCCCAGATGTGATGACATCTGGAGGTTGGATAGCCTGGGTGCATTAAATCTTTCACTTCATAGACTTCTATGGGGTGTGCTACAAAACTGTGCCCTGGCTTTCACTTAAGCGGTAACCCAAAAGTGCGCTATGTCTAAGTGCACTAAGCCAAAGGTTTATTAAATTGTTTTAATAGCTTTTTTCTTTACTCAATTGGAAATTATATATTTATATTTATCAGTGGAAGAAAGACATATTTCCATGCTTACTCTATACACATATATATTTACTGTATATATATATATATATATATATATATATATATATATATATGTGTGTGCATACAAATATAGATACATGTATGTATGTATGTATGTATGTATGTATGTATGTAATTTAGAAATCTTAACTCATTTGAATGGTTGATTGGAAAGCCACAGTGAAGGAAAACAAAACATACCTAAACTGAATACAAAGTTTTCACTTGGCAAACTAACTTAATGGAACACTTCAGATAACAGATACTCATGTCTGTACTATTTAGTTATGATGTGGTTTGCAATCTAAGGCTCAGGAAGCACAACTACTCATCTTTCTATCCATTTCTGTAGCACACATCATCAATGGCTATGTGAAGGTGTGTGGTACTTATTTTACAGAACAAAAATGTTTGTTTGAAAATGATTTCTTTGGTATGTTCCCTGGACCTGGCAAATAAATAAAATTAAATATATGTAAATGAGCCCTCATATGAAAAGCATAAAACGAGCCCCCCCCCCCCCCCACATCGCAAACACTAAAATAAACACTTAAATAATTTTTTTAACCTCTAATCTGCCGACCGGACATCGCCGCCACTTCAATAAATATATTAAACCCTAAACCACTGCACCCCCGCCTCGCAAACACTAGTTAAATTTTATTAACCCCTAATCTGCCGTCCCTAACATCGCCAACACCTACCTACATTTATTAACCCCTAATCTGTCGCCCCCAACGTCGCTGCAACTATATTAAATGTATTACCCCCTAAACCTAAGTCTAACCCTAACCCTAACACCCCCCTAACTTAAATATAATTTAAAATAATCTAAATAAAATTACTACAATTAACTAAATTAGATTGGATCAGCCAATAAGATTTTTTCTACCTTAATTCCGATTGGCTGATAGAATTCTATCAGCCAATCGGAATTGAAGGGATGCCATCTTGGATGACGTCACTTAAAGGTACCGTCATTTAGTGTTAGTCGTCGGAAAGAAGAGGATGCTCTGCGTCGGATGTCTTGAAGATGGACCCGCTCTGCTCCGGATGGATGAAGATAGAAGATGCCGCCTGGATGAAGACTTCTGCCCATCTGGAGGACCTCTTCTGCCCGGATAGGATGAAGACTTCAGACCCTCTAGAGGACCACTTCTGCCTGGTTGGGTGAAGACGTCTCAAGGTAGGGTGATCTTCAGGGGTTAGTGTTAGGTTTTATTAAGGGGGGATTGGGTGGGTTTTAGAGTAGGGTTGGGTGTGTGGGTGGTGGGTTGTAATGTTGGGGGGTATTGTCTTTTTTTTTACAGGTAAAAGAGCTGATTACTTTTGGGAAATGCCCCGCAAAAAGCCCTTTTAAGCACTAAAAGTATTTAGTATAGCGTAGGGATTTTTATTATTTTGGGGGGCTTTTTTATTTTATTACGGGGATTAGATTAGGTGTAATTAGTTTTAAAAATTGTAATTATTTTATTTTTTTCTGTAATTTAGTGGCTTTTTTTTCCCGTAATTTAGTTTATTTAATTTAATTGTAATTAATTGTAGTTAATTTATGTAATTTATTTAATGATAGTGTAGTGTTAGGTGTAATTGTAACTTAGGTTAGGATTTATTTTACAGGTATATTTGTATTTATTTTAACTATGAAATTATTAAATAGTTAATAACTATTTAATAACTATTCTACCTAGTTAAAATAAATACAAAGTTGGCTGTAAAATAAAAATAAACCCTAAGATAGATACAATGTAACTATTAGTTATATTGTAGCTATTTTATGGTTTATTTTATAGGTAAGTATTTATTTTTAAATAGGAATAATTTATTTAATGATAGTATTTTTATTTAGATTTATTTAAATTATATTTAAGTTACGGTTAGGGTTAGATTTAGGGGTTAATAACTTTAATATAGTGGCGGCGACGTTGGGGGCGTCAGATTAGGGGTTAATAATTGTAGGCAGATTGCAACGACATTGGGGGCAGCAGAATAGGGGTTAATAACTATAATGTAGGTGTCGGCGATGTTGGGGGCGACAGATTAGGGGTTCACAAGTATAATGTAGGTGGCGGCGGTGTCCGGAGCGGCAGATTATGGGTTAATAATATAATGCAGGTGTCGGCGATGTCGGGGTGGCAGATTAGGGGTTAATAAATGTAAGATTAGGGGTGTTTAGACTCAGGGTTCATGTTAGGGTGTTAGGTGTAGACATAAAAAGTATTTCCCCATAGGAATCAATGGGGCTGCGTTAGGAGCTGAACGCTGCTTTTTTGCAGGTGTTAGACTTTTTTTCAGCCGAATCAGCCCCATAGATTCCTATTGGGAAATCGTGCACGAGCACATTTAGCCAGCTCACCACTATCGTAAGCAGCGCTGGTATTGAAGTGAGATGTGGAGCTAAATTTTGCTCTCCGATCACTTTTTTGCGGTTAACGCCGGGTTTAGAGCATAAACTGTGCGTTAGCCCCGCAAGCCTTACCGACAAAAACTCTAATCTAGCCAAAAGCAAATATCATAAACATGAAAGCTCAACTGTAGCACAACATTACCTCTGCAATGCATTTTAGCTTTAGTGTATTTCCATGTTGTACACACAGATCAAATTCACCAACTTCTGGAGAGCTGAATTGTGAATGCCATACAACTTCACAGTCAAGATCTTTATATGCATCCACTATACCTGAAATGCATAATTTTAAAGAAAGTTTAGTTGTAGATTTTGCTTAAAATTAAAAGTACATGAAACCTACCTTTTTATTTCATTATTCAGATAGAGCATTCAATTGTGAACAACTTTCCAATTTACTTGCTTTAATTAATTTGCTTCATTATCTTGGTATCCTTTGTTGAAGGCTCAGCAATGCACTACTGGAGCTAGCTGAATACATCCAGTGAGCCAATGAGAAGGGGTCTTTATGTGCAGCCACCACTCAGCAGCTAGCTCCCAGCAGTGCATTGCGGCTCCTGAGCCTACCTAGGTATGATTTTGAACACAGGATACCAAGGAGCCGAATTATCAAGCTCTGAATGGAGCTTGATGCCCCTGTTTCCTAAAGACCGCTGCTCTATAACTGGTCCACTGCCTCTGAGGCTGCAGTCTGCAATCCACCCAATCCTATACGATCGGGCTGATTGACACCCCCTGCTAGCAGCCGATTATCTGCGAATCTGCAGGGGGCGGCATTGCACAAGCAGTTCTGGTGAACTGCTTGTGCAATGTTAAATGCTGACAGTGTATGCTGTAGGTATTCAGCGATGTCTGTCGGACATGATATGCTACAGTGTATCATGTCGGACAGACATTGATAAATCAGCCCCCAAGAGAAACAAGCAAATTAGAAAATAGAAATAAATGTGAAAGTTGTTAAAAGTTGCATACTCTATCTGAATCATGAAAGTTTAACCTTGACTTTACTATCTCTTTAAAATTGTTGTACAGTATCTTCAAGTTTACAATAAATCAAAAGTAATTTAGAGAAAACATATGATTACATTCTAACATAAAATTCAGAAGGATTACAATATAAAAAGCTAAGAAAGCAAAAGAAAAAAAAATTTGTTGGCAATGTAATGTAAAACAAGCCAATGGTGGTTCCTTTATATACTCTGAAACATGATGATCTCAGCATTTCAAATAAAACATGGAAATTCAAAAATAATGGGTTAAAGTAAGACTGCAGTCAAAAAGAAGAATCTCCATATCAGTTGATCTATCTATCTATCTAAAGTATTTCACATTAAAAAGAGAAACATGATTTAATGAAAGCTATCTGGTTTATTTTATTATTTATCTATACAATACCTAATAAGGTCTAACATTAAATAAACTGAACTGATTCTTACTTCCTTATTTTTCATTAATTAAAAAAGTAAATTCAATTATTGCTTTGGAGATCTGAGCTTTAATTACACATGCTGCAAATTCATTACATAAGAACATGACAGGATAGTTTTATGAAACAATATAACAGTAATATGCTGTAGACATCTACTAAGCCCCTCTCATTCTCTGGAATCTAGTTCCTGTGTAAGCAAGTACTCACTGGTTTCATTCACCAATCTGCTATGGACTATTCAGAGGACAATCTCATAGAAATGTAACATGTAGAAACAAAGGGATACTTAATTATATAAAAGGCATAGCTAAAATTATTACACCATTGCGTAACTATGGTACCTTTTGCTGGTCTGATGGAAAAGGCTATTCCTTGTTTGGTCATTACAGGCTTCCAGTTAAATTCTGCTGGGTGGTTCCTGCGATTGCACAGTGTTATAGAAGATCTAAATCCACTTTCGGCTAAGAAGTTGCAGTTAGGTCGCAAAATCAGCTCATTGGTTGATAGTTCAAGAGCGATGGGAACGACTTCTGCAGTTACCAGCACGTACCCTATATGCTGGCTGTTAACAGTGTAGGTAATTGACCTATAAGAAATTATCATGATTAAAAAAAATATTTATAAGTATCACTTTCTTAAATATAATACATTTACAAATAAAATGGGTGCAAGGTATAATTATAAAAAATATATTACTACTTCAGTGTGTTTATACACCATTGTAATGCTCTGTTTATGATATCCTGGGGTATGTATGCCTTTAAGGATCTCAGCTGCAGATTCTGTGATTTGGTATAATAATGTAAATGTATCACTTAGCAATTGATTAACCTTATGTAAGTAATCAACAATGCCTGAAGTGAATTTGTTAGATTTGTTTTAAAAGAGACACAGTGTATGATAAGCAACGAAGTAGCAACTTGTTGCTAGGAGTTCAGACTGTCAGAGGAAGTGAACAGCATGAGTACACAGCAGAGTTTTTACTTGCTAGAAACAGATCAAGATTCCCTGAGTGTTCCTGTAATACGAACAGAATGTTCTTGCAAGAAGGAGGCTCCACTCCTATATACAGAGAGATAACGGGCAGATGTTTGCTTAACAAAAGACTATGTGAACAAAGATGATTACCGGAGAGTTCCGGTTCAGCACAGGCTCAATGATGTTGCAAGTAGGAGGAGTTAAACTCTGATACATGGAGAGCTGACAGGCAGATGTTTGTTTAGCAGAACACTACCTGACCTGTGTGATGATTTTCTGAGAGTTCCAGTACAACACTATTAACAAGATCCCGATGGTAAGTAGACACAACTCCGTTCACAGAGAGTTAGTAGGCAGGAGGATGAATACAAGACCTTACCAGTTTATGTCTATTTGTTGGGTTGACAGACAGAGAGTAACTCTGTATTAGATTAAGTCCTGACTTTACACTGAATAGTGCTAACGGCTTGATGTTGAATTCACTGATCCAGTTTAGCAACCATGAATGATAATTAGGTTGAGATGGTAAACACCAGCTTGACTCTAGAATTCTTTCAGAGAGGAAATCCTAGAGATGAAGGAGACGTTGTTTTCAGTGGCTCAGAAGCTTGTAACTAAACAAAATCACTAAGCACCTCTGTCCTCAGGATATCATAAACAGAGCATTACATAATCACTAAGCCAAACTATGGATCCAGCAGATCTCCCTCAAATTGTATATAACCTATCACAACGTGTAGACCAATTAGGCCAAGGCCTCAGGGACTTACAGGTGGAAAATGAGACCCTACAAAAGGTTATCAGGGACTCGGTTACTACTAAGTCCTTTCATCCTGACATTAACCCTGAACCTCAGGTTCCTTTGCCACATTTATTCACTGGCGACAGGAGAATATATCGCCAATTTAAAAATGCTTGCCTTTTGCTATTTAATTTGAAACCTAAAACATATCCAAACGATAGGGTAAAGGTTTTAACCCTTATATCGTTTCTAAGAGGAGAGCCCAGGGTATGGGCTGATTCATATTATGAATCTGATGATCCAATATTATCATCATTAGACAATTTTTTCGCAGTAATGGATAAACTGTACCTAGATACAAACCTTCAAATAACTGCTGAAATAAAGATGAGAAGTTTGAAACAAGGGAATAGACCTGTGGAGTTATATATAACTTTTCAAGCAATATGCAACAGATTCACAATGGAATGCTGTGGCATTAAAGAACCAGTTTAGACTCGGTCTTTCTGAATTGGTAAAGACGAGTTAGCCCGAACCGAATTGCAAAATACTTTAGACGCCTTAATAAAGTTATCCATGCAGATCAACAGAAGGCTTAGGGAAAGGAAAAGTGAACGGCAGCACACTGAACCTGCCTATAGGAGGTACAGTAACCCAGCCCAACATACAAGCTCCCCATCAAGTACCCATGAACCTATGGACATAGGAATGATTAGGGGACCTCTAACCTCTGAAGAAAGGCTGAGAAGGAAGTCAAAACTGCTGTGTATGTACTGTGCAAATCCAGCACATACAGTTAAGGAGTGCCCAATTCTATTAAAAAATAAGAAGAGTAAGTTCTATTCATCATTAACTACTGTGAGAGTAAATGACAAGCCTGTTTACTGTACTTTATTTTTGTGTTTACAGTGGGACCGAAACTGCTTGATGACTGAAGCCATTATCGACACAGGAGCCTACGGAAATTATATTGACAAAACTCTTGTTAAGAAAAATAAAATTCCTCTTTTGTTGAAAAAAAATCCTGTGTATATGTGTTGTTGATGGGTCTCAAATTTCTGCTGGTCCTATTACCCACCACACTGTACCTATACAAGTAACAACCCCTGAATCTCATCAGGAGTACATTTCTTTTGATGTCTTACCCTCACCATTATTCCCTATTGAGTAATGTCTCCATTGGTTGCAACTTCATCAACCCACGATTAATTGGAAGAGTCTAGAAGTTACACTACAGTCTTCATACTGCCAACTAACTTGTTTCACTCACCCTCTTCTACTACAATCAACCAATGAACAGAACCATATACCCAACGTATACACTGATTTCTCTGATGTATTTTGTAAACTGGAAGCTGAGAATTTGCCCCCACATCATTCATATGATTGTCCGATAGATTTGAAACTCGGAAAACAGTTCCTTATGGACAGTCAACCGGAACTTACTCATTAAAGAAGTATTTAGATGAAAACTTAAGGAAAGGGTTCATAAGGGTTCCCGTATCACCGGCTGGAGCTGGTATGTTTTTCATCAAGAACAAAGACGAAACACTCCGATTATAGATTACAGGGAACTTAACAAAATTCTGATTAAAAACAGGTATCCATTACCACTCATCCCTGAATTAATTGAACGACTACACCAAGCTAAAGTATTCACTAAGTTAGATTTGAGAGGAGCCTATAATTTAGTCCAAATAAGGGAGGGTGACGAGTGGTGGACCACCTTTAGAACCAGATATGGTCTTTATGAATACTTGGTGATGCCATTTGGTTTATGCAATGCTCCAGCCACCTTCCAGCATTTTATCAATGATGTCTTCAGAGATCTCCTTGATATCTGTGTAGTTGTATATCTCAATGATATCTTGATTTTCTCATGTAACCTAGAAGAACACATCAAACATGTCAGGTGGGTTCTCTCTAGGCTTCAAGTAGATCTACTGTATGCAAAGGCAGAAAAGTGTGTGTTCCATACTGATAACGTTTCATTTCTAGGTTAATCTATCAGCCCCAAAGGCATTCAAATGCAGGAGAACAAGGTAGAAGATGTAAGGGATTGGCCAAGACCTACCAATAGGAAAGAGTTGCAACGTTTCCTTGGATTTTCTAATTATTATAGGAAGTTCATTAAGGACTTCTCAAAAATCGCTAAACCCCTTACTTGCCTAACTAGTTCCATTAAACCATTTCATTGGAATAAGGAAGCATCTGAGGCATTTGAATATTTGAAGGAGTGTTTCACAACAGCACCAATACTCTGTTTTCCTGATCCTGCTTTGCAGTATATTTTGGAAGTGGATTCTTCTGATTTTGCTCTAGGTACTGTAAAGGCCTGAGACCTCCAACAAACCAAATGTCAGTCAGTATCATCCCTCACAATAAATTTGTTGGGTTAATGCCAGAATTTACTAATCAGCTGCAAGCAGCTATACAAAGCAACAAACAACTACCACTTCATTCTCTTGAGAAAAGGTCAAATGGGTTTTACTACCATGGAACAAGACTTTATATACCAGTGGAACTCAGAGAAACTTTCTTAAAACAATATAATGATTCACCCCTATCTGGTCATCCCGGTATTAAAAGAACAAAGGAACTTTTGGAAAGGGAATATTGGTGGCCCAAGATGTCCCAAAGTGTAAAGGATTATATTCAAGAATGTACGATTTGTGTAACATCAAAACCAGAGAAAAAACCTCCTTACGGCTTACTCATGCCTATACAAACTCCTGAAAGACCCTGGAGTCACCTTGGAAAGGACTTTATTATCGAACTCCCTACAACTTCAGAAAAGAATACTATTCTAGTAGTAACTGACTTACTCACCAAGATGGCACACTTCATTCCTTTCCATAAATTTACGACATCAGCTGAGACCGTCCAACTCTTTTTGGACAATGTGGTAAAATACCATGGTATCCCTTCCATACTCACCACAAATAGAGGCAGGCAATTCACCTCTAATTTTTTGAACAATCTATGTAAAAAGTTACAAATGGACCACTGTCTCAGTACGGCTTATCATCCACAAACTAATGGACAGACAGAATGCTTGAATCAGTGGTTAGAACAATACCTGAGATGTTACTTGCTTTGTGCTTACCAACAAAGCAAGTGGATGTTCTATCTTTCTATGGCAGAATTCGCTTATAATAATACTTTGAACTCCTCTATTAACATGACCCCATTCTTCGCAAATTTTGCATATCATCCATAGTTTTCTTTGTACTCCTTAGAAGGTTCTCCTTGTCCTAGTGTTGACGATTTGCCCCACAATCTATCTGAAAACTTCAAGGCCCTTAAACAGAACATTCAACTTGCTCAAACCAACCAAAAGAAATACTATGATCTTCGAAGAAGATCACCCCCTCAATACTCTGTCAGTGACCTGGTTTGGTTGTCTACCAAAAACCTTAAAATGCAAGTACCTAGTAAGAAATTGGTTGGGTTGTTTATTGATTAGACAGAGAGTAACTCGGTATTATATTAAGTCCTGACTTTACACTGAATAGTGCTAACAGCTTGATGTTGAATTCGCCGAATCCAGTTTAGCAACCTTGAAGGATAATTAGGTTGAGACGGTAAACACCAGCTTGACTCCAGAATTCTTTCAGAGAGGAAATCCTAGAGATGAAGGAGATATTGTTTTCAGTGGCTCAGAAGCTTGTAACTAAACAAAATCACTAAGCACCTGTGAACGTTAGCGTGCAGTATATGAAGTGGAAGTGGGTTGGGCTAAGAATACAGAATATACGTGACAAGCAGGTAGTTGAGAGAGAGAGAGAGAGAGAGAGAGAGAGAGAGAGAGAGAGCTTGAATCCTGACAACCATGTTTTCTAGATAAGATCAAATGGGGCTACAAAGAATTGCCTCTGGGAACCATTAAAATAGCTATTTAAAAAAAAAAAAACAACATTTTGGGATGCTGCAATAGCAGCTTCGGAGCCTCAACATTTCAGGTTCATGTGAGCGAGCCTGACACAGTAGTTAAGTAGAAGCATTCTTAAGATCACTGCTACTAAACCTTTCAACCACCTAAAACTTGGCAGATTTCAATCATCCCGATCTGATAGTGGTTGAAGAAGGGATTAAATAAAGTGACCATGTGATAGGATGAAAAGAAGAACTCATGGTGGACAATGGTGAAACTGAGATTGTTTGCAGATGCAGTAGACATATGATGTAACATTGTTGTCTAATGGTATAAGTTTTATCTTTATAGTAGATAGAAAACTCCCTAGAAGCTATTATGGAGGGTGGCATGTGAGGGAGGCTAGAGACCAAAATGTGGCAGAGACACACACTAGGGTTATGAAAATAGGTGATACATAATAATTAAACAAGAAAAGTAAAGTGTTTGTAAAAAAAACATAATAAAAGTGTAACAGCAGAACATAAACATGTTGTAAAATATATCAGTGTCAGAACAAGACTTTCTCTGTTACTATTGAGATGTCCTTGTACATCTTTAGAGACAGCAGGTTAGAAAAGTGTAGCAAGGTTGTAGCCAAAATGTCTAGGATGCATTGCTGTTGCTGGTGTTAGTATATGGTTCAGCTTGAAGCAAGTGCACTGTTATTAGATGACATTGCAAGATAAAGGCATTTATACATAGTGATGAATTGGGTGAAGAGGTTCTCTGATAATTTCTAGGTTTTAAATGTGTGAAGATTTCTAGTGGCACTAGCTTCCAGGTAAGAAGAATGTAGGCATATTTAAACCAAAGGATAAAATGTGAAGATCAAAGAACGGAAAAGGTGAGTTAATTTTGAGGTAGAACTGAAGTGAGAGTAAACTATAACTATATAACTATTGTTAAGTGTATTGGATTTTGCTCTTGAGAAAGACCACATGAGGCAGGGTCATTCATCTTAATAGTAAGAGGCTAAATGTTAAAGCCTCTGAGATGGCAGCTGATGTGTCAACAGAACTGAAGTGTGTAGGGCAAGCTGTAAAATGAACAGATATGTTGTGGCTGGACAAAAGAGACAAAAGGGGAAAAAATGAGAATGTACAGGTGTTATTTTTGCTTAATAAATTCTGGCTACAGAATGACAACTCCTCCACCCTGCCAGTCCCCTGTAGATTTAAAAGGATGTATTACAAAGTCAAGGGTAAGCAGGAACACCACAAATCTAATAAAAAATAGTTATTAAAAGTGCATATCCTTGAAATTACTTTTGATAATGTTACTTACATTAAAAAAAATCATACACAGCCTATGAAAAAGGACAAGGTAAAAGTGTACAGTAAAAACACTGGTGTAGAAGTTTACAGGGAAACATGCATACATGCTCACACAATTAAAGGGATATGAAACCCAAAACAATTCTTTCATGATTCAGATAGAGAATACTATTTCAAACAACTGTCCAATTTACTTCTGTGTTTCAAATTTGCTTTATTCTATTGGCATCCTTTTTGAAGAAACAGCAATGCACATATGTGAGCCAATAACATGAGGCATATCTGTGCAGCCACCACTCAGCAGCTACTGAGCCTACCTATGTATGATTTTCAACAAAATATGTCATGAGAACAAAACAAATTAGATAATAGAAGTAAATTAAAAAGTTTTTTAAAGTGGCATACTCTATTTAAATCATGAAAGTTTAACTTTGACTTTAATGTCCCTTTAAATTGTTATACAGTATCTTGAAGTTTACAATAAATCAACAGTAATTTAGAGAAAACATATGGTTAAGATCTAACATAAAATTCAAAAAGATTACAATATAAAAAGCTCAGAAAGCAAAAAATCAATTATGTTGGCAATGTAATGTTTGAAATCGCATGAAAGAAAAATTTGGTTTGGATGTCCCCGATTCTTTAGATCAGTATAAACAATAGCCTGGCAACAGCAAATGGCATAAGATAAACATACTCAAATTGTAAAAGAATTCTAAAGGAATTTCTCTATATTTGCAAAATGTTACATTAGAAGTTTTGTATTTTGTACTCTCTTGTACTCTTAACAAGACTTCAGACACGATTATTCAAACTCAAGAAGATATTACATTTTTTAAAAAAATTTATAAGCATATTTAAGCAAAACAGTCTTTTTTTTTTATTTTAAGAAAAAATATATTTGCATACTAATACCAAGTTGAAAATGAGGATAAACAATAGTCTAATTTTCCAAAAGGTGCTGTTCACTTCCAGGTTCTGTATAATCAGAAGGGGTCAATATATTTTAAAAGGGAGAATTTTTCTTAGTGTCCTTAAAATGTGCCTCTCCTTTTATCTGAACTAGGTTAGCACCTGTCCAATGCATTCACTATATGCATTTGTATTGTAAAATGTATTTGGCTATTTTTTTTTAAATGCAATCTTAAAAATGATTTCCTTTAGATGTGATTGTTACTGGTGTTACTTTACAAGATCTTAAAACATTTGAAAAGCATCCCATGAAGCAATATACTGTATTTTTTTTATTTTTAAATCTATATCTATAAATACTTATTTTTTATATAGATATATTCTTACTTTTTAAACTTCCCCAATGAATTATTCTCAAAAACTACAGGAACTTCAGTCTTTGACATTGGTGGTACCACGTGAGAAAGAGGGCTTGTTTGCTGGAGTTCTTCAAATTCTGTCTCTATCTGAACCCAAATGTACAAGGGTAGGCTGTTAATGATGTTCATTTTTTTGACAGATGTGGAGCGAACACAGACTTCACCAAAATCTATTATGGAAGGACCTGTAGAAAATAAAACATTACACAGCAAATCAATAGAGCTTATTTGCACTATATTTTTCCACTGCAGTGAATTATTTACTGTATTTACTATGGAAAGCAAACAATTTTACTCAATTAAGTTTGTTGATTGCGGTAACCATGTTAGCCCAGCAATTCAGACACCACAATTACAAGGGTATTGCCGTAAGTAGTAATAACATTTACTTCAAAACAAACAAAAAAAACAATGCATTATAAAGCACAAGCTGATTCTCGATTGCTTTAAACCAACAAAAAATATGAAATTCTAAAATGTATTGTATTTTACAATGCATTGCTAGAACAATAAAATGTATTGCTACTTACTACCAGTCTACTGTCATTTTACTTTCTCAGTTACATTTAAAATTTTGTTACATTGAAAAAATACTTATATTGATCAAAGATTTTTTAATAATTCTACTGTGTATTCTAACGTGAAATCTTTAACAAATTCTCAAGTAAACATGATCACTTGCGTGCAATTAAATTTAACGAACGTTAGGTTATATATATATTATATACTATATATATTTTCATATGTAATTATGTATTTATATGTGTATATGTATTTACAGACATATATATTCACATATAAACACATAAATACTTATGTACACACACACATATATATATATATATACACAGTATATATATATATACACAGTATATATATACACAGTATATATATATATACTGTATATGCATTGGAGCCCTTTGCAGTTAAGTAGATAAAAACATTACAAAAACATATTTATGCAATATTCACTTTAATAAAGGTTTTAACTATGTATTTACTGTAAATATTTCACATTCCTATGTTATATTATTATAATTATATATAAGTATAGATATATATTGTGCCAAAAAACATTTTTATATATATATATATATATATATATATATATATATGATATATATATATATATATATATATATATATATATATATATATATATATATATATACACATATTCGTCTATGTGAAGTACATTGGAATGTGAAATATTCATATTTTGATGTCAGGTTAGTGTTCTTGAGAATATCCAATCGGGTTTGCGCGTTGGGTGTTTTTCTACTTTTTTTCCTCCATTGACTCCTATGGAAGAATACATAATATTCTAAATTTGGCTTTTTACTTGTGTCAAGTTAGCTCATGAGTAATAACTTTTTGCTTTCAACTTCTAATACGAGCACAACCCAAAGTGAGCAAAAAGCTTACTTCTAGTGGATTAGCGTGTGAGCAGGAGCATTAAATAGCTCTCTTGCCCTATATGAATATAATAGGGTAGATGTATTAATTAAGCAGTACTGCAGTAGAAATGAAGAAGAAACTTGCTTTTATGATTGTGGATTTCATACCAAACACAGATTGATATTTTCAGGGTGACTGTCTCTTTAAGGGCTACAATATCCTCTTCCCTTAGCACTATTTATTCTACACACACCCCTTCTCAGGTGCCTAGTAATTTGTGTGTTTCCTGTGAACACATCTGAGCTCACTAGCTCAACTCCTGTTACCAGCTCAAGCATACTCAGAGTGAAACGCTTTCTAGAGCTAATATCAAAGCCTACGCTACTTATCCAGAGTTTGCCTTCCTGCAGCAGGTTGCAGCTTCCTATGTTGCAGCTATCCATAGTTTGAGTTTTAAGAACTCCAGCTTACCTCTTTTGGAGACCTGACTTCACCTGAGCAATCAGCTTCACTCCTGGAAATACCGGACCAAGTACAAACACCAACGGACTTTCCTGGGAATCTCTGGTCTGTATCTATTTGATCCAGTGATCACTTATATATGTATTTGGAACTGTTGTTATTCCTGCAATATACAGGCTGTAGTGAACTTTTCTAAAAGAGTCCTTATTTAGTTCTGATCAAGCAAGGTTGCAGTGACCACGCCCACTAGCATGTCGTCACAGATATACCGGTACATATTTCAAAACAACTACTGTCACAAGAGTATTGATACTTTGTCTACATTGCTAAGTATTTATTTACCTCTGCTGACATACAAACACACTTTACAGGGCAAGTACATTTAATGTTGTTCTGCGGTTTTGATCCTCTAATCTTGTTGTGAAAAACTTAAAGATATTGTTACTCTTACATATTACTAGGCCACTGTTATGGATCCAGCAGAATTGCTACAAGTGGTATATGCCCTCTCACAAAGAGTCAATCAGCTCTCAGAGGGGCTCAGAGAATTACAAGTGCAAAATGAAAATCTCTGATATAATTAAAGATACTATGACTAACAAGTTAAACTCATTAGAGAATGCACCTGAACCACAAGTTTCTATGCCAGAAAAATTCTCAGATGACAGAACCACATTCAGACAGTTTAAAAATGCCTGTAATTTATTGTTTTCACTTAAACCTAAGACTTACAATACTGAACATGTTAAAGTCCTAACAGTAATATCCTACCTCAGAGGGGAACCTAGGATTTGGACTGATTCCTTTTTTGAGCATGATCACCCTATTCCCACATCTCTTGAAGACTTCTTTAAAGAAATGGGTTTTATTATATGAAGATACCAACAAGCAGCTTACTGTAGAATCCAACATAAGGTCTCTCAAACAGGGAAAGAGACATGTAGAAGAATATCTCACAGAGTTTAAACAGTATGCAAGAGATGCTGAATGGACTGACATAACACTAAGGAATCAGTACCATTTAGGATTCTCAGAGTCTATAAAAGACAAATTAGCCCGCATAGATTTACCAAAAACCTTAGAAACATTGATGAATCTCAGTATACAGATAGACCGAAGATTAAGGGAAAGGATATTGGAGAAGCAAGGGATAGACACTCCGGGAAATTGAGCTTCCTACTATCCTAGAACTACAGCTAATACCACAGCAGAGCCTATGGACATAGGCTTCACAAAGGGACGATTACAACCAGAAGATAGACACAGACGCAGAATAAAAAATCTCTGTATGTATTGTGCATCTTCCTGTCACTCAGTTAAGGAGTGTCCTATCCTGCAGAGACAAAAGAAGAGTAAGTTCTCTTATAAACATTCCTGTTTAACTGCAAAAATCACAAATAATGCTTATTGTACTTTGTCTCTCTCTCTACAGACGGATCACCACCAACTCTACAGTGAAGCCATCATAGACTCGGGAGCTTATGCATGTTTCATAGATTCTTTACTTGTAAATAAAAATAAAATTCCAGTTATTCAAACACCTAACCCAGTCTCCATCAGAGTTATTAATGGATCATTGATAAATACTTGTCCAATTACCCACCAAACTGTACCTTTAGAGGTAACTACTAAGTCAGCTCATGTAGAGTTTATTTCTTTTGATATTATCACTTCGCCCATGTTTCCAATAGTGCTAGGTCTCTATTGGCTACAAACATACAAACCTATGATTCACTAAGATATTTTGGATGTCCGATTCACTTCGGATTACTGTCTAAAAACATGTTTTCCACACGCAAGTATAAAGTCTCGGATTTCACCTTACCTACTGAATATAGTGACTTCATAGACGTCTTCAGCAAAAAAGAGGCAGAATCCCTGCCCCCTCATCGATGTACGACTGTCCGATTCAACTGATTCCAGGAGCATCCATTCCTTACGGACACATCTACCCTCTTTCCCAACCCTAATGAGACCATTTAAAAGATTACATAGCTGAAATTTACGTAAAGGTTTCATAAGACCTTCAACCTCCCCAGCAGGGGCAAGAATATTTTTCGTTAAAAAAAAGGATAACTCCCTCAGACCTATCATGGACTACAGAGAACTCAATAAAAGGTCAATAAAAAATTGTTATCCACTACCGTTAATTCCAGAACTCATAGAACGTCTCAGTCAAGCTTGCATTTACACCAAATTTGACCTAAGGGGAGCATATAATTTAGTGTGAATAAGAGAAGGGGACAAATGGCTCACAGCTTTTAGGACTCGTTACAGGTTGTACGAGTATACTGTGATGCCATTCGGACTCTGCAACGCACCCGCCACTTTTCAGTATTTAATTAACGATATCTTCAGGGATTTGCTTGATATGTGCATAGTAGTCTATCTAGATGATATACTTATATACTCGAATAACCTGGAAGATCACAAGAAACACGTCAGATGGGTCCTCTCACGTTTGCGAGAACATCAACTTTACGCAAAACCCGAGAAATGTCTTTTCCATTCCTCTGAAATTTATTTTTTAGGTTATCATATCACTCCAAAAGGAATTGAAATGGACAATGCCAAAGTTGATGCTATCACGAATTGGCCAGAACCAACTTCTAAGAAAGAACTACAGAGGTTTCTGGGATTCGCAAATTACTACCGAAAGTTCATTAAAGGCTTCTCTTCTATCACGAAACCCCTGACAACACTTACCAGTAATACCATACCTTTCTGATGGAACTCCAAGGCCCAGGACAGTTTTATTTTCCTAAAGACATCCTTCACAGAAGCCCCAATCGTACAATTCCCCGATCCAGAGTTACAATTTATTCTGGAGGTGGATGCTTCAGATTATGCCCTAGGTTCTGTGTTATCACAATGCAAGACTCCTCAAGATCCCCTGCATCCCTTATCATACTATTCCAGAGTAATGTTTACAGCAGAACTAAACTATCCCATTGGAGAAAAAGAACTGCTCATCATCAAAGCTTCTCTGGAACACTGGTGACATTTATTGGAGGGAACTAAGGTCCCCATTCAGATCTACACGGACCATAAAAATATAGAATATCTACAAACCAGTAAAACTTTGTCTGCCAGACAAGTCAGGTGGAGCCTGTTATTTTCCCGGTTCTCTTACCATATCACTTACAGGCCAGGAAGTAAAAATGGTAAAGCTGATGCCTTATCAAGGAGGGATAAAAGACCAATTCCTACAACAATACCAACCACTGTCATATCACAGGAATTTTTTTTAGGTTTATCACCCAGTTTTCCCCAACTACTTCAATATAGCCAAAAAGAAGAGACACAGCTGCCAGACAATCTACATCTTGAAGCAGATGGGTTCTTTAACTTCGAAAATAAACTTTATGTCCCTCTTTCTCTTCGGCTTTCTGTAATGAAGGCTCATCATGAGAGCCCTATGGCAGGACATCTGGGTATTAATAAGACCGAAGAGTTGATCAAAAGAACTTTCTGGTGGCCACATATTCAACAAACTGTAAGGGACTTCATCCTCTCCTGTCCCATATGTTCAGTATCCAAGACAGAAAAGAACCGTCCCTACGGACACTTACTACCACTTCCAATTCTGGAGAGGCCATGGCAAATCATTGGCATGGACTTCATAGTAGATCTTCCCTTTTCAAACAAACATAATACTATTCTAGTTGTAGTAGATCTACTAACGAAAATGGCGCACTTCCTACCTTACCATAAGCTACCAACTTCTGCGGAAACAGCTCAACTTTTTCTCAACAATATTGTAAAACTTCATGGTTTACCACAGACAATCATCTCTGATAGAGGCACCCAGTTCACCTCCCATTTTTGGAGACAATTATGTGACAACATGCAGGTTCAACACCGATACAGCACGTCTTTCCATCCTCAGACCAACGGTCAAACAGAGAGGGTGAATCAATGGCTGGAGCAGTATCTAAGATCCTACTGCTCACATCAACAAGAACTATGGTCAAATAGTTTACCTATGGCTGAATATGCATATAAAAATTCACAGGATACCACCACTAACGTATCTCCTTTTTATGCAAACTACTGCTTCTATCCCGCATTTCAACTCTACCCTCAACCAAATATTACTTGTCCCCAAGTAGACAATACTACTAACTCCCTGATGGAATTGTTCCAGCAACTTAAAAGTAACATAGAGCTAGCCAAAACTGCTATTATGATTCTAAACAGCGATCCTTGCCTTCTTATAAACAAGAAGACAAGGTATGGCTATTCACTAAGTACATCAAACTAAAAACCCCATGCAAGAAACTTACTGTCTTATTTATTGGTCCTTTTGAGATATCCAAAGTTGTTAATCAGAATGCCATGACTCTCAAACTGCCATCCTCGTATAGTATCCACCCAACCTTTCATGTTTTCACTCAAACCTTACCATCCTATTAGAGATAACCCCAATCCTAATCCCCCCACTGAGTTGGGTGTCAATGACCAAGAGTACAAGGTTGAATGGATGCTTGACTCCCGATTGGTGAATGGAGTATTGGAATACCTTATTCGTTGGAAGGGGTATAAACCTGAAGAGGATTCCTGGGAACCCTCTACTAATATCCATGCACCTCGTCTGATTTCATATTTCCATAGGCGACATCCGGAACGATTTCCAGCTGCAGGGCAGTTGCCTTGAGAGGGGGAGTCTGTCAGGGTGACTGTCTCTTTAAGGGCTACAATATCCTCTTCCCTTAGCACTATTTATTCTACACACACCCCTTCTCAGGTGCCTAGTAATTTGTGTGTTTGCTGTGAACACATCTGAGCTCACTAGCTCAGCTCCTGTTACAGGCTCAAGCATACTCAGAGTGGAACGCTTTCTAGAGCTAATATCAAAGCCTACACTACTTATCCAGAGTTTGCCTTCCTGCAGCAGGTTGCAGCTTCCTATGTTGCAGCTATCCATAGTTTGAGTTTTAAGAACTCCAGCTTACCTTTTTCAGAGACCTGACTTCACCTGAGCAATCAGCTTCAAACCTGAAAATACCGGACCGAGTACAAACACCAATGGACTTTCCTGGGAATCTCCAGACTGTATCTATTTGATCCATTGTTCACTTATATATGTATTTGGAACTGTTGTTATTCCTGCAATATACAGGCTGTAGTGAACTTTTCTAAAAGAGTCCTTATTTTGTTCCGTTCAAGCAAGGTTGCAGTGACCACGCCCACTAGCGTGTCATCACAAATATAACGGTACATATTTCAAAACAACTACTGTCACAAGAGTATTGATACTTTGTCTACATTGCTAAGTATCTATTTACCTCCGCTGACATACAAACACACTTTATAGGGCAAGTACATTTAATGTTGTTCTGCAGTTGTGATCCTCTAATCTTGTTGTGAAAAACTTAAAGATATTGTTACTCTTACAGATATCTAGTTTTTATATATTTTATTCTGGTTTTATATACCAGTTGGCCTTCTATTGATTCACATTTATGTCAATAACAGTTCTCCTTAGGATAAACCATTTAAAAACAGAATTTATGTTTACCTGATAAATTTCTTTCTCCAACGGTGTGTCCGGTCCACGGCTTCATCCTTACTTGTGGGATATTCTCTTCCCCTACAGGAAATGGCAAAGAGAGCACCCAGCAAGAGCTGTCCATATAGCTCCCTCTCTGGCTCCGCCCCCCAGTCATTCGACCGACGGTTAGGAGAAAAAGGAGAAACTATAGGGTGCCGTGGTGACTGTAGTGTATAAAGAAAGACATTTTTCAAACCTGATTAAAAACCAGGGCGGGCCGTGGACCGGACACACCGTTGGAGAAAGAAATTTATCAGGTAAACATAAATTCAGTTTTCTCCAACATTGGTGTGTCCGGTCCACGGCTTCATCCTTACTTGTGGGAACCAATACCAAAGCTTTAGGACACGGATGAAGGGAGGGAGCAAACCAGGTTACCTAAACGGAAGGCACCACGGCTTGCAAAACCTTTCTCCCAAAAATAGCCTCCGAAGAAGCATAAGTATCGAATTTGTAAAATTTGGCAAAAGTATGCAGAGAAGACCAAGTCGCTGCCTTACAGATCTGATCAACAGAAGCCTCGTTCTTGAAAGCCCATGTGGAAGCCACAGCTCTAGTAGAATGAGCTGTAATTCGTTCAGGAGGCTGCCGTCCGGCAGTCTCATAAGCCAATCGGATGATGCTTTTCAGCCAAAAAGAAAGAGAGGTAGCAGTAGCTTTCTGCCCTCTCCTCTTACCAGAATACACAACAAACAAAGATTATGTCTGTCTGAAATCCTTTGTTGCTTCTAAATAGAACTTTAAAGCACGGACCACATCTAGATTGTGTAACAAGCGTTCCTTCTTTGAAACTGGATTCGGACACAGAGAAGGAACAACAATTTCCTGGTTAATATTCCTGTTGGAAACGACCTTTGGAAGAAAACCAGGCTTGGTACGTAAAACTACCTTATCTGTATGGAATACCAGATAGGGAGAAGTACACTGCAAAGCAGATAATTCAGAAACTCTTCTAGCAGAAGAAATAGCAACCAAAAACAGAACTTTCCAAGATAGTAACTTAATATCTATGGAAAGCATGGGTTCAAACGGAACCCCCTGAAGAACTGAAAGAACTAAATTTAGACTCCAAGGAGGAGTCATGGGTCTGTAAACAGGCTTGATTCTAACTAACGCCTGTACAAACGCCTGTACATCTGGCACTGCTGCCAGACGTTTGTGTAACAAAACAGACAGAGCAGATATCTGTCCTTTTAAGGAACTAGCTGTCAAACCTTTATCCAGACCTTCTTGGAGAAAGGAAAGTATCCTAGGAATTTTAATTTTACTCCAAGGGAATCCCTTGGATTCACACCAACGGATATATTTTTGCCATATCTTATGGTAAATCTTCCTAGTTACAGGTTTTATTGAACCAGAGTATCTATGACTGTATCTGAAAACCCACGCTTAGATAGAATAAAGCGTTCAATTTCCAGGCAGTCAGTGGGAGAGAGACTAGATTTGGATGTTCCAACGGACCTTGTACTAGAAGATCCTGCCTCAAAGGTAGCTTCCATGGTGGAGCCGATGACATATTCACCAGGTCTGCATACCAAGTCCTGCGTGGCCACGCAGGGGCTATTAGAATCACCGAGGCCTGCTCCTGTTTGATCCTGGCTACAAGCCTGGGAAAGAGAGGGAACGGTGGAAATACATAAGCTAGGTTGAACGACCAAGGCGCCACTAATGCATCCACCAGTGTTGCCTTGGGATCCCTGGATCTGGACCCGTATCGAAGAACCTTTGCGTTCTGGCGAGACACCATCAGATCCATATCTGGAATGCCCCATAGTTGAGTTAACTGGGCAAAAACCTCCGGGTGGAGTTCCCACTCCCCCGGATGAAAAGTCTGACGACTCAAATAATCCGCCTCCCAGTTGTCCACTCCTGGGATGTGAATTGCAGATAGATGGCAGGAGTGATCCTCCGCCCATTTGATGATCTTGGATACCTCTCTCATCGCTAAGGAACTCTTTGTTCCCCCCTGATGATTGATGTACGCTACAGTCGTCATGTTGTCCGACTGGAACCTTATGAATTTGGCCTTTGCTAGGTGAGGCCACGCCAGGAGTGCATTGAATATCGCTCTCAGTTCTAAAATGTTTATCGGAAGAAGAGACTCTTCTCGAGACCATAGACCTTGAGCTTTCAGAGAGTCCCAGACCGCACCCCAGCCTAAGAGACTGGCGTCGGTTGTGACAATGACCCATTCTGGTCTGCGGAAACTAATTCCCTGAGACAGGTGATCGAGAGACAACCACCAGCGGAGAGAATCCCTGGTTACCTGGTCTACTTGAATCTGGGGAGACAAGTCTGCATAGTCCCCATTCCACTGATTGAGCATGCACAGTTGTAATGGTCTTAGATGAATTTGAGCAAAAGGAACTATGTCCATTGCTGCAACCATCAATCCTACTACTTCCATGCACTGAGCTATGGAAGGCCGAAGAATAGAGTGAAGAACTTGACAAGCGTTTAGAAGCTTTGACTTTCTGACCTCTGTCAGGAAGATCTTCATTTCTAAAGAATCTATTATTGTTCCAAAAAAGGGAACTCTTGTTGACGGAGACAGGGAACTCTTTTCTACGTTCACCTTCCACCCGTGAGATCTGAGAAAGGCTAGAACAATGTCTGTATGAGCCTTTGCTTTGGAAAGAGACGACGCTTGGATTAGAATGTCGTCTAGGTAAGGTGCTACAGCAATGCCCCTCGGTCGTAGAACCGCTAGAAGGGACCCTAGCACCTTTGTGAAGATTCTGGGAGCAGTGGCTAAACCGAACGGAAGAGCCACGAACTGGTAATGTTTTTCCATGAAGGCGAACCTCAGGAACTGATGATGATCTTTGTGGATAGGAATATGCAGGTACGCATCCTTTAAGTCCACGGTAGTCATATATTGACCCTCCTGGATTGTTGGTAAAATTGTCCGAATGGTTTCCATTTTGAACGATGGAACTCTGAGGAATTTGTTTACAATTTTTAGATCCAGAATTGGCCTGAAAGTTCCCTCTTTTTTGGGAACTACAAACAGGTTTGAGTAAAAACCCAGACCTTGTTCTGCTGTTGGAACTGGGTTTATCACTCCCATTTTTAATAGGTCTCCTACGCAATGTAAGAATGCCTGTCTCTTTATCTGGTCTGAAGATAAGCGAGACATGTGGAACCTTCCCCTTGGAGGAAGTTCCTTGAACTCTAGAAGATACCCCTGAGAGACTATTTCTAGTGCCCAGGGATCCTGAACGTCTCTTGCCCAAGCCTGAGCGAAGAGAGAAAGTCTGCCCCCTACTAGATCCGGTCCCGGATCGGGGGCTACCCCTTCATGCTGTCTTGGTAGCAGCAGCAGGCTTCTTGGCCTGTTTACCCTTGTTCCAGCCTTGCAATGGTTTCCATGCTGGCTTAGGCTGGGAAGAGTTGCCTTCTTGTCTGGAGGCCGCAGAGTTAGGATTCGGTCCGTTCCTGAAATTGCGAAAGGAACGAAAATTAGATTTATTCTTAGCCTTGAAAGGCCTATCCTGTGGGAGGGCATGTCCCTTTCCACCAGTAATGTCTGAAATAATCTCTTTCAATTCCGGCCCGAAAAGGGTCTTACCCTTGAAAGGAATATTAAGCAATTTATTCTTGGACGACACATCCGCCGACCAGGATTTTAGCCAAAGCGCTCTGCCCGCCACTATTGCAAACCCTGAATTTTTTGCTGCTAACTTAGCCAATTGGAAAGCGGCATCCAAAATAAAGGAATTAGCCAACTTTAGTGCGTGAATTCTGTCCATGACTTCATCATATGGAGTCTCTTTTTGGAGCGAATTTTCTAGTTCCTCGAACCAAAAATACGCTGCCAAGGTGACAGGAATAATGCACAAGATTGGTTGAAGCAGGAAACCTTGCTGAACAAATATCTTTTTTAGCAATCCTTCCAATTTTTTATCCATAGGATCTTTAAAAGCGCAACTGTCCTCAATAGGAATAGTTGTACACTTAGCTAACGTTGACACTGCCCCCTCAACCTTAGGAACCGTTTGCCATGCGTCCCTTCTGGGGTCAACAATGGGGAACATTTTCTTGAAAATAGGAGGTGGAACAAAAGGTATACCTGGCTTTTCCCACTCCTTAGTCACTAAATCCGCCACCCGCTTGGGTATCGGAAAGGCATCAGCGTGCACTGGGACCTCTAAGAATTTGTCCATCTTGCACAATTTCTCTGGAATTACCAAAGAATCACAGTCATCAAGAGTAGTTAGGACCTCCTTAAGCAGGGCGTGGAGATGTTCTAACTTAAATTTAAATTTTACGACATCAGTGTCTGCCTGCTGAGAAACTTTTCCTGAATCAGAAATTTCCCCTTCAGACAGGCCCTCCCTCACTGCTAATTCAGATTGATGTGAGGGTATAACTGATAAATTGTCCTCAGCGCCAACCTGCTCATCTTCTGTATTTAAAACTGAGCTGTCACGCTTTCTAGGGTAGGATGGCAGTTTGGATAACAGATTTGCTATAGAATTATCCATTACTGCTGTTAACTGTTGCATAGTAACAAGCATTGGCGCGCTAGATGTACTAGGTATCGCCTGCACGGGCAAAACTGGTGTTGACACAGAAGGAGAGGATGAGGAACTATCCCCACTACCTTCATTAGAAGAATCATCTTGGGCAATCTTATTCAATGTGGCAGTACTGTCCATATTTTGTTTGGACGCTATGACACAATTTGCACAAACATTAATTGGGGGAACCACCTTGGCTTTCATACACACAGAACATAAGCCATCTGAAGGTATAGACATGTTAGACATAATTTGGCAGGCTAATAATGCAATAAAAGCGTTTTTAAAGAAAAGCGTTACTGTCCCTTTAAATAATAAACAGGCACACTTTATTTCTGATATATCGAAAAACAATGAAGGCAACGTCCTAATGCCCTGAAAGTATTGCACACCAAGTTTCAAGACTTTAACCCTTAAAATGAGCAAACCGGAGCTATTTGTTCAATTAGACAGTTTTAGTACACTACAATCACAGCCACAGCCTTGCTGCGGCTTTTTACCTTCCCTGAGAGTTATTCAGCAATGAAATAAACCTTCCAGAGTCCGTTTTAGTATGCCACAGGACCCCTCACATGAAGCTGCATGCACTGCCATGGAAGTAAACTGCGCAATTGAGGCGCGAAAACGGGGCCTCCTTCCTCTGCATACCAGAGTGAAGGGGCCTTCCTGACTGAAATAGCCGTCTAACTCAATGCCAGGCGATAAAAAACGTTCCCAAAAGTGCTTTTAAGTGCACAAAACACTCTAAATGCCATTAAAATATGAAATAAAATAATTGATTTAGCCCACAATAGTGTCAACCAGTGTATAGCCCATTTGTAAGCCTTAATCTGTTATGAGTCTAAGAAAATGGCTTACTTACCCCTTAAGGGAAAATTGACAGTCTTCTACCATTAACATGTCTTGTTAGAAATATGACTGATCATACCTTGAGCAGAAAAGTCTGCAAACTGTTCCCCCCAACTGAAGTTCTCTGGGCTCAACAGTCCTGCGTGGGAACAGCAATTGATTTTAGTTACTGCTGCTAAAATCATACTCCTCTTTAAACAGAACTCTTCATCCTTTTCTGTTTTAGAGTAAATAGTACAAACCGGCACTATTTTAAAATAACAAACTCTTGATAGAAGAATAAAAAACTACAACTAACACCACATACTCTTTACCATCCCCGTGGAGATGCTACTTGTTCAGAGCGGCAAAGAGAATGACTGGGGGGCGGAGCCAGAGGGGGAGCTATATGGACAGCTCTTGCTGGGTGCTCTCTTTGCCATTTCCTGTAGGGGAAGAGAATATCCCACAAGTAAGGATGAAGCCGTGGACCGGACACACCAATGTTGGAGAAACATAACCCTCTTTCAACTTTGTAAACCCAACTCACATAATTGTGACATTGTGGAATTAAAAAAGATAGAAGACGAGGCTGAAAAAAAGACCGAAGTCCATCGAGTTCAACCTATACAAATCTAATATACTTACAAAAAAGCTCCAGTTGAGCTTAAATTAATCCTATCAAAAGGTGACCCATTTAATACAAGCAATCATATCCATGAATTCTGTTTCTAGACAGAAATGTATCCAAACAATTTTTAAATGTATCTAAGGTATTGGTATTCACTACCTCCTTTGTTTATGAGTTCCACAATTTTATTGCTCTTACAGTGAAAAAAACGTTTCCATTGCAGGAGATTAAAACTCCTTTTCTCCAGTCTTAACTTGTGACCTTTTGTCACAAACAATTTTCTTGGAATAAACAGAGCTTCTGCCATCTCTGTATATGGTCCTTGAATATATTTATATAAAGTAATCATGTCACCTCTCAAGCGCCTTTTTTCTAGAGAAAACAGACCCAGTTTTGCTAACCTCTCCTCATAGATTAAATTAAACATTCCCCTTATTAGCTTTGTGGCCCTTCTCTGAACTTTTTCAAGGTCAGAAATCTCTTTTTTTGATATAGGTCCCCAGAACTACACTCCATACTCAAGGTGAGGTATTATCAGGGATTTATATAGTGACAGCATTATGCTTTCCTTCCTTGAATCAATGCCTCTTTTAATACATGCTACCCTCCAGCTAAATCTACCTCCATTTCAACACGAAACATTTGATGGAAAGGCAGTGGTGGTTGCATAAAAAAGATGATTTCTATTGTTTAGAATTCCACTTCAGTATGATTTCCTGTTTGTCTAATTTTGTAACCTCAACAGACTGCACAAAATTCAGAGACAGCAATCACCACACTGGCCAAGTCCTTGCAATCTCATATGCAAGAGACGTAGAGAGATTTTCAAATTTCAACTTTAAGCGCAATTTGGGTTACTGCTAGCGAAAAATAAGGATTGTAATATGAGTGGAACCTGACTAACGCAAAAAGCTTAACTCTAGCTGAGTTTTTGCGATTGGGAAAAAAAAAATACTGTGCCGCTTGTAATCTAGCCCTTACTTAGAGGGACATAAAAGTGAAAAAAATGAATCCTCTAATTGGTTACAGCATGTCATTTTTCACCACTCACACTCCAACTCTATGGGGCCGATTTATCAAAGTCTGGCTGTAGCGTATCATGTCCGCCAGACATTGCTGAATGCCGACACCATATGCTGTCGGCATTTAACATTGCACAAGGAGTTTGTGCAATGCTGCCCCTGCAGATGCTGCTAGTAGGAGATGTCAATGAACCCGATAATACACGATCAGGAGGATTGATGTCCGCAGCCTCAGAGGCAGCGGACCAGTTAAGGAGCAGCGGTCTTAAGACCATTCAGCCCTTAATAAATCGGCCCCTATGCGTTTAACTCCTGCAGTGCAGTTAAAAACATAATTAAAAGCACATTAGGACCTACAGAAAACTGCTGGTCCTAAACTGGAGACAACTGACAGAAGCAGTTGCACAAACCCAATAATCATCGGATGTTTCATTTTCAAGAACAGCAGTTCTCTGTGCCATTGGGGAACAAACACATACAGTCACAGAGTGAGTAGTGAGATTACATGTTCTGATGGATTAGAGCATGTATTTTCTTTGAGATAAAGCATACATATTTTTTATTTTAAAATCCATTGACTTATATTACCACATTTACTTTTTTCTTATGACCTCCTTTATTGAAAGAAGTTCCTTTCTATGGGAGTATACTGAGGTAGGTAGGGGGGAGAGTGCATGTTTTGAGCACTATATGTTACAAATATACATTGTTACATATATTGTTGTAAACACTGCTTCAATATAGTGTTCAAGACATGTGCACCTTCCTGGCTCTACCTCAGTATGCTCACATAACAGTTTAAGTTTGAGTTTCATGTCCCCTTAAAGTTATTTTACAATTAAAGTTAAAGAAATACAGGAAACGTGTATTGTGCATAATAAATTCTGAAGGAAAGATTCCATTTTAAATTTTGCAAAGGAACATTAGGAGTGGAGTTTTTAGTATACGAAATTAATTGAGGTGCAACCAACCCACTTGTATTTTCATTCATCCCAACAATACTGTTTTATACCTGCTATTAATGACTTTATAAAATGCTTACCAATTACTATTTGATGAAGCTGCAGAGGCGTCAGAGTTAGACTGCATTGCTCTTTCTCTTGGGTAGTGCAGGGAATTGCATTAAGGCCATCATTAATCTAAAGAAAGAAAAGCAATTTATTATATAGCATTATGGCATTAAATGTAATTAATCAGACTTTAAAATAAATACATTAGATTGGAGTAGACAGAATTCCAGTACCGTGAATATGTATACATGCTCCTGATTACCATTTAAAGGGATAGAAAGGTGAAATCTGAAATCTGTATGGTTGCATTGCAATTTTAAATAGAATAATATATGGAATATGAGTCTTACAATGCAAGTAAGTTAACATAAATTGTATACTTTAAATTTCAAATATCTCTATGGTGCAGACCCAAATTACAAAATGTCTTAGGACTAATTAAAGGTAGATACCTAGGATATATACCAGGAGTAATATATCCTAGGTATCTACCTTTAATTAATCCTAAGAAATATTTGGAATATACTTTCATTGACAAAAATGCTTTCAGTAAAACTTATCAGAGAGCTGCCAGGGATGTGTATTACATCTGTGAAGACTTTATTTGTGCCATACTTTTCATGGCTTATTCTCTGAGAATGTGTGGTGATTAAATACTTGATATGTGCATATGCTGATGAAAAACAATAGAAGCATTTTTGATAACAAAAGTACATTGCAAAAATACTTTCAACTGAAATGCACCTGTGCACTTTTCATCTTTTGTTTCTTAGCCCTCAATAAACCTATGTTGTTTTGTTTGATAAAGTATCTTTTAAATGCATTTTAAAAAGTGAATTAATAAGTTATATTACATATATTATTATTATTTAGCAGACACTCTTTTAATTAAATATGGACATTTCAACAGTAAAGAGGATGTGGATTTTCAGGGATTGTTGCAAGTAATGTTTTTTCCTTCATTTTTATTTAAAAAGAGTAATAACATAACAATAATGAAAATAACAATCATAATCAACCAATTTTTCAGTACAGATTTTCAGAAGTCTGTCATTTAGGTTTAAAATGCTTACTTGTCGTACTAGTGATCTAGACTCCTCAGCAGCCAACTGACGAGTGGTTAGTAGATGCCCTTTAACTGATTGAGTCCTTTTCAGATCTTGTTCAACAACATGTTCTGAACTTGAGAGTTTAGGAGGTTGAAGGCCTGATGCTGGTTTAATTCCAATTTCTACTTCATTATTCAACTCTGCAAACTCCCTACGAAACAAATGCTTATCAAATAAAATAAGTATTTTAGCAGGCTGTCCAGTAGAATCTTCACAAAAATACAGGACACTAAAATATCAATTTTTTAAGTCTGTGGGATCAAATCACTTTTGTTTATGTGTGTTACTGTCAACCAAAGAGGTAAAATTATTAATTTTATGCAACTAGCAGCAAAGGGGTCAAATGACTGCTCAGTTATGAAAACTGTGCATAGTGGGTTCAAGAGTGGGGGCCATTTTAGAGTTTTTGTGGTGGCATAGTATGACTATTGACAGATTGTCCAGTATTTTTGTGGAGGACAGCTATCAACTCTACTTGACAAACATCAAACCAGAGCAATCACTCACATCTAAAATCCAGTTATTAGTAGGTTCAGTTTTAATACCTTGCTTTTCTTTCATTGATTCGCCTCTCCCTAAAACCGTTAATATAGTTTTTATAGTAGTCTTGGTGGGATTTTATTAGTCTTTTTTCTTCTTCGGTGTAGGCATATTCTGGATCCACATAGTTATACCTCTCAGTTTTGGTGAAAATTGTCCTACAAAATAAAAAGAACTATTGTTTAAAATTACCTGAAACCCAGGTCATTTTAATTTGGTGTCAGATTAAATAAGCAGAAATGTAATAATTAAAAGACCATAAAAGTCAAAATTATAATTTGAAAAGAGCAAACAATTTTAATAAAAGTTTAAATTTTTTATATTTCTTATATCAAATGTACTTTATTCTTTTAGTATTCTGTGCAGCAATGCAGTACTGGAAAATAGCTAATTATTTGTGGCTACACACATATGGCCTTTTGTCTCTTGATTTGGAATTTAGATTTGCTTTGTTTTAAAATGTTTTATTAGAAACTTTCACCTAGATTACGAGTTTTGCATTAGAGGCTGTACGGTGCTAATGAGCAGTTTATGCTCACCACTCACTTACAGACAGCGCTGGTATTACGGGTTTTTACAAACCAGACAAGAAGTGAGCGTTGAGCAAAATTTTGTTCATTACCGCACTCCAATACCAGTGCTGCTTAAGTTAGCGGTGAACTGGTGTAACGTGCTCGTGCACAATTTCCCCATAGGAATCAACGGGGAGAGCCGGCTGAAAATAAATCTAACACCTGCAAAAAAGCAGCGTAAAACTCCTTAACAAAGCCCCATTGATTCCTATGGGGAAATAAAATTTATGTTTACATCTAACACCCTAACATGAACCCCGAGTCTAAACACCTCTAATCTTATACTTATTAACCCCTAATCTGTCATCCTCGACATCGCCGACACCTACATTATAACTATTTATCCCTAATCTGCCGCTCCGGACACCGCTGCCACCTACATTATACTTATGAAACCCTAATCAGCTGCCACCTACATTATATTTATTAACCCCTAATCTGCTGCCCCCAACATCGCCCCCACCTACATTATTTTTATCAACCCCTAATCTGCCGTCCCCAACGTCGCCACCACTATTCTAAATTTATTAACCCCTAAACCTAAGTCTAACCCTAACCCTAAACCCCCTAGCTTAAATATAATTTAAATAAATCGAAATAAAATTCCTATTATTAACTAAATTATTCCTATTTAAAACTAAATACTTACCTATAAAATAAACCCTAAGATAGCTACAATATAACTAATAGTTACATTGTAGCTATCTTAGGTTTTATTTTTATTTTACAGGCAAGTTTGTATTTATTTTAACTAGGTAGAATAGTTATTAAATAGTTATTAACTATTTAATAACTTCCTAGCTAAAATAAATACAAAAGTACCTGTAAAATAAAACCTAACCTAAGTTACAATTACACCTAACACTACACTATAATTACATTAATTCCCTAAATTAAATACAATTAAATACAATTAAATAAAATTAGCTAAAGTACAAAAAAACCACTAAATTACAGAAAATAATAAACAAATGACAAGATTTTTAAACTAATTACACCTAATCTAATCCCCCTAACAAAATAAAAAAGCCCCCAAAATAAAAAAAGCCCTACCCTACACTAAATTACAAATAGACCTTAAAAGGGCCTTTTGCGGGGCATTGCCCCAAAGTAATCAGCTCTTTTACCTGTAAAACAAATTACAAATCCCCCCCAAAATAAAAACCACCACCCACACAACCAACCCTACTCTAAAACCCACACAATACCCCTTAAAAAACCTAACACTAACCCCTTGAAGATCACCTTACCAGGAGAAGTCTTCATCCAACCGGGTCGAAGTCCACAACAAAGCCGGGAGAAGTCTTCATCCAAGCTGGGTGAAGTGGTCCTCCAGACGGGCAGAAGTCTTCATCCAGACGGCATCTTCTATCTTCATCCATCCAGCGTGGAGCGGGTCCATCTTCAAGACATCTGACGCGGAGCATCCTCTTCCTTCCAACGGCTAACACTGAATGAAGGTTCCTTTAAATGACGTAATCTAAGATGGCGTCCATTCAGTTCTGATTGGCTGATAGAATTCTATCAGCCATTCGGAATTAAGGTAGAAAAAATCCTATTGGCTGATGCAATCAGCCAATAGGATTGAAGTTCAATCCTATTGGCTGATCCAATCAGCCAATAGGATTGAGCTGGCATTCTATTGGCTGTTCCAATCAGCCAATAGAATGCCAGCTCAATCCTATTGGCTGATTTTTGTACCTTAATTCCGATTGGCTGATAGAATTCTATCAGCCAACCGGAATTGAAGGGACGCCATCTTGGATGACGTCATTTAAAGGAACCTTCATTCAGTGTTAGCCGTCAGAAAGGAAGAGGATGCTCCGTGTCGGATATCTTGAAGATGGATCCGCTCCGCGCCAGATGGATGAAGATAGAAGATGCCGTCTGAATGAAGACTTCTGCCCGTCTGGAGGACCACTTCGTCTGGCTTGGGTGAAGACTTCTCCTGGCTTCGTTGAGGACTTCAGCCCGGTTGGATGAAGACTTCTCCCTGTAAGGTGATCATCAAGGGGTTAGTGTTAGGTTTTTTAAGGTGGGTTTTAGAGTAGGGTTGGTTGTGTGCGTGGTAGGTTTTAATGTTAGGGGGGATTTGTAATTTGTTTTACAGGTAAAAGAGCTGATTACTTTGGGGCAATGCCCCGCAAAAGGCCCTTTTAAGGGCTATTTGTAATTTAGTGTAGGGTAGGGCTTTTTTTTTGGGTGGCTTTTTTATTTTGTTAGGGGGATTAGATTATGTGTACTTAGTTTAAAAATCTTGTAATTTGTTTATTTATTTTTCATTTATTTTCTGTAATTTAGTTTAGGGTTTATTTTATAGGTAAGTATTAAGTTTTAAATAGGAATAATTTAGTTAATGATAGGAATATTTATTTCGATTTCTTTTAATTATATTTAAGTTAGGGGGTGTTAGGTTTAGGGTTAGACTTAGGTTTAGGGGTTAATAACATTAATATAGTGGCAGCGACATTGGGGGCGGCATATTAGGGGTTAATAAATGTAGGTAGGTAACGGCGATGTTAGGGCCGGCAGATTAGGGGTTAATAATATTTAACTAATGTTTGCGAGGCGGGAGTGTGGAGGTTTAGGGGTTAATATCTTTATTATAGTGGTGGAGATGTCCGGTTCGGCAGATTAGGGTTTACATTTTTTTTAAGTGTTTGCGATGTGGGAGGGCCTCGGTTTAGGGGTAAATAGGTAGTTTATGGGTGTTAGTGTACTTTTTAGCACTTTAGTTAAGAGTTTTATGCTACGGCTATGAAGTACTTGAAATCGTGTTTTTATGGAAATTAACAAATAAAGTAGACATTTTTTTTACTCAGTCTGTCTACCGCTACTTCGTTGAGTGCAAAGACAAAGTGCATGTGAATTTGTTTTTCCTGGAGACGGTGATGAGGTCTCTGGTTGGTCTTTGGGCACCCCTGAAGTAGTATCGAAATACAGCGGATCCTGTGACGTCAACAGTTTCCATGGGGAACAACGTATAGCACACTACCTGACGAGCGCACAGCATGAAGACCACAGATAGCGCAGTGAGCGTGAAGATTGTAACGCCGGTTGTGGACGAAGGGACGGAGAGAAGTTTCAGAGCGCTTACAGTGGATTTTCAGTGTAAAACTCTTAACTACTGACTTTAAAATGCAGTTTTATGCTATGGCTTTTTGACAGACTCGTAATACCGGTGCTATGCAAGTCCCATTGAAAAAAGAGGATACGCAATTTACGTAAGTGGATTTGCGGTATTTCCAAGTCTGGCCAAAAAAGTGAGTGGTACACCTGTAACTTCAAGACTCGTAATACCAGCAGGCATTAAAAAGCAGCATTAGGACTGGCCAACGCTGCTTTTTAAGCCTAATGCACAACTCGTAATCTAGCCGTTTGTTTTTAAAGAGAATATATGTAAATGTAATATCCAATATATTATTGTAGAATGCAAGAATTCAAACAATATGAATTTTATACAGACTGAGTTTTCCAATGAGATAAAATGATGAAACCTTATTCCAATGGTCATATTTATCAAAGCGTCAATCTCAGTGCACGCGCCTGCGTAAATACGCTCGCCAAACATCGCTGACGCGGATCCACATACGATCCCCTTATTTATTAAAAAAACATAAAAAACACAAGTGTGAAGTACAGCACGATGAGCATCGGACTGTTGTTAACTAACAGTTATCGATGATGCGGTTATTAGGGTTTTTCACAACTTTATTTCTACCATTTCATTAATGTCCATGAACAAGCACATTTTTATAAAGCTAATATTTTATTTTTCATCTGTTAAAATGTCCAAGAAATAGATAGATTTATACCTCAACAAACAGCAAACAATATCTCATAGAAAGTTATTTTTATATTTATTTGTTATGCAAAAAAAATCTGTCATATGATACTTTCACATAAATTAATGTGTATTTGTATTTCTAGAAGTCATGATATGCTTTTATCTCATGTTTTGTTTTGTTTTTAATTATTATTAATTCTAGAATTTGTACATATATCTTTGCACATGCTTGTATATATATATATATATATATATATATATATATATACTAAATATGTGTGTGTGTTATGTCAGAAATCTTTTGCAAACATATTTGCATGTCCATAAGTTCCTTTTTTTGTTCTAAACAATGTTGTCTGTCATATCTCTGTGTTTATTTATACCACTATATGTATATAGTGTACATTTATTATTATTCTGAGCGTCAAAATTGGTGCGAGAGTGTGACTTGTATTACATGGCTTAAACATGGTGCACAAAGATTTTTCACAAAAAAATAAAAAAGGAAGTCATCTATATTATGTTGTGTATTTATCTCTATTTCTATTATTGGGGCAAAACTTTTCAACAAATTTGGAGAAATAATATTGTCCCCTTGCTTTGTAATGAGAGACAAACTTGTAACATAATCCATAAGTAGTAATGTATTTTTCATTTTTATCCCTATATCTACTAGTGAACCAAATGTGTAGCTATAATATTGTTTGATTTAGAAAGGGTATACAATTTTAATAGTTTCTAATTTACTTTTATTATGTAATATACTTCATTCTCTTGCAGCATCGAACATAAGCTTTCTGTGTTTTCAGACTCCCATTGATTTCTATGGCATCCGTGGCCTCAAGGGTGGTGGATTGAAAACTAGGTACGCTGCGTCGGAATAGACGCGAGCGTACCTGTTAAATTTTGTGACAAAGAAGGAACTAGATTAGTATCTGAGAGACAATATGACTCTGAAAGGACCTTGTCAAAATATGAGGTAAGAATATAGGTCACTTAAAGGAGCAGTGCTTAAGCATAGGTACTAAATTATAGTTGTAAGGGCATGACCACCAAGGGGTGAGGATGTCCAAAAAAGTATGCTTCTATGCACTGATTAAGTTATACGTTTTGTGGTGAGAAAGAAAATATAAGTAAAAAATAACTTTTATTGTCGATTAATTAAAAGATAGCAGGTATTGGTGAGTATCTTGCTACCAACTTGCAAAACTTAAAAACACTTCTCCTGTGTATAGAAAACAATACGTTTATATATAACGACACTTTTAGGATACTTAGATATCAGTAATTTCTATGATGGGTTACTAATCCTTGTGCATCATAAATGTAAAATAGTCTAGGATTAGCTGGTATTATGTAGATTAGCCACCCTTGGGCTTGATATCCCAGTCAGCCTAGATCTGTTTTAACCATATATCTAGGGTCAGTATTACTTAGCCCAATTATCTAAAACTGATAAAAAAAAGTCCTATAATGACAAAGAGTACTTCCATACGACCAGAGATTCCACAAATTTGAATCTTTATTAATTAGTTGAAATCTACTAAGTTCATAATAGGAATATATGTTCAGATTAATAGTTAAATTGTTTAATGGGGAGCCCGCCTCGCTCCCCGCGTCCCCCCTCCGGGATGCACCACCACCCACAGAATCGAGAAAGAGCTATCGATCAGAATGCCCCCGGCCGTCCCTCTTAATCATGTAGGAATGGTATAATGACAAAGGGTGAGCAAACCATAAAGTGTTTTGTGCTTAGACTCTGATATATATTACATATCAAACAGGATATTGACAAAGAAGATATTGTCACTATGTTCTGCAAAATACCGTGTGACACGAGATTAATATAATAGATATTGCCAATATATCATACCACTTTGATATTATCATTGATATTCGGTGTTGTTACGTATAAGTAATATAGCAGCTGGTAGAGTCACTACTGATGTTCAGGTCATACCCCTTTACTCAATATATATTGGACAATGTGTGTTAGTAACACTACGTGATCGTGAAAACAGTATGACAGCTAGTAGTTATATCTTTCAAAGAACAAAGGCTATATCACCGCTGCTCATATAAAAACAGAGGTTATTACTTGCCTGCTAGAAATAAATATATCTGGTATCATGCAAATCTCTGTATTGACTGAACTAATATGATGGTGTCACCGGTATTACTATTCCTCTGGTGTCACCCCAGTACTTAATGTTCATGGTGCCTGTTAGCAAAAGAGTCAAACAGTTCTATGTTGCCTGACGCAACCAACAGTCTGCTCACAACTCTATATAATGCTGACTAACAATACTGCGTCGTAACATGTGAATGAGTCTCAGGTTTGGAGCAAATTTAAATAGTACTTTCAGATTGAGTTATATTTAATTATCTGTTGAATAACGCAACCAATATTTCTTACCTAAAAAGTAACAATCAGCATAGCCAGAGACAAATTTAATATAAAGCGCCTCAGTAGTTAGACAGCAAATACAAATATCACTGCTGCTGCCAATTCCCCATAAAGAAGCCTTCCCGCCCCTAAGTCTGGCGAGACTCTAGTAAAAATATTAACAAAGTACTCTTATAATATTATACTGTGTCTGGTCCAGATTCTATTAATTTAATTTGCAACACAATGAGAGCAATTAAAATAAGGAGACCCCTGTGATCAGAGGGGCGGAGCTATCTTGGGAGCCGAGAGGTCGCATCTTTCTGCAGCTCTGTAAAAGAGTATTATTTTATCCTATTTACATGACCCCTCGGCCCCACAAACATATCCAAACGGAGCATTAATAACTCCAAAGAACAATTTGTGTGAGACTTGAGCAATATTGAAGAACCGGATGAGGTTAGCATCTAAAACAAACAGTGAGGCCTTGCACAAGAACCACGCTACAGTGGCCATCTTATTATTGGCCCACGAGCTGTGTAACGTTAATATGTTTTAGGACAAGAGCGGCATAGAAATACCGGCATAGTAAGTCCCAGCAACCATCACCTGGATATATTATAAAGAGCCCCGGTCTAGCTCGTTACGTGAAGCGCACCTCTGACTGTTGAGCCATGCAGCTCGAGCTAAGAACCCTACTCAGAGCCCTGGCAGATCAGCTTGATCGTCAAACGGAGGAAATTACTACAGAACTAAGGTTGTCATTCTCTTCTTCTATCCCCGTGATTAGCGCTACAGAACCCAAGGTCTGCAGGGAAGTGCTGGCCTCAGGCGGGGCTCAGGAGAGACCAAGTGAGGTGGAAGGAGCTGGATGTCTGGCAGGCGAGTACCCTATAAAGAGCGCTATTTACACTCCAGCACAGCCCCTAGAGACTTTGCACACTATTTCAACATCTGCAGTTAAAAAATCGGATATTACTGGGGGACAAGTATGGAACCATCACCTAACCTCAGCACACACAGTGTCTTCCAGTGTGAATTTACTCCTACGTGACTTCACATATGTTACACCAGACCAAGGAAATGAGGCCACCTGTTATGATGGGGTTATGAGCTTTCCTTCTACACACAAAAGTGAAACGCTATTTTCTGAGGTTCATTACTATCTCCCCATTGATAGTCTGGTGGTTGTGCCGGTAAGCAGACAGAAGCGATGTGGCCAAGCTCTTACAAACTCACTGGGATTAAAACTTTCACTCCTTCTTAATTTTACTAGCATGCACGCCATGAGAATGGGAGTGGGTTGACTCAGATTAGACTTTAGGTTGGTGCTGGGCTATCGGTTGGTGGGATCTCCTACGAAGCCTGAATATTAAATATTTTATGCATCTCAGACTTTGAACTCTGATTCCCTTGGACTTATACCTACACCATGTTTAGGGAATATTAGTATCCTGAATGAAGGCTAACAGCCTGAAGACCTGGGTCATTATAATCTATTTTATAATCTGATATTATCTAATGTTAGGTTTGTTCCACATGTTAAAAGTTTTCTAGGTAACCACACTATACCTACATTGCCTAGTTATATAGTTTGCTCTGTTTAGTTTGTATCTTATATATATGTATATATATATATATATATATATATATATATACAATTTGGATAAGAGACTTTAGTCCGGAATTGGTAAGACTAAATTGAAAATATCCACCTAAGCCCCGTTATAAAGATGGCTGTACCCCATCAGCTATTTATGTCATTACTGGCTATGAAATTATTTTGCCCTGTTGATACCCGCAAGTTTATTATTCCTATATGGGCATATGAGACCAGTATTACATATGTGTGATTACTAATGAATCACTCACTTACTGTTTCTAAGTTGAACATGTCAGTGTTTCCTACAGGTGCTTTATCTTGATTATCTTACTTTTCCTAATAACTAGTATATATGAGCTAAAATGTAATTAGATATCCTGGAATAGTGAGACATTAATATGCTGTGTACCCTACAATATGGCTTTATATATTGCCTTCTGAAACTTCTCAAGACTGCAGTAATTGAAACTACTCTATATCTATACTTCTATATGATGTTGCATAAAACAATGTATTTTAACTGTCTATACAAATTTCTCACAAGCCCTGTTATTTAAGGTTTTGAGGCCTAAGGTAGACTCAAACAGTAGATAGCTTGTTTGCAAGGATAAGCAGCAGCCTGTTGGGGTAGTACACCATTGTTTAGACCTGAAATGAGATAATTTCACAGTTTGGATATTCACACATGTTCAGTATTTGTGTTCTATTAATATTGTTTAGATATTTGTTCGCAATGTTTGGTATTATGTCTTTCATACACTCGTTAGTGCTTATAAATGCTCAGATGACATTACGTCACACTCTTATAATATAGGCCCAGAAGATAACCTATTTAGTTCTATTATATATTAATACTAAAGGGATTCTATAAATGGCCTTAACTCCTCGCAGATTATGACGTGTTCTACTAATGTAATGTGTTTATTACATGATCAAATGTATCTTATCGTCCCCAAACAGTTTTTTATCTTATCAAATGTTATTTGGAAATGTATATTCTTTTTCACGCTCCATTATAATTAGTGGGCAAGCTTGCTACGCAATGATTAGATAAGATCACATTATGCCTGTTTCGCTACTCTTTAGACCAGTCCTGAGCACCTAAGTAAACTACTACTATCGTGACATATATATATTCCTTTGCAGTTTATATTTGTATTGTTTTGGTTTCCCTGAAGGAATCAGCAGAGTGACCTTTAGCCCCTACCTAGATACTCCATTTTGTATGGGAATGTTACTCTACTCCACTATATACTCCTAAGCAGACTAATGGGCGCTTATAATCCACACCAAATATCATATGCTATTTACATTTATATATGACTCCGTCCCCCACCCCACCTCCTTTCCCTATGCGTATAGCGGTGCTTACCCGCTGAATATCCCCCTCCCCATGTATAACTCGGCCCAAGAGTGGCTGATTTCTATGATAACCCTCCACAGGCTGGTAATTTGGTTTTAGATTAAATATTATTAGATTGTGGAGTTCATACGCGGACATAATAATATAAAATGAAGTTCTGTTTCATCTCGCCTAAGATACTGTCTATCTTCATAATCAGATTTGAAATGTATTTTCTATTGCTTTATGCGCATATTGTTTTCTCAATATTGCTTTTCTATAGACAATGTATTACTTTCTCTGTTGTAACTTTGGCCTTAGGGCGAGTCCTTGTTGTGATGATATATGCTTTAACTTCAATAAAAAAATTATTTAAAAAAAAAAAAAATAAGGAGACCCCTTAACACAAGGAGAGCCGTTAAAATAAGGAGACCTCTGTTAAATATTTGATAAATTTGGTAAAAGGTCAAATAGAGTCAAATCTGAATTCAAAACATCTGTAATGACGCAAGCATCGATCTGCGTCGGATTGAGATCGCGGAAGCGTATATTACGTCACCAATTTCAACATTTGCCGATCTTGATGCTTTGATAGCTGCGGCGGATCAATCTTGTGACAAATACAACACGAGATTCAAGCGTATTTTCAGTTTATGCTTTGATAAATATGCCCTCAAATGTTAAAAAGGTGTTAGTGTTATGATTAAATCATAAATCAATTTTGGATTTTATTTATAAATACTTTTAGGAAATCAGTTTGCGAATGTATAGACTTATTTGTATTTACTATGAAGTAGAATGAGGTTTTTTTCAAGATCCAAACAACCTATTTAACTTTTTAATAGATACATCTTTTTAACTGGTATAACAAATTGCATACAATAACAACAATGAACTAATTGTATTAGGAATTTGAATAATAATATAAACAAATAATTCAGGAAAGGGAGAGTACTTAAAGGAACATTGTACACTCGATTTTTCTTTGCATAAACGTTTCGTACACGATCCATTTATATAGCCCATCTGGTAGTGTTTTTATAAAAATGTATAGTTTTGCTTATTGTTTAAGAACATTGTGCTGATTTTCAGACTCCTTACCAAGCCCCATAGTGTCAGATGTATACAAGCGTTTACAGACTCCTGCAGGCTCCTGTTTATGTTATCTATCTTTTCATATACAGGGAAGGATGGGAGGGGGGAGTGTCTGTCCTTTTTGTTTATCCAGTCCCTTTCAGTGGGTGTCCCAGACTCCCTCATCAACAGTGCTAAAGGGGGAGCTTCTAATTCTTTTTAAAGTTTTAGACTGGATTTTTAGATCAGTGTCTGTGCATATTCTTCTTTATTGTAGGGGATATTGCATGCAGTTATATGAAAATTGCTGTATACTGTCCCTTTAACTACATTATTATATATGTGTATTCATGAAGCAATAGAATGCCTGTTGTAACTATTACAAGCCTGATTTCAAAATGAAAACATAAATATATCTCATTTACACAAAAACAAGTGGCAGAAATTCCATAAATGTACAAATTCCAGTAAACTGGTCCAGTATTTTTAAAGAAAATTATGTAAAAAAAACATGCAGATGTTCAACATCTGCAAATGAAGAATCTTTTCATTGGCAAGCTGTTATAAGAAACTGATTTTGTGGTGTTCTGCTACATAAAATGTCAGAGTAACACTGCAGATACATGGGTTTCTGAAGGGAGGCGTAAAGGAAGGCAAATACACTCCTATTTTGGTCCCTTTAAGCACCCACTTGAGTAAATCTTTTGCCCCACCATTTTTAAAGTAATGTGCAGCTTATGCGTACAGCAAGCAATGCTCCCCTGCTGCACATGACGCCACTGATAATATTGTGGTATTTTTTACCGTAAGTGGATAATGAAAAACAAAACATACCCAAATCAAGTAACATAAGAGACATAGGGCTCAATTTATCAAGCAGTGGTTGCTGCTTCGGAGGGAGATGGTTGCTCATTGAAGCCCATAGTATTTAGTTTCTGTTGACAATTTTTTGGGGAACGTACATTTTAGCTATAATATATGTTTTCAAAAATATTGACCTTACAAGTAACAAAGTAGTGTTTATGATCTCACTGAAAGAGACAGAAAACACTGAGATTTTTCGCTATGTGTAGTAAAAAAATATGTAATTTACTTTCATTATTTATTTTGACCCCTTTAATGTTTTATTAAGGATTTTCTGGTTCTCAGATTAGGAAAAGCACACTGTAGACTTCTTAAGACTAACCATGCTACATACATGTCCCTAAGTTGCTTTAGATAACAACTGTAAAACAATGCATTCTATATAAGTATGAAGCATGTGGCCAGCCTTGTCTGTAAACTCAAGCCCAGATTGGTCCCTGCCCAATTGTAGCATTTGTTCATTTGTTGTTTAAAATGTTTAGACATTATTCTAGCTTGCAATGGGAGGAGTAGACAATAGCATGCACTGTTTCAGCAGTGCAATAAGTTAGCATTCCCATGCACTGCGAGCAAACGCTATATTCTTATAGTGCTACAATATACATTTATGTTACTCATCTCAAGTTCTAAAACTTATTTTATAGTGAGAAAAATGTATGTTATGTGGGGTAATAACCCCAATATTTTTAAATATTTTCATTAGGAAAGAAAACTTTTGGTTATGTTGGTTACCTGTATTTCTTATTAGGGTCCTCTGGTCGTATACTTGCTGGTCTATCATTAGGAAATGCTATTAATGCCTCTTTATCTGATTTTGTCTGATGATCATGTATTTGTGTCTTAGCTGCATTCAAAACAGCAACTCGAGCAGATCCGGTATATGGCCCTGTTTCTTCACTCTTGGCTGGAACAAACTGAACTGTATTGTTTGATACAATAGGAGAAATACCTACATTTAGGTTAGAAAAACATAAGAAGAAAAGTGAAATTAAAATAACATTTTCTGAAACTTTCAAAAATGGTATATAAAAAAGCATGTGCAGTATTTGGGTTAGGGGTGAAATAACAAATATAATAACCCTCAAATTTGCAGGAATATTGATATCTCACTCCCCCCAAAAATATGTCCACGCTGTCTGCCAAAGAACAGCTATTATATAATCATTATTTTTATATAGTGCATTTCACTACAATAGGAGACATAGGGGGCAAATTATCAAGCTCCGAATGGAGCTTGATGCCCCTGTTTCTGCGCGAGCCTTCAGGTTCGCCGGAAACAGTAGTTATGAAGCAGCGGTCTAAAGAGCCCTGCTCCGTAACTTGTCCGCCTGCTCTGATTATGTGGACAGAAATCAAGCCGGGTGCGGCATTGCACAAGCAGCTCACAAGAACTGCTTGTGTAATGATAAATGCTGACAGTGTATGCTGTTGGCAGTTATCGATGTGCAGAGGACATGATACGCTACATCATATCATGTCCGCTCCGACATTGATAAATAGGTCTCATAATCTCAGCATAAATTTAGAATGAACTAGTTTGCAGTGGCTCATACATAACAGTTGCTACTTAATACAAAGGCATTTATTAACATCAGATTTTGAACGGCTATGTCACCTTGCCAGGGCTAGAAACTGTGACAAAAAACTGTCCTAATTATATGAGTATTATTTAAGAGTAGAATACATAAACTATAATACAGATGAAACCAACTAGATTCATCTCCAATATACACAAAACAATCTTAACACATTTTTAAATACATGATACAAAAAAGAAAATGTCAGTGTGCTAACTATAGATTTCCTATTTTTATCCTTTTCTATGACCCTCATGTGTGACCCTAGATGTATAACAATTCTGATATGATAATCGTGGTATATTATGCAGTCTTATTTATGCAATCATTATCAGTAGAAGAACTTGCTGTAATTGGAAAACTCGACTCATCACACACCAAGCTAGTGGTAAAAAAACTAAAGCACAATATTCAAATTACATTCAGCAAACTATCAATTTATATTCATCTTTATTTATTCTTTTCATTTAAAAAAAATGAAGATTTAAAGGGATAGGAAAGTCAAAATTAAAGTTGCAAGAATAAGGTAGAGCTTGGAATTTTCATACACTTTTAAAATAACTTCTATTTTCAAATGTACTTTGTTCTCTTGGTATCCATTGTTTAAAATGAATATGCACATATCCTACACTAGTGGGAGCTAGCTGGTGATTGGTGCCTGTATACATTTGTCTCTTGTGATTGGCTGAATAGATGTGTTTGGCTAGCTGCTGTTCCTTCAGCAAAGGATAACAAGGAGATGCAAAGATATACTTCACCAGTCAGATTAGTATCTGCGCCTTATTTATGATAATGATAACTTTGTAACTAGTCGAATTAATGAGGAGTACTGTAGGAAATATGACTAAAACAATATAATTTAACCCTTTTTGGCGCACCTGGAGAACGGGAACAGAGTAGGAGAATTTTACAGTCGAACTTACATAATTGTAGGTGCATTGTTGAATGATAAATAGGGGCATTTATTTGTGTGTGAATTTTTAAGTACAACTATAGGAGAAAAGCCATTATGAATATTGCCCTTTATGTGAGTCACTGCATTTTAAAAAACACTAGGTCGCTCTGCTTCACACCACACAGGAATAATTCTGAAAAATGTAGCAAAAACAAAGGGGCACCACATAGCGATGACAAATGGTAATAAAAGAATATAACTCAGAATAACGTTGTCATTGATGATTTACAGTGCTATATGAGCTGGCTAACTCCCACTCACTGAACATCAGCACTGCTTCATCTAAGTGTGAGATGAGTGTTCACCACAGGAATGACATCAGCAATGTCAAATCATTATAATCAAAAAAAGTTTTTTTACCTTTGCAACAAATTTCTCCTTTTGTAAAACCTGTATTATTAGGCATAAAAAAATGTATGTTACAAATTACCCCAAATGTGGGGGAGTGGAGGGCCAGGGTCAGGGATCTGCTACAACTGGAGAGGTACCACTATATGAGACTGGGCAAAATTGCAACCCATGAGACCATGTTACTGACTTGGGAGGGAAAGGGACTTTGAATTAATTCAGAACATTATCATAGTCAATCCATTAAGAGTGCCCTATGAACAGCTTATTACATCAGTATGTTTCCCTCCACTTTTTTTTTTCTCCATACCCCTCCCATTCCTGGTTCTATCGTACTGAACCTTTCCTACCCTTCTCCTTTTCTTTTCCCTTACCTCCCCCCCACTCGCAAAAATGCTCTAAATACAAATCCAGAAATATATAAGAGTAAATTGAACTATATATTTTAGGTAATAATATCATACTGTCATGTGAAATATACCGGTGATGTTATTATTTAAAAATCTAAAAATGGAACTTTGCAAGCTCAAAATATTTGGACTTATCAGAAAATACTGTTTTTATATGCGAAGCAGACTTGTTGGTGCTGCTAAAGAACTTTAAAGAACAATGAAGAGAGGAAATAGGTGAATAAAAGACAACAATTGTATATATATGCCCTGTATTGTCATCTTTTATTCATACAATAAAGCTTGTTTTAAAAATAAGAAAAAAAAAGATGTGTGTTAAACGCTCATTCAAAGGGTGCAAACAACTAAAGTGTTCGCAAAGCATGAAAAAAGGAACAAAGTCTCAAAGCTCAGTTTATGTGTGGATCCTGGGAAGCCGTCACACTTGCGACATGCGGTGTGAGGGAAAACTTGTCAATGATTAATTCAGGTAAGGGAGTACTGTTGCGTAGCCCTTATCAGACATCCATCCAAACATGCAGTAAAGCAAACCTCCCAGCAGCACACTCAAATTAGCGAAGCAATATAAAACATGTCACGTGACCAATCGGAAAGGAATCAACTGAACATGAAACATCAAATAAATACAAAAACAATGTAAGTGTCAGTAATTGTTACTGAAACAGAGAGTCCAAATGTGTAGAAAGCTATGATGGAATGAAACTTGTAAAGCATGAATGTGTTGTTGTGTAGGATGTATTGAATAATTACAAAAACAATGTAATTCGGTAATTGCTACTAAAAGTGATGATGCAGTAGACAGAAACAAAAGGTCAAACTGTGAAAAAAGCTATGATGGAATAAAACTTGTAAAACATGAATATGTTGTTGTGTAGGGTGTGATGAAAAATAGTGTGTGTTGTGTGAAGGGAAGTTGGTATGTGAATAAAACTTGGGAAACGTGAATGTGTTATTGTGCAAAATTTTAATGAAAAATGAAATATGATGGTGTGTGAGAATGAAGGTAATGTAATATATAAAAGCTGAGGCAAGCTACAGATGTGTAGCGGAAGGAAAGAGAGGGAATGCTGAAAAAAGAAAAAGTGGGGGAAGAGGAAGTGTAGAAAGAAGAAAAAAATAGTGAATTGATAAGAGTGATGAGTGAGATGTGAGTGAGATGTGCGCACTATCAATAAATCTTTTTTACTTGCTACTATTAAGTAAATCTTAAAACACAATTATTTTTTTTCAGGATCGTTTTTATTTGCAGGTCATTTTTATTTGCAGGTCAAAGCTACAGCCATGGGCACCAGGTTTGCCCCTAGTTTTACCAATCTATACATAGGTATTTTCAATGAAAGATATATTTATTCCTTGAACATAAGGGTGAGCCTTGTGTTCTATTGTCGGTACATTGATGATTTAATTTTTGTTTGGGATGGAGATAATGATTCAATTAACACCTTTATTGCCCATGTCAATGATAATGATATGGGCTGCAGTTTTTCTGCCAATATCTAGACACGTAATATTGAATATTTGGACTTAGTGCTGGGTTGGGATAAAGTTGAAAATGTTTCCTCCAAAGCTTATTTTTAAAAAGTTGACAGTAATAGTTATTTAGATTTTTCTAGTCATTATTACATCAGTTGGAAGAAAAATATAATATACAGTCAAATGTATACGTAGGAACTGCTCCACTATAGAACAATTTTAGGAAAGTCTCAGATTATCTTTCAACAGTTTATTGACAATGGATATCCTTAGATATTCTCATACGTGCTAGAAACTTTAATAGAGAATTAATATTTTTATCCAGAAATATAAATACAAGGTAATATGAGAAAGATAATTATTCTCGCTAATGTATTGCTTAATATAAGACTAATCATGTCCAAATTAAATATATTTGACAAAAATATTGGCATATTCTAAAAAAAGGTCACAAAGGTGACAAACCTGAAGTAGTTTTTAGGAGGGCCCCACTCTTAGAAACAAATTAGCCCCAAGAAAAAGAGTTAAACCCCACAATTGTAGAATTAATACATAGAATGAAAATACCAATAGTAATTTTCTTCATTCTTTTAGAAACAAAAGGGGTTTTCAAATGCAGGAAAAGAAGATTGAATTCCTGTAAATATATACAATCTGGAACAAAATGTTTTATTCATCTGTCACAGGTGAAACATTTGATATACCACAACTTTTTAATTGTGAATCCTCCTTTGTCGTGTATCTTATTGACTGTATCTGTGGTGTTCAATAAGCCGTTATCACCACTAGGGATATACGTACTAGGTGTTGTGAATACTTTTGAAATTCCAAAAAACACTCTAAAACATAGTATACCTGAATATTCCATTAATCAACATGCAGGGGAATTATAAAATTTACAAAATTACACCTATTGATTTTATTTCCAAATACACTGATTACAACTGCATTATTAGACTAAAGATAGAATGAAACATACTAGATATTTAAACTTAAAACTCTTTCTCCCGCTGTATTAAATGAACAGGTAAATTTGGCTGCTTTTTCATAATTTTCACACAATTTTTCCATTTTCATTTACTTCCTTTACATTTTTCCACATTATGTCACATCACACTCAAATCTCACTTACATTTCACTCGTCACTCTTAGCCATTTTATTTCTTCTCCTCACATTTCCTTTTTCCCCACTTTTTGTTTTTTCAGCATTCCCTTTCTTTCCTTCCACTACACATCTATAGTGTGCCCTAGCTTTTATATATATTACTTTCTCTTCATTCTCAAATACCATCATATTTTGTTTTTCAGTCACATTTTGCACAATAAAACATTCACATTTCACAAGTTTTATTCACATACTAAAGTCCCTCCTCAGAGCACACACACTATTTTTCACCCACACCCTACATAACAACATATTCATGTTTTACAAGTTTTATTCCATTATACAGGGAGTGCAGAATTATTAGGCAAGTTGTATTTTTGAGGATTAATTTTATTATTGAACAACAACCATGTTCTCAATGAACCCAAAAAACTCATTAATATCAAATCTGAATAGTTTTGGAAGTAGTTTTTAGTTTGTTTTTAGTTATAGCTATTTTAGGGGGATATCTGTGTGTGCAGGTGACTATTACTGTGCATAATTATTAGGCAACTTAACAAAAAACAAATATATACCCATTTCAATTATTTATTTTTACCAGTGAAACCAATATAACATCTCAACATTCACAAATATACATTTCTGACATTCAAAAACAAAACAAAAACAAATCAGTGACCAATATAGCCACCTTTCTTTGCAAGGACACTCAAAAGCCTGCCATCCATGGATTCTGTCAGTGTTTTGATATGTTCACCATCAACATTGCATGCAGCAGCAACCACAGCCTCCCAGACACTGTTCAGAGAGGTGTACTGTTTTCCCTCCTTGTAAATCTCACATTTGATGATGGACCACAGGTTCTCAATGGGGTTCAGATCAGGTGAACAAGGAGGCCATGTCATTAGATTTTCTTCTTTTATATCCTTTCTTGCCAGCCACGCTGTGGAGTACTTGGACGCGTGTGATGGAGCATTGTCCTGCATGAAAATCATGTTTTTCTTGAAGGATGCAGACTTCTTCCTGTACCACTGCTTGAAGAAGGTGTCTTCCAGAAACTGGCAGTAGGACTGGGAGTTGAGCTTGACTCCATCCTCAACCCGAAAAGGCCCCACAAGCTCATCTTTGATGATACCAGCCCAAACCAGTACTCCACCTCCACCTTGCTGGCATCTGAGTCGGACTGGAGCTCACTGCCCTTTACCAATCCAGCCACGGGCCCATCCATCTGGCCCATCAAGACTCACTCTCATTTCATCAGTCCATAAAACCTTAGAAAAATCAGTCTTGAGATATTTCTTGGCCCAGTCTTGACGTTTCAGCTTGTGTGTCTTGTTCAGTGGTGGTCGTCTTTCAGCCTTTTTTACCTTGGCAATGTCTCTGAGTATTGCACACCTTGTGCTTTTGGGCACTCCAGTGATGTTGCAGCTCTGAAATATGGCCAAACTGGTGGCAAGTGGCATCTTGGCAGCTGCACGCTTTACTTTTCTCAGTTCATGGGCAGTTATTTTGCGCCTTGGTTTTTCCACACGCTTCTTGCGACCCTGTTGACTATTTTGAATGAAACGCTTGATTGTTCGATGATCACGCTTCAGAAGCTTTGCAATTTTAAGACTGCTGCATCCCTCTGCAAGATATCTCACTATTTTTGACTTTTCTGAGCCTGTCAAGTCGTCCTTTTGACCCATTTTGCCAAAGGAAAGGAAGTTGCCTAATAATTATGCACATCTGATATAGGGTGTTGATGTCATTAGACCACACCCCTTCTCATTACAGAGATGCACATCACCAAATATGCTTAATTGGTAGTAGGCTTTCGAGCCTATACAGCTTGGAGTAAGACAACATGCATAAAGAGGATGCTGTGGTCAAAATACTCATTTGCCTAATAATTCTGCACTCACTGTAGTTATTTTTTCACATTTTGATTTCATGTTTCTGTCTATCATATCATCATTAGTAGCAATTACTGACAGTTAAATTGCTTTTGTATTTATTAGATACATCAATATTATTCATCACATATAGTTGATTCCTTAGCGTGCAGTCACGTGACATGCGTGTTATATGATGGGGACATTTCTTGTATGCACCGATTGTTTTCACCTAAACACAGCATGATCGGTCAGATATTTTTTTTTGTACATTGCACAAATTTAACATATGTGATTCCCAATCCATATACACATTGGTATTTACATTTTACACCCTCTGTATTCCACATTATGGACACCGGGTATTCGTTGTTTTAATTTAAATGTAATTTTTTAATAACTAGATAGTTACCTTTGTGTATTAGATAGTCATTATGCTTTTTGATATATGACATGCATTTTATGTATATATAATTTATCCAATATTACACATTTTTGTTTGTATGATATGTCTAGTGCAGGACATACACAGCTATTCTGTTTTTGTTTAATATTGCTATACCAACACCTCCGTTTTTTCCATATGGGCATTTTTACAGCCTGATGAAACGGGTTTAACAAGCTGAGAAACGCGTTGCAAAGGTAATAAAATATTTTATTGACTTTAACCATTTGACATTGTTGATGTATTTCCTGTGGGGTGAACACTCATCTCACACTTGAACAAAGTGACCACTATCTGACCACTATGAGAATCAGTCGGCTCATATAACAAGGTAAATCATCAGTGCCAACATTATTGTAAGTTCTATTCTTTTATTACCATTATTATTTAAACAAGATTAAGCTTTGTGGTGCCCCTTTGTTTTTCTTTCATTTTTAAGTTATGTAAACAGCTAGTTGATAACCCTTGTGTATAGGCAGATGGAAAACTACAAAAGATGAAATGATTAGTTATGTTATGGGCTCCATTTATGAAGCTTTGGATGCAGCTTAGCAGTCCTTGCAATGCTGTACAGCTCACACAACCCTGCAACTACAAGTTAAGACGCAGGGATTTTAAGACCCTCCTTTACCTCAGACAAGGCACACTTAAAGGGACAGTCTACAATAAAATTGTTATTGTTTAAAAAGATAGATAAAATAATGCCTTTACTACCCATTCCCCATCTTTGCACGACCAACATTAATATATTAATATACTTTATAACATTTAAACCTCTAAATGTCTGCCTGTTTCTAAGCCACTACAGACAGCCTCTTATCACATGCTTTTTATTTGTTTATACAACAGGAGACTGCTAGTTCATGAGAGCTATATAAATAACAATGTGTTCACGCCCGAGAAGTTATTTAGGATATAGTACAACACAGTACTAAAAGTCAATAGATAATAAATACAACGTCATGTGATCAGGGGGCTATCAGAAGATGCTTAGATACAAGATAATCACAGAGGTAAAAAGAATATTAATATTACTGTGTTGGTTATGCAAAACTGGGTAATGGGTAATAAAGGGATTATCTATTTTTAAAACAATAAAAATTATATTGTAGACTGTTCCTTTAAATCACCCAAGTCTGATTTATCTGAGGTGATAGATAAACCCTGCACATGTAAATATTTGTGCAATAATTGTGGTCGGTGGATGCCACCAGTTGCTAGCCTGCATGTGGGCAGAGAAGATTGACTGGTTGGGAACCTTGTCTAACTCTCCTTATTAAGTGCCAAATTACCAGTGGCACGCTAACAGTTATGCAGTTATAAGTTGAAAGTAAACACGATAATTTGAGCAAAAATTAATTTAGCGCGCGTCAGGATAGCTCGACCTCAAAACTCTAGTAACTGCTACTCTCTGATAATAAGTGTCACAAAATACATCTAAAAGTACAGTTACACTAATAATAACACCATCTACTAAACTATTAAAAATAAATATTGCATAAAAGGGCTCAAAAATATGTGGTCTCAGGTGATTGATAGATAGATGATAGATAGATAGATAGATAGATAGATAGATAGATAGATAGATTACGTATATACATATGTATTTATGTATTTATATGTGTATTTATGTATTGATAGACATATATACACGTACTAACACATAAATACATATATAGACATATTTATATATAAGAGCATGTGAGCCCTTTGCAGCCAAGTAGATAAAAACATGTAAAATCATATTTATACAATATTAATATTTAATGAAGTGTTATAATGTATATGCATAAAATGTTTTGCACATAGGGGAATATGTTCTATGTATTTGTAAATAGATATATATAGGTATAGATATATATTGTACTAAAATGCCATCAGATATATGTAGAAATATATATTTATGAATAATTAGAACATATTCTGTTATGTGAAGAACATTGGAAAGTTAAATATTCATATTTCATGTCGGGTTTAGCGATCTTGAATAAACGCGATCGGGTAAGCACGTGAGTATGGGTGTTAGTTTTTTTTCAAGCTTGCGTGCTCCATTTAAGTCTATGGGAGAATACCTTAACGCAGTTGCAATTTTCAAAGTTTAACTTTTTGTGTGGGGTTTTTTTTTTTTCTTTTGCTACTTTCAATTTATAAAAGAAGCCCCGGAAGGAATGAATTGAGAGCAGGGGCATGTGACCACACTACAGGCCAATAGCAGTGGGTTGCTAGGCAGAATTCTAAGGAGCAGGAGCGAGTATAAATATTGAGGGTTGTGAGGCGGAAGCCAGCATCATTTCCCTTGTGAAGCGGGAAAAGCTGACAGGCAGAATGGAGAGCGTGAGCCTTTTGCTGGAACAGGTAAAAACCTTGGTAGCGGAAAAAGGTGTTACCTGGCTCCAGCAGAGGCTCTTTTCAGAGGACAGCGGTTCCGGTGCAGGGTCGTTGAAAGTCGAGCCAGCAGGAACATCAGGTCAGGAGCGGTGCGGTCGGCCGGTGAGGCGGACGAAGCCGCCGGTGCGGCTTAGTCCGGATGACAGGAGGGGAGCTTTGGGTCAAGGGAGGCCTGATACGGCCAGGGGTGAGGTTAGCGGAAAGTCGGGAGGCAAGAGAAGGGCTATGGAGGAGCTGCGTACATCTCCAGTGTCAGCAGGGAGTAGGAGGGGAACACTGAGGCCTAGGTTGCTGGGGACGAGCGTAGGCAGCGTGGAGGGGGGAGTAATGGTGACACATGAGGTTTGTGCGGGGAGCAGGGAGGGTGAGGTGGCAGTCGCCAGGAGCGGTATAAGTAAACAGGGGGCTGAGAAGGGAGGGGATGGCTCGGGCTTTGAGGGAGCTAGTGTGGATAGAAGGAGAAGGGGGGAGGGGATGAGTGGGAATGAGAGAAGCGGTAGGGGCGTTGGAGGAACAGGTGTAAACTTAAGGAGCAGTGAGAGGAGGGATAAGGTAACTGTAGGTGCTGCGAGTGGCAGCGGAGGAATTGGAGGGAACATGAGGGAGAATAGTGGACGTTGTTTGGGTAGGGGAAGAGGAGGTTTTGGGAAGGGGCAAGCTAAGGCGAGAGGAAAAAAGGGAAAAGAGGTAGGTGGAGAAAGGGGAGCTGAGGCGAATAGGGACGGCAGGCATAGTGCAGGAGGGATATCAAGTGGGATTGGAGAGGCCGTTGAGGTTTTGGTACAGGATATAAGGGAAAGGGATAGGGTTACAGGGGGTAGGGGGGATGAGGAGAATACGGGTACAGAGACAGAGAGGGGCAGGGAGAACAGGAGTGGGGGTAAAAGGACTGAGAAAAGGAATAATTTGGAAGTTAATGATTGTGTTTCAGAACCGGAGGAGTCGGACGGCGTCCCGGTGGAAAGGCCGGGGTTGCCTGCGGTGCAGTCTTCATTACAGGAGCTGGAGGAGGACGTCCTGTGGATGAACGAATCTTACAGTGACTTCGCTGGTGAAGAATTGCAATTGGGACAGCAGACGGAACCGGAGAGTTCGGCACAGGTAGGAGAGATGGCTACTTTAATGCAGCTGCTCAATTCTCTGGTGCCTGGGGGGGGACACGTAACTCAGAGTGAAGGACAAATTGGGGGAATGAGGGAAGAACGAGAGAGGGGCAGGGGAAGAGAGAAGGAAGACACTAGGAGGCAGAGACATCATGTTAATCATTCTCCACAGAGATCAGGTGGAGGTTCAGGTGGTCAGAGCAGAAGGGACAGGAGCAGGAGCAGAGGGACACGGCGGAGGGAGAGATCTCGGACGCCAAGGATAGACTACAGGGAGCGGGAAAGGCATACGTCCCCCACATGGGACAGGCGGGATAGAGATCGAGAACACACACGTAGGAGGGAAAGCTCTATGTCTTATAACATTGATGATAGGGGGAGAAGATCTGCAGGTGACAGGGCGGAAAGGAGAAGAGAGGATACAATAGTGGTGCAGGAGCCTGAGTCAAGGCCGCCAGGTGAGACGGCGGGTTCCCTGCAGGGGGGGAAGGAAAAAGAAGAGTCGGGGGGAGTGTATGAGACGGTGATGAAAGGTCTGAAGGAGCTGGTGGCTCAATTAGAAGACAAAAGGAAAGTTGGGGGTGATGTAGGAACAGTAGCGGGAGCATGGGTACCGGCAGTGAAGGAGGGTAGTGTACCGGTGGTTGGAACCCCTTTGGGGAGTGGGGTAGAAAAAGGAGGGTCGGTGCCGGTTACAAGCGGTGAAGTGTTAATTGTGGCAGATCAAGCCTTGCGTAGGCCTTGCTTGTGCTCGATTGGACCACTTGGGATCCATCTGAGTAAAGAGGTTAAAGAAAAGATATGGAAACGAGAGTTTGTAGAGATCTTTTCATTGTTGCCGTTGGACCACTTTATTGAGTTAAAGGAAGATCCAAAAGGGGAGCAGGGCAAAAAGGAAGAGGAGGAGAGAAAGAAAAAGTGGAGGAAATTACCTAAAACTTTTTCAAACTGGACGAGGGCTTTTTGCATATTAGCCAGCGTGATCGGGGAGAAATTCCCCGAGCAGAGCTCGACTATGTTTTGCTATTTTGATGAAATATCAGGTGCTCAGAGGACATATGGGGGTCTTGCCTGGTGGCGGTACGATGAACAGTTCCGCCAGAGGCTGGCGGTAGGACCAGAGATGCGGTGGGACGACAGAGATGGGGGTGTGGCTGGAGTTAATGACTCCTTTGAGGGGGCAGTCCTTTCGGAGTGGAGGAACGGGGGCTAGTGGAACGACAGTGGGGGCCACATCGGTGGCAATTAAAAAAGGCCTCTGCTTCCAGTTTAATGAAGGGGTGTGTAGGTTTGGAGGGGTGTGCAAATACAAGCACGAGTGCTCAGGATGCGGAGGTGCGCACTCTGGGGCAAAATGTTTCCGAAAAGGAAAGGGGAATGGTAAAGGAGGTGAGGGTGCTGTTACGGGCTCGGACCCCGGTGAGGGTAAGAGAGATGGCCCCGTGGCTAAGCCAATACGGTAAGACAAAGGGTAGAGCGGGGGATGCGGAGCTGTTACTGACGGGATTCAGTTCCGGATTTCGTATCCCGTTCGAGGGTTCAAAGGGTTCGGGAGTTCCTGGGAATTTAAAATCGGCTGAGCAATTCCCAGAGGTGGTTCAAGTTAAGTTGGAAAAGGAGGTGGCACTGGGGAGAATGGCGGGCCCCTTCAAGGACCCTCCATTCCCGAATTTGAGGGTGTCCCCACTTGGGGTGGTCCCAAAGAAGACGGAGGGACAATTTAGAATGATTCACCACCTGTCTCATCCTAAGGGCGCGTCTGTTAACGACGGGATTGACCCGTCTTTGACGGCAGTACGTTATGCTTCATTTGATAAGGCGGTGAGTGTGGTCAGGAGAGCGGGGATTGGAGCATTGTTGGCAAAGGTGGATGTGGAGGCAGCCTTTCGGCTTTTACCAGTCCATCCGGTGTGTCATCATTTATTGGGTTGCCAATTTCAAGGGGAATTTTTTGTTGATCTGTGTTTACCCATGGGATGCTCCATATCCTGTGCGTACTTTGAAAAATTTAGTACATTTGTGGAATGGGTGGTGAAGAAAAAGGCGGGCAGGTCATCGATGGTCCATTATTTGGATGATTACCTGTTTGTGGGGGAAGCTGGTTCTGGAGTTTGTGAAATGTTGTTGAAAACATTTGTTGAAGTGGCTGAGCAATTCGGGATTCCGATTGCACCAGGAAAGACGGAAGGGCCGGTGACTAAGTTGAGTTTTCTGGGGATCCAGATTGACTCAGTATTGATGGAGTGCTCGTTACCTTGGGATAAGGTGGTAGATCTGAGAAAGGTCATAACTGAGATGCTTGGGAAGGGGAAAGTGTCGTTGCGAGAAGTGCAATCGCTACTGGGCAAGCTTAATTTTGCTTGTCGTGTGATCCCAGTTGGAAGGGTTTTTGGAAGGCGCCTGGCATTGGCTACGGTTGGGGTGAAGGAACCACACCACAGGATCCGGCTTTCAAAGGAGTTGAAGGAGGATCTTAGAGTGTGGTTGATTTTTCTGGAAGAGTTCAATGGGCGGTCGCTCAATCAGGAGGGGCCGGTATCGGATGAGATGTTGCACCTATACACAGATGCTTCAGGAGCACATGGCTTTGGGGCATATTTTGATGGCAGATGGTGCGTGGATACATGGCCTGAGGAATGGAAGGAACAAGGTTTAACCAAGAACTTGGTGTTTCTAGAATTGTTTCCGTTGGTGGTGGCTGTTATGGTTTGGAATGGTGAGCTGAGGGATAGGAAGGTGACTTTCCACTCTGACAATCTGGGAGTGGTATTTGCGATTAATAAGTTGTCAGCGAAGTCGAGGCCGGTGATTCGGCTTCTCCGAGTGTTTGTCCTGGAATGCTTGAGGGGGAATGTGTTTTTTAGGGCGGTGCATGTACCCGGGAAGCAAAATGTGATTGCTGACTCTCTTTCCCGGTTGCAGTGGCAGAAGTTTCGGGAAGCAGCCCCGGAGGCGAAGTTGGATGGGGAAGAATGCCCAAGGGCTTTGTGGCAGATAGACTTCTTAAAGGATTGAAATTGGCGAGAGGGGCTTTAGCCCAGATTACGTTAAGAGCTTACGTGCCAGTATGGAAACGGTGGTTTTGTAGGCTGCACAGGGATGGAATCAGGCTATCAAAAGAGGATTGGGTGTGGTACTTGGTTGATTGGGTGCAGGAATGGAAAGAGGCGAAGATGTCAAAATCCATGGTGAATCATCAGGTGGCGGCGTTAGCCTTTCTGTTTAAGCTGATGGGATGGGTTGATTTAACAAAGGAGTTTTGGGTAAAATTGGCGGTTAGAGGTGTTTGTAGATGTGGAGCTAGGGGGGACAAAAGACGTCCACTTGTATTTAGTTTACTATTAAAGGTAGTTGGGGCTTTGGAGGTGGTGTGCAATTCTAAGTTTGAGTATTATTTGTTCCGGGTGGCTTTTGTTTTAGCCTTTTTCGGGGCTTTTAGAGTGTTGGAATTGGTTGGGGCTAATAGAAAGGACAATGGCGGTATCGGGTTTGGTGATGTGGTGATATCAAGGGAGGAAGTGTCCATTTGGCTTAGAAAATCTAAGACAGATCAGGAGGGTATGGGCCGCTTAATCAAGTTATTTGCTATCGGGGGTGTTTGTTGCCCGGTAGGTTCTCTGGTGGATTATCTTAGGATCAGGCCTTGTGGTGAGGGCCCTCTTTTGAGGCACGAGGATGGAGGAGCATTGTCAAAATATCAGTTTGGGGCGGTACTTAAAAGGGCTTTGTCCGTGGCTGGGGTGGACCCTAAAGATTTTGGTTGCCATTCGTTTAGAATAGGCGCGGCAACTGAGGCGCATGAATTGGGTTTGAGTGAGGAAGTTGTGAAAAAGGTGGGAAGGTGGAAGTCGGGGTGTTTTAAGCGTTATGTTCGTCCTAACATGATAGTATAGTTTTGTTTTTCTTAACAGGTCCAGTTCAGTGTTGGATAGTTGGACATTCTTTCATTTACTGGGCGAGAAAAGCTGCAGCAACAAAGGAAGGGGGAATCCAGTTGGGCCTTCCTCGGGAACAGGTTGGGGTAAAGTGGTTTGGGGTAAGAGGTCTCAAATGGGAAGGGGTAGTGAGTACAGTGAGTAAGTTTGCCAGGCTGTACAAGCCTCCTGACATTTTGGTGTTACACGCTGGAGGAAATGACTTAGGGTTTATGGCTCAAAAAGATTTGATTGACCAGTTGAAGGGTGGCATGCGTAGGTTGAAGGTTTTGTTCCCAAAGGTGTTAATTGTGTGGTCAGAAATTGAGACAAGGTTGGAATGGCGCTCAGCTTGGGATGTCAGGAGGCTGGATTTATCCAGGAGAAAGGTTAACAGGACTCTATCAGGTTTTGTTGCTCAGTTGGGGGGTTTTGGCATTCGCCATGTTGAATTCGAAGGGGAATCAGGCAGATGCTTTTTTTATTAAGGATGGGGTGCATCTCAATGAAGTGGGGTTGCACTTATTTAATTTTAACCTAAAAGAAGGGGTACAGAAGGCCTTAGCCCGGTTGGGCGGTGTCCGACGGTAGGTCGGTCTGTGGCGGGTGCTGGCCTTATCAGGCGAGTTTTATGTGGTAATGGTACCTCATCGGACGATGGGGAGAGTTTAAGAAAAGGGGGCGTGCCTGGCAACAGCCAGTGGAAGGCACGTGTGGTGGATGATGGAAAGCACCCCAGAGTTTTTGTAACCACATTGGTTAGGTGGTTGTGTTATTTGTAAACACTTGTTTGTTTAATAAATGCGGGCTGCGGCCTTTTGTACCCAAAACTTTGTCATGTTTGGTTATTGATTCACAAGAAGAGTGCCGAATGTGTGTGTCAAAGAAGCCCCGGAAGGAATGAATTGAGAGCAGGGGCATGTGACCACACTACAGGCCAATAGCAGTGGGTTGCTAGGCAGAATTCTAAGGAGCAGGAGCGAGTATAAATATTGAGGGTTGTGAGGCGGAAGCCAGCATCATTTCCCTTGTGAAGCGGGAAAAGCTCCCTCCCTCCCTCCCTGTTTTAAGAATTTGGAAGTCGCAGCTAAAGGCGGGTGCTGGCCTTATCAGGCGAGTTTTATGTGGTAATGGTACCTCATCGGACGATGGGGAGAGTTTAAGAAAAGGGGGCGTGCCTGGCAACAGCCAGTGGAAGGCACGTGTGGTGGATGATGGACAGCACCCCAGAGTTTTTGTAACCACATTGGTTAGGTGGTTGTGTTATTTGTAAACACTTGTTTGTTTAATAAATGCGGGCTGCGGCCTTTTGTACCCAAAACTTTGTCATGTTTGGTTATTGATTCACAAGAAGAGTGCCGAATGTGTGTGTCATACAAGCGCAACCCGAGCTGCGCAAAAAGCCTCCTTCTAGCGAAGTTAACGCATGAGTGGAAGTGCAAAATAGCAGTCCACTCGTAATCTAGCCTTAAATTAAGCCTTTTGTCTTTACCACCTCTACTGGAAGTCCATTCCATGAATCGACAATCCTTTCTGTAAATAAATGATCCAGTAAACTACTCCCAAACCTGCTAATCCCCAATTTGATATTATAACAATATATAAAAAAATTCTTGCAATTCAAAATCATGATATTCATGTAATTCCACCTATCGAGTATGATGTCTAAAATGTAAATACTTGACATACCTGGATTAATTTTCATCACAATCTTCTTGGGTACAGATTTGCAGCTACCAGTAAAAGTAAGTATTTTTTGTTGAAATGCTTTTACTTTTAAAGGCGGTGAATTATCTTCTGTGGTGTGACCTAAAATATCTATCATATGGTTCACTTTAAAGGTTCCAACTTGATGCGGTGCAAATGTAAACAACACCTCCTGGAAAAACAAATAGGTACAGCAATGAAATGTGAAGAAAAATATGTCACATAAATGATGTATTGCTGTTTTATTTCTACTATGAATTGCTTTTAACAAAAATGTTTCCATTTTAGGCATTTTAGCTTCAAACAGACAAAGCAGTTTCTTTTCTAAAAGATAGAGGTAGTATTAACTATAATTCATTGCATGCTCATAAGCTTGGAAAACGATCATTTACAGTAAAAAGTACTTTCAAAGCATAGCTGTAAATCTTACATTATTCTTCATGATATGTGCACAAGTGATGACTTGAGAAAATTAAAGGGACAGAAAGTTGCAATGCGTTAGAGCATTTTATTATTGCAATAACATTATAAAAGTCAGCTCCTAAGCTGCAATGGTCTGCACACTGAATATAACTGGGGATTGGCAGCTAGACTCATATATCTCTCCTGGCTTACTGACCATGTTCAGCTCAAGGGGGAGCTGAGGAAGCAAAGGGGGTTAAAGAGATACTAAACCCATTTTTTTGGTTGATTCAGATAGAGCATTCAATTTTAAGGAACTTTTCTAATTTACTCCTATTATCAATTCTTCTTCATTTTCTAGCTATCTTTATTTGAAAATTCAGGAATCTAAGCTAAGGAGCAGGCCCATTTTTGGTTCAGACCCTTGGTAGCACTTGCTGATTGGTGGCTTACATTCCTTAGTATCCCTTTAAGCACACAAAGGTATAGGCAAGCAACATTACAAAAGAAAAATGCTCTAACCATTAGAGAATTTTCCTATTGCATCTTAGATCCCATTAAGCTACTAAAATGGATCATTAAAATATAAAAAAATAAAGTGAGATACAGGATGGAAAATAAGCAGTATGGAACTACTATACAACTGGTGCAGACATTTTAAACAACATTTTAAAAGATATTTTAATTGATAAAGTAACAGAAAGTGTAAATTTGTAAACAGAACCCTAGAAACAGAACGCTCTCTGGTTAATATGGGCAACGCTTTTGGTGGATAATAACATGCAATACAAGCAAAATAAGTCAAGATCACTGGAGGTTAAAAAAATAACACATTTTAATGTGTTCTCAGACATGTAAGGTGACAATACAGGGATAGTCTTAGAGTGCACCAATATGATTCCATCCCAGAGGCTAGTTGTGCACTCACTTTTAGTTCCAAAATAGAAAAAAACTGAATTATTCTACCCTTTTTTATGGAAAATAAGTTGTAATGTTCCTTTGAATTACATAAATACCAATTGATCACATTGGTGAAGGGTGAAGATAATAAAAAGTTTGAAATCATATCAAACTGATACAGCTATGTAGAAGAATGTGGGGTAAATGTAGAGAACATTCTCTTTTCCATAAGTCATGTGAGTCATTACATAATGTTGACCCTTTTATTACTAGTCTGAATATTGTTTATATGATCATTTTAGCATGTTGTGCTAGTTTACTTGATGGGAAGAAAAAAGCATTAAAGGAAAGGATACTCTGTACAGTGTTTCAGTTGCACGAGAGAGCTAGTGAAGTGCCTCCAAATTTTAATAGTAAAAATATTTGTCATCATAATTACAGCTCATATACTGTATACCCAATTGTACAATTATATTAGGGGTGGCTTTTTCACAAGTAGATAACTTATCCACCTGCAATCACCATTTGGGATGCTGCATTGTATGGCAAATTTTAACTTGAACAAGAGCTTTTTTGTATAATGCCGAATCCCTGCCCTCACGTAACCAATTTCACTAGAGCAGGGCGAGTCAATCACCTTGAATGAGTGTGTGTCAGTGTGATTGATGTTGCCACTTCTGAGGCTGCAGACAGGCAAAAGAAGCAGTTTCTGTTTTCTAAATATGTGGCTGAAATCTATGCATAAACTCAAAACTTGCAAATGCAGCTTAAAGGGACAGTAAACTTAAAAAATAATGTTATATAATTCTGCAGAGTGCAGAATTATATAACATTATCTTAGAGACAGCTTTCAAAATCAAAGGATTTTAGAGATTTTAGCTGTCAAAGTTTTACTTACCTGTTCTAATCACAGCATGTCCGATCGCGCTATTGAACTGAATGTAGCACACTACCGCTCTGTTCTGGTAGTGGGAATGCGCTACATTCAGTTTATTAGCGCGATCGGGCACGCTGTGATTAGACTAAGCACTTTTTAAAAAAGAAGACCTAATCAGAGAGGAGAACAGGTAAGTCCAACTTTGACAGCTAAAATCTTTAAAATCCTTTGATTTTGAAAGCTGTCACTAAGATAATGTTCTATAATGATTCACTATGTTCAGAATTATATAACATAATTTTTTAAGTTTACTGTCCCTTTAATAAATTTATCCCTAAGTATAGTTGCAATCAAATTCACCTGAGAATGTCCTGGCATGATTTTTCCTTTAGCTGGAGAGATGTTAAAGTGAGGTAACTTTTGGAAGCTGAAAGTCACAGGAAGAAACTCAGACTCATTGTTAAGTGAACAGGAAATAGTATTTTGTTCCCCAATCAGGCATTCCTTAAAATTGTACACTGGTCCAGGATTCAGCGTCAGTGCAACTGGGTGACCCGATCCTATTACCCCTAATTCCACATGTTTTTTCTTTTCTGTTTGAAAACATAAATAAACAAAATCATTTGCTTGTGGACCAAAACATCTATTTTAATATAAATGCTAAACAAATAAAAATGTACACTTTGATAGAAAAAAAATGTGCATATTATAGAAAATAAATTGTTTCAGAAAAAGAGCTGTTACATCAGCCCTGTCAATACTGCTTGGTCCTTTCTCCATCGTCTTTGAAGAATTCACAAATTATAGTTTCCACAGTTTTTAAATCTCCATTGATTACTACCTATATATTTTCTTCACTATATTACTAACCTTATGTCTGTTCCAATTTACTAATACAATTAACTCCAATAATTCTACACGAACCTCCAACTCTAGCTTTGCTCTGTATCATAACCCAAATCTATAATACAAACCTTAAGCCTGAGCACCATATCTTGTCCAGTTCTTCACCAGTTTCATGCTTGTTCCTTACTAGCCCACATTCTACCCTCCTTCATTATTAAAAATCAAATTACAAGGGTTTACACATTAAAATTGAAAATAAGTTTCTATTTTATATAAACACACAACCTTAAAACCATTGTTCTCATATTTTCTTTAATGTTATAAAAATAAATATCATATTCACTTAAGCTTTTTTGCACTGTTTTTATGCTAGTAAGGCTTCTCTGTGGGTGTCATTAACCTATTTAAAGTGCTGGGGGTTTATCAATATTTAAGGATAGTTTGAGACCATTATAAAGAAACTGTTTCTTGATCCATTAAGTGTTTTCAGATACTGACCATCTACCTCATCCTTAAACTCCTACTACACAGGGTCTACTCCTATCCTTCCAATGTTATATACAAACACATTATTCCAGTCTAATTCCTGCCTCAGTGCCTTCATCTAATAATAATGTCTCATTTGACTCCCCATATCCACCCATTCTTCTCTTTGCCTTCTTTGGCACTGGGACTGATGTATTTTTTCCCTCTTGACTGGATTCATTCCTACCTCACTGCATGTTCTCTTGGTATTAAACAAATGATAACCTCATACATTGCGCTACCTGTTAGCACTCTATAGGGCCTATCTGGTAACTTAAATACTTTGTTTTGCATTGATTATTTTATTTTATTTTTATTCTAGAGACATTTCTTCTGTTATGATCTAAGCCAATATTTTCTCCACTCCAGAGCTAACTTCTTGCATTTTGACTAGTTTGTGACCATATGCCCATTTATTGTTTTTTTTTTTTTTTTTAAGTAGACATCTACTTTATGCCCTATATCTTATTCATAGATGGCATATCTATCTGTTTTTCTTATCTCTCTTTCCACCTAACACTGGCATCACTGTTAGCTTCAGCTTTGTATCCTCAATTTGTATTATATTCTACTTACTATGTTTTACTAAAGGGACACAAAATTCTTGTAATAACAAGACATTTCTTTGTCTTAATATAGAATAACATGTCAGCCAATTGTAAACATTTTGGAAAAAATTAACACATTGTTTGCTTTAACTGTTTTTCAATAACCAAACTTCATTAGGAGGAGCCAATCAGAACTTGTTATTGTTAATTAAGGAGAAAAAGCTAGCCATTGTTATTGTGTTAGCAAAACCTGCATTGTTTTTCAGTGCTTTATGTAATCCTCCCTGCTGAGGCCAATAAATGACATATATGTACCACGGTTAGCCTTAAAAAGTATGTATTATGTATTTCCAACTCTCATAGGGCTACATTACGAGTGGCGCGCTAACGTTTGTGCGCAAGCAATATCAGGGGTTTGTGGCCATTTGCGCACAAGTTAAAATCTGCTCGTATTACAAGTTGAAAGTAAGTGTGAATGTGTGAGGGCAATGGTGATTTACACTAGAATGATTACTGTTATCTTAGAGCAATGGTTAACTGTTATGCTCGATAAAAAGTGTGACAAAACACATCAAAAACACATTTAAAAGTACAGTTACACTCATAATAAGACTGTCTAATAACAATTATTGAAAAAAACATTTACATAAAAAAGTTATACAGGCTCAAAGATATGAGGTTTCAGCAAAAGGATTGCAAAGGGCTTTAACATAGAGATACATACATATACATGTCTAAATATGTATATATATATATATATATATATATAGATAGATAGATAGATAGATAGATAGATAGATAGATATATATATATATATATATATATATGTGTATATATGTATTTATGTATTTATATGTTTATATATGTGTTTATGTATTTATATGTGTATATATGTATTTATGTATTTATATGTGTATATATGTATTTATGTATTTATATGTGTATATATGTATTTATGTATTTATATGTTTATATATGTATTTATGTATTTATATGTGTATATATGTATTTATGTATTTATATGTGTATATATGTATTTATGTATTTATATGTTTATATATGTATTTATGTATTTATATGTGTATATATGTATTTATGTATTTATATGTGTATATATGTATTTACAGACATATTTACACATATAAACACACAAATACAAATCTATACATATATAGACATATATATATATATAACTGCATCGAAGCCCTTTGCAGTTAAAGGGACATTAAACCCTAAATATTTATTTCATGTTTCAGATAGAGAATACAATTTAAAACAACATCACAATTTACTTCTATTATCTAATATGCTTCATTCTTTAGATATCCTTTGTTGAAGAAATAGCAATACACATGGGTAAGCCAATCACATGAGGCATCTATGTGCAGCCACCAATCAGCAGTCACTGAGCCTATCTAGATATGCTTTTCAGCAAAGGATATCAAGAGAATTAAGCAAATTAGATAATAGAAGTACATTAGAAAGTTGCAAAATTGTATGCTCTTTCTAAATCATGAAAGAAAAAATTTGGGTTTCATGTCCCTTTATTAGATGAAAAGCATGAAAAAACATATTCACGCAATATTAATTTTTAATAAAGGTTTTAACTATGTATTTACTGTAAATATTTCACATTCGAACGTTCTGCACATAGCAGAATATGTTATAAGTACTTTTAAAATAGATATCCCTATATATATATATATATATATATATATATATATATATATATATATATATATATACCTATATATAATCATGTATATATCAGTATAGATATATATTTGTGCAGCAATCAATCAGATATATATTTAAATATTTAAGATTAAATAGAACATATTCTGCTATGAACACTGGATTATGAAATATGCAATATTTGTGCAAATTGTGGGGTTTGATTTTTTCTAACTTTTTCATCTCCATTGAAGTCTATGCGGTAATGGGATTTTGCGTTTCTCGACTTCCCAAAGTCTTTTTGTTACCGTGTTATGAACTCGAGAGTACAAAATTTTTACTTTCAACTTTTAATACAAGTGCAAATCTCTGAGGGGAAACAAGATACTTTTAACACTTGAGCGTGATCGCAAACTACCGCTCCACTCGTAATCTAGCCCATAATTAGAAAAACCCATAATTATGCAAAAAGGGGGGGAAATAATAATGTGTTTTTATTTTTACTATGCATAATTAAACATTTTATTACAATCTGAAAATGTTAACTGCTGCTTTAAACTTCTGATTTATTTTACTTGTCTGCTCCAAAACATTTTGCTTGTTGCTTCTCCTAGATCTCTTGACACTTCAAATTCCAACAAATGAGTGTTATAGAACTTATTATAAAAATAAATGTGCATATTACACCAATGAAATTGTTTCTGAAAACTCAATAAAGAAAAAAAAAAACATTTTGGAAACAAAGATTAGCAAAAATTGAATCTTTTGCATCATTAAATTAAGATAAAGAAGAAATCTTAACCCCTTAATGACCACAATGTACCCTGTATGTCACTAGTCGTTAAGGGTTTTTTCAGGACATAATAGCACAAGTCTAGCCAGAAAACGCTATTAATGCCCTCCCTCCAGCAGGCTTTGTGGAATAGAGCAGTCTCAACACTGGTGGCAAGACCGCGCTATAAAATAATCACGTCCCAAAAAAAGGCCAGCGACATACAGGGTACGTCGCTGGTCCTTAAGGGGTTAAAACAATTCTTAAAAACATATTTTATAAAATATATAATCGATTTGAAACAAAGCAAACACATGATATAAATTATAAATAATTCCTCACCATATCCTTACCTTTGAAATCAGTGATGGGGTCAGCAAGGAGGAATCCATCTTTACTTCCTACAGGCTCAAATCTTATAAATAAAGCATAGTCCTTTTGAGATGGAATCTTGGATACATTGCTTTCATCTTCCCTGTTAAAATATTTAGTATATTTGTAAGAAAAAAGCTCCCAATCCATTTTACTACATCTTAATAAAGGTATAATATATAATATATATATATATATATATATATATATATATATATATATATATATATATATATATATATATAATATAATTTTTTCCCCATTTGTTACATTTAGATATATAAAAATTATACATTTCTACTTCCATATTCCCAATTGCTGCTGATGGGACAGTATGGAATAACAACTGAGACAGTTATTATGCATAGTTTGAGAGATGACATAAATGCATATCTATATATTAATATTCTAGGTTAAAAAGATCAATTTGTCAAAGATAATATGTATTACCTGTGATAATATGGTGCATGGTATGAGTTGCACTGTATACTCTAAACACGCATCCCTTCTGTTACATTTAATTATGTGAGTTTTTTCACATATGTTATGTACTTATGATAAACATTTTGCCCTAATTGGTCTAGTTTAACTAAAAACAAAAAAACTAAAATGTCATGGATCAAGGGGTATCTATCTATCTATGTAACTATCTATCTATCTATCTATCTATCTATCTAATCTATCTATCTAGCTATGTCACTATCATCTACCTATCTAACTATGTAACTATCATCTCCCTATCTAACTATGTAACTATCATCTCCCTATCTAACTATGTAACTGTCATCTACCTATCTATCTAATCTATCTATCTATGTAACTATTATCTATCTGTCTGTCCATCTATCTATCTATCTATCTATCTATCTTTAATGCGCATTTACAGTTTAGTTCTACCGGACTATTCAATACATATACACATATTTAACTCACTGTGGACTGAAGCATAAAGTAACCTTTGTTTTCTGAAAAGGAGGTAAACGTCCTTGATTGGGCAAGCAGGAAATTATGGTAGTGATATTCATTTCCATTTTCCTGAAATTCAAGCTATGCAAAGCAGCATCTGTGCTTTTCCTCAAATCTGTACCCTATAAAAAAGAAAAAGAAAATATGTTGTTTTATAAAATATGTGTGATCAAAATTATCCTTTCAAATATTTTGCCAGAAAACAAAAATACATTTAAGTTCTGGTAGTGGAAAACAAACAAACCCTAATAAATATTATACTTCCTTAAAGGAACATATGATGTAAATATATATATATATGTAACCAATCTGTAGCCCGACCCACCAATAGTCACCTGCCTGGGTGCAACAATGCAATGCAATATTCAAAGGAAAGATTGCACTCACAGGACTTTTTAACAAATACTTAATATACTTTAATGGAACGTTTTCGGGGATAATATCCCCGAAAACGTTGCATTAAAGTCTATTAAGTATTTGTTAAAAAGTCCTATGAGTGCAATCTTTCCTTTGAAAAAAAAAATAAATAAATATATATATATATATATATATATATATATATATATATATATATATATATATATATATATATATAAAAAATGTATGCTTACCTGATAAATTGATCTCTTTCTTGACACGGTGAGTCCACGGATCATCATCAATTAATGTTGGGAATATCACTCCTGGCCAGCAGGAGGAGATAAAAAGAGCACCACAGCAAATCTGTTAAATATCACTCCCCTACCCACAATCCCCCAGTCATTCGACCTAAGGGAAAGGAGAGAAAGGAAGTAACACAAGGGGCAGAGGTGCCTCAGGTTTATATAAAAAGAAACTGTCTGAATACAGGGCGGGCTGTGGACTCACCGTGTCAAGAAATAAATACATTTATCAGGTAAGCATAAATTTTGTTTTCTTTTTAATGACACAGCGAGTCCACGGATCATCATTAATTACTGTTGGGAACCAACACCCAAGCCAGAGGACACAGATGATAAGGGAGGGACAAGTCAGGAACCTAAACAGAAGGCACCACTGCTTGAAGAACCTTTCTCCCAAAAGAAGCCTCAGCCGAGGCAAAAGTATCGAAATTATAGAATTTGGAAAAAAGTGTGCAAAGATGACCAAGTTGCAGCCTTGCAAATCTGTTCCACAGAAGCTTCATTGTTGAAGGCCCAGGAAGAAGAAACAGCCCTTGTGGAATGAGCTGTGATTTTCTCAGGAGGTTGCTGTCCAGCAGTCTCATATGCCAAGCGAATAACGCTCTTCAGCCAAAGGGAAAGTGAAGTAGCTGTAGCTTTCTAACCCTTGCGTTTCCCAGAAAAGCAAACAAACAATGCAGAAGATTGATGAAAGTCCTTAGTTGCCTGCAAATAAAATGTTAGCGCTCGCACAACATCCAGATTATGTAACAAACGTTCTTTGTGAGAGGAAGGATTAGGACACAAAGAAGGTGTCACGCTCGGCCGCCGGGAAGCTCTGGCGGTACTCCTTGCGTGCTTGGTTTCCACAGCGACGTCTAGCTTGGCTGAGCCGTCCCCTTCAGCTGACGTCAGGATTAGGCTTCATATTCCGGGCTTCCGGTTTCTTCAGTGCCCGTTTGTTTGTTCCTTTGTGGCTCCTGGGTGTACTGTGCTGTGTTGACCCTCAAACTGCCTGATAACCTGTTGCCAAACTCTGCAAGTACTGACTACTCTGTGTTAACCCTCAAACTGTCTGATAACCTGTTGCCAAACTCTGCAAGTACTGACTACGCTGTGTTAACCCTCAAACTGCCTGATAACCTGTTGCCAATCTCTGCAAGTACTGACTACTCTGTGTTAACCCTCAAACTGCCTGATAACATGTTGCCACACTCTGCAAGTACTGACTACTCTGTGTTAACCCTCAAACTGCCTGATAACCTGTTGCCAAACTCTGCAAGTACTGACTACTCTGTGTTAACCCTCAAACTGTCACAAAAAAGAAAAACTCAGTCTCATAAATTGTACGTAAATGTAAATGTATACTTGAAATGTAATGAACAAAAAACCTGTGCAGCTTAAGAGTTACAAAGTCCCAAATAACACGCTGTAATTCAGCGGGCAACTCACCCAGAAGTCTTCACCCTTAGTATTGTCACTGGAAAGTTCCGACGATAAGTATCCGTTATGGGAAGAGACCTAATGGTAAGAACCACTCGCCTCAACTTGTCCCAGCTGTTCGTCGGCGTCCGTATTCTCCGCTGACTCTTTGCGGCTCCATTCGGAATCCCTCCGCCACGAGTACCGGATCTATCCGGCGTTACGTCACCAAGAGTCCTCCAATCGGGAGGTCAGGAAACCCACAGACCAGGCTGCAATACAGACCAATAGTGACGTTCCAATCACCATGCGGGTAAGGGAGGAGAAACTTTCAGCTGCACAGGTGCTCCTAGGTTGAAGATAGCAGGAACGGATAGTCTGGTTGCTGGAAAAAGTTAATGCATCAAAAGAAAAGAGTCCAGCTATCCTTAGTTAAAACGAAATTCTTTATTGGATCCTTTAAAACAGCAAAAAGCAAACATTGACGGTGTAGAGGGCGCAGCACTGTCTGGCTTACATGTTTCGGATCAACTCCGTAGTCATAGCCTACAGTGATGTGCCTCTCACCTGTTAAAATACCTTAAGAACAAACGTGATTGGCAGAAGATAAAAAACGCCCACCTACTCTATCCACTAAAAAAGAGTTAGTCAATATTATTCACCTGTGTAGCAAGCAGTATTGTTGTTAATCCAAGCATAATTGTTTCAAATGCAGTATGAAGAATAAAAAATAATAAAACTGCATATGACTGTACTGATTAGTATTAACAAAGTCACATATAATTGTCCAGTGCAATAAATGCATATAAAGTGCAGAAACAAGATTGGATAAACACCACTAAAACATATGCTGTAACTCTAGAAAATGAGAATACCTGCAATATACTAATTCGTTGGAGAACATATTCTGAACAATTGGAAAATATTGCTATTTTGTACAAAGTATATGATGTGGATAAAAGAAAATTAATTATGAGTATTGTATACAATCCTGCAGGGGCCAGAGTAATCAAAACGGGATATTAAACTAAATAAAATAAAAATAAATATTATTCTTATTATTATTGGTATTAATATTGAAGGGACAGACCAAGATACTGGCATACATAGGACATATATATATCAAGGATACAATATACATCTAAAATATGTTAGTTAAATTTATATTTATGAAAGATAATCCTCCATACATGGTGTGCAGTATAATGAAGAGATTATTCCCACAGATTTCATCTGGACTGGTGACCCTGAGACTGCCCGACTTTTTGTTGATTCCCTTAATAAAAACGATGTGGGTTTAAAATTTACTTTTGAGTTGAAGGAGAGATGCATAAACTATCTGGATTTATATTTGGTAGCTGGCACTGATGGTAAAGTCAAATCGTCTATATACAGAAAACCCATCTCTGGTAATTCACTTTTACTGGGAACTAGTTGTCATCCAAAACATGTCCCCTTTGCCATTGCCAAAGGGGAATATATCAGACTTAAAAGGAATTGTACTGACCAGTCTGAATTTGAAAGGGAGTCTATTATCCTTGATAAAAGACTCAAGGACAGACAATTCCCTGTAAAAGCAATCAAGAAAGCGAAGCACCAGGTTCAGAATTTATCCAGACAAGACCTTTTGACTCCCAAGATTAAGGAAACTGGCAAACAACATAATGTCACTTTTGTGACAACACATAGTGCCCAGTACACTCAAATTTGCAATATAGTCAAAAAACATTTTCAGGTACTACGGGCTGAGGATAAATTAATTGACATTGTACAAAGGGGGCTCAGATACTCTTATCGGAAAAGTTCCACTTTGGGATCAATATTCTCTCCCACTTTACTTAGACCAACACAAAAAGAGAAAGCCACATGGCTTAAACATATTGGCATGTATAAGTGTGGGCTCCGTAAGTGTAAACCCTGTGAGTATACACAAATTACTAAGGAATATACCAGTGTGGTGTCCAATAAAACATACAAAATCAACTCTTGTATAAACTGTAGGACAGAATCATCTATATATCTTATTGAGTGTACCCAGTGTAAACTCCAATATATTAGACTCACTTCTCGTGACCTCAATTCTCGCATTAGAGAGCATCTGTCATCTTTTTCCACTAAAAGGGCAACCACTCCCATTGTTCAACATTTTGGTACATATCACGATAATGATCTTAGAGGTTTTAAATAGTGTGGTATAGAGAGGGTTGTGGTACCTAGTAGGGGAGGTGACATTAACCAACTTCTCGCCAGACGCGATGCTTATTGGATTTTTACCATGGGCACACGTTTACCCAATGGTCTAAATTCCAAATATGATGTCATGAATCTGTGGGAATAATCTCTTCATTATACTGCACACCATGTATGGAGGATTATCTTTCATTAATATAAATTTAACTAACATATTTTAGATGTATATTGTATCCTTGATATATATATATGTCCTATGTATGCCAGTATATTGGTCTGCCCCTTCAATATTAATACCAATAATAATAAGAATAATATTTATTTTTATTTTATTTAGTTTAATATCCCGTTTTGATTACTCTTGCCCCTGCAGGATTGTATACAATACTCATAATTAATTTTCTTTTATCCACATCATATACTTTGTACAAATATCAATATTTTCCAATTGTTCAGAATATGTTCTCCAAAGAATTAGTATATTGCAGGTATTCTCATTTTCTAGAGTTACAGCATATGTTTTAGTGGTGTTTATCCAATCTTGTTTCTGCACTTTATATGCATTTATTGCACTGGACAATTATATGTGACTTTGTTAATACTAATCAGTACAGTCATATGCAGTATTATTATTTTTTATTCTTCATACTGCATTTGAAACAATTATGCTTGGATTAACAACAATACTGCTTGCTATACAGGTGAATAATATTGACTAACTCTTTTTTAGTGGATAGAGTAGGTGGGCGTTTTTTATCTTCTGCCAATCACGTTTGTTCTTAAGGTATTTTAACAGATGAGAGGCACATCACTGTAGGCTATGACTACGGAGTTGATCCGAAACATGTAAGCCAGACAGTGCTGCGCCCTCTACACCGTCGATGTTTGCTTTTTGCTGTTTTAAAGGATCCAATAAAGAATTTTGTTTTAACTAAGGATAGCTAGACTCTTCTTTTGATGCATTAACCCTCAAACTGCCTGATAACCTGTTGTCAAACTCTGCATTACTGACTTTGCTGTGTTTAACCCTCAGACTGCCTGATAACAAGTTGCCAGATTCTGTATTACTGACTTCGCTGGGCTTAACCTTCTTATTGCTTGATTTCAAGTTACCAACTCCTGCATTATTAACTGTTTCTTGTTTAACCCTCCTTCTGTCTGAGTATAAGTTGTCTACCCCTGCATTCCTGGTTCTGTGGTGGACTATTCCTGAACTGCCTGAATACAGCTCTCTATTCAGAAGTCTATCCGGCTGATATCTAGAATTCCTTTTCTCTTCCCAGAGGACTCAGACCTACACTGCTCCATATAATGAGTACCATGTTTTATAGAAGTTGTCGTGGGGTCACGTCCTGGATTAAACTCAGAGTGCAAGGGTGTTGTTTAAGTTCGCCCTAGCATTTGGGTCTTCTTCTGGACATTTCCTAACCTGACAGAAGGTACAACGATTTCATGGTTAATATTCTTGACTGAAACAACCTTGTGCAGGAAACCAAACTTAGTACGCAGAACCACCTTATCAGAGTGAAATATAAGATAAGGGGAATCACACTGTAAAGCAGAGAGTTCCGAAACTCTCAGAGCAGAGGAAATAGGAACAAGGAACAAAACTTTTGAAGATAACATCTTATTATCTAAAGAATGCATAGGCTCATACGGAGCCTGTTGTAAAACTTTAAGAACAAGGTTAAGACTCCATCGAGGAGTAACAGGTTTAAACACAGGCTGAATTCTAACCAAGGCCTGACAAAACGATTGCACGTCTGGCACATCTGCCAAGCGCTTATGTAACAAAATAGACAATGCTGAAATCTGAACCTTTAGAGTACTTGCCTACAAACCCTTCCCCAGACCATCCTGGAGAAAGGACAAAATCATAGGAATGCTTACTCTACTCCAAGAGTATACTTTGGATTCACACCAATACAAGTATTTACGCCAGATCTTATGGTAAATCCTGTGAGTCACAGGCTTACACAGCCTAAATCAAGGTCTTAATGACTGACTCTGAAAATCCACGCTTAGATAAAACTAAGCGTTCAATCTCCAAGTAGTCAGCTTCAGAGAAACAAGATTTGGATGAAGGAAGGGATCCTGAAGTAGAAGGTCCTTCCTAAGAGGCAGTCTCCAAGGTGGAAAGGATGACATTTCCACTAGGTCTGCTATGAGAATTACAGACGCCCCCTCCTGCTTGATTCAAGCAATGACTCTTGGAAGGAGAGCAAACAGAGGAAACAAGTATGCTAGATTGAAGTTCCAAGGAACTGCAAGAGCAACGATCATAAATGCCTGCGGATCTCTTGACCTTGAGCCGTATCTCGGAAGTTTGGCATTCTGACAAGAAGCCAAGAGTTCCAACTCCAGCTGCCCCCACTTGAGGGTCAAGCTGGAAAACACATCCAAATGAAGTTCCCACTCCTCGGGATGAAAAGTCTGTCTGCTCAGAAAATCCGCTTCCCAATTGTCCACTCCTGGGACGTGGATCGCAAAAAGACAGCAGTTGTGGGTCTCCACCCACTGAATAATTCGGGCACCTCTGTCATGGCAAAGGAACTCAGAGTTTCCCCCTGGTGGTTGATGTAGGCCACTGAGGTTATGTTGTCCGACTGGAATCTGATAAACCGGGCTAAGGATAACTGAGGCCAGGCCAGAAGAGCATTGAAGATTGCTCTCAGCTCCAAGATGTTTATGGGCAGGACTGACTCCTCCTGGGTCCATAATCCCTGAGATCTCAATGAGCCCCATATTGCTCCCCAACCTAGAAGGCTGGCATCCATAGTCACAATCACAATCCATAGTCTGCGGAAGCAAGTACCCTTGGAGAGATGATCCTGAGAAAGCCACCATGGAAGAGAGTCTATTGATGCCTGATCTAGATCTACACACGGAGACAGGTCCGTATAGTCCCCATTCCATTGTCGGAGCATGCTTAACTGCAGAGGTCTGAGATGGAACCAAGCAAATGGAATGATGTCCATGAAAGCCACCATCAGACCGATTACCTCCATACATTGAGCCACTGACGGCCGTGGAGAGGACTAAAGGACAAAACAAAAGTCGAAAATCTTTCTTTTTCTGACCTCCTTCAGAAAAATCTTCATTAACAGGGAGTCTATTATGGTCCCCAAAAATACGACCTTGTAGCTGGAACCAGAGAACTTTTTTCCCGATTCACCTTCCATCCGTGGAATCGAAGAAAACAAGATCTCTGTATGAGATTCTGCTTGCTGAAAAGATAACGCCTGAACCAGAATGTCATCCAGATAAGGTGTCACTGCAATGCCCTGAGATTGAAACACAGCTAAAAGAGCTCCCAGAACCTTTGAAAAAATTCTGGGAGCTGTGGCAAGGCTAAATGGAAGGGCCATGAACTGGAAATTATTGTCCAAAAAGGCAAATCTCAGAAACTTGTGATGGTCCCTGTGAATAAGAACATGAAGGTATGCATCCTTTAGGTCTATGGTTGTCATGAACTGACCCTCTTGTACCAAGGGAAGAATGGAGCATATAGTCTCCATCTTGAAGGATGGCACTCTGAGAAACTTGTTTAGACATTTTAGATCTAGGATTGGTCGAAAAGTTCCCTCCTTTTTGGGAACTATGAACAGATTTGAGTAAAATCCCAGACCCCTTTCCTGAAAGGGAACTGGAACTATTACCCCCAGGGCAGCAAGGTCCTTGACACAATGTAATAACAACTCTCTTTTTATCTGGTCTACAGATAATCTGGAGAGGAGAAACCTGCCTCTGGGAGGAAAAGATTTGAAGTCTATTTTGTATCCCTGGGAGACAATGTCCACCACCCAGGGATCTGGATCTCTTATCGAAGCCTGGGAAAAAAGAGAGAGTCTGCCCCCTACAAAATCCACTCCCAGATCGGGGGCCAACCCTTCACTACTTCCCTCCAGTAATATCTAAGATAATTTCCGCCAAACCTGGTCTAAACAAGCTCTTACCCTTGTAAGGAATAGCCTTGAGCTTAGATTTAGATGAAACAACCGCAGACCAGGTCTTCAACCACAAGGCCCTCTGGGCTAGGACCAGCCACCAACAATAACCTCACAGTCTCAATGCCCAAATTGCCTAAAAGACACCCCAAACATGAAGGTTTAATAAAGTCCCATATTAAATAAGACTGCTTTTAGCTGTAACAAGTGCCAGCAATCTCCTTGCAAAAGAAAATTAAAATGGCACTTATCTGAAAATGCTGTCCGGCAGCAGGACAGCTCACCTGGTTTGAGAGGGTGTAGCACCTCCCATGGACCTGTGAAGAGAGAAAAACTGAGTAAACCTACTCAGGTTTTCTAGTTAGGGCAGCAGATTCTTGTGAAAACACAGAGGATTGTACCTCACAAGTCCTCAAGTGCTCAAAAGCCACCATTGCCCTACTGAAGAGACTGATGTGGACTAGGCTAGACCCCAAAAAGTAACAGAGTAAGCTTACTCTGTTAAAAAAATAATCTTGATAAAATCTTGATTGAAGAAAACTTCTCATCAGACACCTAAACTTCACCTCCTCCTTGCACTACAAGCAAAGAGAATGACTGGGGGATTGTGGGTAGGGTAGTGATATTTAACAGCTTTGCTGTGGTTGCTCTTTGCCTCCTCCTGCTGGCCAGGAGTGATTTTCCCAACAGTAATTGATGATGATCCGTGGACTCACCATGTCATTAAAAAGAAATATATAAATATATATATATATAGAGAGAGAAAACAAATTATGGAAAAAAAGAGTGCTAGAACCCAATAGGGTGTACCTAAGCTAAAATGATGCAGCTATCAGACACACACTGGGGACAGCACCACCCCCCAGTGAATAGTGTACAAAAATTGGCAAGAAAGAAAAAGGGATGATCTAGCGCAAAATCTGGTGTAGGGAAAAAAAACACACCTAGGAGCGTTATGAGTTGGAATGGTTGTGAACAATTCAACCTACAAATCACCCTGGTGGATCAGAATAAATGGATAAATAATTTAAAAAATGAGACAAAAAGTGATAAATAATAACACAAAAATAAATTGATCAATGAAATGGTATCACAAAAAACACACAGCAGACAGTCAATACAGTTTATAGGGTTGTCAGAGAAGGAGGGCTGAAAGTGCTCAATTGAAAGAACAAAACAGTCCCGATATAAAAAACAGCAGAGTTCTGGATGATAGAGAAACAGCACACACTTCCTGAAATCCTCCCCTTGTGATCAGTTTTACTTACGAGAAATGTCCTCAATCTTATGAGGTAAGTCGGAGCCCATCAAAAGAGAACAATATAAGCATCTGTAACCACATCTACAGGAAATTAATCATACAGGAAGGGATACTAAATACTGATGAGTAGTGTTCACTCAGACTGGAGATCTTGTTCTCCACGTTAATGCAGCTTGTACAGCTAATGCTTCCCAATGGGGGAGAAAAGACAAAGATACACACTAAAAGTGCATTATAATTTATTTAAAGAGGCGATAAAAATACAATCAGCTCCTTACATCAAACAACCTCAATCGAATGAGGTAAGAGAACAGCTTGAAGATAGAGAATACGTCTGCAATTCGCAAGGTAAAACCGGGAAACCCACCACGAACCTTACGCGTTTCGAAGATCCAAGTCTTCTTCATCAGAGTATGTGGTGAAGTGGCATCCCGTAAGGCTTTAAATGTTGTTCTTCGCACCCAGTTAAAATTGCGGTTGGAGAACGTAATCAGTGATATCAGAGGCCAAGAAACAAAAGGCAGGGTACTATTGGGCACACCTCCGAAGTAATAGGCCAATCGCTATTAAGCATTGTTTCGGTGACGTAAGTGAAAATACAGGAGCTACACTCTGTGTTAGATACAACATAGTGTGTAGATTGATATAAAAAGTCACAAACACTTGTATGAATAACAAGGTAAAATAACTGATTAGAAATATTAAAACAATTATTTGGAATAAACATGGAAATATAGGTATTCACTTTAGGCAGAGAGTGTATTGCAAAGAGCAAAACTGAATGCTCAGTATGTCATAACAAATGTTACAAAAGAAAAAAAACACATATGTTAAAAGAACATATGCAGATGTTTTCAATTCATGCTCAAAGTAAAATATTACTATAAAGATTTAATTATAATCACAAAATGTGATAAAAATAAATAATATAAAAAAAATGTTTTACACAATAGATCAATATCTGTAGTATAGAGAGTTTAAAGATGTGACCCTATGGGAAGATACAAATACTTAAAGGGACACTGAACACAAATTTTTTCTTTCGTGATTCAGATAGAGCATGACATTTTAAGCAACTTTCTAATTTACTCCTATTATCAAATTTTCTTTATTCTCTTGGTATCTTTATTTGAAATACAAGAATGTAAGTTTAGATGCTGGCCCATTTTTGGTGAAAAACCTAGGTTGTCCTTGCTGATTGGTGGATACATTCATCCACCAATTGAAAACTGCTGTCTAGAGTTCTGAACCAAGAAAAAAACTTAGATGCCTTCTTTTTCAAATAAAGATAGCAAGAGAACAAAGAAACATTGATAATAGGAGTAAATTAGAAAGTTGCGTAAAATTGCATGCTCTTGAAAAATGTATGCTTTGTCTGTTTCCGGAGGAGGAGCTAACTGCACACACCTGTGTGTGATTACCTTCCAGTCCTGCAGCTGCTGGTGGAGTTTCTCGTGCCAAACCCAGGGACCTGGGTAGCTTCTTGGATAGCCTGTATCAACGCTCCTGGAACCAGACAGTGGACAGACATCCCACTGTGCTGACATTATTAGTCAGCTTGCAAAAAGCCTATACCTTGGGCTTCCTCTTTTTATATATATTAGAACTTGTGATATAACTTCAAAGAGGAACAGAGTGCCTCCCTCCCCCACCGGTGCTGCGTGGGAGGTTGAGGCTATCTTTATACACTCTCTCTGCTATACTGATAAACTGCCTTGAACCTGGCCCTAATTACCTGCAGGATAACAGCAGATTCTCTCCATACCCTTTCCTCCCCCACCGGTGCTGCGTGGGAGGATAAGGCTATTTACATATATCAACACTGCTGCACTAACAAAGGACCTGATGTTTTTTTCCTGACTCCTGCCCTGAGTACCCACAGCAGCGCGGCGGACCCCCCACATACCTTCCTCTCCCCCACCGAAGTTGCGAGGGAGACAGAAATCATCCGTGAGACTGAGCTGAAGTGTGGTGGCGGAGCCGCATCTTCAAGCAGGGAGCGATAAGTACTCGAAGCGGCTCTGCTCGGTGCCGGACTGAAAGCTTGCTGGAGAATCCCCCCTCCCCCACCGGTGCTGCGTGGGAGGTCGGGGCTGTGTGTAGCTAGCCTGGCAGTTGCCGCTGAGATCTCCCTGTGCAGCGCCTCTGCATATCTCTGCTCTGGTTCCTCGAGACGCTGTGGGTAAGCGCTAAATTAGGAGGTGCTCAATCTGGGAGCATGTTTTTCTCTCTTCACCTTTTTTTTGGGGATACCAACCAGAGCTGCATGTCCTGGGGAACACTGTATGGATCCTGGTAAAAATGCTATGGAAGATGGCTGTATAATTAACCCCTCTAATAGGTATCAGCAATTTTGGCATTTTCTCATATTGAAGGCTCTTTCCGCCCACCTACCTGGCTATTAGTTGAACGCTGATGCATAGAATGACCCAGGTAAGGTGACGAGCTGCATACATACAAGAACTGGTTGAACTTTATTAACTATATAAAGGAACTTTTTTTTTTTTTTTTTTTTTCATTGGCTCCTTATATGATTCTTTTTTCTGCATATGATTTGTTAGGCGCATTTAATTTTATTTAACTATATTACTTGTCGCTACAATTTTTGTCATATCAATGTATTGAGCAAATCTAGGCAAAAATGTTAATGCTTAAGAATGTGTAAAATGTGCATAGTATGTAAAAAGACATTGTACTTTCTCCTCTAAAAAGTGAAACATTCTCAGGGGAGAGAGAAGGGAGGGGAGAAGGGGAGGAAAAAAAAAAATCAAAGGTTATTGAGTGTGAATAAGGAATTAATAATTCAATACCAGAGAAATTTACTATAACCTTTTTCAGGATATATTACCCATTATTACTGCTTGGAGGGAAGGGCTATATAGAGATAAAAGATCCTCAGTTATATTATCTAATAACTCTTTCCTAAGAATAAATCTCCTACGTTCCCTGAAAATAAAATACTATCCCTTACTATTGGACAGGGAGAAAGTTTATATAGAAATATAAAGATCATTAGTTAAAACTACCTTATAAATTTTCTTTAAAGAAGAGATATTTTAACTTCTCTGAAAATAAAATACAAATGAAACTGACTGAACCAGGATATAACTAGGTCACTGTGAATATGTTTGCTTACCTATAAAATATACTGTATATAATTGCTGGAATAATATTTTCTTGGATATAAATCTAATTAAGAAATTGCTGTTGCTGCTTTCAGAGATACCATTTCCTTTATTGTGTCTTTTGAAGATTAGCAACAGTAAGACAATTAACAAACTGGCATTAAATTGTCTAACATTAATAACGTCCCTGATCTCTGCATCCCTGGCTGGATCTAAATAACACGATTTAATTCACAGTTTATTATTTTTCCTTTCTTTCCTTTTTTTTTTTTTTTTTTTTTTCTCTCTCCCCTTTTCTTTTCCCTCACTTGGTCACAATAGTGCACATCCCTATCCTCACTTGTCTATTTGAGAACGCTTCACCTTCTCAAACTTAACTCTAAAAGTAAGTTCACTCCCTGTATTGATCTTCACTTAGATAAATTGCCTCACTTCAATTTTTTTTAATTCTCTTTTCTTTTCTGGCACATGGATAAATTCCTTCACACCTCACCCCGGAATATTTCTCCAGCCATGGCAGCAAGACAGAGAGACAGAAAATTGAAGGGTAATCAGGAGCCTCCCACAGAAGCGCAACCAACTATGTTAAATGTACCAGTTGTACAAGAAGTAACCAATATTCACAGCTTAGTCGCTAGTATATCTGATGCGCTCTCTCCTAAATTTGAGGCTCTTAGAGCTGAAATCAAACAAGATTTTCTTTCTCTGACACAAGAGGTTCGTCAATTCTCCAATAGGCTGCAGGAAGCCGAACAAAGAGTTTCGGACCTGGAAGATCTAACAATAACGCATAGTTCTAATCTAGAAGGTATAAATAATAACGTACAGAAAATTCAAAACAGATTAGAAGATCTAGAAAATCGTTCTAGAAGAAATAATATAAGAATTATAGGCCTCCCGGAAGAACAACAATATGACAATCTTGTTAATTTTATATCAGAAACCTTGCCTACAATTTTAAAGATGCCATCTACCCTATATCCCATCCCAGTGGAGAGAGCGCACAGACTTGGTCTACCTCGCTCAGGCAATAAAGATAGAACTAGGCCTAGGCCTGTTATCGCTAGAATATTAAATTTTCAAGACAAACTTACCTTATTCCAGCATTATCGCAAACAACAGCCTGTTAAGGCTGGAGACGCTACAATCCTTATGTTTCAAGATTTCTCCGCTGACACTGCAGCAAGGAGAAGGGAGCTTGCTCCTATTTGTTCCAAACTGATACAAAAAGGGTACCAGGCAACCATAATGTACCCCTACAAATTAAAGGTTAAAGTTGGGGAAGTCACACACTTCTTTGAAGAAGCTCAACTGGCTGAGAGCTTCTATAACACACTGGGTTCCTAAGCTTAATAACAGCAATATTGAATATCTGATTATTAGACTGAGTGTAAGCTATAGGTTTTTGCTTATGGGAAAGACCGTGTCTCTTCTAGACGTGAGTCCTAGGACCCAACCCCCACCTGTGCGGAGAAAATTTAGGTGTCTAATTTTAAATTATTATTATTATTATTTTTTTTTATTTTATTATTATTATTATTATTATTATTTTTTATTTTTTTATTTATTTATTTATTTATTTTATTTTTTTTTTTTTTTTTTCTCTTTCTCTCCTCTCTTTCTCCCTTCTTAATGTATAAATGAATATGCTGAATAAAAATTGTAAAATAGTATCTTGGAATGTAGGTGGTATATCTACCCCTATAAAGAGAAAAGCAATCCTTAATCACCTGCGAAAGATCCAGACTGACATAGGTTTTATTCAAGAAACCCATTTATCAGCTGAAGAATCTTTAAAACTTAAATCAACATGGGTAAAAGAAATCTATTTTGCACCTAGTGTTAAGAGGAAAAGGGGGGTAGCAATTCTAATAGGAAAGAAAATTGATACCGAAGTCACACATTTTGAGGCTGACATCGGGGGGAGATATGTACTACTGAAAATAAAGATTGCCCAGAAGATGTATACATTATGTAATACATACGGCCCTAATGTATTTGATCCAAAATTTTGGAACACTTTGCAGACCAAATTATTATCCTTCACGGAAGGCTCTTTAATTATGGGAGGAGATTACAATATGGCACCACAATGCCCGATCGATAGGCTAAGACATAATGTCAAACAGTTAAAACAAAAAAAAGATAATCTAGAGGGTAAGATGTTTAAAAAAATAATGCAGAACTTAGCACTGCGGGATATCTGGAGACAGCAAAATCCTTCTACTCAAAATTTTACCTGTCTTTCCAAGGCGCATAAGACGCTCTCCAGAATCGACATTTTTCTAATTGATGAACGTATGGTGATGAGAGGGGTAAAAACAGATATAGGACCAATATTTCTTTCAGATCATGCACCGATTGTACTTGAGTTTCAGCTTTCACATTTGTATTCTGCTGCAACACGTTTCTTTTTTCCCTACTATCTGACGACTGAGGTAAAATTCAAGAACTGGCTTATAAATAGATATAAGGAATTTGTACATTTTAATAAAGACTATTTAAACCGCCCTGAAGTATTTTGGGACACTGCAAAAGCAGTAATGAGAGGCGAAATAATTTCATATAGCTCAGCCCTGCATAAGAAAATTCGATCTAGAGAAAGAGAATCATGCCAATGTTTAACTAACACTTATAATCATTATCTGCTAGACAAAACCCTCTTAAATTGGGCAAAATACGTTAAAGCAAAAAATGAAAGGGATACTTTTGTTTTACTGCAAGAAACTCAAAAGGATTTAAAAATGCAGGCTAAGCTATATAAATATGGTAATAAATCAGGTAAGATGCTGGCCAAATTAATAAAAAATGAGAAAAAACAACCAATCATAGACAAATTGTATAATAAAGGTCTTCAGCTTTCTAAAGCCGAAGACATACTAGCTGCATTTAATGAATATTACCAGGAATTATATTCATTTAAAACAAGTGATACGCATACATCTGATGACTTTTGGAGAGATATCACGTATCCTACTGTCACATCAGAAATGGCTGATAGCCTCAATGTCCCTATTTCCATAGAAGAAATAGAGAAAGTAATATCCAAGCTTGCCTCAAATAAAGCAGCAGGTCCAGATGGCTTGCCTAGTGAATTCTATAAGATCCTGATTGGTGAAGCCACCCCACATCTTTGCACGCTCTTTAACAGCTTCTTTATTAGTGGTAAAATGATCCCCTCTTCATTTACCAATTCTTACACAACTTTGATATTAAAAGGCGGAAAAAACCCTGAATACAAGGAATCCTACAGACCAATTGCACTGTTAAATTCAGATTACAAAATTCTTACTGCAATTCTAGCATCTAGACTTCAAAGACCCCTCTCAGAAATTATACATACTGATCAAGCAGGTTTTCTAAATAACCGCAACTCAGCCTCAAAAATTAGGGAAGCCCTATTGGTGACAGAATATTTTGAGGTACTATCTAATTTAACTAGCGGGGGGGAGGACATACCTGACCTTGCTATTATTTCCTTAGATGCTGAAAAAGCCTTTGATTCAATATTTTACGAACATATCAAAACATCGTTAAGACAATTTGGCATCAGAGGTAATTTTCTTGAATTTATCGAAAATCTATATAAACACCCATCTACAAGATTGTTAGTGAATAACAACATTTCCCCCTCTATCTTGTTAGGTAGAGGAACAAGGCAGGGCTGTCCTCTTTCCCCGCTCTTATTTAATATTTCCATTGAACCTCTGGCAATTAAAATACGCCATCATTTGGATGGTATAAAAATTCGTAACTGCGAAATAAAAATCGGTCTGTATGCTGATGATCTGCTGCTTTATTTGGCTAACACCAAACTGAACTTACCAAAACTTCTTCAGATCTTGGAACAATTTGGTACATTCTCTGGATACAAAGTAAATATGACAAAATCAGAGATAGTGTGGCTCAGGAAAAATAAAACTTCAATATTAAAAACTCCTTTTCGCCAAGTAAAAGATTCTTTTAAATATCTAGGGATTCATATTCCGACAAGGTCCGTAGATCTCTATACATTGAATATACCCCCAGTAGTAAAAATGATCAAAGAAAAGCTTTTGTTATGGCAAAATCTCCCAATATCACTTTCTGGAAGGATTGCCCTTTTTAAAATGGCTCTTCTTCCAAAACTTTTATATATACTTCAAAATACACCAATAATTCTATTAGGTAAGGATATACGTTCAATCAATACTTCACTTATACAGTTCTTATGGCAGAATAAGAGGTCAAAGATATCTCTTATGAAACTTTCAATACCAAGAAAGGATGGTGGTCTTGCCTTACCAGACATAAGGCTATATAACCTCTCCTTTCTGGCTCGTGTCGTAACAGACTGGATCTCATCTAATAACTATGTCTTGAATAATTATCTCGAGACCAGTGTCTGCTACCCATATTCTCTATCTGCATTAATACACTTAGTACCTAAAGAAATCCCCTCAGAAATTAAACGATTTAAAACAATTCTTAACCCACTTAAAGCTTGGCACAAGATAGTAACCTTTCTTTCAATTAATAATAGTGCTACCTGTCTTTTGCCTATAATAGGTAACCCTATTTTTCAATCAGGATTGCATTCCGAAGTCTTTAGGAAATGGCATAATCGGGGGTTAACCAAGGTATACCAAATAATTGATAAAGAGAGAAAATATATCAAAACATTCCAGGAATTAAAAAGAGATTTTGATTTGCCCAATAAAGACTTCTTTGCGTATTTGCAATTAAGGCATTTTGCACAGGACCTAGTTAAGAAAACTGATTGGGAATGGGGACTAGGTAAACTCGATGATTGGCTTGCTCTAACAAGAAATGGTCATATGTCAATTGCACCATGTTATCATCTTCTGGGTACAAATAAAGGAGAACCGGTACTGGCAAAGATTGCCCTCTACTGGAATACAGCAATCCCTCAGAGTAATATTGAGTCTAAAACTATTCAATTGTCAATTAAAAAAATTGCACAAGTAACGCTCTCTGCAACTTGGAGGGAGGCACATGTTAAGCTCCTTCATGGGGCATATTTTACCCCCGAGAGAGGTTTCAAATGTGTGAATGTAGGGTTTAATAAATGTCCTAAATGTTCGTATCAGGCAGCTGATTTAATACATATGTTTTGGTATTGTCCAAAGATTAAAAATCTCTGGGCTAGGCTCGAATACTGGCTAAAAAAGGTGCTTAAGATAGGCTATGTCTCTTTGACAATATATCAGATAATACTCTGCCTTAAGGAAGAGCCTGGTAAGCAAACTGATGAAAAAATAATAATCTCCGCTATTCTTGCTACCAGGTATTTAATCTGTAAGAAGTGGAAAAGTCATGCAATGCCAAGCATTACTGAAATTAAAAACTGCATGAAAAAACAATGCATTTTAGACCAGAGAAACGCGGATATAAATAATGAACAAGACATTAAAAGGTTCTTTGATAAATGGGCTGCCTTCTTAAAAATCTTTCCGGCTGCAGAAATAGATTATATAATCTTCCCCTTTAGAAATACAGAAATTGTTCTATTAGGGAACTGGTAAAGTTTCAGGAGGAAGAAAGTGATGGTAATTTTTTTTTTTTGTTTTTGTTTGGTTTTTTTTTTTTTTTTTTTTTTTTTTTTGTTATGTTTTCTCTTCGCATGGGGGGGGGGGAACAAGGGGGGGGGGGTTATACTGAAAATCAAAAACTCCAAGCATTGTAGGAAAATAAAATGTTTGTGTTCATTAATGTGATGATTAGCCTAAATTTAACTACATGTATAAATGAACATAGTACTATGTTGTCAAATTTATTGTATCTTTTGATTATGTCATGTTTTCAAAATGGTTGATATTGTTTTTGGACAGTGACTTGGATTATAAATAAAACAATTAAAAAAAAAAATTGCATGCTCTTTCTGAATCACGAAAGAAATCATTTGGGTTCAGTGTCCCTTTAATGTTCCTATTCCCCTGAGAAGAGTTGATGTACTGTCAGATATATATGTAGCTCTAATTTTTTTCTTTAGAGAGAACTGATGTGTAAAGCTAGTTAACAATTCTTATCTGGTGAATAATGAAGTGTATATGTGAGAGAAATAAATTGGTCACAGATATATTCTGATGCATAATTCATAAAGAATGAGGATGACATTAAAGGAAGGCTACAATGTCAATGTCTTTGTTTAGTCCATGGGGGATAAGGGTGTTAAAATAGTGTATCCAAAATATTTCCCTTTGGTGCAGTATAAGTAGCCTATCTTCTCCTTGTTTAAGTTGGGGAATGTGTTCTAAAATTGAACCTCTTAAACATTTTGGATCACTATTGTGCACTGTCCTGTAATGTCCAGATATGTTATAGTCTTTAAAGGATAATTCAATGTTAGAAATATGTTCTGCCAACCTTTTTTTGTAGGGGCGTTTTGTGCATCCTATATACTGTAATTCACAACTACATTTCAAAATGTAGACCACAAAGGTGGTCTTACAGTTGGTTAGATGTTTTAATGTACACGTTTTACTGTTTGCAGTAGTTGATAAAAATTTTATTGGTTTGTTTCCCCCATAGGCATGTATGCAGCAGGAGCAATTACTCCTGTTGCTCTTGAAAAAACCCACAGTATTTCTGTCTAGACAATTTCCTTTGTTTTCCATTGATCTCAACTTACTGGGAGCTAGTATATTTTTAATATTTTATTTTTTCTAAAGGTCACGGATAGTTTTTCTCCTATGATCTTAATAAGGAGCTTATCTTGTTTAAGTACAGGCCAGTGTTTATATAGTATCCTCTTAATATCTGGAGCAGCTTCATTAAAAGTAGTGATGAGGCCTGACTTGAATTTTGTTTGAACTTCAGTTTGATTTTTAGCCCTATCCATTCTATTGAAATTCGTTTTTGCCAAGAGCGAGTCTCGATCAAGATTTCTTGCTCTTTTCATGGAGTTATCCAGAAGTGTTTTAGGATATTTTTTGGTTATAAAATTTACTTTTAGTAGTGAAGACTCTTTATCGAAGTCTTCTATTTTTGCACAATTTCAACGTAGACGCTGAAATTGGCCGTAGGGAATATTGTTTATACAGGGGGGATAATGGCCACTGTCTGCTGCAAGATAGCTGTTACTGTCAGTGTCCTTATGAAAAATTTTGGTAAGAATTTTATCTTCCTCAAAAAATAGAGTTAGATCTAAAAACGTAATACTATATTTTTCTATCCTATGAATGAATTGAAGATTCATGTCATTATCATTGACGCATGTTATAAAATCCGGGATGAGTTCTACATTCCCATCCCAGATTAAGATAATGTTGTCAATAAACGGCCCCACCAAACGATGTTCTTGCTAAAAGAGATATTCTCATAGATATAATTCTGTTCCCAATGATCCATATAAAGGTTGGCATAGCTGGACGCCATAATAGTGCCCATCGCCGTGCCGCTGGTTTGATGATAGAATTGCTGGGTAAAAAGAAAATATTTTTTTTCAAAAACAAATCTAATAGCTTCTAAGAGGAAACATTTGTGATCCTCTGATACTGAGGTTTTTGCATCTAAAACTTTGCCCATAGATGATATGCCTTTATCATGGGGAATGCTTGTATAAAGCACAGCAACATCTAGGGAGATCCAATGGAATGTATTTCTCCATCTGATCTGCTCCACAAGCTGTATGGTATGAGTAGAGTCTCGTAAATAGGACTTTAGGGGAGGAACTAGTGGTTTTAAAAAGAAGTCCACATACTCAGAAAGAAGTGAGGTCAGGGAATTTATTCCTGAGACAATTGGTCTTCCTAGGGGTATCTTGTTGTCTTTGTGGACTTTGGGTAAATGGTAAAAAATAGCAATATGTGGATATTGGTTATTTAAATATTAGAATTCCATATTGTTAAGGATCTTTTTTTCTCTTTGGCCTCATCCAAAAGGCTGTTATATTCTTTGATAAATATGGTAGTTGGATCTGTATTGAGTGTTCTATATGTACCAGGGTCTTCTAGTAGGTGGAGAGCTTCTTTTAAATAGTCATCTTTATTCTGGATGACTATTCCTCCGCCTTTGTCTGCTTTCCAGATTGCAATACTTGAGTTATCTTTAAATGTATTCAAAACTGTTTTTTCATGTAGTTTTAAATTATTTTTTTTTATTTTATAGGATACACATAGTTCGTTTAAGTCTTTTAATACAAGTTCACTAAAAGTGGAACTGAAATTGCCCTTGGACGGAACAGGAACAAATATGGAATTTGGTTTTAGATTAGAGTGTGTATTAGACTCTAAGGTAATATCAGAGACAGCTGAGGCCCCAGTAGTGAAATGAAGGTTTTCAAATTCTAGTTCTTCTAAAGCTAGTAAGGCTTCTAGATCCTTAGCAGTTAATTCACTGATGTCGTAACCCCTGCAGTCTATTTGTCTGTTGATTTTCAATTTTTCAAAGTGTCTTTGAAGAGTGAGTTTCCTAATAAGTTTATGAAAATCAATAAATAGGTCAAATGGATTTGGTCTTCTAGTGGGCGCAAAGTTTAGGCCCTTTCTCCACACTTCAAGTTCCTTAGCCTCTAATTGGACACTAGATACATTTTTTGAGTTTACGTTTAGCCACATTTCCTCCTCTGGTTCCTCTTCTGGTTCTTTTCTGTTTTTGTGATTGGAGTTGTTTTGTGGATACTCCCTTGCCCACTCGGATCTGAGGTTTATTGCTTGTGGTTTGTCTTGTTGATTTTTTATGTGTTGAGTCTTTATAAAATGTGGTGTATATTGGAAATGTGGATTTCCCCCTAAAAAAAGGATGGGATCTGGAATCTCTCTGTTCTCTAAATCCCTGTGTGGGGGGTCCGTTGAAATGGTCTCATGAATTATTATGGGAATATCTCCTATCAAAAGGAGGGTTTTCATTGTAATGAAATCCCCTATGGTTATTGACATTTTCATGATAGTTCCTATTATGGTTATTATATGATTGTTTGTAGTGATTATTATAATGGTTAGTGTAGGTATTTTACCTAGGCTCTTTAAAATGATATTTTTCTCTCCAATGATTAGAGAGATGTTCATTAAATTTAATATTAGATTTTGAATTCCACTTGTTGTGTCTATTGGTTTAAAACGTACGTGTTTTTACACTTAAAACATGTAATCTGCGTCTGTTTTTTTGTTGTTGCTGTTGTGATTGTGAATTAACTGGTGTAACTATCTCCCTATTAGGAAGACTTAAACTAGTCTGAATATCAGTGGGATCTACATCCTCTCAGAGATTATCATCTTACCCAGCATTTCTTTCCTCATTACTCACAGAATCCACCTATTTGGATTCATGAAAATCCCTAAGAAATTTTTTCTTCTTTTTAGCCTCTAGACTACCCTCAAATTTTAATAGTTTGTTTTTGTATTGCTCATCAATTTCTTTGTAATAAACATCACCTTTATGTGGTTCTAGGGTTTTCCTTAGCTCCAACATTTCTTTGGTCAGCTGTTTAACTTTATACTGTCTATACCTGGTAATAATGTCTAGCATAGTTAAAGAGCTGTCTTCTAGGGCTGTATCCCATTCAGTCTGGAATTCCACATCTTCTATATCATAGATGGTACTGTTATTTACCCTTAGACCTCAGAGGATGATTTTGTACTTTGCGTATCTTTCGAGATTAGTGCTGTCATGCCAATGTGACAGCTGTTAATTAATTTTTCGAAGATATCTTTGGGATTCAGAAATAGACTTTCTGTATCATTTATCTCTTCAATACTAATAGACAGATTTTTAGGGAAAAGTTCAGGGTTGAAATAATGAGCAAGTAGTTTTATACCATTCATATATTCACGATATTTGAATACTAATACACCTTTATAATAAGTGTTTAATTTAAGCTATTAACAACAATACTGACTGACACTAATGCACAATATACCTTTGGGGATTATTTGCTGTAACACCCTTATCCCCCATGGTCTAAACAAAGACATTGACATTGTAGCCTTCCTTTAATGTCATCCTCATTCTTTATGAAATATGCATCAGAATATATCTGTGACCAATTAATTTCTCTCACATATACACTTCATTATACACCAGATAAGAATCGCTAAATAGCTTTACTAGTTAGTTTTATCTATTAAGTATACACCAATCAGTTCTCTCTAAAGAAAACATTTAGAGCTACATATATATCTGACAGTACATCAACTGTTCTCCGGAGAATAGGAACATTAAGTATTTGTATCTTCCTATAGGGTCACATCTTTAAACTCTCTATACCACGGATATTGATCTATTGTGTAAAAAAAATTTTGTATATATATTTTTATCAGGTTCCGTTTTTATTTTGTGATTTTAATTAAATCTTTATAGTAATATTTTAATTTGAGCATGAATTGAAAACATCTGCATCTTCTTTTAACATGTGTTTATTTATTTTTTGTAACATTTGTTACATGACATACTGAGCATGCAGTTTTGCTCTTTGCAATACACTCTGCCTAAAGTGAATACCTATATTTCCATATTTATTCCTAATAATTGTTTTAATATTTGTAATCAGTTTTTTTTTACCTTGTTATTCATACAAGTGTATGTGACTTTTTATATCAATCTACACGCTATGTTGTATCTAACACGGAGCGTAGCTCCTGTATTTTCACTGACGTCATCGAAAGAATGCTTAATAGCGATTGGCCTATTACTTCGGAGGTGTGCCCAATAGTATTGCACCTTTTCTCCAACCGCAATTTGAACCGGGTGCCCTTAGACCACGAAGAACAATATTTAAAGCCTTACGGGATGCCACTTCACCACATACTCTGATGAAGAAGACTTGGAACTTTGAAACGTGTAAGGTTCGTGGTGGGCATCCCGGTTTTACCTTGCGAGTTGCAGATGTATTCTCTATCCTCAAACTGTTCACTTACCTCATTCGATTGAGGTTGTTTGATGTAAGAAGCTGATTGTATTTTTATCGCCTCTTTAAATAAATTATAATGCACTACTAGTGTGTATCTTTGTCTTTTCTTCCCCATTGGGAAGCATTAGCTGTACAAACTGCATTAACGTGGAGAACAGGATCTCCAGCCCGATTGAACACTACTCATCCGGATTCAGTATCCCTTCCTGTACAATAAATTTCCTGTAGATGTGGTTACAGATGCTGATATCGTTCTCTTTTGATGGGCTCCCACTTACCACATAAGATTGAGAGCATTTCTCGTAAGTAAGACTGATCACAAGGGGAGGATTTCAGGAAGTGTGTGCTGTTTCTCTATCATCCAGAACTGGTTTTTATATCGGGACTGTTTTGTTCTTTCAATTGAGCACTTTCAGCCCTCCTTCTCTGACAACCCTATGAACTATAGTGGCTCTCTGCTGTGTGTTTTTTGTGATACCATTTGATTGATCAATTTATTTTTGTGTTATTATTTATCTTGATATACTGTATATATATAAAAAAACCTAAGTAGAGATGTATCCATTCTTTTACAAATAATGTTTACTTGTGCAAAAAAACTATGGCCTAGATTTGGAGTTTGGCGGTAGCCGTGAAAACCAGCGTTAGAGGCTCCTAACGCTGGTTTTAGGCTACCGCCGGTATTTGGAGTCATTCAAAAAAGGGTCTAACGCTCATTTTTCAGCCGCAACTTTTCCATACACCAGATCCCCTTACGTCAATTGCGTATCCTATCTTTTCAATGGGATCTTTCTAACTCTGGTATTTAGAGTCGTGGCTGAAGTGAGCGTTAGAAATCTAACGACAAAACTCCAGCCGCAGAAAAAAGTCAGTAGTTAAGAGCTTTCTGGGCTAACGCCGGTTCATAAAGCTCTTAACTACTGTGCTCTAAAGTACACTAACACCCATAAACTACCTATGTACCCCTAAACCGAGCCCCCCCCCACATCGCCGACACTCGATTAAATTTTTTTAACCCCTAATCTGCCGATCGCCACCTACGTTATACTTATATACCCCTAATCTGCTGCCCCTAACACCGCCGACCCCTATATTATATTTATTAACCCCTAACCTGCCCCCCACAACGTCCCAGCCAGCTACCTACAATAATTAACCCCTAATCTGCCGACCGCAAAGAGCCGCCACCTACATTATAGCTATGTACCCCTAATCTGCTGCCCCTAACACCGCCGACCCCTATATTATATTTATTAACCCCTAATCTGCCCCCCTCAACGTCGCCTCCACCTGCCTACACTTATTAACCCCTAATCTGCCGAGCGAACCGCACCGCTACTATAATAAAGTTATTAACCCCTAATCTGCCTCACTAACCCTATAATAAATAGTATTAACCCCTAATCTGCCCTCCCTAACATCGCCGACACCTAACTTCAATTATTAACCCCTAATTTGCCGACTGAAGCTCACCGCTATTCTAATAAATGTATTAACCCCTAAAGCTAAGTCTAACCCTAACACTAACACCCCCTAAATTAAATATAATTTTAATCTAACGAAATTAATTAACTCTTCTTAAATAAATTATTCCTATTTAAAGCTAAATACTTACCTGTAAAATAAATCCTAATATAGCTACAATATAAATTATAATGATATTATAGCTATTTTATGATTAATATTTATTTTACAGGTAACTTTGTATTTATTTTAACCAGGTACAATAGCTATTAAATAGTTAAGAACTATTTAATAGCTAAAATAGTTAAAATAATTACAAATTTACCTGTAAAATAAATCCTAAACTAAGTTACAATTAAACCTAACACTACACTATCAATAAATAAATTAAATAAAATACCTATAATTATCTACAATTAAACCTAACACTACACTATCAATAAATAAATTAAATACAATTCCTACAAATAAATACAATGAAATAAACTAACTAAAGTACAAAAAATAAAAAAGAACTAAGTTACAAAAAATAAAAAAATATTTACAAACATTAGAAATATATTACAACAAATTTAAACTAATTACACCTACTCTAAGCCCCCTAATAAAATAACAAAGCCCCCCAAAATAAAAAAAATGCCCTACCCTATTCTAAATTACTAAAGTTCAAAGCTCTTTTACCTTACTAACCCTGAACAGGACCCTTTGCGGGGCATTCCCCAAGAAGTTCAGCTCTTTTGCCTGTAAAAAAAAAACCATACAATACCCCCCCAACATTACAACCCACCACCCACATACCCCTAATCTAACCCAAACCCCCCTTAAATAAACCTAACACTAAGCTCCTGAAGATCTCCCTACCTTGAGTCGTCTTCACCCAGCCGAGCCAAATTCTTCATCCAAGCGGAGCAAGAAGAGGTCCTCCATCCAGTAGAAGTCTTCATCCAAGCGGGGCAGAAGAGGTCTTCCATCCGATTGAAGTCTTCATCCAAGCGGCATCTTCTATCGTCATCCATCCGGAGCGGAGCGGCAGCATCCTGAAGACCTCCGACGCGGAACATTCATCCTGGCCGACGACTGAACGACGAATGACGGTTCCTTTAAATGACGTCATCCAAGATGGCGTCCCTCGAATTCCAATTGGCTGATAGGATTCTATCAGCCAATCGGAATTAAGGTAGGAATATTCTGATTGGCTGATGGAATCAGCCAATCAGAATCAAGTTCAATCCGATTGGCTGATCCAATCAGCCAATCAGATTGAGCTCGCATTCTATTGGCTGTTCCGATCAGCCAATAGAATGCGAGCTCAATCTGATTGGCTAATTGGATCAGCCAGTCGGATTGAACTTGATTCTGATTGGCTGACTCCATCAGCCAATCATAATTTTCCTACCTTAATTCCGATTGGCTGATAGAATCCTATCAGCCAATCGGAATTCGAGGGACGCCATCTTGGATGACGTCATTTAAAGGAACCGTCATTCGTTGTTCAGTCGTCGGCCAGGATGGATGTTCCGCGTCGGAGGTCTTCAGGATGCTGCCGCTCCGCTCCGGATGGATGACGATAGAAGATGCCGCTTGGATGAAGACTTCAATCGGATGGAAGACCTCTTCTGCCCCGCTTGGATGGGGGGGGTATTGTATGTTTTTTTTTACAGGCAAAAGAGCTGAACTTCTTGGGGCATGCCCCGCAAAGGGCCCTGTTCAGGGCTGGTAAGGTAAAAGAGCTTTGAACTTTAGTAATTTAGAATAGGGTAGGGCATTTTTTTATTTTGGGGGGCTTTGTTATTTTATTAGGGGGCTTAGAGTAGGTGTAATTAGTTTAAAATTGTTGTAATATATTTCTAATGTTTGTAAATATTTTTTTATTTTTTGTAACTTAGTTCTTTTTTATTTTTTGTATTTTAGTTAGTTTATTTCATTGTATTTATTTGTAGGAATTGTGTTTAATTTATTTATTGATAGTGTAGTGTTAGGTTTAATTGTAGATAATTGTAGGTATTTTATTTAATTAATTTATTGATAGTGTAGTGTTAGGTTTAATTGTAACTTAGGTTAGGATTTATGTTACAGGTAAATTTGTAATTATTTTAACTATTTTAGCTATTAAATAGTTCTTAACTATTTAATAGCTATTGTACCTGGTTAAAATAAATACAAAGTTACCTGTAAAATAAATATTAATCCTAAAATAGCTATAATATCATTATAATTTATATTGTAGCTATATTAGGATTTATTTTACAGGTAAGTATTTAGCTATAAAAAGGAATAATTTATTTAATAAGAGTTAATTAATTTCGTTAGAATAAAATTATATTTAACTTAGGGGGGTGTTAGTGTTAGGGTTAGACTTAGCTTTAGGGGTTAATACATTTATTAGAATAGCGGTGAGCTCCAGTCGGCAGATTAGGGGTTAATAATTGAAGTTAGGTGTCGGCGATGTTAGGGAGGGCAGATTAGGGGTTAATACTATTTATTATAGGGTTAGTGAGGCGGATTAGGGGTTAATAACTTTATTATAATAGCGGTGCGGTCCGCTCGGCAGATTAGGGGTTAATAAGTGTAGGCAGGTGGAGGCGACATTGTGGGGGGCAGATTAGGGGTTAATAAATATAATATAGGGGTCGGCGGTGTTAGGGGCAGCAGATTAGGGGTACATAGGGATAATGTAAATAGCGGCGGTTTACGGAGCGGCAGATTAGGGGTTAAAAATAATATACAGGGGTCAGCGATAGCGGGGGCGGCAGAATAGGGGTTAATAAGTGTAAGGTTAGGGGTGTTTAGACTCGGGGTACATGTTAGAGTGTTAGGTGCAGACGTAGGAAGTGTTTCCCTATAGGAAACAATGGGGCTGCGTTAGGAGCTGAACGCGGCTTTTTTGCAGGTGTTAGGTTTTTTTTCAGCTCAAACAGCCCCATTGTTTCCTATGGGGGAATCGTGCGCGAGCACGTTTTTGAGGCTGGCCGCGTCCGTAAGCAACTCTGGTATCGAGAGTTGAAGTTGCGTTAAATATGCTATACGCTCCTTTTTTGGAGCCTAACGCAGCCATTCTGTGGACTCTCAATACCAGAGTTATTTTAAAGGTGCGGCCAGAAAAAAGCCAGCGTTAGATACGTGGGTTGCTACCGACAAAACTCTAAATCTAGCCGTACGTTTCTAAATAATATGTGGCTTACAGAGATAAAAGAAAACTTGTTGTAGAAGAATACTACTTTTTAAAATCTGAAAGAATGGATGATTATATCTCAGCAATCTAATTATTCTAAAGTTGGAAGAATAACCCTGATGTATAACCATGTGTTAAAAGAAATAGGGCTAGTTTCCATTGAAGAGGAAAAGTTTGGAAACTGATAGTAACATAAATATCTTCATAGACTTTAATACAGATAGATGTTTTTATCACCAGTTTCCACAATTTACCACATCAACGGAAACTAGGCCTAAGGTAATTGGAGGTGGTTTTAAAGAAAATGCTAGTTTCCATTGAGGTGGTAAAGTGTGGAAACTGATGGTAACATAAAAAATCTCCATAGACTTTAACTCCTTCCACCAATTGGACGTAGCTCTTTGTCATGTGGGACACAGCCCATCGTGCCGACCTTCAGGAAACTTCAGCAGTCGTTGTTGTCGAGTGACAACCAAGACTTGCTCCTCCTGGTCTGCAGGTATCTGTTTCAGATCGTAATAGAGCACAATCGGTGCTCTGTTACCATATGAGACGGCCTGATTATTATAGTGTCACAGTCTTTGTCACTGTCTGTAATGATTTCCGTTTGTGCCGGGGTGAGGTTCGGGAGAGATTGAGGGATTTGGGTGGGCTGTTAAGTGATGGGGGGAGGGGTGGGACCGTACAGCAAAATGGGAATCAGGGTGAGGTGGAGGCTACAGATGCGATTGCAGGGATGGGGGAAGTGGGGGAGACTGCCGCACTACAGGAAAAAATAAATATATATATATTTAAAAAAAAAAAACCTGTTAACTGGGTAATGGTAAATAGCTGCCAGTACCTAAAATAGCAGACGCTATTGGGAAAAGGAGAATTAGAAAGCTGTTTGGGAGGGGTCACTGAGGTGGGAGGTTAAGGGGGAATCCTACACTGCAGAAAATATATAAATAAAGCAAATACATTTATTTAGAAAAAAAACAATCCCTAAAATGTCATACTGGCCAACTGTCTGCAGTACCTTAGATGGTAGTTAGGAGTGTGGGTGTGGGGGGGGGGGGGAGACATGTTTGGGAAAGATCAGAGAGGTGGGAAGTGTATGGTGGGACGGTAATCCCTGCATTAAAAATACTATTACCCTTACCAGCTAACCTTTTAACCCTGGTTACCCCTTCACTGCAGATCATTTCAGAAGTGTGGTTTGCAGTTGCAATTAGTGGCCTTCTAATTGCCAAAAACTAATTGCAAACCATGCATGTCTGCTATTTCTGAACAAAAGCAACCCCAAAGAAACTTTTACAACCATTTGTCTTATGACAAAGATAAGTTTGTGAAAATTTTAACAATTTTTTTAACATGATTACATTTAGTTGTGAAATGGTGGCATGAAATATACCAAAATAGGACTATATCAATACCTTGGGTTGTCTACTAAACAAAATATATATAATGTGATAGGTAAATAAAAACTAGAAAAAAAACTTTATTTCTGTTTAAATGGAGTGATAGCAAAAATGCAAGAAATTCTTCTGTATTTTGGGCAAGTTGTTCTCTGAAATTCCCGGTAACGAAGGGGTTAATAGAGATAGATGTTTTTACCACTAGTTTCCACAATTTACCATATAAATTGAAACAAGGCCTAAGGTAATTGGAGGTGGTTTTAAACAAATTCTATAGAGAATTTTTATGTTACCACCAGTTTCCAAACTTTACCATCTCAATGGAAACTAGGCCAGAGTGTGGTGTTAAAGGGACAGTTTACTCAAAAATGTTCTCTACTCTAATTTATTCCCAATGATCCACTTTACCTGCTGGAGTGTATTAAATTGTTTACAAGTATTTCAATTACCCTTATATTGGCATTTGAAAAAGTTAATTTAGCCTGTGGTATCCCCGCCTATTCTGAAAGTTTTTGGCCTTATGGCCAAGCTGTGTTAACACAGCCAGTAGAAGAAATTACACTCACAGTGGGATATAAAAGCTAATACAATGTTAATTTTCCATTGTTCTCTCCAAGTATTGGTGAATGGTTTATGGACAGATATAAGATAAAGAATCATGTATATGTACACAATGTGATAAAGTAATGAGATCTGATTATACCTACAAGTTAAACCCATTTTATTAGGCTGTGTCTTCCAAACAGAAAATCAGCTAATTCATATACACAAATAAACCTTAAAAAAGCAAAGCTCATACATTTTATACTCTGCAGCTGGTAAAAAAAGTAATTGGAAACACATTAAGGGAAAATATTTTTTATAGTATACTGTCCCTTTAAGTGATTTTTTTATGTTTACCCCAGGGCTTTTGCTTGAGCGTTACCATTTTACTTTCAGCTTGTAATGTGAGCACAAAAATAAGAGCTCTACTGATTTAACTTGAGCACTCCACTTGCAATCAATGCTATGGTAGGGTGACTGAGATCTGTGCATAGGTGAGTCAGCAACAAAAAAATACATTGAACAGCCCAATAAAGGAAGTACTATAATCCGGCTTATTTGGAGTACTTGTGTTGAAAAATTCACTTTACAAAGAGCTAAATAAGCTATATTAGGAAATAATATATAAATATAACAGGATGTTTTTTGCATAGTGAGTTTTGAAAATATAAAGTATTTGTCTGTTCTGTTTAGTTCATATTCATAAATGGTTGAAAATCTTAGGTATCTGCATAGGTATTGAAAATGGATGGGGATGGCTATTACAGAGGGAAAATGACATGCTCTAGTTATATTACAGCATGTCATTTTAGCACTAAAGACCCTGCAACTCTATGGGCCCTGTTTGTTAAGCTGCGTATACAGCTTCAGGGTCACAGCAGTCTTAAGACTACATAGCCTCTCCACCACCTAAAGTGGAGTGGAGTTAAATCATCCTCTGCTTGCGTGCATGTCCATGTTTGAGCAGAGGGTTTCACGGCACTAGCAGTGGCGAAGATGGGCAGTCATGTTACTGGGACAGAGTAACACTTGTTTGCTTGGCTTTTAATAGATGGAGCCCTACATGTTTAACTGCCACAGATTCCCCTTGGGACCAGCAGTTCTCTATTTAACTATGTGTTTAACCCATTGGTGGGGGTTTGTGTAATTTTTTCACTGTCATAACTGTGAGCTGAAACGTGTTACACTGTGTATATGCTCAAAACTAATAATATATTTTTTATTCATTATTTATTTTAATGAATAGTAAATTAAAGGCATACTAAACCCAATTTTTTACTTTCATAATTCAGATAGAGCATGCAATTTTAAGTAACTTTCTAATTTACTCCTATTATCAATTTCTCTTGACATCTTTATTTAAAAAGCATAAATGTAAGCTTAGGAGCCGGCCCATTTTTGGTTCAGCACCTGGGTTCCGCTTGCTGATTGGTGTCTAAAAACGCTGGTTTTTACCGCCCTCTGGTATTTGGAGTCAGTCAGGAAAGGGTCTAACGCTCACTTTGCATCCGCAACTTTTCCATACCGCAGATCCCCCTACGCCATTTGCGTATCCTATCTTTTCAATGGGATCTTTCTAACGCCGGTATTTAGAGTCTTGGCTGAAGTGAGCGTTAGAAATCTAACGACAAAACTCCAGCCGCAGAAAAAAGTCAGTAGTTAAGAGCTTTCTGGGTTAACGCCGGTTTATAAAGCTCTTAACTACTGTGCTCTAAAGTACACTAACACCCATAAACTACCTATGTACCCCTAAACCGAGGTCCCCCCACATCGCCGCCACTCTAATTAAATTTTTTAACCCCTAATCTGCCGTCCGCCGCAAACTACGTTATACTTATGTACCCCTAATCTGCTGCCCCTAACACCGCCAACCCCTATATTATATTTATTAACCCCTAATCTGCCCCCTCAACGTCGCCTCCACCTACCTACAATTATTAACCCCTAATCTGCCGACCGGACCGCGCCGCTATTATAATAAAGTTATTAACCCCTAATCCGCCTCACTCCCGCCTCAATAACCCTATAATAAATAGTATTAACCCCTAATCTGCCCTCCCTAACATCGCCGACACCTAACTTCAAGTATTAAACCCTAATCTGCCGACCGGATCTCGCCGCTACTATAATAAATGTATTAACCCCTAAAGCTAAGTCTAACCCTAACACTAACACCCCCTTAAGTTAAATATAATTTAAATCTAACGAAATAAATTATTTCTTATTAACTAAATTAATCCTATTTAAAGCTAAATACTTACCTGTAAAATAAACCCTAATATAGCTACAATATAAATTATAATTATATTGTAGCTATTTTAGGATTTATTTTTATTTTACAGGCAACTTTGTATTTATTTTAACTAGGTACAATAGCTATTAATAACTATTTAATAGTTACCTAGTTAAAATAATTACAAAATTACCTGTAAAATAAATCCTAACCTAAGTTACAATTAAACCTAACACTACACTATCAATAAATAAATTAAATTAAATACCTACAATTATCTACAATTAAACCTAACACTACACTATCAATAAATTAATTAAATAAAATACCTACAATTAAATACAATTAAATAAACTAACTAAAGTACTAAAAATAAAAAAGAACTGTTACAAAAAATAAAAAAATATTTACAAACATTAGAAAAATATTACAACAATTTTAAACTAATTACACCTACTCTAAGCCCCCTAATAAAATAACAAAGCACCCCAAAATAAAAAAAAATGCCCTACCCTATTCTAAATTAAAAAAGTTCAAAGCTCTTTTACCTTTCCAGCCCTTAAAAGGGCCCTTTGTGGGGCATGCCCCAAAGAATTCAGCTCTTTTGCCTGTAAAAGAAAAATACAACCCCCCCCAACATTAAAACCCACCACCCACATACCCCTAATCTAACCTAAGCCCCTGAAGATCTTCCTACCTTGTCTTCACCACACCGGGTATCACACCGATCCGTCCTGGCTCCGAAGTGTTGATCCAAGCCCAAGCGGGGGCTGAAGAGTAACGTCCATCCTCCGGCTGAAGTCTTGATCCAAGCAGGCAGAAGAGGACACCCGGACCGGCAAACATCTTCATCCAAGCCGCATCTTCTATGTTCTTCAATCCGATGACGACAGGCTGATCTTCAAGACCTCCAGCGCGGATCCATCCATCTTCACCGACGACTTCCCGACGAATGACGGTTCCTTTAAGGGACGTCATCCAAGATGGCGTCCCTCCAATTCCGATTGGCTGATAGGATTCTATAAGCCAATCGGAATTAAGGTAGGAAAATTCTGATTGGCTGATGGAATCAGCCAATCAGATTCAAGTTCAATCCGATTGGCTGATCCGATCAGCCAATCAGATTTAGCTCGCATTCTATTGGCTGAACGCTGCTTTTTTGCAGGTGTTAGGTTTTTTTTCAGCTCAAACTGTCCCATTGTTTCCTATGGGGGAATCGTGCACAAGTACGTTTTTGAAGCTGGCCGCGTCCGTAAGCACCGCTGGTATCGAGAGTTGCAGTTGCGGTAAATATGCTATACGCTCCTTTTTTGGAGCCTAACGCAGCCCTTCTGTGAACTCTAAATACCAGCGGTATTTAAAAGGTGCGGCCAGAAAAAAGCATGCGTAGCTAACGCACCCCTTTGGCCGCAAAACTCTAAATCTAGGCGCAAGAGAATAAAACAGATTAGCTAATAGAAGTAAATTAGAAAGTTGTTTAAAATTGTATTCTCTAGCTGAATAATGAAAGAAAATGTTTGGGTTTCATGTCCCTTTAACAGGAAGAGGAAACAAACAAGTAAAGCTCATGGCTGCTAATAACAGGTAGATAAAAGGCAGTTTGTTTATGGTTACTATATACCTCGTAAAACAATAACAAAAATGAAAGTGATATTATTGAACCAGACTGGAAAAACATAATCAAATATGTACTGAATATTATCAAAAATAGCTGATTATTTGGGACAACTCAAGAGGCTTTATGTTAAAGAGATGGTTGTGTTTAGTGTAGAACCATTTTGAGAAATAATTTGGTAGTGCTGCATGTGCATATGCTTTGGATATATGTGAATTAAAGTGACATTTTAATTAGTCTCATTATGTATACAGAAAAATGTTGTATTTTGATCCCATTTCCTGTAATTTATCTATGTCCATTTAAAGGATGTAATGGATCTTTCGGTATACAGAACAATGACCCTGCAACATTCTATGTAGTTGCTTTATTAATGTAAGAGCGAATTCATATCTGCCCCTAATGTCACAGAAAAGAGAATAAGATAAACAATACTCAGACTTTTCAAATGGTATGTCCTAAGACTGCAAAACAGAAGTGTCAGTTTTAAAACATTTATTTGCAGATATTTTTCTATACAGTACCTAACTGTTAATGTATATCATGAATATTTATTTGCTGTGTTAAAATGTATTTCTGTCGTTAGCAGACATTTTTAAGGAGAGAATCACTTGGTATTTTAGGTCTGGACAGTTATGTTGGTTGTAAAAAGCTTACTTGTATGTTATATATGTACAGCAGAATTTTACAATGTGTGTAGCAAAGACACGTTAAAGTAAACTATGACCTTAGAGAAGCAGTGTTCGATAAAAAAATTCCCCTTAATGAGTTATCAATTATTTGTTATACCAGTTGCAGAATTTAATATACATGGGAAATTGTTCTTTTATATTTTTTTTGTATATGAAATAGCTATTCATGATAAATGAATAATAATAAAATGAGCTAAACTTGTAGGGAGAGCAGATCTCATTAGCTAAACTTTCTAATTATTTACACAGTCCTCCTTATCTTATTTGTCACTGCCTTTTCAAAGATCAATACTTAAAGGGATGGTAAACTCCACATAAATAGATTATATTAATTATCCTGTTTGATTACATTAATTACACACACAAAATTTCATCTAATCAAATATATGAAAAAATACTTGGAAAACTTTTATTTCTCGGTCCGTCTTATGCGTTCCATCTCCAGCCCCCTGTGACGTAATTTTCAATGTTTATTTTTTGGTACCAATCAGCAAGCCTGTCACCAGACAGGCTTACTCCTATGCAACCTGCTATGCGCATGCGCAATATTCTATTTTACTTCCAAGACGCGCATCCAATCAGGAGCATTCAATATCTATGACGAATTTGCGCGTGCATTTTCTTGGGAATGCATGCGTTATAGTCACTTTTTTTGCTCGTTTTCTAAGGGACTGATCTCTCGCTTACTCGATCTTGAGCACAACAATATTTTTATTCAGACGTAACCAAGTAAACATTGAATCTCGTGACTCAATGTTTACTTGGTATACATCCTTTTCAACAATGCGCATGCGTTGAAAATATCAGAATAGGGAGCGCGCAAATTCTATGACGTGCAGAGAGGGTGGAAACAAGATGAGTGTCTAGTGTATTCAGTAAAGGAAATATAAGGGGCGGAGCGATGCGGCGCTACAACAGTTTCTAAATATGTGTAAATTATAATAAAAGCACATATAAAAAGGTTAAAAAGTTAATGCGGTTTAATAGATATTATATTAAATAATTTAAATCTGTAATTTACCAATAGTGGAGTTTACCATCACTTTAAAGGGACACTACACCCAAAATTTTTCTTTCATGATTCAGATAGAGCTTGCAATTTTAAGCAGCTTTCTAATTTACTCCTATTATCAATTTGTCTTTGTTTTATTGTTATGTTTATTTAAAAAGCAGGAATGTGATGAATAGGAGCCGGCCCACTTTTGGTTGAGAACCTGGGTTATGCTTGCTTATTGGTGGGTAAATGTAAGCCTCCAATAAGCAAGCGCTATCTATGGTGCTGAACCTAAAATGGGCTGGCTGCTAAGATTTACATTCCTGCTTTTAAAATAAAGATAGTAAGAGAATGAAGAAAAAATAATAATTGGAGTAAATTAGAAAGTTGCTTAAAATTCCATCCTCTATCTTAATCATGAAAGTTTAATTTTGACTTTACTGTCCCTTTAAAGAGAACAATGAAAATTTTAAATTTTAGTACCTCTCTGTGGTGCTCCTACTGGGAGTTTGATTTCATCTAAACCTTCTTGTATACATAGTTTTTTCTATAACCATTACATAAGTACTGATATTTTCATTAAAGGTGGGGATACAACACACAAAGGGCTAGATTACGAGTAATGCGCTAACTGTTGCATGAGAGCGATATCAGGTTTATCACGGTTGTTTGCGTGCGTTGCAAGTAGCGTGCATATTACAGGTTGAAAGTAAATGTGGTGGTTAACTGTTATTTTTTAATAATAAGGGTCACAAAACACATCAGAAATAAATGTAAAAGTACACTCATAATAACACTAGCTAATAAATCTTATTTTTAATAAATTTCCATAAACATTTTTCTAAGGGCTCAAAGATATTCTCAGGTTGAAAAGGGCTTTAACATAGATATATATATATATATATATATATATATATATATATATATATACGTCTAAATATGTATATGTATGTATGTATATATATTATATATATATATATATATATATATATATATGGTACAAAGTAGATCCGCACTCATTGAACTTTTAAAAACAGAACGTGGTTTATTGTTGCGAGGTTTCGAGGATCAAACCTTTCCCGTTTTGGTCTGATGAAGGGGACGGTTTGATACCCGAAACCTCACAACAATAAACCACATTTTGTTTTTCAAAGTCCAGTGAGTGCGGATCTTCTTTGTACTATTGATAACCACTGTTCTTGAAACCCTGGCCATTCGTTGATGAAGTGAGAATGCTTATCCCACAACTATTGCCTTTATATATATATATATATATATATATATATATATATATATATATATATACTTATGTATTTATGTATTTATATATGTATTTACAGACATATATACACATATAAACACATAAATACATATGTATACATATATAGACATATATAGCAGTGCATTGAAACCCTTTGCATTCAAGTAGATGAAAACATGTAAACGTATACTTATGCAATATTCATTTTTAATAAAGTGTTATAATGTGTATTTACTGTAAATATTTCACATTCCAATATTCATTACATACAGAAATATGTTCTAAGTATTTATAAATAGATATTCCTATGTTTATATCTTTTTAGATCTATACTTATATATAAGCATGTATATATATATATATATATATATATATATATATGTATATATATATATATATACAGTATATATATATATATATATATTTAGATAGATAGATATACAAAAATAATCCAAGAGCGCCTATAAGTAGGCGAAGGAAGATATTAACAGATTAAATAGATTAAATAGGTTCAAATTTATTACAAATCATAAAACATAAAACATAATTATAAATAACATGGATCCATGTATACTACATACATCTAGAAACAATAAAAACAGTTGTAAACAGTTGTCAAACTCAAACAGTTAAAATAATCACCAAAGAGAATAAAATTCCTATGAAGTCTCAAAAATTAGGGAGATAAACAAATGGGAGTCATAAGAAGATCTTATAAACAATAAAAAAATCTTAAATGGCAAACCCAAAATTGTGCTCGGTTAAAAAAGTCCAGTGATAAAATCCAGTGAAACAATCTCAGTGATATAATAAAAATATGTGAAAAATATAAAAATATATAAAAAACTGAAAAATAGAAAAATATATAAAAATAAAAATAAAAATAATGTGGTCAAAAAAAAGTCAGTGGTATGTGTAATCCAAATAAGTGGTCAGGTAGTTGTTAATGAGTGCTCCTCCTAGTAAAGTGTTAAAAAGTAAATTTCAAGTGTCTCCGTGTAGGTGATGATGGTTTTTCCTTTTAATTAAATAACTGTGCTTTTCTTTTCAGTGATATCCTTAGTGGTACCTAAAAATTAAAGAAATAACATAGTGCAATAACGTTTCACAACTTAAATAATATTAAAATAATGCTCACCAGTTTGTCAACGCATTTCGGCCTCTTTATAGGCCTTTTTCAAGACTATATCTTATTTGGATTACACATACCACTGACTTTTTTTTGACCACATTATTTTTATTTTTATTTTTATATATTTTTCTATTTTTCAGTTTTTTATATATTTTTATATTTTTCACATATTTTTATTATATCACTGAGATTGTTTCACTGGATTTTATCACTGGACTTTTTTAACCGAGCACAATTTTGGGTTTGCCATTTAAGATTTTTTTATTGTTTATAAGATCTTCTTATGACTCCCATTTGTTTATCTCCCTAATTTTTGAGACTTCATAGGAATTTTATTCTCTTTGGTGATTATTTTAACTGTTTGAGTTTGACAACTGTTTACAACTGTTTTTATTGTTTCTAGATGTATGTAGTATACATGGATCCATGTTATTTATAATTATGTTTTATGTTTTATGATTTGTAATAAATTTGAACCTATTTAATCTATTTAATCTGTTAATATCTTCCTTCGCCTACTTATAGGCGCTCTTGGATTATTTTTGTATTAACTTTCCTTTAGGGTAAGCTAGATACCCTATTACCCAGGAGCTATAAGGAAGTAGGCGAGCGCTGTTAGCAATCTGTACTAGATAGATAGATATACCGGTATATATATATATATATATATATATATATATATATATATATATATATATATTGTACCAAAATACCATCAGATTTATGTAGAAATCTGTATTTATGAATATATAAAACATATTCTGCAATGTGAAGAACATTAGAATGCAAAATATGCAAGTAGGGTTTTTTTCCACTATTTGCGCTCCATTGATATTCTAACTTAAGCTTTTTGTGCACTCTTGGTTAGCACAAGTGAAACTGAAAACATTTTGCTTTCAACTTGTAATACGTGCACAACCTAACGCGCACAAAAAGCTTAGTTTTAGCGATGTTAACGCATGAGCGGGAGCGATAAATAGCGCCCCATCTGTAATCTAGCCTAAAATCGTCTACTTCAAATAACAAAGTAAAGGTAAATGAGCTATTTATAAACAAATTGATACACTCCAGCAGGTAAAATAGATAATTAGGAAGACATTAATTGGCACTATGATATAATTGAATGACTGTGAATTATCTTACTACATTCACTATCATTCTCTAAAATATCAGTCACACACAGACACTCATATGCAAACACACGCACAAATACAAATTTAGCTTTATGGATCCACAAAAAAAATTCCCAGCATGTAAAAAGTTTCCAGAAAGACAAAACGTTATGAAATAGTAATTTTATAGAGCTGCCAGTTCTATGAAAACAAGCAATGATCAATACATACGCTAACAATGCCGTCTTACCATTTCTACACCAGGTGCCTTATCATCAAGGACAGCGACCCAATTCATTGTCTCAGGGCTATTGTTGTAAACAAATGCTTCATGTGTCTTTGTTGTTCCAAAGTAGACAGATCCAAAGTGAATACATTGAAGAGGTTTACTAGATGTATCAAGTAATTCCAGTTCCTGAGTGACAACATTTCCTTTGATGCTCAACATCGTTTTAGCACTACAACCCTGCAGCTTAACCCTGAAAAACAGAATTAAAGTTTTAAATATAAAAAGGTATAATAATATCTAAACATCTTACTACCTTTTGAACAGTTCATACATTCAAGAACAGCAAATTATGAATAAAGCCTTTATACATTTAAAGAGATTTATATAAAAACATTTTTGCATTGAAAAAACCCCAAGATCAGACACTTGATTGAAGATTGTAAATCTTCAATTGTGTGACAGCACATTATATTGCTTCTTTAGCTTGTCACACAGCTATATCTTTATTTAGACAAAAACATTGCAAATCTGTGATCAGCCAATCATGATCTGCACAGAGGTATTCAGTTTATAATTAATAGTGGTGATGGATAAAGGCAGGATTTTTTAGGTTCAGCACCTTGGATAGTGCTTGCTTATTAGTGGCTACATTTAGCCACCAATCAGCAAGCACAACCTGGGTGCTGAACCAAAAATGGGCCGGCTCCTAAGCGTTGCATTCCTGCTTTTCAAATAAAGATAGCAAGAGTACGAAGAAAAATTGATAATAGGAGTAAATTAAAAAGTTGCTTAAAATTGCATGCTCTATCTGAATCATTAAAGAAAAATGTGGGTTTAGTATCCCTTTAACACACTACAGCACTGCACTTGTAATCTAGCCCAAAATGTATAGCATTGTTATAGACATTGGGGTTGATCAAACCTTGTGCTTGTTTTAGTAGATATTGTGATTGTCAGGATCCCATAAGCTCTGTTCGTACTTAAATACAAACTGCACAGCGTGGACATCGCTGCTGGCTAGTGGCTACCTTGCGCCCAGGCACTGCAGAGGCCAGCTTGCTCTGTCTGTGACACTGGAGGATGTTTACTTGCAGGGGTTTGTGGTTGTGGAGGAATATTATTATCAGTTTGTGTGTCTCTCAGCTCCCCCCTCTCTGGATACTAGCCAATCAGGGAAGTGCTCTGTAACTACAAATTGAGCAACATATGCCTTTACTCCTCATTTTGGCATTAAAGTCTATCCTATTTCTGCTTTCTGTTTGATGTTGGACTTATTGCTGCCTGCCTTTAAACCTTGGACTGTACTGCTCTTGTCTCTGCATGTGGCACAGTACTTAGTACTACTGCTTGGACTTTCCCTGTTGCAGTTTTCCAGCTCAGTATTTACAGCCTTCTGTGCCTATTTGTTTATCCTGTCTTCAAAACTATCTGTACTGCTGCTTACAGCTTGTAGTCTACACCTTGTATTACTTTGCTTTTCCCAGAAGCTGGCATTTCCTTTGTTTAGTCCAGAAGCAGAATTTCCTTTGTTTAGCCCAGAAGTGGGTACTATAGTCCTTGGCCCTGAAGTGGATCTTTCAGTATTTGACCTCTGCCTGTCTGAATTTGTAGCTGAACATACTGGTTTGTACATTCTTCTGTTAACTTTTGCTTGTACCTGTTTCCCAGTATAAACTATTTCAGGACATTACTTGCTATTTGCCTGTGTAGCGTTATCCTAATAAACAGGGCCGTTATTTTTTTTTGTGTCTCCAGTCTATTGCTATGCAATACACAGTTTCTACTAACCCTGCCATAGGGCTCCATACTGTTAAAGAGGCCAGAATCATGACACAGATTTCTCAACTTTGGCTAGTATTGTCAGTGTGTTTTACCAGTGATCACAATCCTAACATGTTTCTGCCATTAATACACCTGAATCTTGAAATCGTTACCTCCCAAAAAAGCACAAAATTATTGTCTGCTTTATTAATCTCCCAATTTCACAATCCAAAAAACAATTGTGCGGGATTAATGACAAGCAAAGTGATGATTTTCTGAGTTTTGCGATTACATCGCAGGTTGATTGGCCAGTATATTGATTGATTGCTTTTAACCCCTTAAGGACCAGCGACGTACCCTGTATGTCACTGGCCTTTTTTTGGGACTTGATTGTTTTATAGCACGGTCTTGCCACCAGCGTTGAGACTGTTCTATTCCACAAAGCCTGCTGGAGGGAGGGTATTAATAGCGTGTTCTTGCTAGACTTGTGCTATTATGTCCTGAAAAACCCCTTAACGACCAGTGACATACAGGGTACATTGTGGTCATTAAGGGGTTAATACTTTATAATCAAGCTAATAGGTGGCGTGTGCAAATAAACTGTTGTGCTGCAAACCACTAGGGGCATGAGTGTTTGGTTGGCTATTAATGTGGCTATTTTTTAATAGTGTAAAATGGCTTTTATCTAACTTTAAGTGATGGACCAGGAAAAGTTTGTATCTGTTTGGTGATGTTGCTTCTTAATGTCATCCAATATGGCAGGGGGATAATGTCAGTGAGTTTTTGCCTATGTGTAAAACCAGTGTTACATTCAAAAACTTTTGGGGAATTTGGTAATAAGCTGAAAAGTTTTTCAGGGGTTTATTAAAGGGATAGAAACGTCAAAATTGAAAAGTGCATGGGTGCATTTCAGTTTTAAATAGAAGCATTTTTGCAATATATTTCCATTAGCAAAAATGCTTCTAGGAAAACGTATTACTGTTTTTCAGTGCATACGTACATATGCTGTGAGAGTCTGTGCCCCAGTATTCAAGCTCAGAGAACTGGTGGTGTTGTGTATTATGCCTGTGAAGACTTAAAGGGCCAGTCAACACAGTAGATTTGCATAATCAACAAATGCAAGATAACAAGACAATGCAATAGCACTTATTCTGAACTTCAAATGAGTTTTTTCTGACAATTTTAAAAGTTATGTCTTTTTCCACTCCCCCTGTACCATGTGACAGCCATCAGCCATTCACAAATGCATACACGTACCATGTGACAGCCATCAGCCATTCACAAACGCATACACACTTATTCTTGCACATGCCCAGTAGGTGCTGGTGACTCAAATAGTTTAAATATAAAAAGACTGTGCACATTTTGTTAATGGCAGTAAATTGGAAAGTTGTTTAAAATGGCATGCTCTATCCGAATAATGAAAGTTTAATTTTGATTGAGTGTCCCTTTAAAGGGACATTAAACCAAATTTTTTTTCTTTCGTGATTTAGAAAGAGCATGCAATTTTAAACAACTTTCCAAATTACTTCTATTTTCTAATGTGCTTCATTCTCTTGAAATCATTTGTTGAAAAGTATCCGTAGCTGCTGATTGGTGGCTGCAAATAGATGCCTCGTGTGATTGGCTCATCCATGTGCATTGATATTTCTTCAACAAAGGATATCTGAAGAATGAAGCAAATTAAATAATAGAAATATATTAGAACAGTATTTAAAATTGTATTCTCTATCTGAATCATGAAAGAAACAATGTGGGTTTCATGTCTCTTTCATTTGTGTCATATAAGCCACTGCTGACTCTATTTTATTTAAAACTGAAATGCCCCCATGCACATTTCAAATTTTGACCTTTCTATCCCTTTAAGTCCTTTTATTTGTGACATTTGATACGTTTAAAATGGCCCCGCAAACGTGTCGTTCATTATTGGGAATTTGTAAGTATAGCACCATGTTTCACCAAAATGATAAAGAAAAAAGTATCGTCCATAAATGATGACAGTTTAATTGTAATTGTGTCAACTTTAAAGGGACACTGAACCCAAATATTTTCTTTTGTGATTGAGATAGAACATGCAATTATTAGCAACTATCTAAATTACTCCTATTATCAATTTTTCTTCAATCTCTTGCTATATTTATTTGAAAAAGAAGGCATCTAAGCTTTTTCTTGGGTTCAGAACTCTGGACAGCAATTTTTTATTGGAGGATGAATTTATCCACCAATCAGCAAGAACAACCCAGGTTGTTCACCATAAAGGGGCCGGCATCTAAATTTACATTCTTGCATTTCAAATAAAGATACCAAGAGAATGAAGAAAATTTGATAATAGGAGTAAATTAGAAAGTTATTGAAAATGTCATGCTCTATCTGAATCACGAAAGAAAAAAATTGGGTTTAGTGTCCCTTTAAGAACGGCTCATTGGCAGCCATTTATATGATCATAATTATCAAACAATAGACTGTCATCAACCCCATTGTTTGAGCCTGTCAGATGTGGACTCTACCGAGCATATCTAGATATGTGTTCAAGGAACAGCCAGGAAGCCATGTTTGATATGAGTCTTTTAAAGGGATATTAAACAGTAAATACATGCTAAACATAATTAGGCACTCAAAGCAAAGATTAGTCTTAGAATAATTTGTAGATTAATTGTTTAAATATTGAAAATATAAGTGTAAAGTTGTAGTTTCTATAAAGTAGTTTAGTTTCTATAAAGTAATGTTTGAACTGAAGCATTTGAATGATACATAGAATACTGTTTCTAATACACCAGTAACACAACATCACAACATTTTTGTATTTGACAGTTCATTCTTTCAATTCTAAGGTATACTACAGATACAAGAGAGGAGAAGCTAGAGAACGCCAACTACATAAGCAGAACATTATCTAGAAATCTGAGATTTAACTAGTGCAGCGTGTTACTATTAAATGTAGAGGCACTGAAATGCTGGTTGAATAATAATATTGACACAACACACATTTCTGTAGCATGCACACCTTGCCTGTCAGAGAGGGGCATAAAGCTTTGCGTTTTTTTTGTAACCCACTCTTACAGCCAGGAGCTGAAGCCCTAAAACTCACCTACTGCTAGCTCTAACCATTACCATAAACCTAACATGGCCTGTAAATAACATTAGTAGACGGCAATATGTATGCTTCTCTTTTAAATTTGGTAACATTTTGATGTCACCTTTTTAAATTCAGCAATATGTTGACATGAATATTGTGAGAACTTTTCAACTTTTTGTCGCCATTATTATGATAGGAGACACATCATAGAGTTTTAATGAATTTTATTCTAGATCTTTGTGGAAAATGCTGTGCTAGCTATAACGCCACTGAATAATGTAGCCTATTATGCAAAAGACAGATATACTATCTATCTATCTATCTATCTATCTATCTATCTGTCTAGCATTCATCTACCTATCCATCCATCTATCCATAATGTATCTATCTATCCATTGATCTATCTATCTATCTATCTATCTATCTATCTATCTAGCATTCATCTACCTATCCATCCATCTATCTATAATGTATCTATCTAGCTATCCATCGATCTATCTATCTATCCATCTATCTATTTATAATGTATCTAGGTGGGAAATTATAACTATGGTTTACTAGTCAGGCAAGAAAAGTTACTAGCCCAGAGGGAAAATGTTACTAGTCCAATAAATGTTTTTAACTTGAACTAGTGGAAATTTCCAGCCCTGTATATAGTTATATATTTGAAAGTAAGAAATCTGTCAGTTTTAAAGAGGAAAGCAATATGTTTGTTTTACTTACGTCGCAATTTCATCAATTACTCTGGGTTTGTCAGCGCACAGTTCTGCTTTAATTACACTCGATGATTTAGCTTTTATGGTTCCACTCATTGGTTCAAAACTGATGGGCAAATCTCCAGTGTATTTTATTTTAAAATTACCTAATAGAACATAATTCATAGTTTAAGATTTGAACTGTGTATTATTAACAGCATAAATATTAGAAGAACCTTAGATTGCTGTGATTTACAGCTTTTTCGTGTATAAAGAATGCAAAACAATCAAACACATATATTAACATTATTTAAGACAATATATAACAGGCTAAAATGACAGTTCTATGAAACCATTGTGAAACTATTTGGTACAACAAAATTAAAATGTCATTAAAGGGATAGAAAGGTCAAAATTGACATATGCATTGGTGCATTTCAATGTGAAACTGAAGCATTCTTGCAATATAATTCCAGTAGCAAAAATGCTTCTAATAAAAGTCATTGCTGTTTTTCTGTGGCATGTGCATATATCCTGTGAAGCCTGTGCACCAGTATTCAAATACCACACCTTCTCAGAGAGTCAGTATTGGCCTCTATGACACAAATGATGTCTTTACAGAGACAATACACACCATCACCAGCTGTATGAGCTTGAATACTGGGGCACATATCTGCATAGAATATGTGCATATGCTGCAGAAAAACAGGAATAACTTTTATTAGAAGCATTTTTGCTTATGGAAGTATATTGCAAAATGCTTCTATTTCAAATTGAAAAGCATTTATGTACATTTTAATTTTGACTTTTCTATCCCTTTAAACACTTCTTGCTTTTGTGTAAATTGTGCTTGTCCCATGCTCCTTTGAGAGACAAAAAATGCAAATGCTGTGACACAAATAGCTGGTTTTAGCAATTTGCTAAATATTTATTTCATGATTCAGATAGAGAATACAATTTTAAACAACTTTCTAATTTACTTCTATTATCTAATTTGCTGAAGGAGCAGCAATGCACTACTGGTTTTAACTAAACACATAGGTGAGCCAATGACAATCGGTATATATATGCAGCCAGCAATCAGCAGCTAGAACCTAGGTTCTTTGCTGCTCCTGAGCTTTCCTAGATAAATCTTTCAGCAATGGATAACAAGAGAAGGAAGCAAATTAAATAATAGAAGTCAATTGGAAAGTTGTTTAAAATTGTATTCTCTATCTGAATTATGAAATAAAAATGTTGGTTTCATTTCCCTTTAAGTTACAGATTTTTCTTTTTGGTCTTTCTAGGGACAGTGCAATTTGTACGTAAAAGCAGGTGGTATGTAACGTCCCTTCTAAGTTAATCTAACTTCTGATTTAAAAAATATAGGTTCACATGCAAAAACTTCTTATTAGAAATTCTTAGCTATTATTGCAAGGCAGAAATGAAACTGCAATGAAGATTTCTTATGAATTCAGATCTAGGAAATCAAGTGTCTTTTGTTAAAGCGACATGGGCCTACTTAAAACCTATGGGAAACCACATTATAAAACTGAAACAGGGATCCAGTTTAGCAGGGGGGGGGGAAATTAAACTGTGCATAATAATGTATTGAAATGTGTCATTTTTATTATGTTAATATGGCTATAATACAGCAGGTGGTTTGCAATTATTTAAATGTATTTTATATAATTAACACAATCCCTGGTAGACAGGAAAGTAATTAATTATTTAAATATATACGTAATAAAAAATCTCATCTCAAAACCATGGCAAAATGTAATATCCACAGTGTCAGATTTTGATAATTATATATTAGTGATGAGAATCGTTCTGCTAGTATATTCTCTCATTTAAAGCAATCTGAGTATTATGCAAGTATGGCAACAAATGTCAGCACTAAATTGCAAGCCCTGCAGAGATTGTTTACAGATGCTTTGTTTTAGCAGAGTAATTTCTGGCAAGCAAAACACCATTGAAAACAAAAAATATAAATTTTGGCTATTTAGTATTTTTAACATAAAACTTTATGCTAAACTGCTATTAAGTCCGGGTGATGCCCACAAAAGAGTTTTTTTTTGTTTTTAAATCTATATGAATTAATTAATCTTGCAAATCATTTTATGCACAGAGGAGGGCACACAATTGTTTTTCAAATAAGCAAGAGTGGACTTGGACATATAAACTAACATTGATTGGAGCATTTATGCACTCATTTATGGAGCTCATTGGTTTTGGTTTTAATTAAAAAGAGTTCTTGTGGCCAAACAAAATCACAATACACTGCTCTGGTGTTAGTTATGTGCAGCAGAATGAATGCAATACCTACGGTATTTTGCTTTTAAATTAGTCTCAACACTGACACCTACTGTATGTTTAGAGCAACTTCAACTGACGAAAATAATTGAAATTCAGCAAAGTATAACATAAACAAATGTGTGCTGAATGTATAAATATATTATAGACTGCCAATCAAAATATTGATGTACACATTTTAAAATAATGTCTGTGATTGACTCAGTTAAAACATATTGTTTTAACTAACACCATTGTAAAAATGTAGGAAGACCTAACAAAAGCATTTATCTTATTAAAAACGGCAATTGATTAAACCATTTAAAAAAGAAAGAAAACTGCTCTGAAGTTGGCTTATCATTATATATTATATAAAAATAAAATATTTATGAAAATATGAGGGGTGTACTCACTTTTGTGAGATACTGTACATGTCTGTTACCATAGGGACTGTGAAGGGCTTCTATTCATACACAAACTGTGTCACACGGTAGAAAGTGCTGGTGATTTACTGCCTATGGAAAGGGGCAGATTCTGAAACAGGTTTGTTATATTGCTTGTCTTAAAAAAGAGTGGAATGGGGAGGGGGAGACCTCAGTACCTGCTAGAGGGTTATTTTAAAAATGCAAAAAACTAAACATGAGTTTTGTTAAAAGGGATGCGAAACACAATTTGTTTTTTTCTTTTATGATTCAGATAGAGCATGCAATTTTAAGCAATTTTCTAATTTATTCCTATTATCAAATTTCTTCATTCTCTTGCTATCTTTATTTAGAAAGCAGGAATGTAAACCTTAGTTGCTGGCCCATTTTAGGCTCAGCACCCTGGATAGTCCTTGCTTATTGGTGGCTACATTCAGTCAATAAATAAGCTATCGTAACCCAGGTTCTGAACCAAAAATAAGCCAGTTCCTAAGCTTTACATTTCTGTTTTTTAAATAAAGATAGCAAGAGAACGAATAAAAATTGATAATTGGAGTGATTTAGAAAGTTGCTTAAAATTGCATATTCTATTGGAACCATTAAAGAAAAAATGTGGGTTTAGTATCCCTTTAAATGGACATAATAGTGCAAAAAGAAAATACTCCAATAAGTTACAGTAATAACACCTGCAAAGGTGTTAAACACATAGTATAGGAAATGTTTAGTTATGAGAAATGAAACAACTTTGCAATTTATTTGCATTATCTATGTTGCTCCCGTTTCATGTATATCTCTGAAAATAAAGCAATTTCTAATTCACAGATTTTAAAATGCACCTGCTGACTTTTAAAAGGATTTAATTGGATCTTTTAAATAAGGCAAATGTGGGGGGGGGGGGAGTTGGGCTATTTAAAAATAGCTGCAGTAAAAAGGATGTAAATTTGTTTAAAACAGACTTGGCTAATATGTTATTCTATAGCAACACAACAGAAATGGATTGTAATTACAAGGTGTTTACTGACCCTTTAAAGTCACTTCCACAGCAACAATACACTAGTGCAGGGGTCATCAATCTTGGATCTCCAGAGGTTTTGAAACTACATTTCCCATGATGCTCAGCCAGCTTAAAGTGTCTGAGCATCATGGGAAATATAGTTCCAACACCTTTGGAGAGCCAAGGTTGATGACCCCTGCACTAGTGGAACCTAACTGAAGACATCTGGTGAGCCAATGAAAAGAGGCATATGTGTAGCCACCAATCACCAGTTACCGCCTAGTAGTGCTTTGCTGCCCCTTAGCAGTCCTAGGTATCTTAAAATCACAAGCTCTATTTGAATTATGAAAGTTTAGTTTTTTCTGTCACATACTTTTAAGCATTTTAATAAGTAAAGTAAATGTGGTGTCAGTATATTAAAGTTAATGCACCATTTACATTTCCCTTTAACTGTTTTAAATCAAAGGAAAATATTGGTTTTAGCCCTAATTAACACTCTCTGATGAACTGACAATTGGATGATTTATTGTTCCAATGTGCTAATAAATAAAGGGAAATCAATTACCTGGGCTTGAACCATAGTTCCTAATGGCAATCTCTTTACATATCACTTTGCTGTTTGCAATTATGTTCCCAAAATTGACTTCAGAATCAATCATTAAAAAACAGGATGGTAGAAACCTGCAAGGAAAACACATAGGGATTATTAGATTTCTAATGATGCCATATAATAATATTCCCCCATCTTCCACCACAGGTTAGTTTTTCATAATATTAAATGCATGTCTGCCCATGATAAAGCAGCAGATAACTTAGGTAATATGAAAGCATATCTAACTTATTGAATGTTCATTTTTTTTGCTTCTGTACTGGTACTGTTATCTTAAATATCGGGTGTTCCCTTAAAGGGACATACTAGCTAAAACTAAATTATGCAAAAAATATTATATTTATAAAAATTAATGTTTCAATGGTATATAAACATATGCTCTGTAGAGCAAGTGCACCAGAATTCAATTACCATTGGCTTGTATTGCGCAATTTAAGTAATCATCTAACCAATACATGTTACTGCTGGCTTTGAGCAGTTGCAGTGTTTCAAGGAGTGTGCACATGGCATGTGCATAATATGTACATATCTAGAACAGTGACTAGAAACATTTTTGCTAATATAAGTATATTGTAAAATTACTTTTATTCAAGATTGATATCCCCTAATGCACATATCAGTTTAAACCATTACATCCATATAATGTTTTCCCAATGAATGAAATGACCAGCAGCAGACCATTAAACATACTTTTTTGTAGCTGCAATATCTGTTTTTGGTTTTTGCAAACATAACCAATTATTTTCCTGAACATGCCCATTTTAACAGACTGAGGATGCAGAAAATGCTTATCTTCTTTCTTTCTCTCTTTCTTAATACATTGTTTGAGTTAAAGTGCCATAAAACATGATGATATCTGTGCATATCCTAAAAGGGCTAATTACTGTAGGTAAAAATAGTTTGCATTAAAAAAAAATTAAAAATTGGTTAAACAAGTATTTTGAAATAATTTTCAAAAATAAGCAAAAATTAGTTACATAGCCATGCTGTCTGGATTAGTGTGATCCACTCCCCTAACATCAAAAACACAGGCATTGTATTTCAACTGAGTTCAGATTATTTGCTTCTAGGCATGCTCCAGCAGATAATGACTGTTAAAGTCTTGCATTCTACCATATAAATGGTGGATAAAGATGCAGCCATAAAAGGAATTGTGTGGGGGGAGTCAGAGCTGTACAATTCAGACACTTAAAAGAAAGGGTTAATGGTGAAGCACTGCAGTATAAATTTGCAGGTAATGTAATTAATGTACATATTATTATATTTTGTTTCTATTCCAACTTGTTTTATGTCCCTTTAACAATCCACACTTTTAAGTTAAAGGTACATAAACATAGAATAAATATACTCAAGAAGCATTTCAAGGGGTATGTCATTGGACAGTGAAACACTGCACATTTTTTAAAAGACAGTTTTAAATGATTTTATGGTACATATTTTGCATGCAGAGCTTTTTCCAGCAAGGAAGGCTAAGGTTAATACCCAAATACAGGAGGTTCCATGTCAAGGCATTTGGCCATATCTCTTGGCCAAAACTGTAAATAAATTCTCAGTTTTATTTATTTATTTTACTGTTTGCTGTATGTTATCATAACTTGCTCTGTTGTTTTTAATCTAATGATGTATAAATATATATAAACTAAACATTCCCGAGCATTAAAAAGCATGAAGCTTCTAAAATTAAACTTATATTATTACAGATTTGTGTAGTGGGAGATCTCATTTTGGAATTTTTGTGCTTTTTAACATTTGATTGGAAACTAATTCTCAAGCATTAAGATAAATATGATAAAAAATTTGTGTCTGTGCATTTGTGATGTGTAGTATATGTATGTGTAATGTAGCATTTGTGTGATATGTAATGTGTGCTTGTGATTTGTATGTATTGTGTGTGTGTGTGGTCTGACTTCTATTGGTTGGAAACCACTGCAGGTACTCACTGCCCCCCAGGGCTACAGCACAAAGCAGAACAATACAGTATATGGGACTAGAACCTCTACAAACCTCTGCCATCAAATCACTACTGAGCATGTCTTCACTTATCGTTAAAGCTATTTGCATCTACTGAGCATACTCCAAATACATCAAAATAAAAGGCTTTAAACTGTTATATCACAGCAATCACTGCTTGTTTTATTTCACCTATACATTTACTAGACAGTAACTCTATCTGCATGCCAAATTTTAAAAAGATTACTGCAGAGATTTTTTTTCTGTAGGTTTAATTTGAAGTGCTAAAGAGATAAAGGAAATATCTGTTTTAAATGCTTACTAACACAACTGAGGTTGTCCAAAAACCTGCCAAACTTCCAAAAAATTGGTTCACATAATCTAAAGTTACAAGCATCAGAAAAAATGGGTTTAAACTATTGCTGTGCAGTATATAGCGACATTAATAAATAAATGTACATACACGTGGAGAGAGAGATGTAAACTAATTAACTTGAAATGTTGACAAATTTCAAAAGCATTACAGCAGTGTTTCTCAACCGCGGTCCTCAAGTACCCCCAACAGGCCAGGTTTTCATTATAGCTGAACTAGAGCACAGGTGAAATAATCACCCATCAGCTGATTATTTCCCCTGTGCTCTAGTTCAGATATAATGAAAACCTGGGATATTGGGGGTATTTGAGGACCACTGCATTAGAACACTTTGTAGACCTTCATAGTCATATTCAAATGTTCTGGTATACAGTATATTTTAATACATACAAATTCTATATGGGCGTATATAAAAAAAAAAACATATTATGTAGACTATGAAAGACATTTTGAATAGCATACCCTATCAATGGCACTTCAATAGAATCTTTGTCAACGACAACAATCAGTCTGTCACATGCATCTTCTTTTTCCATTGGCTGATATTTCACTGTTGCTGTCACATGAAGACCAGGAGCAATTGGGCTTTTTGGCTGTTTTGCTATGAGTGTAAACTGAAATAAAACATAAATATAGACACAGGTATTACACACAGCATGACAGTAAAGCTGCGCTAGAGACTCTGGTTGTGAGTGGGCGACAGCAGGCAGGCACATTTTAGTATGGGACCACTCATTTCAAATGAGGGGTCAGACATCTATTTAGGTAGCAATCAACTGCAGAAATTGCTATAAAAATAGTACCTGTTCACTAGGTGAATTGTATGGTGCTCTTTGCTTTAAAAGGGACCCTAGAACCAAAATATACAGTTTACAAGGGGGTCTCTTTCAAATAAGAAGGTGTCCAGGTGGTTATCATCTTATTACTATGGCAACAGTCATCACCTTACAGAAAATTAGGCATATGGAACCATATCATGGTGGTGTGGTCTCCCCTATGATGCCCCCCATAATACAAAGAGGCACTTGTGACCTCTTATTTAAAAAGAACAATACTTCTCTTTAAAATGAATTGGCCTGTGCCCATTAAGCTGCCAATTACTAATACCTCAAAGCATTTTTCTATTTTGGGGACTTTGTTTATATTTAAAAGGACTTTGATATCCTATCACCATAGAAATATAGCATAAAACCCCTAATTTATATAAAAGACAAAACAAAGGGGCGCCTCATGTGTAGTATCATCAAATAAGCATAAAGCCACAGAAAAAAGCCAAATGGGTACTCACAAGGCTCTGGAGCACACCTATGTGCTTGTAGGGACAGGCTGCAGATTTTATCAGGTGTGACAGCTCAGCCACAGAGGATATCAGTCATTAACTGTAGTAGGAAAATAAAACACAGGAAAAGCACCAAATTGTGCAGATCACAAAGGATGTGGTGTTTGACTTAGCACAAAGAAAGATTGGGTACTCACATGTTAGATGAGCACACTTATGTGCTAGTAGGAGCAAGCTGGCATATTATGGTAAGGTGTGTCAGCTCACCACCAAGGGACTTTTCCTTAGGATGCAATATCCAAAAGTGGCAGACTTCAGTGTGTTAGGTTCCACTCCAAGCAGGTGCAGGCAGGTAAAATCACTCACAAGAGTATACAAAGGAGTGAACTAGGGGCATGCAGTCAAGCCCCCTATGCCCCTAGTTCACTCCTTTGTATACTCTTGTGAGTGATTTTACTTGCCTGCACCTGCTTGGAGTAGAACCTAACACACTGAAGTCTGCCACTTTTGGATATTGCATCCTAAGGAAAAGTCCCTTGGTGGTGAGCTGACACACCTTACCATAATATGCCAGCTTGCTCCTACTAGCACATAAGTGTGCTCATCTAATATGTGAGTACCCAATCTTTCTTTGTGCTAAGTCAAACACCACATCCTTTGTGATATGAACAATTTGGTGCTTTTCCTGTGTTTTATTTTCCTACTACAGTTAATGACTGATATCCTCTGTGGGTGAGCTGTCACACCTGATAAAAGCTGCAGACTGCCCCTACAAGCACATAGGTGTGCCCCAGAGCCTTGTGAGTACCCATTTGGCTTTTTTATGTGGCTTTATGCTTATTTGATGATACTACACATGAGGCGCCCCTTTGTTTTGTCTTTTACAGAGCATTTCTGGACCATTGTTGGTGAGGAGGAGGCTGCCATCGTTTGGAAGAAAGATACACTTCTTAATCTGAAATTGAACTTTCCTTTAACATGCCAAATTGCTGGCAATTCTAATTGTATTTACATGCTTATATATCATTGAGGTTATCACTAGCTATTTATTAGCGCTCACCCTTTAGTTGTGTAGATAAACCCCTAATTTACCATTCTAATGTAGAGTTTCATTTCCTTAAGTGTCAAGTGATTCTCATAGTAATTATGATCACCTAGCGGCAACAACTACCATCAATTTATTGTGCTGTTAATGTCAGAGATCACACATTTTTCTCTGAACTTTTGTTGGCTACACTGTAATTTTGGACAGCAGTAGGAACGTGCACATACTGTATTGACAAAATGGGTCATGTCATCTCTCTGGGAAAATAGAATATTGTTTAATTTTAAAATCTGTCTAATCTTTAATGGTTAAATATCTTATACCTACTCATTTTCTACACCAATTGCAATATGGTGAAAAGTGAAAAAAATAATGATTTTTTTCAACTATTAATTTGTGTTGAAAAATTTGAGAATAAAATCCAAAATGCTGTGTTTTTGAAAGGTGAACTGATGTGGGACCATACAATCCGTGTTTTAAATATTTAGGAAATAATGACATCAGTGCTGATATAGAAACATAGAAACATAAAATTTGACGGTAGATAACCATTCCCTGCTGCCAGCTTAGAAGAGACCACTCAGTGGGCACCGGCATGACTGGCCATAGAAACATAGAATTAGATGGTAGATAAGAACCAAAAAAATCCATCAAGTCTACCTATATTACATGTTACTTTTTCCTTAGTATAACCTTATGCATTACCCAGGTATTTTTGAATTCCTTTACAGTCTTTGTGTTTACCACCTCAAATGGAAGTTTATTCCATGAATCCACCACCCTTTCTGTAAAAAATGCTTCCTCAAATTTCTCCTGAATCTGCTACCCTCTAACTTTAGATAATTGACCCCTTGTTTTGGCATTTATTTTTTGTGAAAAATGCTTTCAGCTTCTATTTTATTAAGTCCCTTCATATATTTGAAGGTTTCAATCATGTCACCTCTTTATCTTCTATCCTTTAAACTATACATATTTAGATCATAGAGTCTTTCTTTGTACGTTTTATATTTTATTTTATTAAGTCCCTTCATATATTTGAAGGTTTTGATCATGTCACCTCTTTATCTTCTATCCTTTAAACTATACATATTTTGATCATAGAGTCTTTCTTTGTACGTTTTATATTTTCGACCATGTCCCATTTTAGTAGCCCTCCTTTGGACAGCTTCTATTTTATTGATATCTTTCTGAAGATATGGTCTTCAGAACTGTGCACAGTATTCCAGATTTGGTCTAACTAATGATCTGTAAAGTGGCATAAGAACTTTGCTATATCTGCTACTAATACCTCTTCCAATGCAACCAAGTATTCAACTGGCCTTACTGGCTGCACTGCTGCTTTGTGTACCAAATTTTAAATCATCTAAAATAATAATTCCCAAGTCCCTTTCTTCTTTAGTTACAGTCAGTAATGTATCATTGAGACTATAATTGGCCTTTGGGTTTTTGGATCCTATATGCATAATTTTGCTCTTGGTAATATTACATTTCAGATCCCATGTATTTGATCAGTCCTCTATTTTTTTTAATATCACTGTTTATTTGATCAACCCCTCCTGGAACATCTAGCATGTGCACCAAAGAAAATGACACCATAATATAATTATTTATTGTATTTCATATGGCTGAATTTCCCTATCTTATGCTATTTCTGCAAACCAAAGATAGCTTCAGAAAATGCTTGTTAAAAAAAAAACAAGGTATAATGTGTGTGGGTGTCTCCAAGTAAAATACTGAAATAGATGTATAAATGCAATGAGTGCCAAATGAATAAAAACAGCTGTAGCACATGGGTTTAAAATGGCTCAGCACTGAAGGGGTTAAACCTTAGATTAAATAATTTTGACACATCTGTCCCATGTCCAATAAAGAACAACTAGATATTAGACTTTAGGTGGGATTTTATAACATAATCTATAACTACTATGATTATAACCCTTTAGATGCAATATAATATGCTGTACTATGCCTCTTTAAAGGGGTTAAACACATAATTAGAGTCAAGCACAGGAGCCACAGGTTTTGCAGTTTTCCAACTGGAACTAGGTCACTTTCAGTCAATCAGTTGCAGATAAACAGGGGTTAAACACATTGAGCTAGATTACAAGTTAAGCAATATCCTTCAGCACTTTTGAGCATGGTAACTGCACACAAGGTAAATCAATAGCGCTGGTAATACAAGTTGAAAGTAAAAAGTTTGCGTGAGAGTGAAAGACTCAGGTGTGCTAACCCTAAACAACTGCATTAAAGCTAAAGGTGTGTTAGGAATACTTCAAATTCATATGTTCTTTACTTAGAAGAAAATATTCATATTAAAATATATAAATATATATATATATATATATATATATATATATATATATATATATATATATATATATATATATATACATATACATATACATACTGGGCTAAAAGAATCTGCTCCTAGGTAGTGGCTCGCCATAGAACAAGCTACTGAGCTGTTGTTCGTTGCTGGTAGACCACTTCTCTCTTTCTATGTATGTATGTATACACAGTGTGTGTGCGCATATATATATATATATATATATATATATATAATTATGCTTGTATTAAACTGAAATATTTCCCACTAAAGACTGTAAAATATATTGTAATCACAAATAGAAGGTGATTAATAAATGTTATTTTGTTTATAGGCATTTTTATTAGTAGTAGTATACTGCATAATACAACAATTTACACAGTATTGTATGGTGCTGTTTTTTTTTAATTAAAACTTGATAAGAATATTATTAATATTTATACAAAGAATTGCACATCTGTCTCATATTGTATTAGAGATTAAATAGTGCCAAGTTGGAATTCTATAAAATGTTTGCATTTCCTGTATGAAAAATGAGTCAATAGTCCTAAGAAATACAAGTAGCATCTTACAGACAGAGTACAGTACCTCAATCTCATATTGGTGAAACCCTGTACTATTACATTTAAGAGATAAAAAACAAATGACAATTGTATCAGACATGTGGAAGAGTAGCAATTAAGTATATTAAGCATATTTTCTAGAGCATAAACATCAAAAACTTATAATATATTTAAAATATGATCTATCAAATGTGACTTGAAATAATGTATTCCAATAACCTATTTAGAGTTACCTGTGGATCTATGGGTCCCTTGATAGTGATGTTCTTAGCCACAGGGCTAATGTTCTGCACAATCAGGTTGGCTTGATAACTCTCTCCAACCAAAGCATCTATAAAGTGCAGCATAGATGGAGAGACCCTCACCCCGATTTCATTATTCAACAGGTCCCCCATCTCTTTATGGTTCCTGATGGTCTGTGTGTTAAGGAAAAATGTAAATGAAGCAGCAGCAACCATAAGATAAACAGAAAATGCTTAAAGGGACAGTCAACACCAGAATATTTGTTGTTTAAAAAGATAGATAATCCCTTTATTACCCATTCCCCAGTTTTGCATTACCAACACAGTTATAATAATACACATTTTTCCCTCTGTGATTACCTTGTATCTAAGCCTCTGAAAACTGCCCCCTTACTTCAGTTCTTGTGACAGACTTGCAGTTTAGCCAATCAGTGCTAACTCCTAGGTAACTTCACGTGCGTGAGCTCAATGTTATCTATATGACACACATGAACTAATGCCCTCTAGTGGTGAAAACTGCCAAAATGAATTCACATAAGAGGCAGCATTCAAGGTCTAAGAAATTAGATTTAACTTTCAACTAAGAATACCAAGAGAACAAAGAAAATTGGTGATAAAAGTAAGTTGGAAAGTTGTATAAAATTGCATGCCTTATTTGAATCATGAAAGTTTATTTTGGAATTGACTGTCCCTTAAAGAATTTCAGGTATAGACAAGACATTACATCATGTGAAATCCTTACAAAATAATATTTTTCTGATAATTTGTGCTTATTTTAAAAATAAGATGTAAAATGTTTTTATTTCACATAAAAAAGTATAGCTCATGGATCTGAGAATTAAAGGGACAGTACACTGTAAAATTGTTTTTCCATAAATGTATTTTAAATGACTTGTTATACCAACTGCAGAGTATAAAATATTTGAGAAATTGCATTTTTGGGTTTATTTGTGTATCTGAAGTAGCTGGTTTTGTGCTTTGAAACCACAGCCTATTACAATGGGTTGAGCTTCAGGTAATATCAGATCTCATTATGTTATCACTTTTATTCACACACACTTGCTTCCTTATCTTATATTTGTCTGGAACACCAAAGCTCAATACATAGAGAGAACAATGGAAAATTATCATTTTATTACTTAAAGGGACACTAAACCCAAAAAAATTCTTTCATGATTCAAGTAGAGAATACAATTTTAAACAATATTCCAATTTACTTCTATTATCTATTTTGCTTAATTATTTAGCTATCCTTTGTTGAAGAAATAGCAATGCACATGGGTGAGCCAATCATATGAGGCCTCTATGTACAGCAACCAATCAGCAGCTACTGAGCATATCTAGATATGCTTTTCAGTACAGTATATCAAGAGAATAAAGCAAATTAGATAATAGAAGTAAATTAGAAAGTTGTTTAAAATTGCATGCTCTTTCTAAATCATAAAAGAAAAAAATGGGGTTTCATGTCCCTTTAACTAGCATGCCCCCCACTGAGGGTGTAATCTCTTCTGCTGGCTGTGTTTACTTAGGCTTGTCAATAGCATATACGCAAGTATCAAAACTTTCAGTATAGGTTGGGAAACTACAAGCTAAATCAGCTATTTCAAATGCTGAAATATGAGTAAAGGAGCTACTTGCAACCAATTTAATACACTCTAGCAGGTAAAAAGGATCATTGGGAATAATTTAAAGGGGAGAAAGTTTTTGGGTGAACTGTCCCTTTAAGCAATTTAGACTGCTTAGAGAGCTGCTTTCATAACCAATTTATACCATATTGCTGGGTTGCTCAGCTAGCAGATTACATGTAAATATTGAGAGAATTAACTACATTATATAAATTAATTGATACAATATATCCAAGCCACATACATTATAAACATGCACAAAAAGTGATGGAAATGGCTGCCTGAGTCATATTGAATATATTAAATACATTTCTGCAAAATCACATTTACAGGAGCTTTTTACTCAAGACAGACTTGCTATGAAAACATTTTTGTTATTCTATTTACTACAGTTTCTAATGTAATAGTGATTGATGAGTGTGAAAAGATACATTTCAAATCGGGAGCTATTAGTTATATTCTACAAGCCCTGAAAAACTTAAACTTTTAGGTGCATTAAACAGTTACTACGCTGTTGAGGGGAAAAAAGAAACTAGTAGAGGGATATTTAGTAGCGATGTGACAGTTTACATGTATCCAGAATATTACTAAATAAACATGTTTTATTTCATTGTTATGTGTAGTTCTACGGACAGACAGATTGCGAGTAAAGTGACTGTACAACATTAAGTTATATGGCATAAACATCAGTTCTGAAACAATTCTCTGAACGATTTTCTTAAAAGTATTTGCTATTGCATGTGAGTAACTATATACAAATAAACATACGTTTATACACTGAATGTACCATACGTACCTCTGAGCCGTTGTGGACTACTATCTGGGCATATCACTCTGCTCTCTCAGTTTTGCTGCTTTGCTGTTTCCATGGAACCCAGATGTAAACAATGTTTGTTCCTGCTTCAAGCATGCTAATGGTTGCCTAGATAGCCGACGCGTGGGGAGGAGCTACAGGAAAGCAACGTCCAATTACAGTTCAGTGAAACAGACACAGGCACATTACTTCTGTGAACAATATCTTTATTTTCACACTATACACGCGATGCACATATAAAAACTGAATCCATATATAATATATGGGGTCTGTGAAGTAGGGATTAATACCCCTAAAGTCAAAATCAATAAGATTAGAGGGAACGGTGTAAAAGCCGGAACGGAACAGGGGATGTACTAAAAGGAATGACAAGGGTGAATGACAAAATGGAATGCCCATAGACTTTAATGGGATGTAAAATTAAAAGTGTTAAAGCAAAAAAACTATGAGACATATCAACTAGATATTTACTAGATATGTTCCCCAGGTACAGTAGCATATTCTGAAAGTGAGATTACGTCAGATTATAGCTGCTTTCTATGGAATGACAAGGGTGAATGACAAAATGGAATGCCCATAGACTTTAATGGGATGTAAAATATTCACCCTTGTCATTCCTTTTAGTACATCCCACGGAACAGGCCTTTTATGAAGGAAATTGATTTAAAATGTTTGTATAATTTTGTATATCCATCTATTTAAAGTGTATCACTGTTGATCAATATATGTGCATCTATAGATTGTGTGAACACATTTCTTGGCAGATTTTTGGACAACCTCAGTTACTGTAAATGCTGAAAACTAGAAATAATTAAAGTAATTGTGTTATTAAGCGTTGAAAAACAGATAGTTCCCTTTTCTCTTAGCACGTATTTTTTTTTAGCTAAACCTACAGAAAAAGAAATCTCTGTAGTAATCTCTTTAAAATTTGGCATGCAGATATAGTTACTGTCTAGTAAATTTATAAGTGAAATAAAACAAGCAGTGATTGCTGTGATATAACTGTTTAAAGCATTTTATTTTGATGTATTTGGAGTATGCTCAGTAGATGCTTAAACCATAAGTGAAGACATGCTCAGTAGTGATTTGGTGGCAGAGGTTTGTAGAGGTTTTAGTCCCATATATTGTTCTGTTTTGTGCTGTAGCCCTGGGGGGCAGTGAGTACCTGCACTGGTTTCCAACCAATAGATGTCAGAGTCAGACACCACACACACACACACACACACAATACCTACAAATCCCAATCCCAGCACAAGCACACACTACATTATTATTATTATGATGATTATAGAGCGACAACAGGTTCCACAGCACTATGAACATAGGTGGTATATAAAAAACAATTAAATGGGGAGAGAGGGTCCTGCCGAGAGTTGCACTGTTATAGACAGCTCTTACAAAAGGTGGACTACAAACAGCTGGGCTCATAGGCTTACATGCTATGGGGTTTAAGTGGATAGCAGTGGAGATAGGAAGGTTAGTGTAGGTTGTAAGCGTCCCAGAATAGTAGAGTCTTCAGGGAGCACTTGAAGCTTTTAAACTAGGGGAGAGTCTTGTGGAGCGAGGCAGAGAGTTCCATAAGATGGGAGCCAGTCTGGAGAAATCTTGTAAACGGTAATGTGTGGAGATAACAAGAGAGGAGGAGAGGAGGAGATCATGAACGGAGCGAAGGGGACGGGAGGGAGAGTATCTGGAGACAAGGTCTGAGATGTAGGGGGGAAGCAATGCAATTGAGGGCTTTGTGTGTCAGAGTGAGAATGTTGTGTTTAATCCTGGAGGTAAGAGCAAGCCAGTGAAGGGATTAGCAGAGAGGTGCGGCAGATGAAGAGCGACATGTAAGGAAGATAAACCTGGTAGAGGCATTTATTATGGATTGTAAAGGAGCTAGGCAGCAGCTAGGTAGACCAGAGACAATGGAGTTGCAGTAGTCGAGGCGGGAAAGGATGAGAGAGTGGATTAAAATCTTAGTTGTGTCTTGTGTAAGGAAATGTCTAATTTTAGCAATGTGTGTAAGGTGGAAGCAGCAAGCTTTAGCCAAGGACTGAATGTGAAGAGTGAAAGAAAGATCTGAGTCAAGTGTGACCCCAAGACATCAGGCATGCGAGGTTGGGGTAATAATGGAGTTATCAACAGTTAGAGACATGGGGGGTGGAGATTTTGGAAGAAGGGTGGAAAATAAGGAGCTCAGTTTTGGAGAGATTTAGCTTGAGGTAGTGAGAGGACATTCAAGATGAGATATGAGAGAGACAGTTAGTGTAATGCCTGAACAAATTATTTTGGATCTCAGCTGCAGAACAATATAAGATGTAGAATACTTTAATAAGTACAGTACTAGAAATCCTTAGGATGGTTTTGATTTGTATCACTATGACCCAAATGCTACTATGTATGAGCAGTATCGTAAAGTCATCTGTGAATTACTGCATTAATGATATACAGAGTTACCAACCATTTGCACTCACAGGAGCTGGTGGGTAATGTTGTACAGCTAGATGCCTTCGCAGCAGCTCGCAGTGGGAAGTTTTGTTCACCAGACCGTGTGACACCAGTAAGAGGGTGGATCTTAAGTCCGTTCCACGGGACTGCTTCCACTGCAGAGAAGTGAGAGACACTCAGCTGGAAACCTGCTGGCAAGATTATAATCAGTATGGCTACTACAAATGCATAACGGCAGGCTTGAGAAAGGTAGGATGTCATGCAGGTATTATACTGACATGGTAACAGAAGAAAAGCTGTTCTCAGAGAGAGATTCCGATAATTGTTGTGACCAGTAAGTTGTAACAGGATTAGTGGCGGTCAGCTGGTTACTTGTGCCAGGGACAGATTGTGTAAGTCCGGTATGGAGGATCGTAACAATATTATGGGATGTTTCCTTGTCAAGATACCCAAGGGAAAGCTGTTTACTTGCAGCGTGTAAGGTGTTGATTTCATAGGGGGAGTGTCAGTCAGGCCTTGGGCCCATTGTACCACCTGGAAATGAAGATTATTTGATAAGGACGTCCAGAGAACAGTAATTCAGACCACACAGCAATGATCTAAACCCGTTCTGTTTATTGAAAGATACAAAGCATGTCTTATAGACGACAGATACAGCATATGGGGTTAACTTTATGAGACGTTATGGCCGCGTCATTTTACACAGTTTCACAGTGTTTGTCAGGAAAAGTACTAGATCATAAACAATATTCTATAGTCATAATAAGGAGTGCATCTAGGATGAAGACAAGGTTATTCAAGCATCTTATAGAGATAGTACGCTCCGGGCCTGGTGCCAGGGACATCTAAAAGGTTAACTAGCTTTGCAGAGAATAATAACAAGCATGTATTTCTCACTACAGAATAACTGCTATAATAAAAGATTATTCAGACAAGATGGATGCCAAAGACAAAATGGCTCCCGAGAACAAGATGGCGCTACTTACGCTAACAATAATTCCTAACACAGCGTAAAATTAGGAAGCTCAGTTTAAGCTGTTTGGTTGTGTCTCCAGGAAGGCAGAATACTAAATATATGTCCAGAAGAAGAATCCGTTTTGTTAAATCCTTGGTAGATCTAGCTGGAGAGCAACAAAACTCCAAGTTTGCAGGAGCTCAGTACTAGAGCAAGTGATTGCATCTACTAACAAAATACTAAGCACCTGTATGCAGGTGCGCAGAGGATTTAAAGGTAAAGGGGATGGGCTAAGGAGTGAGATAACCTGACATAACCCCCTCCTCAAATAAGCTGTCCCACAGCTTGAGGCCATGGATGGTCGGGTGTCACGTTATCCGTTTAGTCTCTTTCTGGATTCAGCAGAAATTCTCCCTTAGCTTTATAGTCCAAACGATGCAGATGAAATTTGAGCAGGGATGCGAATGGCAAACAGAAACTGAAACCAGCGTGCTGAGTTAGGAGGCCTGCAGCTTCAGCTGCAATAGGAGAGGAAGTCCGGTTTGCTGGGAGTTGCTGCACACAGCTGAGAAATATCCAAAGGAATGCTGAATGTAATCAGCCAATGAAAGTGAGAGGAATCCTAAGAAGCACAGTAGCTCAAGGAGTTTAAGTCCGAATAGAACTGTTGCTAGCTAGCAATAGTTAAAGAGGTTAGACAGTAAAATCTGTTTTTTTGCATGAGAGATCCTTTCAGTTTTCAGAGACCTGGAACAACTACAACTGACACAGAGCTATCAGTTGCTGCATTAGCAAATTACCAAGCATTGAGGAGAAGGAGGGAGGAGCCTTTATAGGGTGAAAAGGGAATTCCTTAAAGGTATATTACCAGTAGGTTGGAAAATGAGACTTATATGTGACAGAACGCCCCCCCAAGGAGCAACTCCATGGATCAAGGTCCAGAAGGTTCAGGGTGTCGAAGATGGAATAGGGACACCAGGCGAGGTGCTGAAAGGTTCGTTGAAGGTTCCCAAGTATCTTCGATATGGGAATAACCCTTCCAATGAACCAGGTATTGTAAATAGCCTCATAGTCTCCTGGAGTCTAGAATGTCTTTAATTTCGTATTCTTGATCAGGAAGAAGTTGTAAGGGTGGATCCCTGTAATTCTTAGGGGGGTCTCTGGTAGGAATAAAAGGCTTCAGAAGAGAAACATGGAAAGTATGGTAAATCTTATACAAGGAAGTAAGATCAAGGACCACAGCATTACTGTTGATAACTTTAGAAATACTGAACGGTCCTATGAACAAACCTCCCAATTTTTTTGTAGGGATGTTTAGACGTAGATGTTTTGTGGATAACCAGACCTGATCACCCACTTTGTATTCAGGCGGTCTGCTGTGTTTCTTGTCATAATACAGCTTTTGGCAAGTTTGAGCCTCTCTGATAACATCTTGTAATTGTCTGTGAGTTTCACTAATGTCATGTAGGTTATCATTCAGATTCGGACATGGTGTTTGTTTTATAGGGAAAAGATTGGCTTTAGGGTGAAAGCCATAGATTAAGAAAAAAGGCGTTGCCTTCGTTGTGGTGTTGAAGGAATTATTGTATGCAAATTCTGCTACCGATAATAGTGTCACCCAATTGTCCTGTTTAAAGGTACAGTAACAGCGTAAATACTGTTCCAACCACTGATTGTTTTTTTCGGTTTGCCCATTAGTTTGGGGATGGTATGCAGTACTGTAGTTGTGTTGAATTTAAAGCTGTTTACAGAAATAAGTCCATAATTTTGAGATAAATTGTGTCCCTCTGTTGGAGGTAATTGTTGTTGGCATTCCGTGTAACTTGAATATGTGATCTATGAATAATTGAGCTGTTTGACTGGAAGTCGGTAGACAATGAAAAGGGACAAAATGTGCCATTTTTGTTAAACGGTCTACAACGACAAATATAGTATTATTCTTTCCTGAGAGAGGCAAATCTACAATAAAATCCATGCCAATCTCATCCCAAGGTTTACTTGGAATTGGAAGTGACATCAAAAGACCATATGGTGAGTGTTTAGAATGTTTATTCTGGGCACAAACGCAGCAAGTACGTATATAGGCCCCTATTTATCAACCCGTCAACTTACTTGCATTCGCCGGCACCAATACGCTTGCCTAAGATCGCCTAACATCGCTGCCGCGAACCTGAATACATTCTCCAAAGCTACCAAAAAAGCTGTCAAAAAGCCGCGCACCAAGTAGGGGGCGATGAGCAGCAGACTGTTGTTAACTAACAGTCATCGATCTTGCTGCTCTTCGGCTTTTTCCCAGCATTATTGGTACCCTGTCACTAAACACCCACACTATACTATACTGTTTTACCCCTATACCGCCACTCCCAGACCCCACCGCAACTAAATAAAGTTATTAACCCCTAAACTGCCGCTCCTCTAGCCCACCGCCACCTAAATTATACTTATTAACCCTTAATCTGCCGACCCCTACACAGCCGCAAACTACATTATGTTACTAACCCCTAATCTGCTGCCCCTACACCGCCGCCACCTACATTATACTTATTAACCCCTAATCTGCTGCCCCTACACCGCCGCCACCTACATTATACTTATTAACCCCTTATCTGCCCCCCCAACACCGCCGCCACCTACATTATGTTATTAACCCCTAATCTGCCGTCCCCAACGTCGCCGCCACTACATTAAATTTATTAACCCCTAAGCCTAAGTCTAACCCTAACACCCCCAAACTTAAATCTAATTTAAATAAATATAAATAAAATTACTATCATTAACTACATTATACCTATTTAAAACTAAATACCTATAAAATAAACCCTAAGATAGCTACAATATAACCAATAGTTACATTGTAGCTAGCTTAGGGTTTATTTTTATTTTACAGGCAAGTTTTTATTTATTTTAACTAGGTAGAATAGTTATTAAATAGTTATTAACTATTTAATAACTACCTAGCTAAAATAAATACAAAAGTACCTGTAAAATAAAACCTAACCTAAGTTACACTAACACCTAACACTACACTACAATTAAATAAATTATATAAATTAAATACAGTTAACTAAATTAAATACAATAACCTAAATTAAATTAGCTAAAGTACAAAAAAAACAAAATACTAAATTACAGAAAATAATAAACAAATTACAGAAACCAGAAGTGGTTCTCCAGACGGGCAGAAGTCTTCATCCAAGCCGGGCAGAAGTGGTCCTCCAGACGGCAGAAGTCTTCATCCAGACAGCATCTTCTATCTTCATCCATCCGGTGCGGAGCGGGTCCATCTTCAAGACATCTGACGCGGAGCATCCTCTTCAGCCGACGACTACCCAACAAATGAAGGTTCCTTTAAGTGACATCATCCAAGATGGCGTCCCTTAGATTCCGATTGGCTGATAGAATACTATCAGCCAATCGGAATTAAGGTAGAAAAAATCCTATTGGCTGTTCCAATCAGACAATCGGTCTATGAGCTCCGGTATCAATGGTAATGGATACCTGTTCTTGATGGTCTTTTTATTGAGCTCTCTATAATCTATAATAGGTCTCAGTGAAGTGGATTGCCTAATAAAGCCTTTTCGAAGGTTGTCATCTAGGTAAGATTTCAGGTGTTCAAATTCTGGTTGACTGAGTGGATAGAGGTGTCTGTCTGTAAGGTATGGTAGCACCGGGTTGCAACTCAATCGGACAGTCATAGATTTGGTGAGGGGGGGAGGCTTTCAGCCTTTTTCTTACTACAAACATCAGAGAAGTCTGAGTATTCAGTGGGCAGAGTTAGGTTTGATTCAGGAACTTGGAGTAACAGATTTTGATGAGTTTTTTGGCAGTATAAGGATTCGAGACTGACCTTAAGGTTTTTCCAATCAATTATAGGTTGGTGGAGTGGAAGCTATTATAAACCTAAAATGATGGGGAAAAGGGGAGATTGTAACACATTGAATGTTAAATATTCTGAGTGTCCAGAGGGTGTTTCTACAATTATGGGTATGGTATGATGGGTTATAGGACCTGTAGTAATGGATGAGCCATCAATAACACGAATCAGGACAGGTTTTTGCTTACACACCAAAGGAATTTTATTCTTAACAACCAAAGCTTTATTAATATAATTCCCATAAGCTCCAGAGTCCATGATAGCTTCAGTAGTCAGTCTGTTTTGATCCCACTGTAAAAGTAAAGAGACATGACAGTAAGTAGGTTTGACATAAATTGGTTGAGATGAGTGTATATTTTGACACTTTTCTTAGACTTTAGGAGGGTCGGACAATCCTTAACAGTGTGCGAAGGGTTGGTGCAGTACATGCAAAACTGTTTGAACCGTCTACTGCTCCTCTCCTCAGCAGTCAAAGGGCCCCTGATGACACCTATCTCCATGGCCTCTACAGCAGCTTTGTTGGTCTGTGGTGGTTGGTTAGAGCTTACTGAGGTCCTGTGTAGTGATTCTCAGTTATACCGTTCAGTCTTTCTTTCCCTGAGTCTTCGGTCAGTTTGGATAACCAAATTCATTAGAGCTTCTAGTGTCTTGGGTAATTCTGTGCGGGCTAGTTCATCTTTTATTGAGTCTGAGAGACCTAGCCTGAATTGATTTCAAAGGGCTATAGCATTCCACTGAGAGTCTGTGGCGTATTGCTTAAAGTCTGTAATATACTTTTCTACGGGGCAGCGGCCCTGCCTCAGGCTTTTCATATTGGCCTCTGCTGTCAACTGTAAGTTGGTGTCTTGACATAAGCCGCAGATCTTTCTGTCTCCAGAAATTGTGTAAGATAGAAAGATCTGTGGCTCAGGTGAGGGATCAGGTTGATTGCTTTTCAGGGCAATGAAGTCCTTTATTATGCTGCGTAGAGATTGATTCTCAACCTGTAGATCCCTGACTCCTTGTCCCAACTAATCACCTGGGGTTGTTCTTTTGGATTCAATGTAATGCCTGAACAAATTATTTTGGATCTCAGCTGCAGAACAATATAAGATGTAGAATATTTTAATAAGTACAGTACTAGAAATCCTTAGGATGGTTTTGATTTGTATCACTATGACCCAAATGCTACTATGTATTAGCAGTATCGTAAAGTCATCTGTGAATTACTGCATTAATGATATACAGAGTTACCAACTGTTTGCACTCACAGGAGCTGCTGAGTAATGTTTTACATCTAGATGTCTTCGCAGCAGCTGGTAGTGGGAAAGTTTTGTTCACCAGACCGTGTGATGTCAGTAAGAGGGCGGAGCTTAAGTCCGTTCTACGGGACTGCTTCCACTGCAGAGAAGTGAGAGACCCTCAGCTGGGAACTTGCTGGCAAGATTATAATCGGTATGGCTACTACAAATGCGTAACGGCAGGCTTGAGAAAGGTAGGATGTCATGCAGGTATTATACTGACTTGGTAACAGAAGAAAAGCTGTTCTCAGAGAAAGATTCTGATAATTGTTGTGACCGGTAAGTTGTAACAGGATTAGTGGTGGTCAGCTCGTTACTTGTACAAGTGACAGAATGAGTATGTCCGGTATGGAGGATAGTAACAGCGACAATATTCCGGGATGCTTCCTTGCCAAGATTCCCCAGAAAGGGGATAGCTGTTTAGTTGCATATCCAGGAAGGCAGAATACTAAATATAAGTCCAGAAGTAGAATCCGTTTTGTTAAATCCTTGGTAGATCAAGCTTGAGAGCAACAAAACTCTAAGTTTGCAGGAGCTCAGTACTAGAGCAAGTGATTGTATCTACTAACAAAATACTAAGCACCTGTATGCAGGTGCACAGAGGATTTAAAGGTAAAGGGGGATGGGCTAAGGAGTGAAATAACCTGACAGTGACACAGGTTAGCAAAGAAGGAGATAGTTCTGGTGCAGAGAGGTAGATTTGGGTATCGTCGGAATACAAATGATAATGAAACCCGTGGGACTTTAAAAAGGAACCAAATGAGGACGTGTAGATTGAGAAGAGAAGGGGACTAAGAACAGAGCCTTGCGGTACCCCAACAGAAAGAGGTAATGGGGCAGAGGATGCCCCAGAGATGTCTACACTAAAGGAACGGTTAGACAGATAGGAAGAGAACCAAGGGAGAACTTTGTCACAGATGCCAAAGGATTGGAGGGTATGGAGCAAAAGAGGGTGGTTGACAGTATCAAAGGCTGCAGACAGATCAAGGAGGATAAGTAGAGAGAAGTGGCCCTTGGATTTTGCTGTAAGTAGGTACATATCACACAAATGCTACATTACACATACATACACTACACATCATAAATGCACAAACACCAATTTTATCATAAAAAACAAGGATATTTATGTTAATGCCTGGGTATTAGTTGCCAATCAAATGTTAAAAAGCACAAAAATTCAAAAATGAACTCTCCTACTCCACAAACTCCAATCATATGAATTTAATTTTGGAATATATAAACACACACATATATCATATATATATATATATATATATATATATATATATATGTAACACATCCAAGCAAACCTCCCTCATGCCTCTATACACTTACAAAAAAATAAATAAATAATAATAATAAAAATACCATGCTGCACATTGCCACAGAACAGTAGTCACAGTGAGAGTGCTTAGCTCAGCTCTACAACATGCAAACATGGAGGGAGTAAAGCTTAATTTTTTTTTTAAACCATTAAATAAGACAGAGAGACTGTTATAAAATTGAGTACACCACACCCACAGAATCAGAGTAATAAGGGGCAGAGGGGAATCCTGATCCTCCATTACAACCTATAACAAATAAGGGACATGAAACACCTTTATGTAAAAAAGTGTGTTATGTGCCACAAAGCAAATGCTATACCCTAGGTTTCCAGAACATTGAAAACTGCCTAAGCTAGGTAATTTCAGACTTGATGCATTTGTGGGTTAAATAATAAGATTTTTAGCCATCTAAAAATAAACACGATGTATACACAAAAGCAATAGGTGTTTAAAGTGCTTTTTATTATTAAAAAAAGGTTCTCTGCTTATTTACAGAATACCTGGACATCAAACGAATAATACATTGCCTCTTATGTGTTTGGTTGAAAGCTAGCTAGTGTGGCTGTAGGTTAGGGACCTAGATAAGAACATACCTTTTTGCAGCACAATTTGGGCACACGCTGTATTTAATACTTCAGATAGCTCAGCAACCGGACAGATAGCTCAGCATGCTAAGGCACTGTGGCTGAGCTCTGTTGCAACCCAAGGGTTGCAGGTTCTATCCCCGGCAAGGTCCACTCAGCCTTTCATCCTTCTGAGGTTGATAAAATGAGCAGCGCCTCGAGACCCTTACGGGTGATTAGCCGCGATTTACAAGTACCCAATACATACATTTTATGCTTTGGTAATCTAGGTGTGTTTATGTGTGCGTGCATGTGTGAGTGTGTGCGTTTGTATGTGTGTGTGTGTGTGTGTGCGTGTATGTGTGAGTGTGTGCGTTTGTATGTGTGTGCATGTGTGTGCATGTGTGAGTGTGTGCGTTTGTATGTGTGCATGTGTATGCGTGTGTGCGTGTGTGCGTGTGTGAGTGTGTGCGTTTGTATGTGTGTGTGCGCATGTGTGCATATGTGTGTGTGTGTGTGTGTGTGTGTATGTATACACATATATACAGAGTGTACAAAAACAGGCCAAAGCACAATTTTTCTCACCCAATTCGGACTGAAGCAGATGGGTAGGCAACATGAGCTTTTGGAGCTGAAGGCAAATTTACTTTGCTACTTAAATTGGGGACCACAGCCTTTTGAGTTGCCAAAGTTACTGGAGATATTGTGGCATCTGAGAAATTGTCTAAAAAAAAAGCTGTGCAGCTGCCTTCAAGGGGCCAAGTAGGACACTTCTCACTCACTGCAGTTAAAAAAGCGCCATCTCTAGAGGGATTTACACTGAGGAGTGAATGTGGATGTTTATTATTTAGAGAACGGTCATTACTACATCTGATGGGAGTTTTTATCTCCTTGCAGATTCCTTCTCAAGACTGTATTTTTAATACATGGAAAAAGGACTTAAGGACTGTTTCATTTTAATGATAATTCTGTTTTTATTTCTAGGTAGGATTTTATGTTTGAAACATTTGTCAAATATATATTGATGTTTTATGTGTCTACAGTGTGATACATTACTATCCATTAGGACCAGATGCTACCCCTTTATATTAGTATTGTTAAAGTGAAGGTAAACTTTGATGAAAGAAAGCCCATTTTTAAAAAAAATCTATTAAAAACGGGCACTTTCATTCATCAAAGTTTAGAAGGCAGCCGTTTTGATTAAAAACTTAGCTTTGTTTTTTTCACAGCCAGAGCAGCTTCCCCCACTCCGAGATCCTCTCTTCACACATCAATGACTAATCCAGCTTCCCTGGGGGAAAAGCCATGATTGGATGATGCTGGATTAGTCATTGATGACTTGTGAAGAGAGGATCTCCGGGTGGGGGAAGCTGCTCTGGTTGTGCAAAGAAGAGAGGTAAGCTTTTAATCAAAATGGCTGCTTTGTAAACTTTTATGAATGAAAGTGCCCCTGTTTTTAATAGTATTTTTTTAAAATGGGCTTTCATTCATCAAAGTTTACCTTAAAGTTACATTTTTAATTTAGCACACTAAGGGCCAGATTACGAGTTAAGCGCAAAATATCCCTTATGCTAAAGTGATATTTGAGCTCAACTGAGTAATAGCAGCGCACGTTAATGTGTGCTGGTATTACGAGTTAGGTGAAATGTGAACGCGACCTCGTGTTCGCATTGCACAGAAGCATTGCAATCTCGAGAGTGCGCTTCCATAGGCTCCAATGGGAGCCTCTTTCTGATGCCTTCATACACGGCACAGAACCTATTGCAGTGAAGGGGGTAAGTATAGCACAGCGATGGGCAGCAATTTTAAATATATATGTATATGAATATATACATACATATGTATGTGTATATACACATATTAACACATAAATATATAAGTATATAAGCATATACATACATATTTACAGAGAACACCCAGTTCCCCTAGACTGCAATGTAAAGGCACATATCACCCACCAAGTTTAACTCCTTAAAACTGCCTAGTGCACTATATTTTATAGGGGAAAATAAATAAAAGACCCTCTATTTTGTGGACATATGGGACACTTTTAGAAAATTAACCAGAGAAAATTTAGAAAATGAACCGCAAGCTCGCGGTAGCAATAACCAGCCACTTATAATGTCTGATTATATATTGCGCGCCCGCAAACGGGCACAATTTTATTTCGGGTTAGTGCACATGAGAATATGTGATCAGTTTTGCGCGAGAGTGGGATTTTAGTTTTTTTCCACTATTTTTTCTTCATTGACTTCTATAGGGGAATACGTGAACACGCACACAATATTCTGCTTTTTGTGCTTATCGGGTTAGTGTGAGAGTGCAAACAGTTTTGTTTTTTTAAACTCATACTATAAGCGCAACCCGACGAGCAAAAAAAGCTTACTTCTAGTGCAGTTAACGCCCGAGAGGGAGCTTTAATTAGCGCTCCCCTTGTAATCTGGCCCTAAATAAATCATTGCTTGAATGATGTATTCAGATTTAAGATAAGCCTAAGAATAATTTGTACATGTATTTTTAAAAATTATATTAGTTATTTAAATATTGAAAAAAAACAAGGGTTAATTTAATGTCCATAAAGCAGTGGGCGCTGCCATATTGTAACTTAGGTTACCTTTTCTGCTGAGGATAATTAGGAATGTTTATAAATGGCTTATTAGAGTGTGCAACAAATAACTATGTGGAATATAGCTGTGTCTGCACTTTCATGTTTAACATAAATTGGAAAGCCCACAATATTCAGAATTAAATTACAGGAAAAGAGAACAAAATAAATAATGATAGTACAGTATATTGCACAGTTGTGTAATTACATGTAATTAAATCATTTATATTACTATCTTGAGGTTTCTAATGTCCATTTAATTTGAGTTAAATGTGTAGAGGTGGAATTGCAATTATTTTGAGAATACCAGGTTATGCCATCTAGCACATGCTAAAATGTAACTTTTTCTACTTCTTTGCATACAAGATTCATGAATAAGGATCCTAGCTCCCTGCAAAAGTCCCTTAAAAGACCAGGTTCCCCTGAAATTGTTCATGCAATTAGGGACAGAGAATTCAAGACTAGTGATGTCGTGAACAGTTCTGCCGCGAGTAGTTCGCAGCGAACATAGCATGTTCGCGTTCGCAGCGGACGGCGAACATATGCGATGTTTGATCCGCCCCCTATTCGTCATCATTGAGTAAACTTTGACCCTGTAGCTCACAGTCAGCAGACACATTCCAGCCAATCAGCAGCAGACACTCCCTCCCAGACCCTCCCACCTCCTGGACAGCATCCATTTTAGATTCATTCGGAGCCTGCATTCTTAGTGAGAGGAGGGACAGTGTAGCTGCTGCTGATTTGATAGGGAAATCGATAGCTAGGCTAGTGTATTCAGTGTCCACTACAGTCCTGAAGGACTCATCTGATATCTGCTGTAAGGACACCACCCCAAAAAGCCCTTTTTAGGGCTAGAACATCAGTCTGCTTTTTTTTTTCCCTGTGTAATCTAATTGCAGCCTGCCTGCCAGCTCAGGCTCACAGCGTATACTGTGCCCACTTGCCCAGTGCCACCACTCATATCTGGTGTAACAGTAGTGTACATTAAAAAAAACAAAAAAAACTTTTTTTCATTTGAAATAATAGCAGCCATTTTCCTTCACACGTGTGCATTTGAGGTCCTCCCGGGGCACAGTGTGACACCAGTGCAAGTCATATGTGCTAAAAAAAAGTAGTGTACATTTAAAATAAAAAAAAAACTTTTTTTAATTTGAAATAATAGCAGTCATTTTCCTTCACACGTGTGCGTTTGAGGTCCTGCTAGGGCACAGTGTGACACCAGTGCAAGTCATATCTGTTAAAACAGTAGTGTACATTTAAAAAAAAAAAAAAACCTTTTTTTAATTTGAAATAATAGCAGTCAGTTTCCTTCACACATGTGCGTTTCAGGTCCTGCCAGGGCACAGTGTGACACCAGTGCAAGTCATAGCTGCTAAAACAGTAGTGTACATACATTTAGAAAAAAAAAACTTTTTTATTGTGAAATAATAGCAGTCAGTTTCCCTCACACTTGTGCGCTCCAGGTCCTGCCAGGGCACAGTGTCACACCAGTGCAAGTCATATCTACTAAAACAGTAGTGTACATACATTTAGAAAAAAAACCTTTTTTATTGTGAAATAATAGCAGTCAGTTTCCCTCACACGTGTGCGTTCCAGGTCCTGCCAGGGCACAGTGTCACACCAGTGCAAGTCATATCTGCTAAAACAGTAGTGTACATTTCAAAAAAAAAACCCTTACACTACCTGAACGATACAACATCATACCTGATGTTTTAAAGCACGTTATTCCAAACATTTTAGGAATGGTAGGTGATTTATGCCCTTTATGGATTAAAACCAGACTCTACATCAACTATGTAATTTTCCATGGGAGTTTGCCATGGATCCCCCTCCGGCATACCACAGTCCAGGTGTTAGTCCCCTTGAAACAACTTTTCCATCACTTTTGTGGCCAGAAAGAGTCCCTGTGGGTTTTAAAATTCGCCTGCCTATTGAAGTCTATGGCGGTTCGCCCAGTTCGCCGGTTCATGAACTTTTGCGGAAGTTCGCGTTCGCCGTTCGCGAATGCAAAATTTTAGGTTTGCGACATCACTATTCAAGACTAATAGGGGGTACTGTCCGGGGATCTGAAACAAAGGTCAGAATAAAAGACAAAAGGGGGGGGGCGTGTCCAAGAAGCGACTGTGAATGGTCGCACTTTCTTAGTGCTCCTGCCGATTGCCTTGTAACCCGCCGGTGTAGGGCAACTTTTACAGTGACTAACCTTATAAAAAGATTGGCACTACTGATACAATGATCTGTGGGATGAAAATTGGTTGGCTCCCTGTACTTTTGACGCTGGAACACAAGAACGGACAGTTAAAGCCTGGAGCGGCGGCTCAGGACAGGCAGCGCTTCCCCCCTTGGTTTTCCGAGGGTAATTGTCAGGACTGGAGACATTAACATTTCAATCTCTCACTCCATTTCAGCTTTACTGAACAAAAAAAAACAAAAAGGATTTTTTGGAGAAAAGAAATTAGGAGACGGCAAAGAACTTTCATACTGCGTAGCAAATATGGCAGCCATGATGGAACCTATGTTTGTGAACCGCATTGACGCTATTATGATGAGGCTGGAACATCGCTTTCTGGACTTAATACACAGAGCTCCCTGGGACTTTCTGACACAATCGCACTTGGCATATTTCAGCATAGGGGACAGAGCACAAGTCAGTGAGGAGAAGGCTGTGAGGGCTGGAGCCGCGGCCAAGGGCGCTCCCGCGGTTTCCCCTCTACAAAACAAAAGGGAAATCTTAATGAGCACAGCATCGACCTCACCGGCGATACCCCAAAAGATAAAGCCCAGACAAACCAACAAGCTACCAAAGAGGGATAAGCTACAGAAGAGTCTTTTATATACAACCCCTCTCAGCGCTGATGCGATAAGTAATCACAGCAGTGGCGGCGATGCAGAACGTATTAAGGCTGCTAACCGAATCAAGAGGCCCAATACTCTTAACCAAGCTGTCCCGCGGCATGAGATTGAAGTACCCTTTAAGCAGGGAAACAGAGGAAAATTCAGGCTTGACACATACACTGATAACACTTTATCTTTAACGGATGGGGCTCTATCCTGGCAGCTGGACATGCCTTGCAATCCCGGTAGAAAAAACTTTAACGAACAGTTCATATCGCAGTTTTATTGGGACAAATTAAAGCCAGCATGATGAACCAGTGGTATTGTAAAAGCAGCTACACAATGTTAGTTTAAATATGTATTAATCTTGTTTACCTATGCTAATGTTTCAGTGTATATATCAGTTGTTATCCTTGTCTTTGTTTACCCAGTTGACCACATGCATTTTTCTGAGGTCTGTTATCAGTGAGCCCTTATGAAACGCTCGGTACTGCCGACACAGTGGAGGCATTGCGGATGTATTAACACCCTTTTAAATCTCTAAATGTTTCCTATGGGGTTATGGGGGGGACCCCGGGGTTGACATACATATACAATTGACATAGGGATATTGAAATAGATGCTCCCTCAGACTATGGGAAGAAAGGGTAGATTAAGATGGCAACAGCAGCGCCCCTCTTGTGGTCTACGGCCGGGACCACAGTTGGGTGTACAGAACATTGAATAAATCTTTTCAAGCTGTGTTGTGTCTAAAAAGAAAACTTTATGAGCAGTATCAGAGTTATTATTACACTACGAATAACTGAAAGTGTATGTAGATAATTACATAGGCCTAACAAGGTGAAATAGGTCAGCTGGGATTTTGATTTTGGTTTTGTGTAGATTTGCTACTTCCAAGCTCGTTATGTAGTTCTCCAGTTTGCATGTACGAATGGTTAATTTTTTGTGTGGGAACCAACTGATAGTAAAGCATCCAGTCCTGACCGGTGCACCTATATAAACTTGGGACAGAAATTAATAATCTCATAATGTTTTTCAATATGGTGCATGACGGTAAAACGTAGATTCTCCTACCTATCACATGTTTGTTAACACCCCCGAACATCATATTAGCCTGGAAACAGATCCATGAGAGGTCTATATTTCATTCATAGGGGGGCTAGTAAAAGAGTTGTTAATATTAATATATAGCTAAAGTCAGCTCTGTAATACAAGACCTTGTGAGTTTGCACTTAACATTTAAGATATGTCACCATTTCTCTTACTATCTTTCAAAATCATATGTAAAAATGGATGCTTTGGTCTCACATCACTATTACATGAACAGGCATCCGATTCAACCTATTATGTAACTAATACGATTTATATCATGTATAACTGTTTTATAACTTGTATGGTTTTTTTTTAGACTCTAATAAAGCTCTTTTGAAAACTCAAAAAAAAAAAAAAAGACAAAAGGATGTAGAAATGATAAGAAAGCTGTAGGAGGGCTTGATACCAAAGCAGGGAAGACAAGGGAACTGCAGACACGATGCACTACCAAAATTGTTCAGAGAATCATGACTTGAGAAAACATCCACAGCTACTGCTTCTGGGTTAGGTATCCAACTAAATCATAAATGGATTTGGTAATCTGGATGCAAAATGATTCAGAATAAAGGGAACTCTCTGTAGAGAGATTGTATGGAACAAAATAGTACATTGTGTAACATCAGTAAGCAGTGACTTGCACAGAGCTTAGGTACTCATAAGATATATGTTTTAGCATGTTTTGTTTCCATTCCCTGGGATCTTGAAGAAAATGGGACCCCCAGTCTGCTGCAGCATTGGTAAGGCTTGGAAGACACTTTCCTTAAAGGGGAAGTCATTATTATAACTTATTCAGATAATGTATTTAACGATTTATACAGCAAACTGTTGCCCATTTTTGATGTAAATATAGTTTGCAAGTTTAAAGACTAAATAATATTCCTCTGTCCGTTTTGAAATGGACAATTGACGCCTTCTTTCCTGACGTCACTCCAGCTTCCACTAAAAGGATTAGATCTATCCTGTGGGTTCCCGTGTTTCACACATGTGCAATTGTCCCCTTACCTGTGCTGCTGGCGTCCTGTCACAATACACTCTGTTTCATGCTACTTACAGCCAGGATTCCAGCAGGCAGCACACGCTGTATCTGGGACTCACTCTCCTGACACTGAGCACCGCACCTCTGACATTGCTTTTTCTGCTTTGCAATGCTATTTAGACTCATTTTATATTGATCTTCATACGGGCACATTAACTGAACTCTTGCGCAGCGCATTGGATGAGTCTAAATAGTATAAGGAGAGAGGAGGTTGCTTGCAGCTGTCTGAGGTATGTGCTGTGCTTGAATATAACTTATCCCAGTTAAAAAAAAATAAAACTTAAAACCCTCTCCGTACGATTACACTGAGTTTCCTTATAGAATCGGTAGAAATACTGGGGCTTTATTTGATGGTTTTGACAGCTGCATGCGACCTCTGCTGTATCTGGGAGTCACTCTCCTGACACTGAGCACCGCACCTCGAACATTGCCTTCTCAGGCTTGCAATACTATTTAGACTCATCCAATACGCTGCGCAAGAGTTCAGTTAATGTGTCCGTAAGAGGCCCAATATAAAATGAGTCTAAATAGTATTGCAAGCCAGAGAAGGCAATGTCAGGTGTGGTGCTCAGGAGAGTCCCAGATACAGTGTGTGCTGCCTGCTAGAATCCTGGCTGTAAGAAGCATGAAACAGAGTGTATTGGCACAGGACTTCAGCAGCACAGGTAAATGGACAATTGCACATGTGTGAAACACGGGAACCCGCAGGATAGATTTAATTCTTTCAGTGGAAGCTGGAGTGACGTCAGGAAAGGAGGAATCAGGCAGCCTTTTAAAATGGCCAGAGGAATATTAGTAAGTCTTTAAACTTGCAAAATATATTTATATCAAAATTGGGCAACAGTCTGCTGCAAAAATTGTTAAATACATTATCTGAATACGTTATAATCATTTTTGGGTTGACTTCCCCTTTAAATGGGAATGTTTTGATTGAGACAAAGGTGAATAACATTTTTAGTGATAGCTAAGAGAAATTTAAACTTTATTCCCCATAGCTGAGGTGGAAGGAATTAATATTGATAGTGGAGCTTGTGTGGTTGGGAATGGCAATGATATCAAACTCTTCTTTTCCTGGCCCTGTCAAAAACATGTCACTGGGGGCAGTGGTGGGATTCTGAAACTTTAGTAGCAGGTTCTGTTGGGATTCCAAAATGTTAGTAACATTTACTAACAGGTTCCGTAACTTCTCAAAAATACAGAACCTATACACTTTATACATTTTAGGAACATCAACTAATACGTCTAGTGACACCAGCGTCACTAGGGTACTTCTAAGAGGCGCCAAGGGTAGATATGATAAACCAGTTAATAATATGTACTATAGATGACAAGGAGTAACCCAGTAATAAATCAAGCACCAATATTAAAGTACTCTTAAGGAATGATTATAAACAAACAAAATAATAAAAGAATAATAGTTTATATATGTGTATATATATATACACATATATATATATACAAACTGTGTAGTCCAGTAAAAATGGTTTCGTGCAATATCCAGCAAAGTCCAATGGGTAGTTCCCAGGGTTAGGTATGATGAGCGATGGGTCCAGAAAAGGTAGGCTGCTCCTCCAGGGTGTTGTGCCAAAAACACAGATGGTAGATCTAAGAAGAAATAGATAGAGGGCGCCACATGGTGCAGGTCATATAACAATAGAACAAAGCAGCAATAGGAACATAAGAATCCTACTCACAGATTATGAAGCACAAAAGTGCAGTATTCGCAGGCCGGAACCATACGTCGTCCGGTAGACTACAGTAAGAAGATGTCGCCAACAGGGGTCCTCGTCTCGCCAGGGAGAGTCCAGGGATACCAAAGGTGATATGATGAAAGCAGATCAATGTGCCAAAGATCCAACTGCAGGTCCAGACACACTTTGTAGAGTGCCAAGGATAATGTTTGGATGAAGCCAATAAAAAGATAGTAGGCAGCAAATGGAGAGTTTAAAAAAATTAAAAATTTATTAACAATAAAAACAACAGCAACGCGTTTCTCAGTGTATCACACTGTTTCATCAGGCTATACAAACATACTCTCAGCTGCCATATTTAAAACAAGTAGAGGCCAATCAATGATCAGAAAAAATTTCCACCCCTAATGGGGCATACCAATATGCAAATAGTGAAGTCAGTAATACAGAGGTTTGTTTATACAAAGTAAATATATATTAATATAAATCATGCAAATAATCATATTCATGAACAGCTAATTATTCATATTTAAATAATATAATATAAAGCATTGCTTAATTTAATTTAAATATATGGAAATATACTAATATAGTAACCCCTAAGTAAAACAAAAATGGTATAGGCTTATCTTGCACGAAAATATATTTCTGTTCAGTAATATTGTAATAATATGTACTACTGGTCTATTAGTTAAGAAATATGAAATCATCCTAATACTTTTAAAAATAAAAAATGAGCAAATTTAAACGTATATAAAATCCGTGTTGCTGTTGCAACAGATAAGTACGTGGTGCGGGGGGAGTGGACAAACCCCAGGATTGGTGATACAAACTCTAATGGTGGTGAATCGATCAAACAGATTCCCTAGTACCGCAGTTGGGGAGTATGAGTTAAAAAGACTATTGTCAATTGTAGCTCTGTTGACAATAGGCTTTTTAACTCATACTCCCCAACTGCGGTACTAGGGAATCTGTTTGATCCCTTTAAAGTTGCGCTGCATGAACATTATTGTCATCCCTTTAAGGCTCTGTGCGCAGGTGTGGAGGTGCCCTTTAAGGTTGCGCTGCGTGAATATTACTGTGATCTGTCCCTTTAATGCTCTGTGTGCAGGTGCTGAGGTACCCTTTAAGGTTGCGCTGCCTGAACATTACTGTGATCTGTCCCTTTAATGTTGTGTGCATGTGGTGCAAGTTGTCCCTTTAAAGGCTGTGAGTGCTCTGTGTGTTTGTGTGCATGCACGTGCCACTGTCCTGTTAAGACAGAGCATCCCTTTAAGGCTGTGCGAATCACGTGTGGATGTTTATTATCGCTCCCTTTAAAACTGTGCATGTTTACCCAATAAAGATTGTGTGTGCCTGCCCCTTTAAGACTGTGTGAGCAAGTGCCGAGCTGACCTTTAAGGTTGCGCTGTGTGAACATTACTGTGATCTGTCCCTTTAAGACTGTGTGCGAAGTTGTCCAGCTGCCCCTTAAGGTTGCACAGCGTGAACATTACTGCAATCTGTCCCTTTAAGATGGTGTGCATGTGGTGCTGGTTGACCCTTTCAAGGCTGTGTGGGTTTTTGTCTGTCCCTTTAAGTCTGTTTGACCAGGTGCTATCCTGCTTTAGACTGTGTGACCAGGTGCTATCCTGTCCTTTAAGACTGTGTGACCAGGTGCTATCCTGCCCTTTAGACTGTGTGACCAGGTGCTATCCTGCCCTTTAGACTGTGTGACCAGGTGCTATCCTGCTTTAGACTGTGTGACCAGGTGCTATCCTGTCCTTTAAGACTGTGTGACCAGGTGCTATCCTGCCCTTTAGACTGTGTGACCAGGTGCTATCCTGCCCTTTAGACTGTGTGACCAGGTGCTATCCTGCCCTTTAGACTGTGTGACCAGGTGCTATCCTGTCCTTTAAGACTGTGTGACCAGGTGCTATCCTGCCCTTTAGACTGTGTGACCAGGTGCTATCCTGCCTTTTAGACTGTGTGACCAGGTGCTATCCTGCCCTTTAGACTGTGTGACCAGGTGCTATCCTGCCCTTTAGACTGTGTGACCAGGTGCTATCCTGCCCTTTAGACTGTGTGACCAGGTGCTATCCTGCCTTTTAGACTGTGTGACCAGGTGCTATCCTGCCCTTTAGACTGTGTGACCAGGTGCTATCCTGCCCTTTAGACTGTGTGACCAGGTGCTATCCTGCCCTTTAGACTGTGTGACCAGGTGCTATCCTGCCCTTTAAGACTGTGTGACCAGGTGCTATCCTGCCCTTTAGACTGTGTGACCAGGTGCTATCCTGCCCTTTAGACTGTGTGACCAGGTGCTATCCTGCCCTTTAGACTGTGTGACCAGGTGCTATCCTGCCCTTTAGACTGTGTGACCAGGTGCTATCCTGCCCTTTAGACTGTGTGACCAGGTGCTATTCTGCCCTTTAAGACTGTGTGACCAGGTGATATCCTGCCCTTTAAGGCTGTGTGAACATTATTTCCTCAGCAGTTTGTACAGTTGTTACTGAGAGGGCTGCTTTAAGTGTCTGTGTAAAGTAAATAGTTACAAATGTATAAAAACCTATAGGCTGAGGGTTTGATACAATGTATCCATGTAGGTGAGCAGAGCTGGCTGGCTGTGGAAAGTCTATGAGGAAAACAGGGACTTTAAACCCCAAAATATAGCTTCCCTTTTTGTTCCTGGAGACACAAACATTGCAGTATTGTTGGTAGCCCTCATCTGAGCCCCATACCATTTTTGAAGTAAAATAATGCGAAATGGGCGAGAAAATAATTTAGAAGCTAAACTTCTACCCAATTCTCTCTTCACATACTAATATAAAGTTAAAATATAAAGGTATACTCTACACATTTTAAAAAGGTACTAACACACTGGCCGAGAGCAAGAGGACTGATACTCAGAGAAACAGATTCAGAGCTCATGCAACATGTTTCAAATAGAAACTTATGACATATAGCAAATCAATAAATAATACCTCTTAAAAGTTTGTTTTACAGCATGTCTAATATAAGAAGTACATTAAACATGTTAGGGCCATTTTAGTCAGATTTGCTAGACTTAAAGGGACATGAAACCCAACATTTTTATTTCATGATTCAGATAATGCAATTTAAAAAAAACATTTCAATTTACTTCCATTATCTAATATGCTTCATTCTTTAGATATTCGTTATTGAAGAAATAGCAATAGGTGAGCCAATCACACGAGGCATCTATGTACAGCCATCAATCAGCAGCTACTGAGCCTATTTAGATATGCTTTTAAACAGAGGATATCAAGAGAATGAAGTATATTAGATAATATAATTAAATTGGAAACTTGTTTAAAATTGCATTCTCTTTCTGATTCATGAAGGGAAAAATGTGGGTTTTGTGTCCCTTTAAAATAACATGCTATAATGAATTATGTCATGCAATTATTTGGCTATAATGGCCCTTTCAAGCCAAAGTTACAACATACAGTTAAAAATTACTGGGGTTGAACAGATAGAGGTGCAGGGTTTCTATACTTAAAATGTTATCCTCTATCAAATTAGACCATACAATTTTTTGTCTATAATGGGACTTTAAAAAGACAGTTAACTATGAGGTGCGCAATAAATCCCAGGCCTTGCTAACACTTGCGCTAACTCGAAGGTGTATTAAAAACTGTTTTAAATGAACATATATATATATATATATAGTATATATAAATTGTCAGGACAATTGTCTGGGAAAATTCACCATTTTGATATTGTATATTAATCACATGTGTCTGTGCTATATAATATAGGCATAAAAGTATGAAATAAACCCACATGAAACAGTTTTGTTAAAATGATTTATGCTCTTTATATTTATATTCAAAGTTTTATTATTGAATCAGGTGTATTAATCAATTCTGGTTAGCCCTTTATAGTCACAAATATTTTTGTTACGTAATTCCTGTTAACCTGGTCTTATCTGTCGACAATAACACTGGGTCAATCAGGAATCTGGTAATAATATAATTTTCTTATGGTTTGCCATAATTATTATCTTACCTGATTCTTGCCATTCATGCTGAGAATTTAAATAACAAATATTTCTGTTTCTCTATTAAAAAACGCAAGCTACTGCAAATTAAATCATTGAGGCCTAGATTTAGAGTTGGGAGGTAGCCGTGAAAACCAGCGTTAGAGGCTCCTAACGCTGGTTTTTACCGCCCGCTGGTATTTGGAGTCAGTCAGGAAAGGGTCTAACGTTCACTTTGCAGCCGCGACTTTTCCATACCGCAGATCCCCCTACGCCATTTGTGTATCCTATCTTTTCAATGGGATCTTTCTAACGCCGGTATTTAGAGTCGTGGCTGAAGTGAGCGTTAGAAATCTAACGATAAAACTCCAGCCGCAGAAAAAAGTCAGTAGTTAAGAGCTTTCTGGGCTAACGCCGGTTTATAAAGCTCTTAACTACTGTGCTGTAAAGTACACTAACACCCATAAACTACCTATGTACCCCTAAACCGAGGTCCCCCCACATTGCCGCCACTCTATTAAAAATTTTTAACCCCTAATCTGCCGCTTCGTACACCGCCGCAACCTACATTATACCTATGTACCCCTAATCTGCTGCCCCTAACACAGCCGACCCCTACATTATATTTATTAACCCCTAATCTGCCGCCCCCAACGTCGCCTCCACCTACCTACAATTATTAACCCCTAATCTGCCGACTGGACCACACCGCTAATATAATAAATGTATTAACCCCTAAAGCTAAGTCTAACCCTAACACTAACACCCCCCTAAGTTAAATATAATTTAAATCTAACAAAATAAATTAACTCTTATTAAATAAATTATTCCTATTTAAAGCTAAATACTTACCTGTAAAATAAACCCTAATATAGCTACAAAATAAATAATAATTATATTGTAGCTATTTTAGGATTAATATTTATTTTACAAGCAACTTTGTAATTATTTTAACCAGGTACAATAGCTATTAAATAGTTAATAACTATTTAATAGCTAAAATAGTTAAAATAATTACAAAATTACCTGTAAAATAAATCCTAACCTAAGTTAAAATTAAACCTAACACTACACTATCAATAAATAAATTAAATAAACTACCTACAATTACCTACAATTAAACCTAACACTACACTATCAATAAATTAATTAAATACAATACCTACAAATAACTACAATTAAATAAACTAACTAAAGTACAAAAAAATAAAAAAGAACTAAGTTACAAAAAATAAAAAAATATTTACAAACATTAGAAAAATATTACAACAATTTTAAACTAATTGCACCTACTCTATGCCCCCTAATAAAATAACAAAGCCCCCCAAAATAAAAAAATGCCCTACCCTATTCTAAAATTAAAATAGAAAAGCTCTTTTACCTTACCAGCCCTGAAAAGGGCCCTTTGCGGGGCATGCCCCAAAGAATTCAGCTCTTTTGCCTGTAAAAAAAAAACATACAATACCCCCCCCCCAACATTACAACCCAACACCCACATACCCCTAATCTAACCCAAACCCCCCTTAAATAAACCTAACACTAAGCCCCTGAAGATCTCCCTACCTTGTCTTCACCACGCCGGGTTCACCGATAGATCCAGAAGAGCCTCCGATGTCTTGATCCAAGCCCAAGCGGGGGGCTGAAGATGTCCATGATCCGGCTGAAGTCTGGATCCAAGCGGCGGCTGAAGAAATCCATCATCGGGCTGAAGTCTTGATCCAAGCGGGCGCTGAAGAAGTCCATCATCGGGATGAAGTCTTCTATGAAGCGGCATCTTCAATCTTCTTTCTTCCGGAGCCATCATCTTCCAGCCGACGCGGATCCATCCTCTTCTACCGACGCCTACTCGCCGAATGACGGTTCCTTTAAATGACGTCATCCAATATGGCTTCCATCGAATTCCGATTGGCTGATAGGATTCCATCAGCCAATCAGAATTTTCCTACCTTAATTCCGATTGGCTGATAGGATAGAATCCTATCAGCCAATCGGAATTCGAGGGGCGCCATCTTGGATGACGTCCCTTAAAGGAACCTTCATTCTTCAGTTGGACGTCGGAAGAAGAAGATGGATCCGCACTGGAGGTCTTCAAGATGGAGCCGTTCGTCATCCGATGAAGAAAGAAGATGCCGCTTGGATCAAGATGGTTGCCGGTCCGGATCTCCTCTTCTTCCTGGATAGGATGAAGACTTTGGAGCCTCTTCTGGACCTCTTCAGCCGCCGCTTGATAGAAGACTTCAGACGGATTATGGATCGCCAGCCCCCGCTTGGGCTTGGATGAAGATTTCGGAGGCTTGGATCAAGACTTCGGAGGACGGATCGGTGAACCTGGCATGGTGAAGATAAGGTAGGAAGATCTTCAGGGGCTTAGTGTTAGGTTTATTTAAGGGGGGGTTGGGTTAGATTAGGGGTATGTGGGTGGTGGGTTGTAATGTTGGGGGGGGTATTGTATGTTTTTTTTTACAGGCAAAAGAGCTGAATTATTTGGGGCATGCCCTGCAAATGGCCCTTTTCAGGGCTGGTAAGGTAAAAGAGCTTTGAACTTTTTTAATTTAGAATAGGGTAGGGCATTTTTTTATTTTGGGGGTCTTTGTTATTTTATTAGGGGGCTTAGAGTAGGTGTAATTAGTTTAAAATTGTTGTAATATTTTTCTAATGTTTGTAAATATTTTTTTATTTTTTGTAACTTAGTTCTTTTTTATTTTTTGTACTTTAGTTAGTTTATTTCATTGTAGTTATTTGTAGGTAGTTTATTTAATTTATTTATTGATAGTGTAGTGTTAGGTTTAATTGTAACTTAGGTTAGGATTTTTTTTACAGGTAATTTTGTAATTATTTTAACTATTTTAGCTATTAAATAGTTGTTAACTATTTAATAGCTATTGTACCTGGTTAAAATAATTACAAAGTTGCCTGTAAAATAAATATTAATCCTAAAATAGCTACAATGTAATTATAATTTATATTGTAGCTATATTAGGATTTATTTTACAGGTAAGTATTTAGCTTTAAATAGGAATCATTTATATAATAAGAGTTAATTTATTTCGTTAGATTTAAATTATATTTAACTTAGTGGGGGTGTTAGTGTTAGGGTTAGACTTAGCTTTAGGGGTTAATCCATTTATTAGAGTAGCTGCAAGATCCGGTCGGCAGATTAGGGGTTAATTATTGTAGGTAGGTGGAGGCGACGTTGTGGGCGGCAGATTAGGGGTTAATAAATATAATATATGGGGTCGGCGGTGTTAGGGGCAGCAGATTAGGGGTACATAGGTATAATGTAGGTTGCGGCGGTGTACGGAGCGGCAGATTAGGGGTTAATAATAATATGCAGGTGTCAGCGATAGCAGGGGTGGCAGATTAGAGGTTAATACATATAATATAGGGGTCGGCGGTGTTAGGGGCAGCAGATTAGGGGTACATAGGTATAATGTAGGTTGCGGCGGTGTACGGAGCGGCAGATTAGGGGTTAAAAAAAATATGCAGGTGTCAGTGATAGCGGGGGCGGCAGATTAGGGGTTAATAAGTGTAAGGTTAGGGGTGTTTAGACTCGGGGTACATGTTAGAGTGTTAGGTGCAGACGTAGGAAGTGTTTCCCCATAGAAAACAATGGGGCTGCGTTAGGAGCTGAACGCTGCTTTTTTGCAGGTGTTAGTTTTTTTTTCAACTCAAATGGCCCCATTGTTTTCTATGGGGGAATCGTGCACGAGCACGTTTTTTAAGCTGGCCGCGTCCGTAAGCAACGCTGGTATTTAAAGTTGCAGTGGCGGTAAATATGCTCTACGCTCCCTTTTTTGGAGCCTAACGCAGCCATTCTGTGAACTCTAAATACCAGCGGTATTTAAAAGGTGCGGGGGAAAAAAAGTATGCGTAGCTAACGCACCCCTTTGGCCGCAGAACTCTAAATCTAGCCGTGAGTGATTAGTTTCATTAGTTCTAACCTGATAATCATTAAATCATTGTAATTATGTATGTTTATTGATTTGCTTTATTGTAATATTGCTTACTATTTCTAATAATTACTTTAATAAACAATTGGCTAGATTACGAGTTTTGCAGTAAGAGCTGCTTGGTGCTAACTTGCAAGTTATTGCCACCGCTCACTTCCCTATAGCGCTGCTATTACAGGTTTTCATAAACCCGCCATTAGCATTCAATACTGCAGGGTTGAGCAAAATTGAGCTCCATACCACACTCAAATACCAGCGCTGCTTTGAGCTGGTTTTACGTGCTCGTGCACGATTTCCCCATAGAGCTGGCTAAAAAAAAGCTTAACACCTGCAATAAAGGAGCGTAAAGCTACATAACGCAGCCCCATTGATTCCTAAGTGGAAACAACATTTATGTTTACACCTAACACCCTAACATTAACCCAGAGTCTAAACACCACTAATCTGCTGCCCCCGACATCGCAACACCTACATTATACTTATTAACCCCTAATCTGCCGCCCCGATACCGCCGCCACCTACATTACACTTATTAACCCCTAATCTGCTGCCACCTACCTACACTTATTAACCCTTAATCTGCCGCACCCAATTTCGCTGCCACCTACATTACACTTATTAACCCCTAATCTGCCGCCCCCGTTATTAACCCCTAACCCTAAGTCTAACCCTAACCCTAACACCTACTAACTTTAATATAATTAAAATAAATCTAAATAAAAATTACTATCATTAACTAAATAATTCCTATTTAAAACAAAATACTTACCTGTAAAATAAACCCTAAACTTGCTACAATATAACTAATAGTTACATTGTAGCTAACTTAGGTTTTGTTTTTATTTCACAGGCAAGTTTGTATTTATTTTAACTAGGTAGACTAGTTAGTAAATAGTTATTAACTATTTACAAGCTACCTAGTTAAAATAAATACAAATTTACCTGTAAAATAAAACCTAACCTGAGTTACACTAACACCTAACAATTAACTAAATTACAAAAAAAAAAACACTAAATTACACAAAATAAAAAATAAATTATCAAATATTTAAACTAATTACACCTAATCTAATAGCCCTATCAAAATAAAAAAGCCCCCCCAAAATAAAAAACCCTAGTCTACAATAAACTACCAATGGCCCTTAAAAGGGCCTTTTGCGGGGCATTGCCCAAAAGAAATCAGCTCATTTACCTGTAAAAAAATAATACAAACACCCCCCAACAGTAAAACCCACCACCCACACAACCAAACCCCCCAAATAAAATCCTATCTAAAAAAACCTAAGCTCCCCATCGCCCTGAAAAGGGCATTTGTATGGGCATTGCCCTTAAAATGGCATTTAGCTCTTTTTCTGCCCAAACCCTAAGCTAAAAATAAAACCCACCCAATAAACCCTTAAAAAAACCTAACACTAACCCCCGAAGATCCACTTACAGTTTTTGAAACCGGACATCCATCCTCAACGAAGCCGGGAGAAGTCTTTGTCCAAGCGGCAAGAAGTCCTCAGCGAAGCTGGGAGAAGTGTTCATCCAAGCGGCAAGAAGTGGCCCTCCAAACGGGCAGAAGTCTTCATCCAGACGGCATCTTCTATCTTCATCCTTCCAACGCGGAGCGGCTCCATCTTCAAGACATCCGGCACGGAGCATCCTCTTCTTTTTACAGCTCTTCAAGAATTAATTCTCCTTTAAATGACATCATCCAAGATGGCGTCCCTTGAATTCCGATTGGCTGATAGAATTCTATCAGCCAATTGGAATTAAAGGTGAAAACATCCTATTGGCTGATGCAATAAGCCAATATTCTTGAGCTTCATTCTTATTGGCTGATCCAATCAGCCAATAAGATTGAGCTCGCATTCTATTGGCTGATTAAAACCAGGGCCGCCACTAGAAATTTTGGGGCCCCTGACTTAACCATTGATTAGGGCCCCTTGGAACAGGCAATAGAATGTGAGCTCAATCCTATTGGCTGATTGCATCAGCCAAAAGGATTGTTTCACCTTTAATTACGATTGGCTGATAGAATTCTATCAGCCAATCGGAATTCAAGGGACGCCATCTTGGATGAATTCATTTAAAGGAGAGTTCATTCTTGAAGAGCCGTCGAAAGAAGAGTATGCTCTGCGCTGGATGTCTTGAAGATGGAGCCGATCCACGTCGGAAGGATGAAGATAAAAGATGCCGTCTGGATGAAGACTTCTGCCTGTCTGGAGGACCACTTCTTACCGCTTGGATGAAGACTTCTCCCGACTTCGTTGAGGACTTCTTGCCGCTTGTATGAAGACTTCTCCCAGCTTTGTTGAGGATGGATGTCCGGTCTGCAAAATTTTTTAAGGGCCATTGGTAGTTTATTGTAGGCTAGGGTTTTTTTTAATTTGGGGGGCTTTTTTATTTTGATAGGGCTATTAGATTAGGTCTAATTAGTTTAAATATTTGATAATTAATTTTTATTTTGTGCAATTTAGTGGGGGGGGGGTTTGTTTGTAATTTAGTTAATTGTATTTAATTATTATAATTTATTTAATTGTAGTGTAAGGTTAGGTGTTAGTGTAACTCAGGTTAGGTTTTATTTTACAGGTAAATTTGTATTTATTTTAACTAGGTAGCTAGTAAATAGTTAATAACTAGTTACTAACTAATCTACCTAGTTAAAATAAATACAAACTTGCCTTTGAAATAAAAATAAAACCTAAGCTAGCTACAATGTAACTATTAGTTATATTGTAGCTAGCGTAGGGTTAATTTTAAAGGTAAGAATTTAGTTTTAAATAGGAATTATTTAGTTAATGAGAGTAATTTTTATTTAGATTTATTTTAATTATATTAAAGTTAGTGGGTGTTAAGGTTAGACTTAGGGTTAGGTTTAGGGGTGAATAACTTTACTATAGTGGCAGCGATGTTAGGGACAGCAGATTAGGGGTTAATAACAGTAATGAAGTTTGTGGTGATGTTAGGTACAGCATATTAGGGGTTAATAATATTTAACTAGTATTTACGATACGGGAGTGCGGCGGTTTAGGGATTAATGTGTTTATTATAGTGGCGGCGATGTCCAGAGCGGCAGATTAGGGGTTAATAATTTTATTTTAGTGTTTGCAATGCGGGAGGGCCTCGGTTTAGGGGTTAATAGGTAGCTTATGGGTGTTAGTGTATTTTTTAGCACTTTAGTTATGAGTTTTATGTTACTGCTTTGTAACATAAAAGCCTTAACTACTGACTTTCAGTTTATGGTATGGATTTTGACAGTAGGCTGTACCGCTCACTTTTTGGCCGGACAGGCAAAATCATAATACCGGCGCTGTGGAAGTACCATTGAAAATGGACTTTTTGAAACGTTGCGTTACGGACAAAAAAGTGTGCGGTACACCTATAGCTGCATAACTCGTCATACCAGCGGTAGTGAAAAGAGCCATAACGCTGCTTTTTCACTCTTCCCGCAAAACTCGTAATCTAGCCATTTGTTTGTTTATTGATCTGGTCTCAGTTTAATAATTAGACAAATCAGAACTTAAAGATTTTGTGTTTTATATATATTATCCTTTGCAAATTATATAATTCAGAGTGTTATTAAATTGCATACATTGCCCCACCAAAGTTTGTAACCACTATTTTATATATATTGAGTTACATTATCAGAATTGATATAGAAGTTCCATAATATTATTGTCTTAATATATAATACACTTTGCGAGTACACTACTGAAATTATTCACAGCAATAAATATATATATATAAAATCAAGAAGGGCGCAGCTCAATAACTCCAAACTTGAAATGTCTGTAATAGGAGCTTATTAACAGGAAAAAAATATATATTTTTATCTTGTAAGTGTGATTATATGCGCTTTTTTACCAACTTACTAATAAATACTACACTTAGAGAATTTGCGCCACTGTCTCTTCTGCTTAACTATTAACTGGGAAGTGTCTTCTTTTGGATGAGGCTTGTTAACATATTTGTCCCCCAAAATCTTGATCTAGTAAATTGCCTCCGAGTAGGTTAGGTCAAGCTCCAGGACTCCTTTTTGGATGCTGCTTCAGCTTCCCACTTACCCATATTAGTAAGCCAGAACCAAGTATCTCCTGGAATCTCCTTTATAGGTCCTCCTCAACACCAAACACTAGATGCACTGGTATGGAAGGTTGGGTTATTGAATACTTGATCCTCAAGAGTAAAGTTATTATATTTTAATGAAATGTCAACCTTCTAACAAGCAAAACCATAATATTAAAGTTAAGGTCCATTTTGATGAATTAGTGCCCGGTTTTTAAAAACAAGGGCACTTTAATTAATCAAAATTGACATTTTACTGTTTTCTTAAAAAAACTTACCTTTTAATCTTGACAGCAGATCCAGCTTCCTCCACCCGCCGCAAAGCCTCTTCCTGGGTCTAAAATTAGGAATCCGGCTTCCTCCAATCACGGCGTTGAATCAGACACTGATTCCCCCAGGGGGGAAGCCGTAATTGGAGGATGACCTAGCCATCATTTCTGACATCAGAAATGGCTAGCGATGACCGGAGGAAGCTGCAATCAAGTTTAAAAGGTATTTCTTCACAACGAGTGAAACGTAAATTTTGATGAATTAAAGTGCCCCTATTTTTAATCAAATTTTTAAAAAACAGGCACTTTAGCATCAAAATTTACATTCACTTTAAACAGCACCTGCAGCCAATCTAGAGCTGATACAGGAGTAAGTCACAGGAAAGTGTAGGGGCAGTGGAAAGCTCCAGAGTTGGAGCTGCATTTGGTTCTTTCAGATGGAAGGATACAATTTCATATAGTTAAAGAGAAATTAAACCAAAACATTTCTTGCATGATTCAGATAGAGCATACCATTTTAAACAACTTCACAACTTACTTCCATTATCAACTTTGCTTAATTCTCTTAGTATAAATTATTGGAAGTGCAGCAATGCACCACTGGGAGCTAGTTAAATACACTGCATAACCAATAACAAGAGCAATCTATGTTCAGCCACCAATCAGCAACTAGCTCTCAGCTCCTATGTCTACCTAGGTTTCCTTTTCAACAAAGAAAACCAAGAGAACGAAGCAAATTAGATAATAGAAGTAATTTAAAAAAATGTTTATTGCTTTTTTATTTACCAAATGGTGAGCATTTCGTACACTATTTATACAATTAGAATCTGTTATATTTAGAGTATGTTTACTGAATTATATATAATTATTTCAGGTATTTTATGTTTGTTGTGTAGTAACATATACATAAGAAATACATCAATAACTAATTCAAAAATAAAAACGCAGTTGTGTTCATAATACTCCTCTTTATTAAGCTATTTGTTGTTGGGGGGTTTTAAGATAGTGGATAGCTTACTAGCATGTGCCCATCATTATTACTTCTGCTATGTACAGCCACAGACTGATATATTATTTATACACAAGTATAATTACATAAATTCTTTTTTGTAACATGTATTCCCTTACTATTAAGACATAGCTATATATTTGAAATCCCTGCAACAGATTACCCAGCAATATGTTGCACGCTTCTGCTACAGCAAGTAATAGAGATAAGGTTTATAGAGGAACAATTTATCATTATCATCTAATAATGTTAACCTTGGCAGTTTTATATCATCAGATTTGATATCATTTAGCAAATGAGACAATCTTTACATGCAAAAAATGATCCCATATTATTAAAGGCCACTGTAAGTAAATATTTTCTATGCCTGTTACTAACTAACTACCCCAAATACGCTTTTTATCAATAGCATTTCATTAACATATCTCTACCGTATATCAGAAATTTTGTCTGCAAATTTAATTGTTTTCCAAACCCACTCTGTGGGTATCCTTTGCTCTGTATCAATCCGTTTACAATACCTAGGTTTCAAAATGGCGCTTTAAACACAAAGTTATTGGTTTAAGTATTTTGAACATGCAGTGCTGAAAATAGTGGGCAGGATAACGTGACATCATCGGCGAATAAAAGATATAACTTTTAGAACGTTATGAAACTTCGTTTTGGAGAAAATATAGGTCAGTAGGTTTTAATTAATGTTTATTAACTTTAATATGTTAGTTGTTTAGCTTAAACATTATAACAGAAAGTAATCCTTTAAGTAAATTATAGGGCCTGTGAAGAAAAAAAACATGATAAGTTTTTCAAAGGTAAATAATATTTCAATCAAATTGTTTAACAAATTATACCAAGAAGTATTTGCATTATAATGTACATTTAGAGCATTTGCATTACTCATTTTTGCTGACTATGGGCCAGATTACGTGTCACACTATTTAGCGCTTTCTCTTACGCTCAAACACCGCTAGAAGTAAATATTTAACCCGCTCGGGTTAGCATACGTATTACAAGTTGATAGTAACTTCAGGATTGTACAAAAACTCCTTCTCTTGAGACTTTAATGGAGAGAGCAAACTGGGGAAAAAAACTAACACTTATTGCTCACGTGCTAACCCGACAGGAGTTAAACCAACAGCGCTAATCCGAAAGTAGTAATTATTTTATATTATTATTCACATAGAAGAAAATGTTCTATTTATTTTAAAATATATATTTCTATAGATCTTCAGAACAAAGGAGATGCCTCAAAGTGTAATATTGTCATTAAATTAGATCAGTTATCCTCAAACGTAACCCTCCAGAGGTTTTGGAACTACATTTCCCATGATGCTCAGCCAGCTGATATGCTGGCTGAGCATCGTGGGAAATGTAGACCCAAAACCTCTGGTAGGCCAAGTTTGAGGATGTCTGAATTATATGGTACATAGAGAACAAAAGATCCCACTCACATATTAATGAGCACTTATAACAAAGAACAAATATGGCAGACCATGTCTTCAGAGTTGCCCAGAAAGCTCTCCTCTGAGTTTAGGAACTGTGTGTCAAACAGCTGAGGATGTTGCTTCACTCTATTCTAAGTATACTATCAGCTTTTTATGGGATTTCTGCAAAAGTGCTTAAGAAGCAGCTATGTTTATCCGAGAAACACCGCGCTGAATACTGGCAGACTGTCTCACAACACCTTAGATGGCGGTGACCAGTGTGTGTGTGTGGGGGGGGGGGGGAGTAAGGGCGGAAATGAAGCTGTTTAGGAGGGGTCAGGGAGTGGGAGGTGTCAGGTGGGAGGGTAATCTCTACACTAAATCTAAAATTACCTTACACGCTGCCTGATTAACCCCTTCACTAACAGGAATATTAGAGTATGGTGTGCAGCTCAAATAGCGTCTTTATTTACCAAAAAGCAATGATAAAGTCATGCATGTCTGCAGTTTATGAACAAAGGGGATCCCAGAGAAGCTTTAAGAAATCCTTTGTGTCATGATTGCACACGCAGTATGTGAATAATTTTAGTGAGATACCTAAACTTTGTGAAAAGTTAACCATTTTTTTTAAATGATCGCATTTGGCGGGGAAATTGTGACATGAAATATACCAAAACAGGCCTAGATCATTATCGTAGGTTGTCAACTTAAAAAAATAGATAGTTTTGATAGGTCAAGCAAAACAAAAAAAACACTATTTTTATTTAAGTGGAGTGATAGGAAAAATAGTACAAATTCTCCAGCATTTGGGGTGTTTTTCTATGAAATTCTAGTTAGCAAAGGGGTAAAAAAAATTGTTTTTCTTGATTTCATGCATTTGAGGGGAAAGGGCTCCAAAGTATATGTAAATATGTGTATATGTATGCTTATACATATATACACATAAAAACATAAATACACATGTATACATCTATATTTATATAAAACATATGGATATGTGTATATATATGTATGTATCTACATATATACACATTGAAACATAAATATACATGTATACACATATATAAATATGTATATATACAGACATACACATGTGTGTATGTATATATATATATACAATATAGCCATTTCCATTCAAATACCTTGTCATATACCTTTTAATCTCTAACTTTTTAAAAAAATATTTATATGAATAATTTTTATTAGATAGTGTATATAGGAGTATAACACTTTTTATTTTAATGTATTTATTTTGTGTTTGGTGCAACCTTTTTTAGCCCTAATCCTTTACGAGAAGACTTCAGTAACCCGACGAGAGCAAACTACATTTAGCTTCAACTTGTAATATGAGCGCAAGTTAGTGCTGGTGCAATATTTCAATATTGCTCTCGCTCTAACATTAGCGCGTCACTTGTAATCTAGTCCTATGAGTTCAACACCTGATAAGGAGTTTAAACACAGAGGAAAAGTCTCATTCGAGAGCCGCAAGAATTGCAGCTCTTGAGCAGGAAACCTTTAGTGTGCCAATCAGGAGGAGCAGTTGCATGACCTACCAATCACCAGCCTTTTTTAGCTCATGAGTTACAGTTTTTGCGGCTGAGAGCAGGACTTTAGACCTTGTAAGGGTTAAACTAATAGCTAGGGTTGGTAATGAAAAAATGACATGTTCTAATAAGAGCATATGATATTTGCTTTAGAATGCTGCTTTAACTGTTCATACTAGGGGGCCTATTTAACAAAGGTCTGTCGGACCTGATCCGACAGTGCGGATCAAGTCTGACAGACCTCGCTGAATGCAGAGAGCAATACGTTCTCCGTATTCAGCATTGCACCAGCAGCTCTTGTGAACTGCTGGTGCAACGCCGCCCCCTGCAGATTCGCAATCAATCGGCCGCCAGCAGGGGGTGTCAATCAACACGATCGAACTCGATCGGGTTGAATTGTGGCAATGTCTGTCCGTCTGCTCTGAGCTCTTTAGACTGCTGCTTCATAACTGGTGTTTGTGGACGGGGCTTCAAGCTTGATAGATATGCCCCTAGGTGTAGTTTACAATAATCTATATAAAGTACAACCCCATTTGACTGAAACATATGGTAATAAAACCGGAAAATATTATCACAGTCCTCCCCAAAGATAAAACAAGGCACAATAGGTAGGTAGTCTTCATGTGTTTAAAGGGACACTAAACCCAATTTTTTTTTCTTCTTTCATGGTTCAGATAGAACATGCAGTTTTAAGCAACTTTCTAATTTACTTCTATTATCAATTTTTCTTTGTTCTTTTGCTATCTTTATTTGAAAAAGCAGAAATGTAATGTTAGGAGATGGCCCATTTTTGGTTCAGCACCTGGGTAGAGCTTGCTGATTGGTTTGCTACATTTAGCCACCAATCAGCAAGCGCTACCCAGGTTCTGAACCAAAAATGGGCCGGCTCTTAAACTTCCATTTTTGATTTTTCAAATAAAGATAGCATGAGAACGAAGATAAATTGATCATATGAGTAAATTAGAAAGTTGCTTAAAATTGCATGCTCTATCTGAATCATGAAAGAAAAAAAATGGGTTTAGTATCCCTTTAAATAACTGTATGGTGGCAGTTTAACAATCATTATTTTGAGTACTAGATGACAGCAGTATTTCCACAATGCATAACATAGTTCAAAGGGATCTGCAAAATTGCTGCCATCTAGTGTTACAGACAAGTGCACCCTCCTGAGTCAGCCTACCTGTGTTTTAACAATGGATACCAAAAGAACAAAGTACATTTTATAATAGAAGTAAACAGGATTTTTTTTTTTTTTTAAGAAAATTTTGAGGTTTCATGCCCCTTTAAAATTTTGGGGTTTCAGCCAATAGAATGTGAGCTCAATCCTATTGGCTGATTGGATCAGCCAATAGGATTGAAGCTCAATAGTATTGGCTGATTGCATCAGCCAATAGGATTTTTTCACCTTTAATTCCGATTGGCTGATAGAATTCTTAAAGGAACATTCATTCAGCAAGAAGATGTCGATTGAAGAGGATGAAAAAGTAGTCTCCAGCTGTGGTGAATAAATTACCTTTATTTTACATACAGGCACCAGTAAAGCAACGTTTCGGGCTAACAATAAGCCCTTTCTCAAGCCTGACATTTAATGAGTAAAACAGTGTTTAAATAGCCATAATGGCGCCAAGTGATTGTGATAATTGCGTTAATATCGCCATCTAGTGGTGAAAAATACACATTACTTATATAAAAAGTCTACAACAATTTGTTACAATTTATGTGCTACAAAGTTAACAGTGTATATACTAGAAAATACAATACCTAGCAATTCCATATAAATGATTAAAATGTGACATCATAAAACTACAAACATATATACAATATAATATAAATATAAATTCAGTGTAAAAAAATATTCTGCAAAAATTATACCATTCATAAATATTCTTTATGTTGCAAATTTCATCTATAAAGATTCCATCCATAAAAACACAATCAATGCATTTCTTGAAAATTAGTATGTGTAAGAAAATCCTAAAAGTAAATTCCCACATACACCAATAAGTCAAAAAATAATAAAACAACTTATTGAAAATTCAGTATATTAATGGGTTAATTTCCAATTCATACATAGTGCTAAGTCATTAACAGATGTTAAAACATAACCCATAAAAAATAATAAAGAAAAAAGAAAAAAAAAACAGAATCTTAAACACATAGGTAAAGTAGATCAAAGGAGCACACACAAAAACCAACCTATCTTTTTTGTTTCTCTCTTCCTTTACTATATTGGGCATAGGACTATTGGATCTTAAAATAATGTTTTGTTTCTCCTTATGTACAAGGTCAACAGGATAACCCCTCTGTATAAATTTCTCTGACATTTGTTCCAATCGTGTCATTTTTAAATCAGTATCAGACACAATACGATCTACTCGCAACAACTGACTTTTAGGTATAGCTTTAAAGGTAGAAGGTGGATGAAAGCTGTTAAATAACAAAGTGTTATTTTTATCTGTAGGTTTAGAATAAATATCAGCCCTCAAACCATGTTCACCTTTATAGATACGTGTCCAAACATTGAATAGATTGTTCATTCCATGTCAGATTGAATTTAATACCATTGACTGATCTATTAAGATCATCAATAAACAAAAATAGGGATCCAATGTCGCCATACCATATGCCAAACACATCGTCAATGAACCGCCACCATATGGCTCCAAATTTCTTAAACAATAAATGTTCATATACAAACAACTCTTTGAAATTGTTCATGAAGATGTTGGCATAGGTTGGGGCAACATTGGATCCCATGGCAGTACCCTTTCTTTGAAAGAAAAATTCATCCTTAAAAAGTAAGTAATTCATGTAAAGTATAACCTCCAGTAATCTTAGAAAAAATTGTATTTGAGCCAAATTGTATTTCTTATTACACTTCAAAACTGTAGCTACTGACTCAATCCCACTTGTATGCTTAATGGAAGTGTACAAACTTGATACATCAAGTGTGAATAAAATTATTTTGTTACTTTGTAAATCAAGCTGCTCAAGTTTTTTTTTAGAAAATCATAAGTATCCTGAATGTAAGATGAAGATTTGACCACATAAGGTTGCATTGGGATTGAGTCAGTAGCTAAAGTTTTGAAGTGTGATAAGAAATACAATTTGTCTCAAATAGAAATTTTTCTAAGATTACTGGAGGTTATACTTTACATGAATTACTTCCTATTTAAGGATGAATTTTTCTTTCAAAGAAAGGGTACTGCCATGGGATCCAATGTCGCCCCAACCTATGCCAACATCTTCATGAACAATTTCGAAGATTTGTTTGTATATGAACATTTATTGTTTAAGAAATTTGGAGCCATATGGTGGCGGTTCATTGACGATGTGTTTGGCATATGGTATGGCGACATTGGATCCCTATTTTTGTTTATTGATGATCTTAACAGATCAGTCAATGGTATTAAATTCAATCTGACATGGAATGAACAATCTATTCAATGTTTGGACACGTATCTATAAAGGTGAACATGGTTTGAGGGCTGATATTTATTCTAAACCTACAGATAAAAATAACACTTTGTTATTTAACAGCTTTCATCCACCTTCTACCTTTAAAGCTATACCTAAAAGTCAGTTGTTGCGAGTAGATCGTATTGTGTCTGATACTGATTTAAAAATGACACGATTGGAACAAATGTCAGAGAAATTTATACAGAGGGGTTATCCTGTTGACCTTGTACATAAGGAGAAACAAAACATTATTTTAAGATCCAATAGTCTTATGCCCAATACAGTAAAGAAAGAGAGAAACAAAAAAGATAGGTTGATTTTTGTGTGTGCTCCTTTGATCTACTTTACCTATGTGTTTAAGATTCTGTTTTCTTGTTTCTTTTTTATTTATTATTTTTTATGGGTTATGTTTTAACATCTGTTAATGAATTAGCACTATGTATGAATTGGAAATGAACCCATTAATATATTGAATTTTCAATAAGTTGTTTTATTATTTTTTGACTTATTGGTGTATGTGGGAATTTACTTTTAGGATTTTCTTACACATACTAATTTTCAAGAAATGTATTGATTGTGTTTTTATGGATGGAATCTTTATAGATAAAATTTGCAAAATAAAGAATATTTATGAATGGTATAATTTTTGCAGAATATTTTTTTACACTGAATTTAATTATGTTTGTATTTTTATGATGTCACATTTTAATCATTTATATGGAATTGCTAGGTATTTTATTTTCTAGTATATACACTGTTAACTTTGTAGCACATAAATTGTAACAAATTGTTGTAGATAGACTTTTTTATATAAGTAACGTGTATTTTTCACCACTAGATGGCGATATTAACGCAATTATCACAATCACTTGGCGCCATTATGGCTATTTAAACACTGTTTTACTCATTAAATGTCAGGCTTGAGAAAGGGCTTATTGTTAGCCCGAAACGTTGCTTTACTGGTCCCTGTATGTAAAATAAAGGTCATTTATTCACCACAGCTGGAGACTACTTTTTCATTTGGATTTATTTAGGCTTGGTAAGCCTTCTCCGTGCTCCTGTGAGTAGTGGGTGCTGTATTTAATTTGATTGAAGAGGATGCTCCGCACCGGATGTATTGAATATGGAGCCGCTCCGCGCCGGATGGATGAAGATAGAAGATGCCGTCTGGATGAAGACTTCTGCGGGCTTGAATGAAGACTTTGTCCGCTTGGATGAAGACATCTGCGGGCTTCGATGAGGACTTCTGCCGCTTCGTTGAGGATGGATGTCGGGTCTTCAAAACTGTAAGTGGATCTTCGGTGGTTAGTGCTAGGCTTTTTTAAGGGTTTATTGGGTGGGTTTTATTTTTAGATTAGGGGTTTGGGCAATTGAAAAAGACCTAAATGCTTTCAGGGCAATGGGGAGCTTAGTTTTTTTTAGATTAGGCTTTAATTTGGGGGGTTGGTTGTGTGGGTGGTGGGTTTTACTGTTGGGGGGGTGTTTATATTTTTTTTACAGGTAAAAGAGCTGATTTCTTTGGGGCAATGCCCCGCAAAAGGCCCTTTTAAGGGCTATTGGTAGTTTAGATTAGGCTAGGGGTATTTTTTATTTGGGGGGAGGGCTTTTTTTATTTTGATAGGGCTATTAGATTAGGTGTAATTAGTTTAAATATCTGATAATATCTTTTTTTATTTTGTGTAATTTAGTGTTTGTTTGTTTTGTAATTTAGGTAATTGTAATGAATTTAGGTAATTTATTTAATTGTAGTGTAAGGTTAGGTTTTATTGTAAGGCAGGTTAGGTTTTATTGTACAGGTAAATTTGTATTTATTTTAGCTAGGTAGTTAGTAAATAGTTAATAACTATTTAGTAACTATTCTACCTAGTTAAAATAAATACAAACTTGCCTGTAAAATAAAAATAAACCCTAAGCTAGCTATAATGTAACTATTAGTTATATTGTAGCTAGCTTAGGGTTTATTTTACAGGTAAGTATTTAGTTTTAAATAGGAATTATTTAGTTATTAATAGTAGGTTTTATTTAGATTTATTTTAATTATATTTAAGTTAGGGAGTGTTAGGGTTAGACTTAGGTTTAGGGCTTAATAAATTTAGTTTAGTGGCAGCGACGTTGGGGGCAGCAGATTAGGGATTAATAAATGTAGGTAGGTGGCAGCGATGTTAGGGGCGGCAGATTAGAGGTTAATAATATTTAACTAGTGTTTGCGAGGCGGGAGTGTGGCGGTTTAGGGGTTAATATGTTTATTATAGTGGCGGCGATGTCCGGAGCGGCAGATTAGGGGTTAATAATTTTATTTTAGTGTTTGTAATGCGGAAGGGCATCGGTTTAGGGGTTAATAGGTAGTTTATGGGTGTTAGTGTACTTTTTAGCACTTTAGTTATGAGTTTTATGTTACGGCGTTGCAGCATAAAACTCATAACTACTGACTTTAGAATGCGTCACAAATCTTGGCGGTATAGGGTGTACCGCTCACTTTTTGGCCTCCCAGGCAGACTCGTAATACCGGCGCAAATGAAGTCCCATTGAAAAAAGACTTTAGGCAAATTGCGTAAATTCATTTGCGTTAAGGCCAAAAAAGTGTGCGGTGCCCCTAAACCTGCAAGACTCGTAATACCAGCGGTAGTGAAAAAGCAGCGTTATAAGGCTTAACGCTGCTTTTTCACTCATACCGCAAAACTCGTATTCTAGCCGTATGATTTTTAAAAATATAATTGTTAAATTCTAAATTACATGGAATCTTATTTTGGGTCACATAGAGGAACAAGAAAAAAAAAAGATAGCCCAAAATCAATCATTCTTTCAATCGAATGTGACAAGTTTTGTTTTATATAATTTGTGTAATTTACCATAAAGTACCTGTATAATACTGTATTATATCTGCAATGAAATATTTATTTACATAGACAAAAACAACAACAAAAAAAACAATCTAATATATTACATGTATCAACATTTAGTGCAGAATGAATGTACTCTGCATGTTAACAAGGCTGTATGACAAAAACTACACTATCTAATGAATGTACCTATACAAATCTAAGCAATGTCATGAAACATGTATATTTTGCTTTTCTTGTAATTCAGCTGAAATGGCACAATATAAATTTATAATATAAACACTATTATTTTATATCCTTTCTTGATAGCTTCAATACTATTTTTTTTCTTAAATAGCCCATTTCCAAGTTTACAATACTGATATACATAAACATATATTGGTGACAAACTTTTTAACTGAGAAGATGACCATCACTAAACACTACAATTACACAATCTTTCTGAAATATTTGGCACAATCCTAAAATATTTATTTGTATTTCCAACTTTATTTGGGTTAGATATGTCTGCAAACAGTGGTGTCCTTTTAGCAATATGCCCAAAGTGTGAAAACAGATGGATTACATTAGCAATGTAGTGAAATTGGTATATTCTAATATTTATCTGTAAAATATTAATGAGGACAAAGACTAAGCTGAATTTGGTATCTGCTTTTCTCATTTTATTATAAAACATTTGCTGACAAGTTTCTGCAGTGTCTAAGTTTTCACACCTTGATGCTTTTTTTTTTTTTTATCATATCAGCAACGGACAATGTTTCTGCGTTACAGAGAAACTCCATCATTTTTGCTCTTTACCGAGTACCTTCTGTATCCCACTGCAGAAAGTAAGTTAAAGTTTAGAATCATATATCACACTTTGATATCTCAAAGCAATAAGATAATTGGTATAGAATCAATGTAAAAAAAATTACTTGTGTGAAAAGAAAAGCTGTTCTCATCTAATTTATAAAATTGAAACAAATAGTTGTGATTCGTCTTCTTATTTTATTACATTACTATTGTAATCCATCCATTTCCCCTTTTAATGATAAGTAATTTCATACCAAGCAAATGGAAAGGTAATATTCCCTTGGGATGATGTGAACATCAACTACATATCTTGTCTAAACTACTGTGATTCCAGTTTATTGTTGGAAAACAATATTTGAAATTACACAGGATAAATATATATATACAGTATATGTATATTTGTATATATATATATATATATATATATATATATATATATATATATGTGTGTATACAATAACTGTGCTTAACCACTACATTGCTGAAGAGACCTCTATGCATTAAAGATAGGATTATTCAGCACCAAAAGGGTTAATAAAATGTTTGTCAGTTTTTTGTAGGCTTGCCTTGAGATTGGATCTGTTCAATGTGTGTGTTTTTTTTATCTACACAATTCTAATTAGCATGTACATTTTATACATAACAATACACATTGCAGAGAATACAATACTATTCTGTTAGTAACCCCAAAATATGGCTTTTTAAAGCAGGATGAAAGAGAATTTTCCATCTCTTTACAACAGAAAATTATTTCAAAGCACAGAAACCAGCTTGTGCGTATTTTACAACAATGAAATGATTATCACAACAAAACAAGTGCAGTGAATTATAAAAGCAATCACAAAATGTTCATTTGGTTTTCTGCATGTGCCCACAACGTAAAAAGGTAACCATACTTCAATATTATAAAATATACAATCATAGGGAATGGATAAGTAAAGATACCATACCACAAAGCTATGCAACCACTAATCCATTTTGTTTTTTAGCTAATACATTCCAAATTATAAGGTCCAACGCAATTTTATGGCAAGGTTCACTGACCAAGCAAGACAAGGAATAGTTGTTGGCAGTGAATTAATACATTCCAAAGAATGGTCCAGAGGAATGGACACATTTTGCTTTTTAAAATTAAATTTTAAAGTATTTTTTAAAATTATAGAAAAAAAGTAACATCCTCCAACAATATAATAAGTTGATTCTATAGCACTTCCATCTACACAGTATAGGTCCATTTCAGATTTTCTGTATCATACTAGAGTTTCAGGTAATGTATCTGGATTGTCTGTGGACAAAAGTTCCCAAATTTGCCATCTTTCTCTTTGCCACTCCTGCCAAACATGATCAGTCAAGTGCTTATTGTTCTGATTGCTAGCTGTAGTTTTTGGTAAAATCTGTCTATTTTGAACAGACTGATCAGGAGATGGTATCTCTCCCAGTTGTGCTCCAGCAACCAACTCAGACCGTGGCAATTTCCATAAAGACTGTTCTGGTGAAAATACTGGTGTTCGAGGAGTCTGTGATGCACTTTGCTTTAATGGACCAGGGTAGGGGGGAGGCAGTCTAGTACTGTGTCCACTGACATCCACATGCTGGAAATTCAAAGCTTTTGGTTTATTTGAATGGCAGGCTAATGTGGGATCCTCCACAGTAAAATCTGTAGTGTTTGAGGTCATTTGTTGCTCAGATCTTAACTGTGTGAGGTCTAAGCTTTTCTTTCCTGTGTCTATTTGAGGAGTGCTGCAAGCACGTGCCACTGGGATGTGTGGACGAGATTCAGGGATGTCATTAGATGTATGTGTTCTTCGGATATTTGGTTTTCCGTTGTCTAACACTGTTACTGAGTTTTTGCACGTTGGCCAATTACTTTGAGAAAGCACATTCTGTGATTGTACTTTGTTACTGCTTTCATGGATATCGCCATATGACCCTGTTGAAATGTAAGAAGAAAAAAAATAGTAAGTTCAATATAAAATGCACATTTTAGGAATAAGTCAAACCTTATATTGGTACTATTTTGATTTTGATACTATTTTCTGTGAGTTACACGTGCAAGACATTTGCCACCCAGATTCCCCCCCCCCTCCAAAAAAAGTTATTATTTTGTGTGCTAGTATATATTTTGTAAATACTGCAATAATACACTTTGAGCCAGATTACAAGTGACACACTCATTTTTTTCCCCACTCACACGCAAATACCGCTCCAAGTAAACTTTTAATGTGAGCAGGTTAGCCCAAGCATTACAAGTTGAAAATAAATTATTTGTGTGCACGAGCAAAGCCCGATGTGTGCTAACTTTATGGGCTTCGGATATTGCGACTGCATTAACTTCTCTCAACGGACTTCAATGGAGCACGCTTTCTAAAAAAATAAAAATAACGCTCATCACTCAAGCACTAACCCAACACCACATTATACCTACAGAGCTAAACCCAAAGGTAGTTATGAATATTTTACATTAAAATGCTCTTCACATAGAAGAAAATGTTCTTTTAATTTTTAAATACATATTTCTATATAAATATATAATTTTGTTTTTTGTAAAATATAGATCTATACCAATACAGTATATCTATATGAATATATACAGATATATACAGTTGTGTTCATAAGTTTACATACCCTGGCAGAATTTATAATTTCTTGGCCATTTTTCAGAGAATATGAATGATAACACAAACTTTTCTTTCACTCATGGTTAGTGTTTGGCTGAAGCCATTTTTTTATCAATGAACTGTGTTTACTCTTTTTAAATCATAATGACAACAGAAACTACCCAAATGACCCTGATCAAAAGTTTACATACCCTGGATATTTTGGCCTGATAACATGCACACTAGTTGACACAAAGCGGTTTGAATGGCTATTAAAGGAAACCATCCTCACCTGTGATCAATTTTCTTGTAATTAGTGTGTGTGTATAAAAGGTCAATGAGTTTCTGGACTCCTGACAGACCCTTGCATCTTTCATCCAGTGCTGCACTGACGATTCTGGATTCTGAGTCATGGGGAAAGCAAAAGAATTGTCAAAGGATCTGCGGGAAAAGGTAGTTGAACTGTATAAAACAGGAAAGGGATATAAAAATATATCATAGGAATTGAGAATGCAAATCAGCAGTGTTCAAACTCTAATCAAGAAGTGGAAAATGAGGGGTTCTGTTGAAACCAAACCATGGTCAGGTAGATCAACTTAAATTTCAGCCACAACTGCCAGGAAAATTGTTCAGGATGCAAAGACAAACCCACAAATAATTTCAGGTGAAATACAGGACATGTGGTGTGGCTGTTTCAAGATGCACAATAAGGAGGCACTTGAAGAAAGATGGGCTGCATGGTTGAGTCGCCAGAAGAAAGCCATTACTATGAAAATGCCACAAAGTATTCCGCTTTCAATACGCCAAATAGCACAGAGACAAGCCTCAAACCTTCTGGCACAAAGTTATTTGGAGTGATGAGACCAAAATTGAGCTTTTTGGCCACAACCATAAACGCTACATTTGGAGAGGAGTCAACAAGGCCTATGGTGAAAGGTGCACCATTCCTAGTGTGAAACACAGAGGTGGATCGCTGATGTTTTGGGGATGTGTGAGCTACAAAGACACAGGAAATTTGGTCAGAATTGATGGCAAGATGAATGCAGTATGTTATCAAACAGAACCCCTCATTTTCCACTTCTTGATTAGAGTTTGAACACTGTTGATTTGCATTCTCAATTCCTTGGATATCTTTTTATATCCCTTTCCTGTTTTATACAGTTCATCTACTTTTTTCCTGCAGATCCTTTGACAATTCTTTTGCTTTCCTCATGACTCAGAATCCAGAAACGTCAGTGCAGCACTGGATGAAAGATGCAAGGGTCTGTCAGGAGTCCAGAAACTCATTGACCTTTTATACATACACACTAATTACAAGCAAACAGATCACAGGTGAGGATGGTTACCTTTAATAGCCATTCAAACCCCTTTGTGTCAACGTGTGCATGTTATCAGGCCAAAATCACCAGGGTATGTAAACTTTTGATCAGGGTCATTTGGGTAGTTTCTGTTGTCATTATGATTTAAAAATAATAAACACAGTTGATTGATAATAAATGGCTTCAGCCAAACACTAACCATGAGTGAAAGAAAAGTTTTTGTGTTATCTTCCATATTCTCTGAAAAATGGCCAAGAAATCATAAATTCTGCCAGGGTATGTAAACTTAACAGCACAACTGTATATATATATATATATATATATATATATATATATATATATATATATATATATATACAGTTGTATAGAAATATCTATTTTAAAATACAAAGAACATTTTCAAGTAAAGAATATTCAAATTTTAAATATTTACAGTAAAAACACATTATTATCCCCTTGACCCAAAAGGGTGTATGTACATCATGTGGTACTTTGCCCATTGTACCGCATAACGTATATATATGCCCTTGCTTCACGGAGTTATAACAGCCTCGGTTGTAAAGTTACAGCTGAGAGCTGCTGTCCCTGAGCTGCAGGTATCTGTCTGCATATTGAAACGAAGCACGATGGATGCTCTGGACTCTGGTTCCATATGAAGGCAGATGCCTGATCGTTAAAGACAGTGACACGGTTTATGTGACTGTCTGTAACGAACTACCGTTTGTGCCGGCAGGAGGTTCTGTAGGGATCTTTATAGATATATATTATACCAAAAATCATCATATATATTTAAGAATAAATAGAACACATTATTCTATGTGAAGAACATTGGATTGTAAACTATTCATAATTCTATGAAGTCTATGGGGGAATATGTTAACAAGGTCACGATATTCGAAGTTAGGTGTTCGTGTGCGTGCTGACTTTTTACTTTCAACTTGTAATATGAGCACAGCCTGATGTGCACAAAAAAACCTCTGTCTAGCGAAGCTAACGTACAAGCCAGAGTGTGAAAATAGCTCTCTGCTCGTAATCTAGCCCATAGTGAGTTAAACATCATTCAAGCTAAAATGTGTCTTTCTAAAATTATTTTGAGACCTATCAATATTTATGAGAACTGTTCCCTCTAAGGTGTGGTCATGTGCCCGCGACACCTCTTCCTCAGCTAGCACAAGGTCATTTGAAAGTGTGCACATCAGTTTAAATGGACAGTGTATACCAATGTTCTTATAACTGCATGTAATAGACACTACTATAATGAATATGTAAAGATACTGATCTAAAAATCCTGTATAAAAACTTACTTAGATGCTCCCAGTTTAGCACTGCTGATGAAGTTAGGCTGGGACACCCTGTAAAAGGGGCTGGTAAAGCAGGAAGAGCAGATCCATCCCCTCCCCAAACTATACATTGTAACAAAAACACTCCCAGATGGGCTATATAAATGGATCATCTACAAAACATTTATGCATAGAAAAATCTAGTGTACAATGTCCCTTTAAGGGGAGTTTTTTTATTTATTTCATTTTCTTTAATGCCTGCAGTCCAGTAGTAGTGCAGAGAAATCAACTTTAGGGTGGGGGGTTCAGTCCTTGCGCTGGAGACCAGATTTACATTTATTTCAAATTGTCTATGAGGAGATACATTGAAAAAAACAAGTTAACAGTTAACGCAACTCCAGAAAGTTAGCAGAGAAGCTACGCTAAGCTGTCTCAGTGAGAGAGTCTGTGCCAGAAGGATTCTAACTATAGCGCAGCTCCTACACTGCCTCTCATCGTCTGATCCGCTCTGTGCATTGTCACTGGAACATTACAGATTTTTTTCTGCAGGTAAGTAGCTGCAGTAGCAGCAAGAATAGGTTGTCAGTATATTGAATTAAACATGATATGGGCATACAATCTGGAAATTCAGTAATGTTGTAAGGACATAACACAGGACATTGGCAGCTTCTGCACAACTGGACTGTAAAGTTTTTGGTCTCCCTTGTTCTGTTACAACCTGTGAGCGAGCGGTTCATTCAGTTTAAAATAAATGCAAATCTGTCACCAGTGCTATCTGTACTGGGGCCTGGCTGTAGTGCTGGTGACCAAATTAAACTTTTGTGAAATTTTAACAATTTACTGTGAGCTGGAATTTGTGTTCAGTGTGGTGTAGGTGTAACTTGTTACAATAGGGAAACCACTGCCTGCTGCCAGCTTAGAAGAGACCACTCAGTGGGCACCTGCATGACTGGTCATAGAAACATAGAATTAGACGGTAGATAAGAACCAAAAAAATCCATCAAGTCTACATATATTACATGTTACATTTTTTTCTTAGGATAGCCTTATGCATTTCCCAGGCATTTTTTAAATTTCATTAGTCTTTGGGGCATATTTATCAAGCTCCGTATGGAGCTTGACGCCCCGCTGCTCCATAACCTGTCCCCCTGCTCTGAGGCGGCGGACAGACATTGCCGAAAATCAACCCGATCCAATATGATCGGGTTGATTGACACCCCCTGTTGATTGGCCGCAAATCTGCAGGGGGCGGCATTGCACCAGCAGTTCACAAGAACTGCTGGTGCAATGATAAATGCCGAGAGCGTATGCTGTCGGCATTTATCGATGTGCAATGGACATGATCCGCAATATCGTATCATGTCCGCTCGCATAATGATAAATAGGCCCCTTTGTGTTTACCACCACAATTGGAAGATTATTAACCCACCACCCTTTCTGTAAAAAAAAATGCTTCCTCGCAATTTCTCCTGAATTTGCTACCCTCTAACTTAAAGGGACATTAAACCCACATTTTTTCTTTCATGATTTAGAAAAAGCATGTCATTTTAAACAACTTTCTAATTTACTTCTATTATCTAATTTGCTTCATTCTCTTGATATACTTTGCTGAAAAGCATATCTAGATAGGCTCAGTAGCTGCTGATTGGTTGTTGTACATAGATGCCTCATGTGATTGGCTCACCCATGTGCATTGCTATTTCTTCAAAAAAGGATATCTAAAGATTGAAGCAAATTAGATAATAGAAGTAAATTAGAATGTTGTTTAAAATTGTATTCTATACTTGAATCATGAAATAAAATGTTGGGGTTTAGAGTCCCTTTAAGATTGTGACCCCTTGTTTCAGCATTTTTTTTTATTTTTTTTTTGTGGAAAATGCTTTCAGTTTCCACTTTATTAGGTCCCTTCATATATTTGAAGGTTTCTATCATGTCACCTCTGTTCCTTCTCTCCTCTAAACTATACATATTTAGGTCTTAGCGTCTTTCTTTGTACGTTTTATATTTTAGACCATGTACCATTTTAGTAGCCCTCCTATAGACAGCTTCTAGTTTATTTATATCTTTCTGAAGATATGGTCTCCAGAACTGTACACAGTATTCCAGATTTGGCCTAACTAATGATCTGTAAAGTGGCATAAGAATCTTGCTATTTCTGCTACTAATACCTCTCCCAATGCAACCAAGTATTTGACTGGCCTTACTGGCTGCACTACTGCTTTGTGTACCAAATTTTAAATCATCTGAAATAATAATTCTCAAGTCCCTTTCTTATTTAGTTACAGTCAGTAAAGTACCATTGAGATTATAATTGGCTTTTGGGTTTTTGGATCCTATATGCATAATTTTGCTCTTGGTAATATTACTTATTTCAGATCCCATTTATTTGACCAGTCCTCCAATTTTTTTAACTATCACTGTTCAATTGATCAACCCCTCCTGGAACATCAACTCTATTGCAATTTTTTGTATCATCAGCAAACAAGCAAACCTTCCCCTGAAGCCCACTTCCAATATCACTTATGAACATGTTAAACAAAACAGGCCCAAGAACTAACCTTTAGGGAACACCACTAGTTACTGACCCCTCATTTGAATGTACTCCATTAATTGAAACCCTCTGCCTTCTATCCTTAAGCCAGCATTCTACCCACTTAAAGGGACAGTAAAGTCAAAATGATTTGTATAGAGCATGCAATTTTAAACAACTTTCCAATTTACTTCACTTATCAAATTTGTTTTCCTTCTCTTGATATCTTTTATTGAAGAGTAAAAATAGGTAGACTCATAAGAGCTCAAGAGTGTGAACGTGTCTTTAGTACTCTATGGCAGCAGTGTTTTGAAACATTGTATAACAAAGCTATAAATAATGAGCTCTTGTGAGAGTACCTAGTTTTACTCTTCAATAAAAGATACCAAACGAACAAAGCAAATTTAATAAGAAAAGTAAATTAGAAAGTTGTTTAAAATTGTATGAACTGTTCATCCGTTTCTTCTTATATTCAAGAACTAAAGTTTAAAATCCTTACTAGATGGGATCTCACACCATCTAGACTACATAGTATATACCCAAATGCAACTAACCAATGTTGGAGAAGATGTGGTATGATAGGTACAATGAAACATATATGGTGGGATTTACCATCATTAAAAATTTGTGGGGAGAAGTCTGTTGTTGTACTTAATAGATCATGTTAGACATATATACAGCTCTCTTAAATAAATCCATCAAAGGTATTTGTAAAATCAGTGCCAAACTTATAATGTATGTATTAAACAGCATTAAATCTATATTAGTCACAAATTGGAAGAAAACATATGCACCTGATAGGGAATCACTATTCTCCCGAATTACAGAATTATTAACACTTGAAGAATATGCTTATTTAAAATCTAAAAGGCAACAGGTTTTTCAAATGATATGTTTTTATCGTGAAGAAGTAATTTCTAGAAACCAAGCAACTTATAAGCTGAAGGAGTCATTACCTGGTGAAGAGTCAGAAATAGAGATGAAGAGGGGTTTTTTTTTTCCTTTCTTTTTTCCTTTTTTGTTTTCTATTATTAATCATTCTTGGTTTTATCATAACTACAAATAATTTACTTGTTATATTTATTTAAGGAAAATATCTCCCTTAATTTCTGCTCTTATATTTAGTTATCTGTCCAAATATTTATCCTATAATGGAATGATAACTCCTTTAATAATATTGTTATGTAAATGTGTTTTATTCTTTGTACTTATTGTGGAAAATAATAAAGATTAAACTGTAAAATTGCATGATCTATCCAAATAATGAAAGTTTAATTTTTAATTTACTGTCCCTTTAACAATCTTAGCATCTACTCCAAGGCAATACATTTTGTGAATACGCTTGCTGTGTAGGACAGTGTCAAATGCTTTGCTAAAGTTTAGATATGCAACATCTACAGCTTCTCCCTGGTCTATTAATTTAGCTACATGGTCAAAGAAATCAATAAGATTAGTCTGACATGATCTTCCAGCAGTGAAAACATGCTGTTCTTTGTCTTCTAAGTTGTTTCTCTAAAGGAAAGACACAAGTCTTTTCTTTAAAAGAGTTTCCAATAATTTCCCTACAATTAAGGTCAAAATGACTAGCCTATAGTTAGCAGAATCTTCCCTACTACCCTTTTTATGAAGAGGGACTACATTGGCAATTTTCCAGTCTTTTGGAACAACTCCTGTTACTAGTGACTGATTAAATAAATCAACTAATGGAGTAGCTAATTCTCAAGTAAGGCGCCATTGTAACCTCTTTTCCTATTTTGTTACAAACAATTAAAAGGTGCACTTTTATAATGTGATCTATTTTTGAATTTACAGTACTAAGAATTTTTGTTGACACAAAAGTGGGCCAGAAAATGAGTTACTTCTATGGGAAAACTTGCTGGGGGAACAATGGTGAAAACCACTCTTTTTTGAGACTCTTATCTGGGGGACACAGTTTAACACAGTTTGTTTGCCAAAGGGTAAATCACTTGAAAAACAATATTAATTTGAATATAATCACTATCGGCTAGATTTAGAGTTTTGTCGGTAACGACCCGCGTATCTAACGCTGGCTTTTTTCTGGCCGCACCTTTAAAATAACTCTGGTATTGAGAGTCCACAGAATGGCTGCGTTAGGCTCCAAAAAAGGAGCGTAGAGCATATTTAACGCAACTTCAACTCTTGATACCAGAGTTGCTTAAGGACGCGGCCAGCCTCAAAAACGTGCTCATGCACGATTCCCCCATAGGAAACAATGGGGCTGTTTGAGCTGAAAAAAAAACTAACACCTGCAAAAAAGCCGCGTTCAGCTCCTTACGCAGCACCATTGTTTCCTATGGGGAAACACTTCCTAAGTCTGCACCTAACACCCTAACATGTACCCCGAGCGCTACTATAATAAAGTTATTAACCCCTAATCTGCCTCACTAACCCTATAATAAATAGTATTAACCCCTAATCTGCCCTCCCTAACATCGCCGACACCTAACTTCAATTATTAACCCCTAATCTGCTGACTGGAGCTCACCGCTATTCTAATAAATGTATTAACCCCTAAAGCTAAGTCTAACCCTAACACTAACACCCCCCTAAGTTAAATATAATTTTAATGTAACGAAATTAATTAACTCTTATTAAATAAATTATTCCTATTTAAAGCTAAATACTTACCTGTAAAATAAATCCTAATATAGCTACAATATAAATTATAATGATATTATAGCTATTTTAGGATTAATATTTATTTTACAGGTAACTTTGTATTTTTTTTAACCAGGTACAATAGCGATTAAATAGTTAAGAACTATTTAATAGCTAAAATAGTTAAAATAATTACAAATTTACCTGTAAAATAAATCCTAACCTAAGTTACAATTAAACCTAACACTACACTATCAATAAATAAATTAAATACAATTCCTACAAATAAATACAATGAAATAAACTAACTAAAGTACAAAAAATAAAAAAGAACTAAGTTACAAAAAATAAAAAAATATTTACAAACATTAGAAATATATTACAACAATTTTAAACTAATTACACCTACTCTAAGCCCCCTAATAAAATAACAAAGCCCCCCAAAATAAAAAAAATGCCCTACCCTATTCTAAATTACTAAAGTTCAAAGCTCTTTTACCTTACCAGCCCTGAACAGGGCCCTTTGCGGGGCATGCCCCAAGAAGTTCAGCTCTTTTGCCTGTAAAAAAAACATACAATCCCCCCCCCAACATTACAACCCACCACCCACATACCCCTAATCTAACCCAAACCCCCCTTAAATAAACCTAACACTAAGCCCCTGAAGATCTCCCTACCTTGAGTCGTCTTCACCCAGCCGAGCCAAATTCTTCATCCAAGCGGAGCAAGAAGAGGTCCTCCATCCGGTAGAAGTCTTCATCCAAGCGGGGCAGAAGAGGTCTTCCATCAGATTGAAGTCTTCATCCAAGCGGAATCTTCTATCGTCATCCATCCGGAGCGGAGCGGCAGCATACTGAAGACCTCCGACGCGGAACATCCATCCTGGCCGACGACTGAACGACGAATGACGGTTCCTTTAAATTACGTCATCCAAGATGGCGTCCCTCGAATTCCGATTGGCTGATAGGATTCTATCAGCCAATCGGAATTAAGGTAGGAATATTCTGATTGGCTGATGGAATCAGCCAATCAGAATCAAGTTCAATCCGATTGGCTGATCCAATCAGCCAATCAGATTGAGCTCGCATTCTATTGGCTGATCGGAACAGCCAATAGAATGCGAGCTCAATCTGATTGGCTGATTGGATCAGCCAATCGGATTGAACTTGATTCTGATTGGCTGATTCCATCAGCCAATCAGAATATTCCTACCTTAATTCCGATTGGCTGATAGAATCCTATCAGCCAATCGGAATTCGAGGGACGCCATCTTGGATGACGTCATTTAAAGGAACCCGTCATTCGTTGTTCAGTCGTCGGCCAGGATGGATGTTCCGCGTCGGAGGTCTTCAGGATGCTGCCGCTCCGCTCCGGATGGATGATGATAGAAGATTCCGCTTGGATGAAGACTTCAATCGGATGGAAGACCTCTTCTGCCCCGCTTGGATGAAGACTTCTACCGGATGGAGGACCTCTTCTTGCTCCACTTGGATGAAGAATTTGGCTCGGCTGGGTGAAGACGACTCAAGGTAGGGAGATCTTCAGGGGCTTAGTGTTAGGTTTATTTAAGGGGGGTTTGGGTTAGATTAGGGGTATGTGGGTGGTGGGTTGTAATGTTGGGGGGGTATTGTATTTTTTTTTTTACAGGCAAAAGAGCTGAACTTCTTGGGGCATGCCCCGCAAAGGGCCCTGTTCAGGGTTGGTAAAGTAAAAGAGCTTTGAACTTTAGAAATTTAGAATAGGGTAGGGCATTTTTTTATTTTGGGGGGCTTTGTTATTTTATTAGGGGGCTTAGAGTAGGTGTAATTAGTTTAAAATTGTTGTAATGTATTTCTAATGTTTGTAAATATTTTTTTATTTTTTGTAACTTAGTTCTTTTTTATTTTTTGTACTTTAGTTAGTTTATTTCATTGTATTTATTTGTAGGAATTGTATTTAATTTATTTATTGACAGTGTAGTGTTAGGTTTAATTGTAGATAATTATAGGTATTTTATTTAATTTATTTATTGATAGTGTAGTGTTAGGTTTAATTGTAACTTAGGTTAGGATTTATTTTACAGGTAAATTTGTAATTATTTTAACTATTTTAGCTATTAAATAGTTCTTAACTATTTAATAGCTATTGTACCTGGTTAAAATAAATACAAAGTTACCTGTAAAATAAATATTAATCCTAAAATAGCTATAATATAAATATAATTTATATTGTAGCTATATTAGGATTTATTTTACAGGTAAGTATTTAGCTTTAAATAGGAATAATTTATTTAAGAAGAGTTAATTAATTTCGTTAGATTAAAATTATATTTAATTTAGGGGGGTGTTAGTGTTAGGGTTAGACTTAGCTTTAGGGGTTAATACATTTATTAGAATAGCGGTGAGCTCCAGTCAGCAGATTAGGGGTTAATAATTGAAGTTAGGTGTCAGCAATGTTAGGGAGGGCAGATTAGGGGTTAATACTATTTATTATAGGGTTAGTGAGGCGGATTAGGGGTTAATAACTTTATTATAGTAGCGGTGTGGTCCGCTCGGCAGATTAGGGGTTAATAAGTGTAGGCAGGTGGAGGCGACGTTGAGGGGGGCAGATTAGGGGTTAATAAATATAATATAGGGGTCGGCGGTGTTAGGGGCAGCAGATTAGAGGTACATAGCTATAATGTAGGTGGCGGCTCTTTGCTGTCGGCAGATTAGGGGTTAATTATTGTAGGTAGCTGGCGGCGATGTTGTGGGGGGCAGGTTAGGGGTTAATAAATATAATACAGGGGTCGGCGGTGTTAGGGGCAGCAGATTAGGGGTACATAAGTATAACGTAGGTGGCGGTTGGCAGATTAGGGGTTAAAAAAATTTAATCGAGTGTCGGCGATGTGGGGGGGCCTCGGTTTAGGGGTACATAGGTAGTTTATGGGTGATAGTGTACTTTAGAGCACAGTAGTTAAGAGCTTTATAAACCGGCGTTAGCCCAGAAAGCTCTTAACTACTGACTTTTTTCTGCGGCTGGAGTTTTGTCGTTAGATTTCTAACGCTCACTTCAGACACGACTCTAAATACCGGAGTTAGAAAGATCCCATTGAAAAGATAGGATACGCAATTGACGTAAGGGGATCTGCGGTATGGAAAAGTTGCGGCTGAAAAGTGAGCGTTAGACCCTTTTTGGAATGACTCCAAATACCGGCGGTAGCCTAAAACCAGCGTTAGGAGCCTCTAACGCTGGTTTTCACGGCTACCGCCAAACTCCAAATCTAGGCCTAAGTAAGTACACTAACTTTTAGGGGCACACATGCAGTTGTCTTTACCTAATCACGTGGTGGAATTCTATTTATAGACTTAAAAATGCATGGCTAGTCCTTCACACACCCATACACTGGATTATTTGATGTTTTTAAACTATAGGGTTCTGTTGTTTTTATGGAGTAGCAAATAAAGGATTCATTTTTATTTGTAACACAGGCACTGCATCAGTGTGTAGGATAAAAAAACAGCAAAAGCTTTTATTTCCAAAACTTAAAAACTCCAAGCAGACATAGCTGGAAGAATAAGGCAGCAAGATCTGATGCTTTTCGTGCCCCCTAGTAGCACTTATTCATAGACTGGCCCATGTATCTGAGTCTACCCTATTTATAGGCAAACATGAGAAAATGAACTATTCATGTACACAATAAAACCAACTGTTTTAAAAACAATAGATACATTGCTTTAGTCATTCACAGAAATAATTTCATAAGATCATAAACAAAGTAACCAACCTAAATTTTGCTTAGTATTAAGACACATTTGTATATGTAGATTAGAAAGTATCTGGAAAATGTATCTTTATAATACTTAACGATGCAGGAAAGACCCCATATTTTCTTAGACTATTATTATTCAGACACATTTCTCCTTGGGGTAACAAGAAATTAGTTGAATTGGACACATACTACTAGATATCAATAAAGTAATTTATGTCACATTCTCTGTTTATAACCCCAGGGGAGCATGTTCGTAGTTTCAGTATCCAAAACAACTACTTCTTGTCAAAAATGTTATTCTAGAGAAAACTTTTTAAAGGTGTAATAATTCAAACTTTATTTCTTTTAAGGTTTTTTTTTCCTGTAGTGTAGGGACCCACTTCTTACTCCTCCGCACCCTGCATTGGGCCACCCACCTACTGTCTGTATTGGCAATCTGGCTTTATATGGTAAGGGAGCAGAATGGAAGCTCTCTTATCATATTAAGGCAGATGCCTTCTGCCCCTTTGTTATGGCTCCTGCACCACAGTGATGAACATAGGTAAGTACTGGTTGACATAGTACCTACATATATAAAGTGCAAGGGGTTCATCACTTTAAAAAAAAAATAACATATTAATAACATAACATATAAATATTATTTTATGGAAAAATGTAAATCTGTATTGAAATTATGCAGGCGCACAGTAGCAATCATATTTATAATATAAAAATAAAAGGGTTTTCCTTATTGTTTAATCGTCTTTTTCCACCTCTGCTATTGGGCTGAACGGGTGTGTATCTGAAATCTCTGAACATTTTCTCCCTACAGATCTCACTGGGTTTTTTTTTGCAACCTGAAAGGTGTCAAAATTGTGTCAAAATATGCAAAACACTCATTACCCTAATAGAAAAACCCAAGAGTATGAAAACAAAAGGTGATTGTAAAAAAACAGAGTAATCTGATTGGAATTAGCTGCAGGGTTTAATTTGTAAAATAAGTGTGCCACTTGCTCTCTGTTAACTTCACTGTCCTCAGCAATGTTCCCCTTTCCAGCAAGCTCTATTACTTTCTACGGGAGACTTGCAGGGATAGCCCATTTTTTAAGATAATTCCCTGACAGCATCCCCTGCAAGTGTTTATGTGGTTTCTCAAAACTTGCCCAGAGAAGTTTTGATCATTGGGTCCTTAGTGTTGTGCGGATGCACAAAGCACATGATATTCAATGCAGATATTTATAAGGGTTGTCTACAGAATAAACTAGTTTGCACACAGTGAAAATGTGAAAAAGCTACACAAACATTTGATATTCAGGATCAAGATTTTATAATAATATATATTTTAAGATACACTTAAAGGGACAGTAAAGTCCAAAAAAAAACTTTCATGGTTTAAATAGGGCATGCAATTTTAAACAACTTTCCAATTTACTTTTATTACCAATTGTGCTTTGTTCTCTTGGTATTCTTAGTTGAAAGCTAAGCCTAGGTAGGCTCATATGCTAATTTCTTAGACCTTGAAGGCCGCCTCTAATCTGAATGCATTTCACAGTTTGCAGAGGCTTAGATACAAGGTAATCACAGAGGCAAAATGTGTATAATAACTTTGATGGTTATGCAAAACTGGAGAATGTGTAATAAAGAGATTATCTATCTTTTTAAACAATAGCATTTCTGGTATTGACTGTCCCTTTAAGAACAGATGAACATATGAACAGATATAACAAGTTTTTTTTTGGTGGCAAGCGTATTGTAGGTTTAAAAAAACTATTTAGAGACAATAATGAAACACTATACCTGTTACTCCTTGATCTTTAGTTGCTGATTTCAGAGTTGTATGCCACGTGCCCCATATATTTAAGTTTTCTTCTGGAGCATCTGTAGGTGGAAATAAATATGTAATATAGTGTTTTTTTCATTGACTTTATATTTTGAAACTAAAATCAGCTATTTGTATTAGAGTAATAGGCACTCAATATTAATTAAATTACTTAAATATGCAACTTAAAAAAAGTTCTATAAATATTACACTTTTTATTTTTATTTTTCACAAAGCATCTCCAGATATATTCTATGCTTCTTATTTCCAGTTTAGACATTCATAAATATATACATATATTATCAGACATTGTGAAATATCACTATTGTTTACAAGTCAGGGGTTAAAAGTTACTAGCCCAGAGGGAAAAATTTACTAGCACACTCAATGTTAAAGATGCAGAAAAGATAATAGTTTTTTACTTGTCTACTGCAATTTCTTACTCATCCAGGACAAGGTGAAATGTTGAACCTTGTATATAAAAAGGAGCTATGCAGGTCCTAAAGTAACTGGCCAGCAGTAATTTGCAAAAACACTTGTTTTCCTAAAGAGCAGAAGTTTCATTAAATATACTTCCAATAAAGGTGCAAAGAACAAATACTTTAAAGGGATATTAAACACTTTGAGATGGTAATATCAAATAATACATTGTATACATAAAAAAACTCTACAATATACTTTCATTATATATTTTGTCTGCTTTTCATGTAGTTCCATTCTGAATCTGAAATTGTGAGCATTTCAGTTTCTTTTAGAAATGGAAGTGCAGAACACTGTTATATTTCACACAGCCATTGGCTGCACACTCTAGTGTCCTATTTGTAACTGTCCCTGATTGGCCACAGCAGAGAAAGTAATCTAAGTTACCATATGGAAGCTCCCATTGTTTCACAGACTTATTTTTTCACTACAGTATTTAAACTAGTGAAAGTTAAAAAAATACATCTACATGTTATTCTCAGATTAATCTTTTCTTTGAATGCATCATTGTCTAGCATTTATCTAGTTTTTAATGTCCCTTTTAATAAGTTAATTAATTGGATATGTATAAGGTTATCCTAAGAAAGAATAAGGCTTATACTATATAAATAAATATAAGCAGTCTTAATGGGTTTTTCATTCTTTTTTCCCCGTCACCTTTCTTGTAGCAGTAAATTTCTTCTTGTCTTGTGCAAAAATCCTGCCCAAGAATAGTTTGAATTTTGTAAACAATCAGTGCCCCTACTGCTATCTTTATCTATTCATAAAAACAGTAGATTCCAATAATATACATCCCCCAGGAACACACAGCTCTTGGGCAGCAATCTGGACATTCTATCTATCCCTGAGCAACCAACATGCACCTCACGCCTGATCTCTCCCTGCAACTCTCAACTATTAGCTGTGCAGAGCTCAGAAGTACAGCGCATCAATTACCAACACTGTAGCGAGGATCTACCACTTGTCTGGCTGTAGTTAATGTGGGCCAGATTAAAACAAGCATTGGAGTGGATCTGAACACGGTTATAAGCCATCAAAATCTAGTTTTATGCATAAAACTCACTTCTATACTTTTATAGTATAGGTTAAAAAATAATCTCCAATAATGTTTTTTTTTTATATACTTTCCTCTTTCTTTTTTCTCTAATTAGATGCCTTTAGTTTGATTAATTTGACATTGCCTTCAGTATATTGCATTATCTGCCTTCTGGCAGTATACATGTAAAATATCATCATAATTTCATAGCATATAAATAATTTTTCTGAGCATCAGCCTCTGTCTGCAGTACAGTGAATTGGAAAGGTCAAACCGATAGAAAATGTCATGTGAAAAGTTAAGCAGTTGCATAAAGATTATAATTTAATCTAATGGAGTTCAGTGGTGTGTCAATATTTTGTAATCATATTGTTCTGACACATAAAGTTTGATGAGCCAAAAGAAATCACTGAGGCAAAAATGTTTAATGGCTAAGTTAAATCAGTCCTTAGCAATTTAGTCTTAAACAGCATCTTCATTTTACTAATAGTTTCTATTTGTAATCACCAAATGAGAAGAAAAATCTTCTGGTCACAAAAATATAAAAATATCAAACATATTATTAGAGAGGATAAATAATGGCTACATCTTTAAAGCAGATTATGACTTTCATGTTTATTTTGGGGTAATATCTGATTGGATTGCTTAGAATAAAAAGGTTAGAGTTGACGCTAACAAGTAATTATCGTCAAGACCATAATTTTCAATAAAAATCAGACAACTGCCTAGGGACACCTATACTTAAATGGGAAATATATAGCTAGTTAGTTGATATCCCTGAATATTGTTTTGTGCAAGAAACTTGATAATGCAGCCAGTTATGGCACTAGTAAATTTATACCCTCAACAATGGTGATGATTATAGCCAGTTTATATCCTAATGGTGATATCACTGTGTATAGTCTGACAAAATATAAATATATGCCTAGGGGATGCTAGATACACTTCTAAAACGATTTACTTTTTTTGCCCGCAAAACAAATACTTGTTATGCAGAAGAAATGCAGCCAACGTTTTGACCTGATACATTAAAACCATCTGAAACTTTCCATAAGTTCTGAACTTGCTATGAGATCCATCAACTAAGAGCTAGATTACGAGGGGAGCAGTAGTTTGCACTCCCACTGGCGCATTAAGTCTGCTAGAAGTATGCTAGAAGTATGCTTTTTTCAGATGTCGGGTTGTGCTCGTAATACAAGCTGAAAGTTAAAAGTCTTTGCTTGAGTGCTAACCCAACATGTTTAAAAAGCCGAACTTTGAAAATCTCGCCCCCATTAACATATTCCCCCATAAACTTTAATAAAGCATTAAAAAGTGGAAAAAACAACATGTTGCGCAAACCTGATCGCATTTAACCCCATGCACTAACCTGTCATGAAATATTAATATTTCACATTCCAATGTTCTTTACTATAGGCGGCTCTCCTTTTTATGCCTCTTGGAAGCTGTTTGGGAGTGTGATATATATATATATATATATATATATATATATATATATATATATATATATATATACACACACACACACACACAGTATCCCACAAAATTGAGTACACCCCTCACATTTTTGTAAATGTATTATTATATCTTTTCATGTGACAACACTGAAGAAATTACACTTTGCTACAATGTAAAGTAGTGAGCCTACAGCCTGTATAACAGTCTAAATTTGCTGCCCCCTCAAAATAACTCAACACACAGCCATTAATGTCTAAACCATTGACAACAAAAGTTAGAACGCCACTAAGTGGAAATGTCCAAATTGGGCCCAAAGTGTCAATAATTTGTGTGACCACCAATATTTTCCAGCACTGCCTTAACCCTCTTGGGCATGGAGTTCACCAGAGCTTCACAGGTTGCCACTAGGGTCTTCTTCCACTCTTTCATGACGACATACCGGAGATGGTGGATGTTAGAGACCTTGTGCTCCCCAACCTTCCGTTTGAGGATGCCCCACAGATGCTCAATGGGGTTTAGGTCTGGAGACATGTTTAGCCAGTCCATCACCCACCTTTACCCTCAGCTTCTTTAGCAAGGCAGTGGTAATCTTGGAGGTGTGTTTGGGGTCATTATCATGTTGGAATACTGCTCTGCGGCCCAGTCTCCAAAGGGAGGGGATCATGCTCTGCTTCAGTATGTCACAGTACATGTTGGCATTCATGGTTCCCTCAATGAACTGTAGCTCCCCAGTGCTGGCAGCACTCATGCATGCCTAGACCATGACACTCCCACCACCATGCTTGACTGTAGGGAAGAAACACTTGTCTTTAAACTCCTTACCTGGTTGCCGCCACACACGTTTGACACCATCTGAACCAAATAAGTTTATCTTGGTCTCATTAGACCACAAGACATGGTTCCAGTAATCCATGTCCTAAGTTTGCTTGTCTTCAGCAAACTGTTTGCGGGCTTTCTTGTGAATCATCTTTAGAAGAGGCTTCCTTCTGGGATGACAGCCATTCAGATCATTTTGATGCAGTGTGCGGTGTATGGTCTGAGCACTGACAGGCTGACCCCCCACCCCCTCAACCTCTGCAGCAATGCTGGCAGCACTCATACGTCTATTTCCCAAAGACAACCTCTGGATATGACTGAGCATGCGCACTCAACTTCATTGGTCGACCATGGCGAGGCCTGTTCTGAGTGGAACCTGTCCTGTGAAACCACTGTATGGTCTTGCCCACCGTGCTGCAGCTCAGTTTCAGGGTCTTGACAATCTTCTTATAGCCTAGGCCATCTTTATGTAGAGCAACAATTCTTTTTTTCAGATCCTCAGAGAGTTCTGTGCCATGAGGTGCCATGTTGAACTTGTGAGAGAGTGTGAGAGCGATAATATAATATATACACTCAATAGCCACTTTATTAGGTACACCTGTTCAATTGCTTGGTAACACAAACTGCTAATCAGCCAATCACATGGCAGCAGCTCAATGCATTTAGGCATCTAGATGTGGTGAAGACAACTTGCTGAAGTCCAAACGAGCATCAGAATGGGGAAGAAAGGGGATTTAAGTGAATTTGAATGTGGCATGGTTGTTGGTGCCAGATGGGCTGGTCTGAGTATTTAAAAAAAACTACTGATCTACTGGGATTTTCACGCACAACCATCTCTAAGTTTTACAGTGAATGTTCCAAAAAGAGAAAATATCCAGTGAGTGGCAGTTGTGTGGACAAAAATGCCTTGTTGATGTCAGAGGTCAGAGGATAATGGGCAGACTGGTTCGAGATTATAGAAAGGCAACAGTAACTCAAATAACCACTCGTTGCAACCAACGTATGCAGAATACCATCTCTGAAAGCACAACATGTGGAACCTTGAAGCAGATGTGCTACAGCAGCAGAAGACCACACTGGGTGCCACTCCTGTCAGCTAAGAACAGGAAACTGAGGCTACAATTCACACAGGTTCACAAACATTGGATAATAGAAGATTGGAAAAACGTTGCATAGTCTAATGAATCTTGATTTCATCTGCGACATTCAGATGGTAGGGCCAGAATTTGGTGTACACAACATGAAAACATGGATCCATCCTGCCTTGTATCAACGGTTCAGGCTGGTGGTGTAATGGTGTTGGGAATATTTTCTTGGCACACTTTGGGCCCCTTACTACCAATTGAGCATTGTTTAAACACCACAGAATAACTGAGTATTGTTGCTGACCATGTCCATCCCTTTATGACTACCGAGTACCCATCTTCTGATGGCTACTTCCAGCAGGATAATGCACCATGTCACAAAGCTCATATCATCTCAAACTGGTTTTTGAATATGACAATGAGTTATATACTATACTCCAATGGCCTCCACAGTCACCAGATCTCAATCCAATAGAGCACCTTTGCATGTGGCAGAATGGGAGATTTGCATCGTGGGTGGGCAACCGACAAATCTGCAGCAACTGCGTGATGCTATCATGTCAATATGGACCAAAATGTCTGAGGCATGTTTCCAACACCTTGTTGAATCTATGCCACGAAGAATAAGGCAGTTCTGAAGGCAAAAAAGGGTCCAACCCGGTACTAGTAAGGTGTACCTAATAAAGTGGCTGGTGAGTGTATGTATGTATATGTATATATATATATATATATATATATATATATATATATATATATACATACACACAGATATATAGAAATATCTATTTTAAAATACTTCGAAAATATTTCCCCATGTGCCTATGTGTATACATACAGTATGTGTTTATGTGTTTATATATGTGTACATATGTATTTATTTATTTGTATATATATTTATATTTACAGACATATAAAACACACACACACACCTTCAGGAAAGAATCCTTAGAATCCCAGTTAAGGGTTTGATGTATGCTGGTTTTACAGTGCTGTAGGGAGGGAGAGTATCTGGAGATGAGGTCTGAGATATAGGGCGGAGCAGTGCAGTTGAGGGCCTTGTATGTTAGAATCAGAATTTTGTGTTTAATCCTGGAGGTAAGAGGAAGCATGGGAAGGGATTGGCAGAGAGGTGCAGCAGAGGAAGAGCAACATGTAAGAATGATGAGCCTGGCAGAGGCCTTCATTATGGATTGTAAATTAGCTAAGCGGCAGCTAGGGAGAGCAGAGAGGACGGAGTTGCAGTAGGTGGGAAAGGATGAGAGAGTGGAATAAAATCTTGGTTGTGTCTTGTGTAAGGAAATGTCTAATTTTAGAGATGCTTTTAAGGTGGAAGCGGCAGGATATAGCCAAGGACTGATTGTGAGGAGTGAAGGAAAAATCAGAGTCAAATGTGACCCCAAGATATCGGGAATGCGGGGAAGGGGTAATGATGGAGTTGTCAACAGTTATAGAGAGATGGGAGTGGAGATTTTGGAAGAAGGGGGGAAAATAAGAAGCTAATTTTTGGAGAGATTTAACTTAAGGTAGTGAGAGGAAATGGAAGAGATGTTAGAAAGACAGTTAGTGACATGGGTTAGCAAGGAAGAGAGGTAGATTTGGGTGTCATCGTCATACAAATGATATTGAAATCCGTGGGACTTTATCAGGGAACCTAATGATGACGTGTAGATTGAGAAGAGTAGGGGACCGAGGACAGAGCCTTGCGGTACCCCAACAGAAAGTGGTAATGGGGCAGAGGAAGCCTCAGAGAAGGCTATGCTAAAGGTACGGTTAGACAGGTAGGAAGAGAACCACGAGAGGGATGTGTCACAAATTCCGAAGGATTGGAGGGTTTGGAGCAAAAGAGGGTGGTCAACAGTATCAAAGGCTGCAGACAGATCAAGGAGGATAAGCAGAGCAAAGTGGTCTTTGGATTTTACTGTAAATAGGTCATTGGTAACTTTAACGATTGCTGTCTCTGTGGATTAATGGGGACAAAATCCAGATTGCAGTGGGTCAAGGAGGGAGTTTAATGTAAGGAAATGGGTTAGGTGTGCATACACTAGTTTTTCAAGAAACTTTGAGGCAAGAGGGAGTAGGGAAATAGGGTGGTAGTTGGATGGGGAGGTTGGATCGAAAGAAGGTTTTTTTGAGGATAGGTGTGACCAGTGCATGTTTTAGAGATGAGGGAAATATACCAGTGCTGAGGTAGAGGATGAAAATGTGGTGTGTGTGAGTATAGGGGTAAGGGTAGAAGAGAGGGAGTAGCTGTGAGGTGATGGGGTTGAGGGGACAGGTAGTGAGGTGAGAGCACAGTATAAGTGCAGAAACTTCTTCCCCAGTAACAGGGGCTAAAGAGCTAAATTTACGGCTATGTGGATTTTGATTGATTGCAAGCTTTTGAGGGAGTGAGAGACTGGAAAAATGTTGAGAGCTGATTTAGTTTCTGATGGAGTCGATTTTGTTATTGAAGTAGCTGGCAAAATATTGAGCTGACGGAGAAGCTGTATTAGGAGGTAGGGGTGGGCAGAGAAGAATATTGAAAGTGGAGAACAGACATTTTGGGTTTGAAGAAAGAGTAGAGATAAGAGTAGAGATGTAATGTTGCTTATAAAGATTAAGGGCATATGCATCTGGCATGTGCAGGCACAGTCATGTTATTTCCCTATTCATTTTAAGGAAGATTATTATGAAATCTGAAGAGATTTCCATAAAATCTTATGTGAACACAACAAAGCAATGCATGACCCCAGCACTGCTGATTGGCTATTTTTTTTAATTTTCTTTCTTTTTTTTCCCCCAACTTGCAGCTGAACCACAGCTGACTGTTCACAGAGCACTTGAGGTAACATCTCTTTCCATTTTACATATACTGTAGATGTTCAGGTGATATTTTCACTTTCAAGTGATTTAGCATATAAGTATTACAGTATGTCCCTTTAACTGAATTCACTGAAGAATTTTTTATGATCAAAACTACTGTATAGGTCAACAGTAACACTGATTACCTAAATCAATCGTGAGTACTTCCAATCTAAATTCAGACAATTGATTGAATACTGCCTGCTAGTTTTTATTAATTGTCCATTTAAGCCTGATGTAAGTCTTTTAACACATTATAGTAGCTTATATGTGGTTTTAGTGTTGTCAGTGTACTGTAATATTTTGCTGTATAAAATAATAAAAACCAAAAAATTGGCCAAATAAACCTTAGAAGCTTTTAATATATTTCTGTCAAATACATGTCATTTGGATGATATAAAATACCTTTTGTAGGCCACTGTGTCGGAGAAGGGTCCCTGGTTTTGGACAACAAATGACCAACCATTGTATGATGCTCAGGTGGCCTGTAAGTTTTTTCTGAGATAACATTATCTTCTTGCCGTGAGGCAATAGAGCGTTCAGACAAGACTGGAGAATTATTATCATAAGGAGAAACATCTCCACTGGATGCTTTATTGGAGTCTGTGGATGAGTGCCTTCCTTCAATAGAGAAAGAACGCTCTGATCTCATAAGCTCTGGACTCCTGGCAGAAAAAAAAAACAAAAATTAATAAAATAAAAACATCATAATAAGTAGATTTGACATTTAATATTTGCATCACTATTATAAGGTTAGAAAATAAACAAATGTATAATTAATAGGTCTCTCTTATGTATTTCTTAAAATACTATGGCAGGTGATTATTATCATATAAATTGAGTACAATCTTAGCTTGAAAAAGATCACCAATACAGACTGAGGAACAGGGCAAATCTTACTGTTTAAGGGGCAAATGCGTTGTACATCTTTTACTAAGCTTAAAATGTTTGTTATTACATAAACAACCACTAGGGGTCAGACAAGCAAAACTTTTTGGATAACTATGGAGTGTACTATGTCAGTGTGTTGCATGGATATTTTATCACATAGTTCAAAATATCTGTTAAAAGGTTGCTGATTTGTCTGATAAATAGTTCCAAACTAATTACATTAGACATGAGTAAATAATCCAAGCAGACTGAAAGTGTGAGAGAAAAAGTAATACAGAAAGTCATTAATTATACTGCATGCTTTGAATTTAATTTTAAAAAAATTCCACCTATTTACTATATATATATATATATATATATATATATATATATATATATATATATATATATATATATATATATATATATATAAGAATATATACAATAATATTGAATACATTAATGTTTGAATCTTTAAGATGATGATGATTATTATTAGTGTTATTATTATTAATAATAATCATCATCCCAAAAGTGAAATTGCACTGAAATCATACAAAATCCATTTAAGTAGTTATCTTAAAAAACAAAAAAACAAAAAAATAGGAAATGTTTACTTTTGTTTAAATTATGCAATTATGACACATAAAACTACAAACAGTGAAATGAAGATGTATTATATAGTCATGAGTAAGTGGCCTGTAATGGTGTGTGATTAGCATCAATTGCAGGAACGGAATGCAGACAACAACCAGAGACAAGATAAAGATAATTTGACTATTGAAGCTGCAGGTCAGTAATCTCATCACAAAATAATTGCTAGAGAATAAAATAAAAGTCACGGGCTCGATCCGATATGCAGCGCCGCCTGCAAAAGCCGGAGACGCCAGATTTTGCGCTGGTTTGGTATCACATATACGGTGTAACATAGAAGTTACGCTCGTATATTTCACCTTTCACCTTTCGGCTGTAGTTTTTTGGCCCATAGAGTGATATACCAAACCCGCGCAGTTTGGTATCCAATATACAGAGTAAGGGCTTACTTGGCGAAAATGGAGAAATCTTACTCCATTTTCACCTCGCCACAGAATGCAGGCGTAGTAAGCCTTACGCTGAGTATTGGAGCCCGTAACTCCCTAAACTACCTGCAAAATAAAACACCTAACGCATGCGCAATGTCTATCTACCTGTCAACCGCAATCCCCCGCCGCAATCCCTAATAAAGTGTTAAACCCCTAAACCGCCGATCCCGGACTCCGCCGCCACCTACATTAACTATATTAACCCCTAATCTGAGCCCCCTACCCCGCCACCAGCTATATTAAATTTATTACCCCCTAATCTGATCCCCCTACACCGCCGCCACCTATATTATATGTATTACCCCCTAATGTGATCCCCTACCCCGCCACCACCTACATTAACTATATTAACCCCTAATCTGAGCCTCTTCAACTCCTCTGCTCCGCGCCGGCTGGTTCCTGGAAGAAGAAGATGTCGCCGCTTGGAAGAAGACTTCTCCGCCTGGAACAGGACCTTCTCCGCCGGTCTTCAGACTGGTAAGGACCACTTGGGGATTAGACTTAGGTTTTTCTAAGGGGGGATCGGGTGGGTTTTAGAGTAGGGGTGTGTGGGTGGTGGGTTGTAATGGGGGGGGGTTGTTCTTTTTTTTCACAGGTAAAAGAGCTGATTACTTTGGGGCAAAGCCCCGCAAAAGGCCCTTTTAAGGGATGGTAATAGAGCTGATTACTTTTTTAATTTAGTTTAGGGTAGGGAAATTTTATTATTTTTGGGGGGCTTTTTTATTTTATTAGGGGGCTTAGATTAGGTGTAATTAGCTTAAAATTCTTGTAATCTTTTTTTATTTTTTGTAATTTAGTGGGGGGGGGTTTGTAATATAGTTTAGTGTATTTAATTGTATTTTAGTTGAGATAATTGTAGTTTATTTAATTAATTTATTGATAGGGTAGTGTTAGGTGTAATGGTAACTTAGGTTAGGATTTATTTTACAGGTAATTTGGTAATTATTTTAACTAGGTAGTTATTAAATAGTTATTAATTATTTAATAGCTATTGCACCTAGTTAAAATAAATACAAAGTTACCTGTAAAATAATTATAAACCCTAAAATAGCTACAATATAATTATTAATCATATTGTAGCTATCTTAGGGTTTATTTTATAGGTAAGTATTTAGTTTTAAATAGGAATAATTTAGTTAATAATATTAATATTATTTAGATTTATTTCAATAATAATTAAGTTAGGGGGTGTTAGGGTTAGACTTAGGTTTTGTGGTTAATATATTTAATATAGGTGGCGGCGGTGTAGGGGGATTAGATTAGGGGTTAATAAATGTAATATAGGTGGCGGCGGTTTAGGGGGATTATATTAGGGGTTAATATATTTAAAATAGGTGGCGGCAGTGTAGGGGGATCATATAAGGGGTAATATATTTAAAATAGGTGGCGGCGGGGTAGGGAGCTCAGATTAGGGGTTACTATAGTTAAAATAGGTGGCGGTGGGGTAGGGGGCTCAGATTAGGGGTAAATATAGTTAATGTAGGTGGCGGCGGGGTAAGGGGCTCAGATTAGGGGTTAATATAGTTAATGTAGGTAGCGGTGGGGTAGGGGGCTCAGATTAGGGGTTAATATAGTTAATGTAGGTGGCGGCGGGGTAGGGGGCTCAGATTAGGGGTTAATATAGTTAATGTAGGTGGCGGCGGGGTAGGGGGCTCAGATTAGGGGTTAATATAGTTTAATGTAGGTGGTGGCGGGGTAGGGGGCTCACATATGTGGGTAATACATATAATATAGGTGGCGGCGGTGTAGGGGGCTCAGATTAGGGGGGTAATAAATTTAATATAGCTAAAATAGGAATAATTTAGTTAATAATATTAATATTATTTAGATTTATTTCAATAATAATTAAGTTAGGGGGTGTTAGGGTTAGACTTAGGTTTTGTGGTTAATATATTTAATATAGGTGGCGGCGGTGTAGGGGGATTAGATTAGGGGTTAATAAATTTAATATAGGTGGCGGCGGTGTAGGGGGATTAGATTAGGGGTTAATATATTTAAAATAGGTGGCGGCGGTGTAGGGGGATCATATAAGGGGTAATATATTTAAAATAGGTGGCGGTGGGGTAGGGGGCTCAGATTAGGGGTTAATATAGTTAATGTAGGTGGTGCGGGGTAGGGGGCTCAGATTAGGGGTTAATATAGTTAATGTAGGTGGCGGCGGGGTAAGGGGCTCAGATTAGGGGTTAATATAGTTAATGTAGGTGGCAGCGGGGTAGGGGGCTAAGATTAGGGGTTAATATAGTTAATGTAGGTGGCGGCGGGGTAGGGGGCTCAGATTAGGGGTTAATATAGTTAATGTAGGTGGCGGTGGGGTAGGGGGCTCACATTAGTGGGTAATACATATAATATAGGTGGCGGCAGTGTAGGGGGCTCAGATTAGGGGGTAATAAATTTAATATAGCTGGCGGCATGTAGGGGGATCAGATTAGGGGGTAATACATTTAATGTAGCTGGCGGCGGTGTAGGGGGGTCCGATTAGGGGGTAATACATTTAATGTAGCTGGCGGCGGGGTCCGGGAGCGGCGGTTTAGGGGTTAATATATTTATTATTAGGAGTGAGAGGGGGGATTGCAGATATAGGGGTATACGTGTTGGGATGATGTTTGGGAGGCGTGTTAGACAGTTACGGGAGATTTTATACTTTAGTTAGTTTTTTTTAGGAGGCGACAGTTTCTAAATTGCCGTAAGTCACTGGCGACTCCAGAAATTTGTACTTACTTTCATTTCTGGACATCGCTAGTTTGTCCGACTTACGGCACTTTAGCAACTGTCGGCGTCGTATATGTGATAGGTCGATGTGCGAGGTGAAACTACGGGCGGCGCAGGTTTCCACTCTTGAGCCGAAACCTGCGCCGTATATCGGATCGCGCCCCAAAAGAGGAAACAAGCAATGAGGAATTTAGTACTGTCTGATATGGGGAAGTTTAACTGCAATGAAATTGTCAGGAAAACAGACACAGAAGAACAGAAAAGCATGTTACAGAGACATAAAAGAATTAAAGGAAGATGAAACACATTTTTTCTTCTTTCATGATTCAGATACAGCACATAATTTTAAGCAACTTTCTAATTTACTCCTATTATAAATGTTTCTATGTTCTCTTGGTATCTATATTTTAAAAAAAGGAATGTAAGCTTAGGAGTCTGACCATTTTTGGTTCAGAACCCTGGGTAGCGTTTGATTGGTGACTACATTTAGGTGGCTAGAATTGATAAAAGGAGTAAATTAGAAAGTTACTTAAAATTGGATGCTTTATCTGAATCATGAAAGAAAAATGTGGGTTTATATTTATTGATATTATCTTTATTTATAATGCACCAACAGATACTGCAGCGCTACACATAGGGTACAATAATAAAGACAAGACATGGAAATCAGACTGGGACAGAAGGACAAAAACATTTTTTTTTCCTATTTAGACTGTACATTACTTGAAGTGATGCATTGAAGTCATTTGCTACATGTTATTTGCATTTATCATTACTTAGGTTAACAAAATCTGCAGGTTTTTGCCTCTCAAAGGGACAGTCTACACCAGAATTTTTATTGTTTTAAAAAGGTAGATAATCCCTTTATTGCCCATTTCCTAGTTTTGCATAACCAACACAGTTATAATAACACTCATTTTACCTCTTTAATTACCTTGTATCTAAGCCTCTGCAAACTGCCCCCTTATTTCAGTTCTTTTGACATACTTGCATTTTATCCCATCAGTGCTGACTCCTAGGTAACTCCCCGTGCATGAGCACACGGTTATCTATATAACACACGTGAACTAATGCCATCTAGTGGTGAAAAACTGTCAAAATGCATTCAGATAAGAGGCAGCCTTCAAGGTCTAAGAAATTAGCAAATGAACCTCCTAGGTTTAGCTTTCAACTAAGAATTAGGGCAGTGCAAATTTTGGTAATTTCTGGATTTGCACAAAGTTTCTTATTCTGTATAATTGTGAATAGAGCCTTGTTTATAATGAAACTGGATACTGTAAACTTTTTAAAAAAAGAATAAACAATAAAAAGTAAAAAAAAAAAATAAGGAATACCAAGAGAACAAAGCAAAATTGGTGATACAAGTAAATTGGAAAGTTTTTTTAAATTACATGCCCTATGTGAATCATGAAAGTTTTTTGGGGCTAGACTGTCCCTTTAAAACAACTTTGCTAACCTTGCCATTTTGTTTTGGCTAATCAGTGTAGAGATGTAAATGAGTGTGTGCCACACTGTAAGCTGCAATGTGAGGCTCACAGTGTAGGCTTCATCTATATATAATTGGGCTTAGTGAAAATCAGGAGGGAGTGGAAATACAAAATCATTCAATATAATCTAAATCTATTGTATATAATGCATATATGTTTTATTTTTCTCAATAGGGGGTCGATCCGATATAAAGCGTCGACCGCAAAAGCCGGCGACGCCAATATTTGCGCGGATTTGGTATCACATATACGGCGTAACCTAGAAGTTGCGCCCGTATATTTCTGCCGTCGCCCGCAGTTTTTTGGGCCATAGGCAGGTATACCAAACCCGCGCAGTTTGGTATCCAATATGCAGCGTAAGGACTTACGTGGCGAAAATGGAGAAAACTTACTCCATTTTCACCTCGCCACAAAAGCAGCCGTAAGAAGCCTTACGCGGACTATTGGAGCCCCGTAACTCCCTAAACTAACTAGAAAATAAACCTAACACCTAACGCATGCGCAATGTCTATCTCCCTGTCAACCGCGATCTGCTAAAATAAACCTAACCCCTAACGCATGCGCAATGTCTATCTCCCTGTCAACCGCGATCCCCCCCCGAAATCCCTAATAAAGTTATTACCGCCCCTAAACCGCCGCTCCCGGACCCCGCCGCCATCTACATAAACTAACCCCCTACTGTGAGCCTCTAAAACCGCCGCCATCTACCTTATCTATCCCCTAATCTGACCCCTTACACCGCCGCCACCTATATAAAAATTATTAACCCCTAATGTAAGCCCCTTACACCGCCGCCATCTCTATTAAAATGATTAACCCCTAATTTAATCTACCTACCCCGCCGCCAGCTATATTATCTATATTAACCCTAAGTATATTATAGTTAATATAGGTATTACATTATATATATTAACTATATTAACCCTAATTATATTAGGGTTAATATAGTTAATATAGTTACTATAGTATTTATATTAACTATATTAACTCTATCTAACCCTAACTAAATTTATATTAAATTAATCTAATTCATTTATAAACTAAAATATTCCTATTTAAATCTAAATACTTACCTATAAAATAAACCCTAAGATAGCTACAATATAATTAATAATTACATTGTAGCTATGTTAGGGTTAATATTTATTTTACAGGTAAATTTGTTAATTATTCTAACTAGGTTTAATAGATATTAAATAGTTATTAACTATTTAATATCTACCTAGTTAAAATAATACCCAATTACCTGTAAAATAAATCCTAACCTAAGTTACAAATACACCTACACTATCAATAAATTTAATAAACTACTAACATCTATCTAAAAATACAATTAAATTAACTAAACTAAATTACAAAAAAAAACAAACACTAAATTACAAAAAATAAAAAAAAGATTACAAGATATTTAAGCTAATTACACCTATTCTAAGCCCCCTAATAAAATAATAAACCCCCCAAAATAAAAAAAAGTCCCTGCCCTATTCTAAATTCAACAAATTTCAAAGCTCTTTACCTTACCAGCCCTTAAAAAGGCCTTTTGTGGGGCATGCCCCAAAGAATTCAGCTCTTTTGCATACAACAAATACAATACCCCCCCCCCCCCCATTACAACCCACCACCCACATACCCCTATTCTAAAACCACCCAAACCCCCCTTAAAAAGCCTAACACTACCCCCTGAAGATCTCCCTACCTTGTCTTCACCACACCGGGCCGAACTCCTGATCCGATCCGGGCGATGTCTTCCTCCAAGCGGCAAAGAAGAATTCTTCCTCCGGCGATGTCTTCCTCCAAGCGGCAAAGAAGAATTCTTCCTCCGGCGACGTCTTCCTCCAAGCGGCAGCAAAGTCTCATTCTTCCGGCGGCATCTTCAATCTTCTTTCTTCGCTCCGCCGCCGCGGAGCATCCATCCCGGCCTGACTGCTGAACTTGGAATGAGGTACCTTTAAATGACGTCATCCAAGATGGCGTCCGCCGAATTCCGATTGGCTGATAGGATTCTATCAGCCAATCGGAATTAAGTTAAAAAAATCTGATTGGGCTGATTGAATCAGCCAATCAGATTTCAAGTTCAATCCGATTGGCTGATTCAATCAGCCAATCAGATTGAGCTCGCATTCTATTGGCTGATCGGAACCTATCAGCCAATCGGAATTCGGCGGACGCCATCTTGGATGACGTCATTTAAAGGTACCTCATTCCAAGTTCAGCAGTCGGCCGGGATGGATGCTCCGCGGCGGCGGAGCGAAGAAAGAAGATTGAAGATGCCGCCGGAAGAATGAAGACTTTGCTGCCGCTTGGAGGAAGATGTCGCCGGAGGAAGAATTCTTCTTTGCCGCTTGGAGGAAGACATCGCCGGAGGAAGAATTCTTCTTGCCGCTTGGAGGAAGACATCGCCCGGATCGGATCAGGAGTTCGGCCCGGTGTGGTGAAGACAAGGTAGGGAGATCTTCAGGGGGGGTAGTGTTAGGCTTTTTTAAGGGGGGTTTGGGTGGGTTTAGAATAGGGGTATGTGGGTGGTGGGTTGTAATGGGGGGGGGGGGTATTGTATTTGTTGTATGCAAAAGAGCTGAATTCTTTGGGGCATGCCCCACAAAAAGGCCCTTTTAAGGGCTGGTAAGGTAAAGAGCTTTGAAATTTGTTGAATTTAGAATAGGGCACGGGAATTTTTTTTATTTTGGGGGTTTATTATTTTATTAGGGGGCTTAGAATAGGTGTAATTAGCTTAAATATCTTGTAATCTTTTTTTTATTTTTTGTAATTTAGTGTTTGTTTTTTTTTGTAATTTAGTTTAGTTAATTTAATTGTATTTTTAGATAGATGTTAGTAGTTTATTAAATTTATTGATAGTTTAGGTGTATTTGTAACTTAGGTTAGGATTTATTTTACAGGTAATTGGGTAATTATTTTAACTAGGTAGATATTAAATAGTTAATAAACTATTTAATATCTATTAAACCTAGTTAAAATAATTAACAATTTACCTGTAAAATAAATATTAACCCTAACATAGCTACAATGTAATTATTAATTATATTGTAGCTATCTTAGGTTTATTTTATAGGTAAGTATTTAGATTTAAATAGGAATATTTTAGTTTATAAATGAATTAGATTAATTTAATATAAATTTAGTTAGGGTTAGATAGAGTTAATATAGTTTAATATAAATACTATAGTAACTATATTAACTATATTAACCCTAATATAATTAGGGTTAATATAGTTAATATATATAATGTAATACCTATATTAACTATAAATATACTTAGGGTTAATATAGATAATATAGCTGGCGGCGGGGTAGGTAGATTAAATTAGGGGTTAATCATTTTAATAGAGATGGCGGCGGTGGTAAGGGGCTTACATTAGGGGTTAATAATTTTAATATAGATGGCGGCGGTGTTAGGGGCTCACTTTAGGGGGTTATAGATATAATATAGCTGGGCGGCGGGGTACGGGGAGCGGCGGTTTAGGGGTTAATAATTTTATTAGGTTGCGGGCGGGTAAAGGAGCGGCGGTTTAGGGTTAATAGCATTTTTTATTGTTAGGCTAGTGAGGGGGGATAGCGGATAGAGGGTTAGACAGTGCGGGCTATGTTAGGGGAGGCGTGTTAGACAGTGCGGGCTATGTTAGGGAGGCGTGTTAGACAGTGCGGGTGTTTTAAACTTTAGTCAGGTTTTATAGGCGCCGGCAGTTTCTAACGTGGCGCAAGTCACTGGCGACGCCAGAAATTTGTACTTACGCAGATTTCTGGACATCGCTGGTTTGTGAGACTTACGGCACGTTAGCATCTGACGGCGACCTATATGGGATGGCTCGAGTTGCGAGCTGAAACTGCGGGCGATGCCGGTTCCCTCGCTTGCGCCGCAAACTGCGATCGATATCGGATCGCGCCCTAGTTTCTTCCATGTCCCTTTAATAAAATGGAAGTAACCATGGATATGATGAAATAAAGTGAGATAATAATAGAAGGGTAGATGCCTAAAGTCTTCCTTCAGGGCTAAATGGCTTCTCACTGCACACTTGTTAGGACAGGGAAACACCTATGACAAAATCAGGTGACAGCAGTGCAATGTCTGCCTCTAGTATAACAGCTATAAACCTGTAATTGTTCACACAGCAGCAATGCTGAGTAATGTGGAAATTGGATGGTGTTTACATATTACAGAAAATAAACATGAGTTCAGTTTGAATTTAAGACATGACAGTCCTCACACTTATTTGTTCATTATGTTTAATTTTGGTTATTTGTTTATTTTTATGCAAACTTGACAAATGGACCATAATACATCTGTATGTTTTAGATAAACCAATACATAGAAGAACGGCTAGTGGTCTACCTGAGATGCAATATTACAAAGCACAATTTGTTGAAAAGGAACCAGAAATCTAAAAACAAGATTAGCATTTTTATTAAAAATATAACAAAAAAACATTTAGTTATGTAATGCATAAGCTATTTTCTTTCCTAAACTGAATTCTTTCTTCCCCATATACAGCTTTTTCCTGTTTGACATAAGCTAATTTTTGGCATCATATTCTTAAATCATTTAGGGCCAGATTACGAATGAAGTGCTTGAGCGTTAATTGCGCTAGAAATAAGGTTTTTGCCCTTTGTTGGGTTGCACTCATATTATGAGTTGAAAGTAAAGTGTTGTCACTCTAGTGGTAACCTGATGAGCACAAAAATCCGAAGTTAGAATATTGCGTGCACGTTAGATATTCCCACATCGTCAAGTCAATGGAGAAATTAAACTGGGAAAAAAACCTAACATCCCACTCTTGTGCAAACACGATCGCATATTCTCATTTGCACTAACCCGACTTGAAAATATGAATATTTCACATTCCAATGTTCTTTACATAACAGAATACATTCTATTTATTCATAAATACATATTTCTAATTATATCTGATGGTATTTTTGGTACAATATATATCTATACCTATATATATATATATATATATATATATATATAATTATATATAGGTATACATATATACAGATATATATAGGAATATATATTTAAAAATACATAGAACATATTCTGCTATGTGCAGAACATTGAATGGGAATTGTTTACAGTAAATACATAGTTAAAACCTTTATTAAATATGAATATCGCATAAATGTTTTTACATGTTTCCATTTACTTAACAGCAAATGGCTCCAATGCCTATGTATGTATACATACATAGACATATGCATAAACAATGCTGCCCCACCCTACCTGTCCTCACTCATCAACAAATATACTCCTGCCCGCACCCTAAGATCCAACAATGACCTGCTTCTTGCGTCCTCTACCATCACCTCCTCTCATGCTAGACTACAGGACTTCTCTCGTGTGGCACCAACCCTCTGGAACGCACTTCCTCAAGCCGTCAGACTCTCCCCTAACCTCTCCTCCTTTAAACATTCCCTAAAGACCTTTTTGTTTAGGGAAGCTTATCACCCGACTCAGTTACAAATGAACTTCACCTAGTTGCCCTCATCTATCATTCTCACCCTTTGCAGTCCCCACCCCCTGTTTCCCATCCTCTTACCCATCTAGATTGTAAGTTCCGGATGAGGAAAAAGGAAAGCTGAGTCTTGAAGTAGGTAAACAAATTTTATTAGGAGCAGGCTTCCATAAGACACAAGGTAAGCTCCTATCTAACGCGTTTCGCACATGGGCACATGCGCTTCATCAGATTGTAAGATCCCACAGGAACAGGGGCCTCAGTTCCACCTGTATTTGTCTGTAAAAGTTTGTCTTTTATTGTAATGTTTCTTCGTTGTACTTTTATCCTTGTACCCATGAGCAGCACTGCAGAATCTGTTGGCGCTTTATAAATAAAGGATAATAATAATAATAATAATAATAAAATGTGAATATATATATATATATATATATGTTAATACATATATACAAATATAAATACATATGTACACACACACACATCTTTAGACATGTATTTGTATGTATCTGTATGTTAAAGCCCTTTCTTTGTCTGCCAATTTTTTTCCCTAACACCTGAGAGCTCATATGTTTGAGCCTTTATAACATTTCTGTGCAATATTTGTTGTGAATATTTTTTATTAGATAGTGTTATTATGAGTGTAACTATACTTTATAATGCATTTTTGATGCGTTTTGTGCAACTTTTATGTTTCACAAAACAGTTAACCAGAGTTCTGAAGTAGCAGTAATCATTTTAACTTACATTGTGATTGCGCTCAATGATCGTGTTTACTTTCAACTCTTAATATGATTGGTAAGCCTGATGAGCAGAAACCCTCGGGATATACCCCTTATCACTCAGTCACAAACGTTTGCGCTCCACTCGCAATCTAGTCCATAGAGCATAATTCTTAAAGGGACAGTGTACTATTAAATAGTTTTCCTCTAATATGTTTCCAATGTATGGTAAATTGCTTTTATTTTGAGCAATTTTGTATAGGAAAAAAAAGCTTTTCTATGCTAATTTAGACTACAACCCAATCAAATAGACTGAGTTTGCATGGAGAGCATCTAGCATTATCTTATCTATTTACATATATACACACACACATATACATACATACATGCAGTCATCCTTTCATATGTAACACTTTATACACAAAGGCCCACCCAATTGAAATTTTAATAATCGCCTCTCCTATCTCCACTTCTTGTTTCAATATCTTTTCTATAACTAGAACTTACGGACATTTTTCAGATTTCAAATAACAAAATAAAACTAAAGGAGCTTTTTGGAAACAATATAAAATTAATACACTCCAGCAGGTAACATGGATAATTTGGAACACATTAAAATTGATAAAAAGGTCACAATGCACTTTAAATTCATGACAACTCAAGGGCCCAATTTTGAGCACCAAAAATACAGATCAACAAACAATGCTATACACCAGTGTACAGAGCAACTCTGTAGCATTTGAAATTAGACCAATAAAACATTTAGAAAATTTTTTTTCTATAATTAAAGACATTTTATTGAAACTACATTACAGTAACAGCAGAGATTATATGTCACTGTAATATTAGCAATACTTGCAGCATATACATTTTATTAATACATTTTGTCAGTGATGAATCATCCAGAAGTTTCAGTAAACAGATTTTTAATCTTTGTCACGCTCATCATGTGTGGGCGATGTGACTCATTTGTGTAAAAGCACATTTAACAATACTGTAAACCTGTTGCTATGTTACAGTATTTTACATGGTGCGTATTTAAAAGATTGACTGAATGTATGTAGGTTTAAAGTATATTCAGATATGGATAGAAACACCAGACTCTATGTCAGATGAAATTCAAGGCTATTGTATTTGTAAATTACTCAATAATTAAGACAGTTTAATGACATTTTCCTGCACTGACCACCGATTTGACAAAAATACTCTGTGAGTATGCAGACTGTGTATCTAAAATTAATGAATAACAGGGGAGCATTTCACTTACAAACAATAGATAGGAAGACAAAACCTACAAAAATTAACTTCATACCTTAATATAACACTAAACAGGAAAATAGTGACACATGAATGAGAGTATTGGACAAATGGATAGCAGGAAGAAGGAAGGGAAAGAAGTCAAATTATTTACCTTACTTTCATTTGACATTTCATTCCAATAATAGTTAAAAAAAAAAATAGGATTGAGGGTGGAACAACATCTATCTAATTTTGGTGAGCCACTCTAAATGCCAAAACCATTCTTAAACTTAATGACAGTCACCAACTGCAAGCCCCTGTAAAGTTTTTTAACCCCTAAGGTACCCCAGCATTAATTGGCCATTTTACCTACACAACCACTGCTAAAGCCAAAATGTACTTCCCTAGGTCTCCCTCCATGTGCAAAACCCATTCACTGCAAGCACACCAGCATATAAAGATATTTTTTAACCTATTACTGCCCACAAAATAGGACTCATAAAGGGACAGTCTAGCACCAAAATAAACTTTTATGATTCAGATAGGGCATGTAATTTTTAAACAAACTTTCCAAATTACTGTTAGCACCAATTTTGCTTTGTTCTCTTGGTATTCTTAGTTGAAAAGCTAAACCTGGAGGTTCATATGCTAATTTCTAAGCCCTTGAAGGCTGCCTCTTCTCTCAGGGCATTTTGGACAGTTGTTCACCACTAGAGGGTGTTAGTTCATGTGTATCATATAGATAACACTGTGCTCACGCATGTGGAGTTCTAGGAGCCAGTACTGATTGGCTAAGAATGCATGTCTTTCAAAAGAACTGAAATAAGGGGGCAGTCTGCAGAGGCTTAGATACAAGACCATCACAGAGGTAAAAAGTGTAGTTATATAACTGTGTTTGATTATGCAAAACTAGGGAATGGTTAATAAAGGGATTATCTAACTTTTAGTAACAATAAAAATTCTGGTGTAGACTGTCCCTTTAATACAACTACATCTAACCTAAATTTCCTTAAAAGGTGGGTCTCTTGGTTCCAGGTTGTTAGATAAGGGTCCAGTTAGGGAGGGAGTGTTAGGTTAGTTGTTCCTCTTGTGTGGAGGGGGGCTTAGTAGGGGGTCACACAATATTGTCCTATTCTGTAATATATTGATGTGCAATTTATTATACTTTCAAAGATATTTATGTTTAAGGACTACTACTTTATTTCACAGCTATACAGCTGTTTGGGAGTTTAAACACAAGGCAGTAAAAAATAAAAAAAACATCCCAGGTGAGAAAGCTATAAATATTGCTTCTTTATCATATCCTTACATTATGGATGTGAAATATAAGTATTAGATTTAACCAGGAGTACAGGACAAATACTATATAAGTTAGCAAACCACTGGGAGAAAAAAAAATCTTAGCCAATCGTCTTTTCTGTATTACCGATCTACTACACTTACAAAATGAAGTTTAATACAGGACAAACCAAGCGTCTATTTAGCCTCTTAAAGGGGCATAAAATCCCTTTTTTCATGATTCAGATAGAACATACAATTTTTTAAACAAATGTCCAGTTTACTTCTATTATCTATATTTTCTTGTTTTCCTTCGTTTGAAAAGCAGGGAGGGTAAACTCAGGAGCGTGCACGTGTCTGCAGCACAATCACTATGGGCATCAGTTTTGCAAAATGTTATACATTAGCAAGAGCACTAGATGGCAGCACTATTTTCTGTCATGAAGTGCCTCCATTTATGTGCACGCTACCTATCTAGGTATCCCTTCAACAAAGAATAACATGACAACAAAACAAATTTGATAATAAAAGTAAATTGGAAACGTCCAAGTTCTGAACATAACAAAATCTAGATTCTGAGCTATATGTTTGTTCCACTATAATGTAACTCCTTCCACCCAAACTTAATATATATTCGGATTTTTTTAGAACAAATAGGGATTTCTTTTTGGACATCAAATAGTTATACATGAACTATAATTTAATATGAATATTAATTTAAGTGTGAGAAATAAAGACATTTTATTTCTCCAAACACGTACATGCATTTTTATTATATATATCATAATCCGGTTTTAGTGCAATAGAAACTCCCATATTTGTATTCTGGCAAAGGCCCCACGAGTACAGCAATATCCCCCCTCCCCCCCACCATGTACAAGTTTTATCGGGTTACAGGAAGTTACAGGCCAAATATGGAGCCTGCACATTAAAGGGACATGAAAACCCAAATTTTTTCTTTCATGATTCAGATAGAGAATACAATTTTACAGCTTTCTAATTTACTTCTATTATCTAATTTGTTGAAGGAGCAGCAATGCACTAATGGTTTCTAACTGAACAGATTGATGAGCCAATCACAATCAATATATATATGCAGCCACCAATCAACAGCGAGAACCTAGGTTCCTCTGCTGCTTCTGAGCTTGCCTAGATAAGCCTTTCAGCAAAGGATAACGGAGAGAAGGAAGAAAATGATAGAAGTAAATTGGAAAGTTGTTTAAAATTGTATTCTCTATCTGAATCATGATGAAAAATTGTGGGTTTCATATCCCTTTAAGTCTTCATGAAGGGAAATTTGACACGTTGATCTTTAAACAGCACTGAAAGGGTTAAAAAATTTAACTCTTACCTAACATTAACTACCTCAACCCACCCAATAATTCCCACTTCCAACACAAATTCCCACTTACTAATCAGAGTGATCACAACAATAACACTTTGATTAGCACCTAAAGGTTTTTTGTTTTATTTTCACTAAAAGTTGTTTTTTTATTAGAGATGTCTGTAGCTGTGTGGAACACAATGGAGACAGGCTGTCACATGGTATCAGTGATTGTCATTGTGATCATGTGACTAGCTCCTGGAGGCTGCCTGCATTACTAGGTAAGTTCCTGCGTTGGTTCCAAGCAGGTAAGTATTACGGGGGGGGGGGGGAGCACAGGGGGCCACAGAAAGTAGGGTATTCCATGCCATCTTAATAGGCACAATGTTTTCAGGATGGCATGGAAAGTCCTAACATCAGGTTGGTCACTCTTTAAATCTTTGCTAAAAATGAGCAAAATATGTGTCCTTGTTGTGATTGTCAATAGAAGACTAGTAAAGGGGCAGGTTAACAACTTAACATTTTAATATAAAATGGTTCGCTATGGGAATTTTAACTAGGAAGGAACCAAAGAGAAAGTCTATCATAACTCCTCCTCAGGAAAGCACAGGGACTCCTTGTAAAAGTATATCAAAAATCTTTATTCGTAGTAGCAAAAAGTAAAACCAAAGTATGTGAGATACAACTCACAGATTCAGGCACAGGGTTCCAGTGGTGCAAGAAACGGCAAACTGGTGTGGAATGGAGGTATAAAGAGAAACAACATCTATTGTCACAAATCTGTATGTATCTTCCCATGTGATATCCTGTACTGTTCTTAGAACCTGAGTGGCATCCCTAATGTAGCTCATAAGGCTCACCACTATAGGCTGAAGAAAAGAGTCAACCAATTCGGACAGGAGCTCCAAAAGGGATTCGACCCCTGAAATGATGGGGCAAACAGGGGGATTATGAGCATCCTTGTGGAGCTTTGGGAGAAAATAAAAAACTGGAGTTAACGTTTTTTTGGGTAGCAATGAATTTAACAGGGAGGATGGTATGACACCCTTGTGTGAACCTAAAGTAAGAATATCCTCCACTAGAGGCATATAGGCAGTGGTGGGGTTAAAGGTAAGTCTTTTATAGACATCCGTATCGTTTAGTTGTCGATATGATTCACTAATATAATACTCCCTATCCATCACCACTACATTACCTCCCTTATCTGACTCTTTGATGACCAGGGCAGTGTTTTTGCCTAAGGCAGTAAGGAATTTGCTGGAGGAAGGGGGTATCAACGGCACTACTGGCCAAGTGTAGCTTAAATACTTTGGATTCCCTACTAACCCCTTATCACCATTAGTATATGTGGGAGCTATTCCCTTACAATTATTCTTGACTGGAGAAGGTGCTATGTAGTTTTCAACATATGAAACTTAAAGTAGAGAGAAACTCTAACTCAACAGACTACATATGTAGCACTCATGAGGGTTAATGTAGGGTACATCTATAAGTAGTACAAAAGACTCTATTCCTTAAGGCAAATCAGAGTTACTGATAGTCTAGTGAGCATGCGTGTTCAACGTTAAAACATAACTTTTATTGTGTCAAAATTTAATATAAAATACTGGAAATTAATTTAAAAACACTCTCAGATGCTGGAGGATCAGTGATTAACCTGTTCACGGTAGATAGATTATAGTAAAGTAGGTCATATATTGTGCTGGTTGACTACTTTGATTTAACTGTATCAAATTTATTTAAGCTGATACAGACTTGTAGCAAGAAGTCTTATTCAAATGATTGTGTATATAGAGAAAAAGAATACTCTGTAATATTTACTAATTGTAATGTTGGTGAAGTATCTAATTATATATTATATTATACACAAGAGTCACTGCATGTTGCAGATTAACCATATATCAGTACAGCTCTAACATTCAGGTTTAGCCCAATAATATCTGCTTATGGGTAACGTACTCTGTATATTGGAGTAAGGTAATGAGAGTGCAGTGCACCCTGTTAGAGATTAATACTATTTTTGCTTGGGGGATTAACCCCCGGTGTTGATCTTTGAATACCAGTTTGGTACTCAACATAAGGAGAAGCCGCCACTTTATCTATTCAGTAGTGTATTGTTTATTTCACCCACACTTGTTTGAATGGCTTCTGCGTTTATACGTGGAATGTCCAATGTTGTGATTCACATAGATTTGTTGTAAGATCTTAACATTCTATTATAACCCGTAGGTTGTGTGTGTTAAAATAACTTCATAGGTTTGTTATAGGCTCATATGTTTGGCGCAACACTTGTATACCATGTATTAAAGCAGTGCTAAAATAACTTCATAGGCTTGTTATAGGCATATATGTTTGGCGCAACACTTGTATACCATGTATTAGAGCAGTGCCCACTACAATAATTCGAAATTCAGCACACATACAGATTACAGGCTATCACAGTTCAGCTGGAGCTAATGAATTTCTATATAATATAAAATATTAATAGTAACACAGGCTAGCTATAAACTCATATCTGTAGCATAACGTTTGTCTACAGATATATAAGAGAACTATTCGTTAGTTTGATTAGGAGTTTTAACGCAGCTGATTGGATCACATACGCTGTCAAAATTCAGCACACATACAGATTGCAGGCTATCACAGTTCAATTGGAGCTGATGTCAGTCTCACTGCTCAGTGTCTAGCCGGTACAGTATATACACTCCTACCCAGTGTTGGTTAGGTTCTCTGCCAGTAGTTTATATTTAACGTTATCTAGTTTGTGAAATTAAAGCCTGTATAAAATGATTGCTCCAAGTGAGCCCCGCTCCCGAGTATAGTACTCTGGTATCGTCTGCCCAATGAGCCTATCTACTGAATATTGAGCATATATGGTCCAATGTTATTAGAATGTAACAGTGACGATATGCCTACTTTAACTAGTTAGTTAATAAATTAGAACAGGTTTTGGTATTACAGCATTCTAAGGCTAATCTAAAAATACAGGAGCTCCAGGACTCCTCACCAATTCCCTAACGTCCCTAACATGTTTCGCCCTAACGGCTTTCTCAAAGACAGCCAATAGAATGCGAGCTCAATCTGATTGGATCAGCCAATCGGATTGAACTTGATTCTGATTGGCTGATTCCATCAGCCAATCAGAATATTCCTACCTTAATTCCGATTGGCTAATAGAATCCTATCAGCCAATCGGAATTCGAGGGACACCATCTTGGATGACGTCATTTAAAGGAACCGTCATTCGTCGTTCAGTCGTCGGCCAGGATGGATGTTCCGCGTCGGAGGTCTTCAGGATGCTGCCGCTCCGCTCCGGATGGATGACGATAGAAGATGCCTCTTGGATGAAGACTTCAATCGGATGGAAGACCTCTTCTGCCCCGCTTGGATGAAGACTTCTACCGGATGGAGGACCTCTTCTTGCTCCGCTTGGATGAAGAATTTGGCTCGGCTGGGTGAAGACGACTCAAGGTAGGGAGATCTTCAGGGGCTTAGTGTTAGGTTTATTTATGGGGGGTTTGGGTTAGATTAGGGGTAGGTGGGTGGTGGGTTGTAATGTTGGGGGGGGGTATTGTATGTTTTTTTTTACAGGCAAAAGAGCTGAACTTCTTGGGGCATGCCCCGCAAAGGGCCCTGTTCAGGGCTGGTAAGGTAAAAGAGCTTTGAACTTTAGTAATTTAGAATAGGGTAGGGCATTTTTTTTATTTTGGGGGGCTTTGTTATTTTATTAGGGGGCTTAGAGTAGGTGTAATTAGTTTAAAATTGTTGTAATATATTTATAATGTTTGTAAATCTTTTTTTATTTTTTGTAACTTAGTTCTTTTTTATTTTTTGTACTTTGGTTAGTTTATTTCATTGTATTTATTTGTAGGAATTGTATTTAATTTATTTATTGAAAGTGTAGTGTTAGGTTTAATTGTAGATAATTATAGGTATTTTATTTAATTAATTTATTGATAGTGTAGTGTTAGGTTTAATTGTAACTTAGGTTCGGATTTATTTTACAGGTAAATTTGTAATTATTTTAACTATTTTAGCTATTAAATAGTTCTCAACTATTTAATAGCTATTGTACCTGGTTAAAATAAATACAAAGTTACCTGTAAAATAAATATTAATCCTAAAATAGCTATAATATAATTATAATTTATATTGTAGCTATATTAGGATTTATTTTACAGGTAAGTATTTAGCTTTAAATAGGAATAATTTATTTATTAAGAGTTAATTAATTTTGTTAGATTTAAATTATATTTAAGTTAGGGGGGTGTTAGTGTTAGGGTTAGACTTAGCTTTAGGGGTTAATACATTTATTAGAATAGCGGTGAGCTCCGGTCAGCAGATTAGGGGTTAATAATTGAAGTTAGGTGTCGGCGATGTTAGGGAGGGCAGATTAGGGGTTAATACTATTTATTATAGGGTTAGTGAGGCGGATTAGGGGTTAATAACTTTATTATGATAGCGGTGCGGTCCGGTCGGCAGATTAGGGGTTAATAAGTGTAGGCAGGTGGAGGCGACGTTGTGGGGGGCAGATTAGGGGTTAATAAATATAATATAGGGGTCGGAGGTGTTAGGGGCAGCAGATTAGGGGTACATAAGGATAATGTAAGTAGCGGCGGTTTACGGAGCGGCAGATTAGGGGTTAAAAATAATATGCAGGGGTCAGTGATAGCGGGGGTGGCAGATTAGGGGTTAATAAGTGTAATGCTAGGGGTGTTTAGACTCGGGGTACATGTTAGGGTGTTAGGTGCAGACGTAGGAAGTGTTTCCGCATGGCAAACAATGGGGCTGCGTTAGGAGCTGAACGCGGCTTTTTTGCAGGTGTTAGGTTTTTTTTCAGCTCAAACAGCTCCATTGTTTCCTATGGGGGAATCGTGCACGAGCACGTTTTTGAGGCTGGCCGCGTCCGTAAGCAACTCTGGTATCGAGAGTTGAAGCTGCGTTAAATATGCTCTACGCTCCTTTTTTAGAGCCTAACGCAGCCTTTATGTGGACTCTCAATACCAGAGTTATTTTTATGGTGCAGCCAGAAAAAAGCCGGCGTTAGCTTTTCGGGTCGTTACCGACAAAACTCTAAATCTAGCCGCAAGAGAATAAACAAAATTTGATAATAGGAGTAAATTAGAATGTTGCTTAAAATTTCATGCTCTAATTGAATCACAAAAGAAAAAAATTGGCATCAGTGTCCCTTTAATTCTAGTCACTGACCGTTTCTTTATTTTCCAGCATTTGTTTAAAAATGTAATTCAAATGTTTCTACATTTTGTTGCTTAGAATTCAGTTCACAACCCTATAATCTGGCTTAGTGCCCAGATATTACTGAATCCACCCTTTTAGTGTTACATCTGCCACTCGCACAGCCCGGTTCAATCAATGATGTCCCGCTGGGTTTTTTACTTTTCCACTTTTTTATTCCGAAACTTTAAATAAAGAAATGTTATTAAAAATAGTTTATCCATGGAAAATATTGGGTGATCTATATAATTAGCCATTTCTGCAGATTTTATTGTTATATGCTTATAATTCATTAATCCAATACCACTATTAATAATTTATAGTTAAATGAGACAATATTTCCTCAATAACATCTTAAACTCTATGGAGATTTGTATTGATATAGCTGTTAGTTCTGCAGACATGCTAGTTGTAGGTATGGATTCATGTTTTTTGGTTGTGCCACTTCCCATTAATATAGCAATGCGCTTCCACAGATCAGTTGTGCAAACAAATATCTATTTCCAAATCATTTCCACACCAAAACAGCTTTAAAGGGACAAAAATGGTTAGTAGTCAGCGCCAAAAGAGCAAAGCACACAAACTCACTAAAAAAACAGCCACCTAACAGGGTCGTACAGAAGAATAAATAAATAAATTGTAGGGACATAGGAGCGCCACCTAAAGGGGGCTTAAGTGTGCTGGTGGAAAAGCTGGGTCCAAAGAGATAATCAATATGGGTGTAGAATGGCCAAAAAACTATACATAGTCCTGTATTACTAAAGAGCGTGGACATAAAACATAATAATAAATGTGTTATTAATACATTACTATTTTATTATTATTAATAAGGAACGTGGAAATAGGGTGAAAACTACAGACAATAAAGAATATATAAAAACATACACCTAGATAACGAGTTTTACAGTATCAGGGATGCGGTGCTAACGAGCAGTTTTCCCTCACCGCTCACTTGCAGACAACGCTGGTATTACAGGTCTTTAGAAACCCGGCGTTAGCCGCAGAAAAGTGAGTGTAGAGCAAAATTTGGCTCCACGTCTCACCTCAATACCAGCGCTGCTTACGGTAGCGGTGAGCTGGCAAAACGTGCTCATGCACGATTTCCCCATAGGAATCAATGGGGGAGAGCCAGCTGAAAAAAAACCTAACACCTGCATAAAAGCAGCGTTCAGCTCTTAACGCAGCCCATTGATTCCTATGGGGAAATACATTATATGTCTACACCTAACACCCTAACATGAACCCCAAGTCTAAACACCCCTAATCTTACACTTATTAACCCTTAATCCGTCGCCCCCGACATCACCGACACCTACATTATATTATAGACCCCTAATCTGCCACTCCGGACACCGCCGCCATCTACATTATACTTATTAACCCCTAATCTGCTCCCCCAAAATCGCCAACACCTACATTATATTTATTAACCCCTAATCTGCCGTCCCCAATGTCGCCGCCACCTACCTACACTTATTAACCCCTAATATGCCGCCCACAACTTCGCCGCCACTATATTAAAGTTCTTAACCCCTAAACCTAAGTATAACCCTAACTCCCCCTAACTTTAATATAATTTAAATAAATCTAAATAAAATAACTACAATTAACTAAATTATTCCAATTTAAAACTAAATACTTACATATACAATAAACCCTAAGATAGTTACAATATAACTAATAGTTACATTGTATCTAGCTTAGGATTTATTTTTATTTTACAGGCAACTTTGTATTTATTTTAACTAGGTAGAATAGTTATTAAATAGTTATTAAAGATTTAATAGCTACCTAGTTAAAATAAAGACAAATTTACCTGTAAAATAAAACATAACCTATGTTACAATTACACCTAACACTACACTATAATTAAATTAATTCCCTAAACTAAATACCATTAAATACAATTATCTAAAGTACGAAAAAAAACTAAATACAATTAAATACAATTAAATACAATTATCTAAAGTACGAAAAAAAGCACACTAAATTACAGAAAATAATAAAATAATTACAAGTTTTTTAAACTAATTACACCTAATCTAATCCCCCTAATAAAATAAAAAAGCCCCCCAAAATAATAAAAAGCTCTACCCTATACTAAATTACAAATAGCCCTTAAAATGGCCTTTTGCGGGGCATTGCCCCAAAGTATTCAGCTCTTTTACCTGTAAAAAAAAGTACAATACCCCCCAATATTAAAACCCACCACCCACACACCCAACCCTACTCTAAAACCCACCCAATACCCCCTTAATAAAACCTAACACTAACCCCTTGAAGATCACCCTACCTTGAGAAGTCTTCACCCAACCGGGCCGAAGTCCTCAACGAAGCCAGGCGAAGTGATCCTCCAGATGGGCAGAAGTCTTCATCCAAGCCAGCCAGAAGAGGTACTCCAGACGGGCAGAAGTCTTTATCCAGGCGGCATCTTCTATCTTCATCAATCCGGGGCGCGGAGCGGCTCCATCTTCAAGACATCCGATGCGGAGCATCCTCTTCAAACGACGTCCAACTGAAGTATGAAGGTTCCTTTAAATGACGTCATCCAAGATGGTGTCCCTTCAATTCCGATTGGCTGATAGAATTCTATCAGCCAATTGGAATTAAGGTAGAAAAAATCCTATTGGCTGATTCAATCAGCCAATAGGATTGAGCTTGCTTTCTATTGGCTGATCCAATCAGCCAATAGAATGCGAGCTCAATCCTATTGGCTGATTGGATCAGCCAATAGGATTGAACTTCAATCCTATTGGCTGATTGCATCAGTCAATAGGATTTTTTTTACCTAAATTCCAATTGGCTGATAAAATTCTATCAGCCAATCGGAATTGAAGGGACGCCATCTTGGATGACATCATTTAAAGGAACCTTCATTCTTCAGTTGGACGTCGTTTGAAGAGGATGCTCTGCGTCGGATGTCTTGAAGATGGAGCCGCTCCACGCCGGATGGATGAAGATAGAAGATGCCGCCTGGATGAAGACTTCTACCCGTCTGGAGGACCTCTTCTTCCCAGCTTGGATGAAGACTTCTGCCCGTCTGGAGGACCACTTCGCCCGGCTTCATTGAAGACTTCGGCCCGGTTGGGTGAAGACTTCTCAAGGTAGGGTGATCTTCAAGGGGTTAGTGTTAGGTTTTATTAAGGGGTATTGGGTGGGTTTTAGAGTAGGGTTGGGTATGTGGGTGGTGTGTTTTAATGTTGGGGGGGTATTGTACTTTTTTTTTTACAGGTAAAAAAGCGGATTACTTTGGGGCAAGGCCCCGCAAAAGGCCCTTTTAAGGGCTATTTGTAATTTAGTATAGGGTAGGGCTTTTTATTATTTTGGGGGGCTTTTTTATTTTATTAGGGGGGTTAGATTAGGTGTAATTAGTTTAAAAATCTTGTAATTATTTTATTATTTTCTGTAATTTAGTGGGGGGGTTCCGTACTTTAGATAATTTTTTTAAATTGTAATTAATTGTATTTTTAGTTTAGGTAATTAATTTAATTATAGTGTCGTGTTAGGTGTAATTGTAACATAGGTTAGGTTTTATTTTACAGGTACATTTGTCTTTATTTTAGCTAGGTAGTTATTAAATAGTTAATAACTATTTAATAACTATTGTATCTAGTTAAAATAAATACAAAGTTGCCTGTAAAATAAAAATAAACCCTAAGATAGCTACAATGTAACTATTAGTTATATTGTAGCAAGCTTAGGGTTTATTTTACAGGTAAGTATTTAATTTTAAATAGGAATAATTTAGTTAATGATAGTAATTTTATTTAGATTTATTAAAATTATATTTAAGTTAGGAAGTGTTAGGTTTAGGGTTAGACTTAGGTTTAGGGGTTAATAACTTTATTATAGTGGCGGCGACGTTGGGGGCAGGCAGATTAGGAGTTAAGAATATTTAACTAGTGTTTGTGATGCGGAAGTGCGGCGGTTTAGGGGTTAATATATTTATTATAGTGGCAGTGATGTCCGGTTCGGCAGATTAGGGGTTAAATATTTTTTTTAGTGTTTGTGATGTGGGGGGGCCTCGGTTTAGGGGTTAATAGGTAGTTTATGGGTGTTAGTGTACTTTTTAGCACTTTAGTTAAGAGATTTATGCTATGGCGTTGTAGTGTAAAACTCTTAATTACTGACTTTTAAATGCAGTACCAGTCTTGACAGGAGAGGGTCTACCGCTCACTTTTGGTTAGACTCGTAATACCGGCGCTATGCAAGTCCCATTGAAAATATAGGATACGCAATTGACGTAAGTAAATTTGCGGTATTTCCGAGTCTGGCCAAAAACGTGAGTGGTGAGCCTGTCATTTCAAGACTCGTAATACCAGCGGGCGTTAAAAAGCAACGTTAGGACCTCTCAACACTGCTTTTTAACCCTAACGCACAACTCGTAATCTAACCGATATGTTGTATATAAAAACGGTTTTAATCCAAGGAATATATGGAACAAGATTGCTAGAACTATGTGGCAATCTAGCAGAGTTATTCATAATCTAGAGTAAAATTATTAAAAAGAAACAGTGAAAAACGTCAAACATATGACAAAATATGGGTATAAAAAAAAAAAAGACAATAAAGAAAATAAAAAAAATAATAATGTATGATATTAATGAATCTGAGCTCAGACAAAGGGATGTCCCATATATAAAGCAAAAATATAGTCCCAAAGTCTATACAGTCACAAAGAATCACAAAGAGTAAAACATCCAGTGGAGTTCCAATTTGAAAGGGAGAGAAATATACTTTTATATCCAGCGGAGGAAAATCTTTTATCCAAAACTCCTGGCTCAAAGTAAGAACATCTAAAGGTACCCATGGAAGAAAAAACAGATGCACAAAAACGAAAAAAGCTAGGCCGAAACCAGTTGACCTCCTGTGACATACCAGCCCGAGTTCCTATTTGTATATGGTGAGCACTTTTCCTTTTAGTTTAGCTAGCTTTTTTTGTTTTTGTGCATCTGTTTGTTTTTTCTTACTCACGTCCCTTTATCTGAGCTCAGATTCATTAATATCATACATATTTTTTTTATTCTCTTTTTGTTGTTATACCCTTATTTTGTCATATGTTTGACATGTTTTTCACCGTTGCTTTTTTAAACATTTTACTCTAGATTGTGAATAACTCTGCTAGATTGCCACATAGTTCTAGCAATATTGTTCCATATATTCCTTGGATTAAAACCGTTTTTATATACAACATATGTTTTTATATAATATTAAATAATCCCAGCCAATGAGTCTTAGTAGTGAATATAACAAAATATTTTAATGATTACACATCAATTCAGACACTATCTGATAATGCATAACAAATAATGGGAGAAGATCAAAGATGCACTCACACAGATCCACACAAACCCCCATCCACCCATCCACACATCTGCAAACAACATTCATACATAAATACACAAAAGAATACAAATAAACTAAACAATAACAATGTAAATGCACCCCCAGGGCGTCCTCAGGGAGTGTAGGACAGTAGCACCTGTCACATAACCTGTGAGAGAGATTTTGGTATTATGGTATCACTTCAAAAAGACATGAAAAATATGGAAAGAATGTGATACTTTGTATCCAATATAATTGAAAAGATAGTGCCACAAAGTAATTAAACTTGCATCCGGATATATAATTTTATGTTAAAGTGCAGTCCAGATAATTGTAGCATGCAATATCCTATAAAAAACTTGATATATAAATGGATACTGATAGTGCCAAAAGTCCGTGTTATATAGTCACACAGAAATCCCCAACTTCCATATGCGCAATCCCCACTTCTGATATGCAAACGGCTGTTGCTAAGCGAGGTAATCCTCGGCTGCTCATCCAACCTCACACGCTTGTATAGTGAATCTTCACTCACGGAAAATACCCTCCAATAACTTAAAGCCCAGGTGCTTCGTATATATCCCAAACCAGGGGGTTCACTACAAACAGTCACTCCGCTGATAATCAATAAGCTGATATTACATATGCATCCAGATACTTAACAAATAACCCAAGCCAGGGGGTTCAATTGCGGTACCTTGTTTGTAGATAGTGAAATTCCTCGCCGTTTACCTGAGTCAGTCCGTATTACCGTGAGACTTGGTCGAAATCTTCAGTGTGGCAATGGATGGCAAGCCGAATGTACAGAGTGTTCCCCTCTCGCTTTCTCCGTCCGGGAAGCCGTAAACTGTCAGCATGCAGGGTTGCTCAAACAGCATAGGTAGGAACAGGTGTCAGCGTCCACGCTGAATCCGACGCGCGTTTCGGGGACTCCGCCCCTTTGTCAAGAAAATGTGCACATTTTCTTGACAAAGGGGCGGAGAAAGCAAGAGGGGAACACTCTGTACATTCGGCTTGCCATCCATTGCCACACTGAAGATTTCGACCAAGTCTCACGGTAATACGGACTGACTCAGGTAAACGGCGAGGAATTTCACTAGCTACAAACAAGGTACCGCAATTGAACCCCCTGGCTTGGGTTGTTCCAATGCATGTATATATATTTTCATTGTGGGGTCAATAATACGCATAACCTATACTTTTGTTTATATATATATATGCATATTGAATATTGTGCTACAATACCACTTTCTTCAGTGTGTGGATATGTATGTAGCTTAACAATATAGCCTGAATGAATATTGGATTGAATAATTAGTCATTTGGTATCTGATGGGGTGTACCCCTTTTTAATCCAATGATTTGGTAACTGCTGATGTGTTTTAAGCGGTTATGAATACGGCCTAGCAACGAAATGCGTAAACTTCATACTGGATACCCTGTGAACCTGTCCTTGGATTTTAACTTAAGTACGAATCAAGGTGAAGTTTTACTATACCGCTGAGTCCCCTTTTCCTTTGGATGCATGTTTGAATTGCCTGCGGGGAACAGCGGAGCCTCCTGTTGTGACGTATGATCCAGAGCTCCATTGGAGGAGGTAGTGATACCCGGCCATACTGGTGACGTGTGAGTCACATGATTTGTCAGACTAGAACGACCGCGCTTGGATGAAAGTGGCGATGCTGTGAGTGCAGACACTGACTGGAAACAGTATTGAGAGACTTCCCCAGCAAATAGATCGGGACTGATACCACAATGGCACGGAAGACAGATGGCAAAAGACTGTAAGTGCTTTTTTCACCACCCGCCAGTTTTGATCTGGTAGGAGCACATTTTGGCAGATAATCACACACTCATAGTGGGATATGTACCTAGCTAACTAACTGTTCATTTGGTATAGTACATACAGTCAGCACTGCTGGGTTCTATCTACTAGAGAGGTAGGTGTTTCAAATGGGAGGTTCACAGTTTTATTCACTCCTACCCGGCTCTCCCATACGAGGAACCGGACCATGAACTGGCTAAAGTTTTCTCAACTAATAAGTCGGACTTTCCACTCAGTGATCTCTTTGAGGAGATGGATAAATTGAGAGTCAAAGAGACCAAACTCCAATGGGATATATGGACTATGGGGAAATATATTGATTTTAACATAGTACCCAGAGGACTGAGAATCACTAAATTTCCCACTTTCGAGGTGGAGGACTCTGAATTTGTAAATTCTTGGAACAATGTACTCAATGAATGTTCATTAAGATTGATGGCACTGTTAGAGACTTATAAAGCTAAAATGTTGTCAATAACTAGAGATGATATTAACACTTTGCAACAAGAGTTGAACTTATGCAAACATGAATTAGACTGCCCTAAGTTTGATGAAGTTCTTAGAGCATCAGTTGCTAGCATTAAAACTATGGTAATAGGTATTAAGCACTCCCAAGTACCTGCGTGATCAGGCTGATTATGATTCTAACCTGGTCCATGTTTGGAACCGTGGGCAGAGATTTAATGCCCACAGAAAAACAACAGACCAGATACCCAATAAACAGAAATATCAACCCACAGTGTGATTAACCTCTCAAGCATCATTTTGAATGAAACACACATAAGGTTCCTGAGTTTGGTACTAGGCTTTGTTCTGCCTGTACTCTTTGATTTATTCAAAACGATGATTGATGTTAAATGATTGGTACGTAATATAACACTACAGAAGCATTTTTCAGGATCTGAACAAGGGGAACAAATCGCTGATGTAAGGTTGAGAACTGACAATATTGCAAAAATAAAGTTAAACTTTGATTTGTCATTCTCTGAAACATGTGATTTAATCTCTTTAGATGAATTGATGACAGAAAGCACTCCGACTCAGGCTAGCACAAGTGTAACCACACTTGGGGGTTTCAAGAACAGGTCCACATTTTATCTGATTCATAGCAGAGGCCCCCTTGTAGAGAAATTCTACAGAAGAGTAGAAAGGGATTTGAAGCTCCTGGCTAGGAGAGAGACATTTCTTTTTGGAAATTTGACCAGACAAGAGAAAGAAGCTCTTAAATAGCTACAGGATAATGCCAGTATAGTGATACAGGCTGCTGATAAGGGGGCTCTTTTGTGGTGATGGATAGACAAACTTACATAGATGAGGCACTAGGACAGTTAAATGTGGAGGAAAACTACTCTAAGCTCCCCTATAATCCGGTAAGGAAATATCAGGTTGAATTTATGCACCTTTTGGATGATGGGTTGGAACATGGGTTCATAGATTAAAAAACTATGGAATATTTGTATGTAGAGCATCCTGACACTCCAGCTTTCCACCATCTCCCTAAGATGCATAAGTCACTGTTAAATGTCACTGGTCACACCTTAGTGAGCGGGATTGGCTCACTTTTTGAGCGTATATCACAATGGCTGGACACATTGCTTCATCCCTTGGTACTTGCTTTACCCAGCTACGTTAGAGATACCAAACATGTACTTACATTGATGGATTCCGTAGAATGGAAAGCAACTTATAAATGGATGACGGTAGATGTAACTGCCTTATATTCATCTATCCCGCACAATAAGGGTTTATCGTGTACATATTGCTTTATGCCTTGGTACTTGCTTTACCCAGCTACGTTAGAGATACCAAACATGTACTTACATTTATGGATTCCATAGAATGGAAAGCAACTTATAAATGGATGACGGTAGATGTAACTGCCTTATATTCATCTATCCTGCACGATAAGGGTTTAATGGCTCTTGACTTTTTCTTGACCAATCATTTATTTTTGTCACAGGAGTTCCGGGGTTTTATTCTAAGGATATCTGAGTTTCTTCTCAGTCATAACTATTTTGAGTTTGAGGAAGTGTTTTATCTCCAGAGGTGTGGGACAGCTATGGGGGCAAAAATTGCCCCCTCTTACGCCAACCTGTACATGGATTGGTGGGAGCTGTCCAACATATTTGGAGATTCAAACCCCTTTAAAGAGAATGTCATTTTCTATAAACGCTTCATCGATGACCTCCTGTTTATCGTGCAGGGAGATGTAGAGACGATGGAGCTGTTTATAGATTAGATTAACAGAATGATCTGAATTTAAGATTTACACATGAGATTGAGAATACATCTATCAATTTTTTGGATATTACATTAGAGGGTGGCAAGGATGGCTGTGTTGAGACGAATATCTATAGAAAACCTATTTCGGGTAACTCAATTCTCCATGCCAGTAGTTGCCACCCTCGACACGTACCGTACACAATAGCCAAGGGGCACATGATAAGGGGCAAGAGGACCTGCTCCAAAGAAAGCACTTACCAAAAGCAGAACCTGGATATGATATAACGATTAGAGAGGTTACTCTAAACAAGTAATTAAAAGGGCCAATCGAGAGGTACAAGCCTAAGACAGAAAGGGTCTTTTGTCTCAACGACCTAGGGACCCCCTCAAAACAAATCAAGGTATAAAAGTTGTAACAGATTATAGCACAGAATACAACCAGATCTGTAACATAATAATTAAACATTTTAAACTCCTAATTGCTGATGATAAATTAGTGGGTTGTATAAAGAAAGGGGTCAGATGTTCCTAAAGGAGGAATACATCTTTGGGTAATTACCTTTCCCCCACTGTTCTTAATAACCCCAATAAAGTCGCAAGCTTCTGGTTAATTAGCAAGGGGTTATACAGGTGCGAGAGCTCAAAATGTAGAGCATGTGATTATATTGTTATATCTGATTATTTTACATCACTAGTCACAAACAAGAACTACAATATTAACTATTGCTTGAACTGCACCTGTGAGCTATATAAGGTTCAATACATTGGACTCACAACACATGACATCAGATCACGAATTAGAGAACATCTCAATTCATGTTGGCAGAACCTCTTCACCATTGGTTCAACACTTTTTGTACAGAAACACAAAATGGACCCTACTAGCTTTAGATGACAAGCCATAGACAAGGTTATGCATCCCAAAAGGGGAGGAAACAGACAAAAACTCTTGGAAAAGAGAGAAATGCTGTGGATATTCAAATTGTGCCCAAGGGTACCACCGGGTTTAAATGCAGAATATGATCTCATAAATTATTGGAGTGAGAGTACCCTTTGAACTCCTCTGACTTTCCGGATGTCCTTGTGCGCGGTTTGAGTAACTGCAGCATCTAGTGTAAAAAATACTTCTCTGTAGGTTTAAGTCTGGGTGTATTTATGAGTTAGATACTGTGTGTCCATATATATACAGTACATATATGCGGGATTTCGTATTACTAATAAATGTATAGTTTATCACTGTCACCCGGTAACAGATGTAAGAAAGATTTGCTCCCTGTATAAAATGAATATAACTCTATATACGCCTACTTTATTGTAAGTCATACACTGTCCTTGAGACAGTACCCTTAATACTTTTAATACTATTGTTCTTGATCCTATTATTTGATACCAGAAGGATATGTAGATACATGGTATTTAAACTTGCACTGATCTATGAACTCTTAATGTATATACTGACATGTATTAACACTCTCAGGTAGAGATACATAAGATAGGATAATGTGTGCCTAATTGGAGGGCTATATATGTATACCTATATAATAACAGTATATGTATGTATTAGATGTGGTGTATGATTGTCATCTAATCATTTTTTCCCTTCTCTTTTTGGTATCTCTATATACTGTTCCAATGCATGTATATATATTTTAATTGAGGGGTCAACAATACGCATAACGTATACTTTTATATATATATATATATATATATATATATATATGTATGTATGTGTGTGTGTAGTATATATATATATATATATATATATATATATATATATATATATATAATGTATATATGTACGCATATTGAATATTGCAATACAATACGACTTTTTTCAGTATGTGGATATAATATGTATATAAATATGTATGTAGTAATGCTTAACAATATAGCCTGAATGGATATTGGAGTGAATAATTAGTCATTTGGTAACTGATAGGTTAATTTTGATAAGGGGTATACCAATGAGTTTGCAAAACACCCTTTTTAAAGGTAATAAGTGCTGATGTGTTTTAAGCAGTTATGAATACGGCCTAGCGCCGAAACGTGTAAACTGTATTCTGGATTCCCTGTGAACCTGTCCTTGGATTTTAACTGATGTCCAAATAAAGGTAAAGTTTTACTATACTGCTGAGTCCCCTTTTCCTTTGGATGCATGGCTGATGGCTGTCACATGTTACAGGGGGAGTGGAAATAGACATAATCTTTAAAATTGTCAGAAAAAAAATTCTACTACTCCTTTGAAGTTCAGACTAAGTGCTATGGCATTGTCATGTTATATTGCATTATCTTGATTATGCAAATCTACTGTTTTGACTCATCTTTTAATTTAAAGGGACATTTAAAGAGACCGTCAACACCTTGTAATTGCAAGAGTAAAATTAGAATATTATGCAAATTTGATTTTTTTAAAAATAAAATGGATTAACACTTTCTTTGTTTCAATAGTTTTTTTAATAGCCAAGCCCCACCCACTACTTGCCTTATTTGGAGAAGTTCTTATTCTAGAGTAGACACAGCTAATCATGGGACAGGAAACCCAACATGTTTCTTTCATGATTCACAAAGAGCAAACAATTTTAAACAATTTTCCCATTTTTTTAATATTACATTTGCTTGATTAGCTTGTTATCTTTTGTTGATGGAGCAGAAATGTACTACTAGGAGTTAGCTAACATCTTTGTTTCCTATGTCTGGAGTACTCTATCACAGCAGTTTTGAAAGAATATTATTCATTTGCAAGAGCACTAGATGGCAGCAATATTTACTGCTATGTAGTGCTCCAGACACCTATCACAAGATCTCTTCAACAAAGAATATCATGAGAACAAAGAAAATTTGATAATAGAAGTTTGATTTTTTTTAAAAATTGTATGCTTTGTTTTGAATCACAAAATACAAATTTGGGGTTTCATATCTCCTTAAATACAACAAAATTGTATTATCTGATTGCCTGAGTACACTGCCCAATAGTGGTCTAGACTATAAGTAGAACACTAATTATCACTTCAGCTCATACGCAAACTGCGCTCGAATTTGGATTTTTTTGCTCGTCATGTGCCGTGCGTATTGCAAGTTGAAAATAAAAAACCAGACGAGCGCAATAAGCGAAGTAAGAATATCACAACTGCTTTAATGTATTCTCCTATAAACTTCAATGGACTGATAAAATTTGCACAAACCAGATGGCATTTTCTCAAATGTGCTAACCCGACATGAAACATTAATATTTCATATTCCAATGTTCTTCATATAGTAGAATATTTTCTATTTATCCATAAATACATATTTCTATATATCTAAAGTCTTACGGCTAGATTTGGAGTTTTGTCGGTAACGACCCGAAAAACTAACGCCGGCTTTTTTCTGGCCGCACCATAAAAATAACTCTGGTATTGAGAGACCACATAAAGGCTGCGTTAGGCTCCAAAAAAGGAGCGTAGAGCATTTTTAACGCAGCTTCAACTCTCGATACCAGAGTTGCTTACGGACGTGGCCAGCCTCAAAAACGTGCTCGTGCACGATTCCCCCATAGGAAACAATGGAGCTGTTTGAGCTGAAAAAAAACCTAACACCTGCAAAAAAGCCGCGTTCAGCTCCTAACGCAGCCCCATTGTTTGCTATGCGGTAACCCTTCCTACGTCTGCACTTAACACTCTAACATGTACCCCGAGTCTAAACACCCCTAACCTTACACTTATTAACCCCTAATCTGCCGCCCCCGCTATCGCTGACCCCTGCATATTATTATTAACCCCTAATATGCCGCTCCGTAAACCGCCGCTACTTACATTATCCTTATGTACCCCTAATCTGCTGCCCTAACATCGCCGACCCCTATATTATATTTATTAACCCCTAATCTGCCCCCCACAACGTCGCCTCCACCTGCCTACACTTATTAACCTCTAATCTGCCGACCGGACCTGAGCGCTACTATAATAAAGTTATTAACCCCTAATCCGCCTCACTAACCCTATCATAAATAGTATTAACCCCTAATCTGCCCTCCCTAACATCGCTGACACCTAACTTAAAAAATTAACCCCTAATCTGCCGACTGGAGCTCACCGCTATTCTAATAAATGTATTAACCCCTAAAGCTAAGTCTAACCCTAACACTAACACCCCCCTAAGTTAAATATAATTTAAATCTAACGAAATTAATTAACTCTTATTAAATAAATTATTCCTATTTAAAGCTAAATACTTACTGTAAAATAAACCCTAATATAGCTACAATATAAATTATAATTATATTATAGCTATTTTAGGATTTATATTTATTTTACAGGTAACTTTGTATTTATTTTAACCAGGTACAATAGCTATTAAATAGTTAAGAACTATTTAATAGCTAAAATAGTTAAAATAATTACAAATTTACCTGTAAAAGAAATCCTAACCTAAGTTACAATTAAACCTAACACTAGACTATCAATAAATTAATTAAATAAACTACCTACAATTACCTACAATTAACCTAACACTACACTATCAATAAATTAATTAAATACAATTGCTACAAATAAATACAATTAAATAAACTAGCTAAAGTACAAAAAATAAAAAAGAACTAAGTTACAAAAAATAAAAAATATTTACAAACATAAGAAAAATATTACAACAATTTTAAACTAATTACACCTACTCTAAGCCCCCTAATAAAATAACAAAGCCCCCCAAAATAAAAAAATGCCCTACCCTATTCTAAATTACTAAAGTTCAAAGCTCTTTTACCTTACCAGCCCTGAAAAGGGCCCTTTGCGGGGCATGCCCCAAGAAATACAGTTCTTTTGCCTGTAAAAAAAAACATACAATACCCAAGCCCCCCAACATTACAACCCACCACCCACATACCCCTAATCTAACCCAAACCCCCCTTAAATAAACCTAACACTAAGCCCCTGAAGATCATCCTACCTTGTCTTCACCTCACCGGGTATCACACCGATCCGTCCAGAAGAGCTCCTCCGATGTCCTGATCCAAGCCCAAGCGGGGGGCTGAAGAGGTCCATGATCCGGCTGAAGTCTTCATCCAAGCGGGGCAGAAGAGGTCTTCCATCCGATTGAAGTCTTCATCCAAGCGGCATCCATCCGGAGCGAAGCGGCAGCATCCTGAAGACCTCCACCGCGGAACATCCATCCTGGTCGACGACTGAACGACGAATGACGGTTCCTTTAAATGACGTCATCCAAGATGGCGTCCCTCGAATTCTGATTGGCTGATAGGATTCTATCAGCCAATCGGAATTAAGGTAGGAATATTCTGATTGGCTGATGGAATCAGCCAATCAGAATCAAGTTCAATACGATTGGCTGATCCGATCAGCCAATCAGATTGAGCTCGCATTCTATTGGCTGATTGGAACAGCCAATAGAATGCGAGCTCAATCTGATTGGCTGATCGGATCAGCCAATCGGATTGAACTTGATTCTGATTGGCTGATTCCATCAGCCAATCAGAATTTTCCTACCTTAATTCCGATTGGCTGATAGAATCCTATCAGCCAATCGGAATTCGAGGGACGCCATCTTGGATGACGTCCCTTAAAGGAGCCTTCATTCGTCGGTAGTCCGTCGGGCCATCAGGATGTTCCACGTCGGAGGTCTGCGAGATGAACATGGATCCAGAAGAAAGAAGATTGAAGATGCCGTTGATAGAAGACTTCAGCCGGATCATGGACCCCTTCAGCTCCCGCTTGGATGAAGACTTCAGCCGGATCATGGACATCTTCAGCCCGCGCTTGGGCTTGGATCAAGACATCGGAGGAGCTCTTCTGGATCGATCGGTGAACCTGGTATGGTGAAGATAAGGTAGGAAGATCTTCAGGTTAGGTTTATTTAAGGGGGTTTGGGTTAGATTAGGGGTATGTGGGTGGTGGGTTGTAATGTTGGGGGGGGGGGGTATTGTATGTGGGGGTTTTTTACAGGCAAAAGAGCTGAATTCTTTGGGGCATGCCCCACAAAGGGCCCTGTTCAGGGCTGGTAAGGCAAAAGAGCTTTGAACTTTAGTAATTTAGAATAGGGTAGGGCATTTTTTATTTTGGGGGTCTTTGTTATTTTATTAGGGGGCTTAGAGTAGGTGTAATTAGTTTAAAATTGTTGTAATATTTTTCTGATGTTTGTAAATATTTTTATATTTTTTGTAACTTAGTTCTTTTTTATTTTTTGTACTTTAGTTAGTTTATTTCATTGTATTTATTTGTAGATATTGTATTTAATTAATTTATTGATAGTGTAGTGTTAGGTTTAATTGTAGATAATTGTAGGTATTTTATTTAATTAATTTATTGATAGTGTAGTGTTAGGTTTAATTGTAACTTCGGTTAGGATTTATTTTACAGGTAATTTTGTAATTATTTTAACTATTTTAGCTATTAAATAGTTCTTAACTATTTAATAGCTATTGTACCTGGTTAAAATAAATACAAAGTTACCTGTAAAATAAATATAAATCCTAAAATAGCTATAATATAAATATAATTTATATTGTAGCTATATTAGGATTTATTTTACAGGTAAGTATTTAGCTTTAAATAGGAATAATTTATTTAATAAGAGTTAATTAATTTAATTAGATTTAAATTATATTTAACTTAGGGGGTGTTAGTGTTAGGGTTAGACTTAGCTTTAGGGGTTAATGCATTTATTAGAATAGGGGTGAGCTCCAGTCGGCAGATTAGGGGTTAATGTTTGAAGTTAGGTGTCGGCGATGTTAGGGTGGGCAGATTAGGGGTTAATACTATTTATTATAGGGTTAGTGAGGCGGATTAAGGGTTAATAACTGTATTATAATAGCGGTGCGGTCCGCTCGGCAGATTAGGGGTTAATAAGTGTAGGCAGGTGGAGGCGACGTTGGGGGCGGCAGATTAGGGGTTAATAAATATAATATAGGGGTCGGCGGTGTTAGGGGCAGCAGATTAGGGGTACATAGGGATAATGTAAGTAGCGGCGGTTTACGGAGCGGCAGATTAGGGGTTAAAAATAATATGCAGGGGTCAGCGATAGCGGGGGCGGCAGAATAGGGGTTAATAAGTGTAAGGTTAGGGGTGTTTAGACTCCGGGTACATGTTAGAGTGTTAGGTGCAGACGTAGGAAGTGTTTCCCCATAGACAACAATGGGGCTGCGTTAGGAGCTGAACGCGGCTTTTTTGCAGGTGTTAGGTTTTTTTTCAGCTCAAACAGCCCCATTGTTTTCTATGGGGGAATCGTGCACAAGCACGTTTTTGAAGCTGGCCGCGTCCGTAAGCAACTCTGGTATCGAGAGTTGCAGTAGCGGTAAATATGCCTGTACGCTCCCTTTTTGGAGCCTAACGCAGCCATTCTGTGAACTCTCAATACCAGAGGAATTTAAAAGGTGCGGCCAGAAAAAAGCCAGCGTTAGCTACGCGGGTCGTTACCGACAAAACTCTAAATCTAGCCGTGTATTCGGCTTGTTTGTAAAAGTAAAAGAAAACCAATATGGTTTTCAAGAGAAGTAGCACATGCAGTTAAGACAAAAAAGAATAAGTTTGAATAAAAAGATGACAAAACAGTTAATCAGAAAGGCTAAAACTGATGCAGAAGAGAAAATAGCACAATCTGTAAAAAACGGTGACAAAACTTTCTTTAGATATATTAGTGAAAAGAGAAAAACTAACCGTGGGATAGTTAGACTCAAGAATGATGATAGAGTATTGGAAGAAGATAAACAAATAGCAAACTGTTTAAATGATTACTTTTGTTCAGTCTTTATAACAGATGGTGAAGATAGTGAGATTCTATTAAGTAATGTTACTGTAAATAATAATGTGAGTAGTACTTTTCTTTTTACAGAGGAAGATGTTTCAAGGGCTTTATCGAAAGTAAAAGTAAATAAGTCCAGATAATATTTATCCAAGGGTTCTAAGAGAACTTCGATCCATAATAGCTACTCCATTAGCTGATTTATTTAATCCGTAATAGCTACTCCATTAGATGATTTATATAATCAGTCACTTCTAACAGGAGTTGTTCCAAAAGACTGGAAAATTGCCAATGTAGTCCTTCTTCATAAAAAGGGTAGTATGGAAGATTCTGCTAATTATAGGCCAAGTCAGTTTGACCTCAATTGCAGGGAAAATAATGGAAACTATTTTAAGGGAAAGACTTGTATCTTTCCTTCAGACAAACAACTTAGAAGACAAAGGACAGCATGGTTTCGCTGCTGGAAGATCTTGCCATACTAATCTAATTGATTTCTTTGACCATGTAACTAAAATAATAGACCAGGGAGGAGTCATAGATGTTGCATATCTAGACTTTAGCAACGCATTTAACACCGTCCCACACAACAAACTTATTCACAAAATGTTTTGCTTTGGAATAGATGTTAAGTGAGTAGAATCCTGGCTTAAAGATAGACGACAGAGGGTTTCAATTAATGGAGTACATTCAAATGAGGCATCAGATACTAGTGGTGTTCCCCATGGGTCAGTTCTTGGGCCTGTTTTGTTTAACATGTTCATAAGTTATATTGGAAGTGGGCATAAGGTAGGGTGACCAGACGTTCCCGATTTCCAAGGACAGTCCCCGGATTTAGGAGACGGTCCCTGGAAAAATTATTTCCCCGGAAACGTTCCTGGCTCCTGTTTCACTGTCCCTGACTTCTGTTGCACTGCAGCGCTGCGGCTGAGAGGAAGTGATCGTCCTGATAACATCACTTTGTCCTAGAGCGCAGGTCAGGAGGGAAGAGCAGAGCGACGACAAGGAGGTAAGTGTGTGGGTGTGGGAAGAGGGAGTCCCGGTTGTGACAATATTGAATTTTTCAACTTGCAGTTGAAAGTGGTCACAGTACTTTATTTTTATTGAGCAGATGGAGAACAGTGCCATAGCATCCACCAGCCTGTCAGCCTCCACTGTTATGTAGTAGTTAGTAAGTAGCGTGAGCATCCACACTGCATAGAATAACTGAGGAGGCTGGGGAGACTTTTTAGTGAATATTCACCCTGTATCTTCATTCTCATCCCTCCCTTTTCTCTTTAAAAGCCCCTTTGTAAAATCCTGTTTATCTGAAAATTTCTATTGGTAACAATAATTATACAATAATTAATAAGCAATCACAATTAAGCAACAATTTGTTAGCTAGAAAAATAAAGGACAGAATACCCCATAGCCCAGAATTATGCAAAGTGCATACTAATACAATATACAGATAAAATACACACATTTATACACATTCACACAACTACACAGATATACAGACATTATACATACACATGCATAATCATATACACACATTACATATCATGCACACGTGCGAGCACACACACACATATATATATATATATATATATATATACACACACACATATTACACATGCATTATCAAATACACATGTTACACTTGCACACACACATATATATATATATATATATATATATACACACTCACATACACACGCATAATCATATACACACATTACACTTGCATAATTCTATTTACACATTACGGTTGTCGTGTTACTTTATTTTAATTGAGCAGATGGAGAACAGTTATATATATATGACTATATACATCATTTACACAAGTAAGATCCAGTCACAGAAATGAATGTACTATATAACAAAAAAAGAGCTACTATAAATTTACTAAGTAAATGCAAAATATTGTCTTAAATTTATAGTAGCTCTTTTTATAGCAGATTTCATAGTTAGCATCTAGTGTTTTTTTTAAAAAAATTGCTTTGTGCTAAATCAAACTATGAGTCTTTCAATATCTACAAGCAAAATAAATCAGCTGTGGCTATAGGCAGTGTCATATATTAGTATTAAGTATTCTAGTGTTATAATGCAGGTAGTGTGAAACTTTATTCAATCTCTAAATCAAAGAGCCTCAGTAAGTCTTATGTCCTTGGCTGTGAAAGATTTCCTTATTTGTGCTGAACATTGTCATAAATGATTAATTGGAAATGCAGATTTTAAACCCAAACTAACGGCTAGATTTAGAGTTCTGCGGCCAAAGGGGTGCGTTAGCTACGCATGCTTTTTTTTCCCAGCACCTTTTAAATATCGCTGGTATTTAGAGTTCACAGAATGGCTGCGTTAGGCTACAAAAAAGGAGCGTAGAGCATAATTTACCGCCACTGCAACTCTCGATACCAGCGGTGCTTACGGACGCGGCCAGCTTCAAAAACGTGCTCGTGCACGATATCCCCATAGGAAACAATGGGGCAGTTTGAGCTAAAAAAAAACCTAACACCTGCAAAAAAGCAGCGTTCAGCTCCTAACGCAGCCCCATTGTTTCCTATGGGGAAACACTTCCTAAGTCTGCACCTAACACTCTAACATGAACCCAGAGTCTAAACACCCCTAACCTTACACTTATTAACCCCTAATCTGCCGCCCCCGCTATAGCTGACACCTGCATATTTTTTTTAACCCCTAATCTGCCGCTCCGTACACCGCTGCAACCTACATTATACCTATGTACCCCTAATCTGCTGCCCCTAACACCGCCGACCCCTATATTATATTTATTAACCCCTAATCTGCCGTCCCCAACGTCGCCTCCACCTACCTACAATTATTAACCCCTAATCTGCCGACCGGACCACACCGCTACTATAATAAATGTATTAACCCCTAAAGCTAAGTCTAACCCTAACACTAACACCCCCCTAACTTAAATATAATTTAAATCTAACGAAATAAATGAACTCTTATTAAATAAAATAATCACACAACACAGAATATATAATTAAACTAAGTTAAGTGAACAAAAACATTTGCTAAACAGCATTATAAACCTAATACAATAATCACACAACACAGACTTCACTTGAATTTTTCTGCAAACAGTTCTTTCTATGCATTCCAATCTGGACTGATTTATAGACAGGAAGATCTTGTTCCTTTGAAATCTGCTCGATAGCTCAGGTCTGGTTAAACTGATTAATTTCAGCTTGCTTGGCTTTGCTGCAACACAAGCAGACAGCTCTACCTACTGGCTATTTTAATAAATGAACTACTTCTCAATGCTTTTCAATAGCAGTCACATACACTGGAAAAAAGGTTGTTATTCTGAAACGGTGTAAATTGAACCGTTGTAAAACGAGGGCCACCTGTATTCCTATTTAAAGCTAAATACTTACCTGTAAAATAAACCCTAATATAGCTACAATATAAATTATAATTATATTGTAGCTATTTTAGGATTAATATTTATTTTACAGGCAACTTTGTAATTATTTTAACCAGGTACAATAGCTATTAAATAGTTAATAACTATTTAATAGTTACCTAGTTAAAATAATTACAAAATTACCTGTAAAATAAATCCTAACCTAAGTTACAATTAAACCTAACACTACACTATCAATAAATTAATTAAATAAAATACCTACAATTACCTACAATTAAACCTAACACTACACTATCAATAAATTAATTAAATACAATACCTACAAATAAATACAATGAAATAAACTAACTAAAGTACAAAAAATAAAAAAGAACTAAGTTACAAAAAATAAAAAAATATTCACAAACATTAGAAAAATATTACAACAATTTTAAACTAATTACACCTACTCTAAGCCCCCTAATAAAATAACAAAGACCCCCAAAATAAAAAAATGCCCTACCCTATTCTAAAATTAAAATAGAAAAGCTCTTTTACCTTACTAGCCCTTTTATAGGGCCCTTTGCGGGGCATGCCCCAAAGAATTCAGCTCTTTTGCCTGTAAAAAGAAAACATATAATACCCCCCCAACATTACAACCCACCACCCACATACCCCTAATCTAACCCAAACCCCCCTTAAATAAACCTAACACTAAGCCCCTGAAGATCTCCCTACCTTGTCTTCACCACGCCGGGTTCACTGATTGATCCAGAAGAGCCTCCGATGTCTTGATCCAAGCCCAAGCGGGGGGCTGAAGATGTCCATGATCTGACTGAAGTCTTCATCCAAGCGGGAGCTGAAGAGGTCCATGATCGGGCTGAAGTCTTCTATCAAGCGGCATCTTCAATCTTCTTTCTTCCGGATCCATGGTCATCCCGCCGACGCGGAACATCCATCTTCACCGACGACTTCCCGACGAATGACGGTTCCTTTAAGGGACGTCATCCAAGATGGCATCCCTCGAATTCCGATTGGCTGATAGGATTCTATCAGCCAATCAGAATTTTTCTACCTTATGCCGCTTGATAGAAGACTTCAGCCCGATCATGGACCCCTTCAGCTCCCGCTTGGATGAAGACTTCAGTTGGATCATGGACATCTTCAGCCCCCCGCTTGGGCTTGGATCAAGACATCGGAGGCTCTTCTGGATTGATCGGTGAACCCGGCGTGGTGAAGACAAGGTAGGGAGATCTTCAGGGGCTTAGTGTTAGGTTTATTTAAGGGGGGTTTGGGTTAGATTAGGGGAATGTGGGTGGTGGGTTGTAATGTTGGGGGGGTATTATATGTTTTCTTTTTACAGGCAAAAGAGCTGAATTCTTTGGGGCATGCCCCGCAAAGGGCCCTTTTCAGGGCTGGTAAGGTAAAAGAGCTTTTCTATTTAGCGTTAAATAGGAATAATTTATTTAATAAGAGTTCATTTATTTCATTAGATTTAAATTATATTTAAGTTAGGGGGGTGTTAGTGTTAGGGTTAGACTTAGCTTTAGGGGTTAATACATTTATTATAGTAGCGGTGTGGTCCGGTCGGCAGATTAGGGGTTAATAATTGTAGGTAGGTGGGGGCGACATTGGGGGTGGCAGATTAGGGGTTAATTAATATAATATAGGGGTCGGCTGTGTTAGGGGCAGCAGATTAGGGGTACATAGGTATAATGTAGGTTGCGGCGGTGTACGGAGCGGCAGATTAGGGGTTAAAAAAATATGCAGGTGTCAGCGATAGCGGGGGTGGCAGATTAGGGGTTAATAAATATTATGTAGGTGTCGGCGGTATTAGGGGCAGCAGATTAGGGGTACATAGGGATAACCTAGGTGGCGGCGGTGTGCGGTCGGCAGATTAGGGGTTAAAAAAATTTAATAGAGTGGCGGCGATGTGGGGGGGCCTCGGTTTAGGGGTACATAGGTAGTTTATGGGTGCTAGTGTACTTTAGAGCACAGTAGTTAAGAGCTTTATGAACCAGCGTTAGTCCAGAAAGCTCTTAACTCCTGACTTTTTTCTGTGGCTGGCGTTTTGTCGTTAGATTCCTAACGCTCACTTCAGCCACGACTCTAAATACCAGCGTTAGAAAGATCCCATTGAAAAGATAGGATACGCAATTGACGTAAGGGGATCTGCGGTATGAAAAAGTCGCGGCTGCAAAGTGAGCGTTAGACCCTTTCCTGACTGACTCTAAATACCAGCGGTAGCCCAAAACCAGCGTTAGGAGCCTCTAACGCTGGTTTTGACAGCTAACGCCAAACTCTAAATCTAGCCGTAAGTTTTTAGTTACTGTTTTGAATTGTTAATTTATGTTGTTATTGTTGAACCAGAATTATTTGGTAAGAATAAAATACAAAATATGCATTGAAACTTTTTTTCTATCTTATCTTCTTAACATTTGTTAATCATATCCTAAAAAAATTCTAAGAAGTATTTTTTTTTATCTCGTGGATGAAATGTGAGAAATAACATATATATCATGCAATCACTACATAAACACATACCAAATGCACTGCATATATAATTTGAGGAAAATATGCTAATAAAATAGTTTTTTACAATTGGCCAATAAAAAAAATTAAAAAAAGTCCCCGGATTTCATTTTAAAAATCTGGTCACCTTAGTTTAAGGGGAAGGTTTGCTTGTTTGCTGATGATACAAACATTTGTAACAGGGTAGATGTTCCAGGAGGGGTTGATCAAATGAACTGAGATATTAAAAAACTAGAGGACTGGTCAAATAAATAGGATCTGAAATGTAATATTACCAAGAGCAAAATTATGCATATAGGATCCAAAAACCCAAAGGCCAATTATAGTCTCAATGGTACATTACTGACTTTAACTAAAGAAGAAAGGGACTTGGGAATTATTAGTTCAGATGATTTAAAATTTGGTATACAATGCAGCAGTTCAGCCAGTAAGGCCAGTCGAATAGTTGGTTGCATTGGAAGAGGTATTAGTAGCAGAAATTGCAAGGTTCTTATGCCACTTTGCAGATCATTAGTTAGACCAAATATGGAATAATGTGTACAGTCCTGGAGACCATATCTTCAGCCTGATTCCCCTTAGTTATCAAACCCTACAGACCGGCAAAAGTAGAATTTGTGACGTAACTTACGATCCACCGGGCAAAGTCCGACACAGATCGATGCTTACGTCATTACAGATGTTCCGAATGCAAATTCGGCACTATCTGACTACTTTTTCTAGTTATCAAATTCCTAACAGGTACGCTCGGCACTATTCCGGCCCAGCGTACCTGGTTTTCAATCCGCCGCCCTGGAGGCAGCGGATACCATAGGAATCAATGGGAGTTTGAAAGCAGCGAAAGCTCATTTTCGCTGCTGCCCGATATCCCATTCATTCCTATGGTAATGTTTACACCTAACATGTACCCTGAGTCTAAACACCCCTAATCTGCCGCCCCCTACACCGCTGCCACCTACATTATACTTATTAACCCCTAATCTGCTGCCCACCACAGCCGCCACCTACATAAAGTTATTAACCCCTAATCTGCACCCCCGCACCGCCGCCACCTACATTATACTTATTAACCCCTAATCTGCCACCCTCTACACCGCCGCCACTATATTAAATGTATTAACCCCTAAACCTAAGTCTAACCCTAACCCTAACACCCCCTAACTTAAATATAATTTAAATAAATCTAAATAAATATTCCTATCATTAAAGAAATGATTCCTATTTAAAACTAAATACTTACCTGTAAAATAAACCCTAAGCTAGCTACAATATAACTAATAGTTACATTGTAGCTAGCTTAGGATTTATTTTAATTTTACAGGCAAGTTTGTATTTATTTTAAGTAGGTAGAATAGTTACTAAATAGTTATTAACTATTTAATAACTACCTAGCTATAATAAATACAAATATACCTGTATAATAAAACCTAACCTAATTTACAATTACACCTAACACTACACTATAATTAAATTAATTCCCTAAATTAAATACAATTAAATACAATTAAATAAAATTAGCTAAAGTACAAAAAAAACCCCACTAAATTACAGAAAATAATAAACAAATTACAAGATTTTTAAACTAATTACACCTAATCTAATCCCCCTAACAAAATAAAAAAGCCCCCCCAAAATAAAAAAAGCCCTACCCTACACTAAATTACAAATAGCCCTTAAAAGGGCCTTTTGCGGGGCATTGCCCCAAAGTAATCAGCTCTTTTACCTGTAAAAAAAATTACAAATCCCCCACCAACATTAAAACCCACCACCCACACAACCAACCCTACTCTAAAACCCACCCAATACCCCCTTAAAAAAACATTACACTAACCCCTTGAAGATCACCTTACCGGGAGAAGTCTTCACCAAACCGGGCCAAAGTCCTCAATGAATCTGGCAGAAGTGGTCCTCCAGATGGGTAGAAGTCTTCATCCAGATGGCATCTTCGATCTTCATCCATCCGGCGCGTAGCGGCTCCATCTTCAAGACATCCGACGCGGAGCATCCTCTTCGGCCGACGTCTTCTTGTTGAATGAAAGTACTTTTAAGTGACGTCATCCAAGATGGCGTCCCTTAGATTCCGATTGGCTGATAGAATTCCATCAGCCAATCGGAATTAAGGTAGAAAAAATCCTATTGGCTGATGCAATCAGCCAATAGGATTTAAGTTCAATCCTATTGGCTGATCCAATCAGCCAATAGGATTGAGCTCGCATTCTATTGGCTGTATTGTAGCTATCTTAAGGTTTATTTTATAGGTATTTAGTTCTAAATAGGAATAATTTATTTAATGATAGGAATATTTATATAGATTTATTTAAATTATATTTAAGTTAGGGGGTGTTAGGGTTAGGGTTAGACTTAAGTTTAGGGGTTAATAAATTTAGCGGTGTAGGGGGGGCAGATTAGGGGTTAATAAATATAATTTAGGTGGCGGCGGTGTAGGAGCAGCAGATTAGGGGTTAATAAGTATATTGTAGGTGGCGACGGTGTAGGGGGGCAGATTAGGGGTTAATAAATATAATGTAGGTGGCGGCGATGTTATGGGTGGCAGATTAGGGGTTAATAAGTATAATGTAGGTGGCGGCGGTGTAGGGGCGGCAGATTAGGGGTTAATAAGTATAATGTAGGTGGCGGTGGGCTCTGGGAGCAGCGGTTTAGGGGTTAATACATTTATTAGAGTTGCGGTGGGCTCCGGGATCGGCGGTATAGGGGGTAAACAGTATAGTATAGTGTGGGTGTTTAGTGACAGTATACCAATAAAGGTGGGAAAAAGCCAAAAGCGAGATCGATGACTGTTAGTTACTTGGTGCACGGCTTTTTGACAGCTTTTTTGGTAACTGTGGAGAGCGTATTCAGGTCTGTGGCAGCGATGTTAGGCGATCTTTGGCGAGTGTATTGGTGCCGTTGAATGCAAGTAAGTTGACGGCTTGATAAATAGATGCCTTATTATATATATATTTCTATGCGTACATATGAATTTGTGTTTATATGTGTCTGTAAATACATATATACACATAAAAACAAATATACACACATATATATACCTATACTATAATCACATTTGTAACGCGTCCGTCGGACGTTGCCAGTTGCGCACGCATTCTCAAAGGAATGTTGGCTGCGCGAGGCAGCCAAAAGAATGTTGGCTGCACCCGCAGCCAAAAGAATCCACCTTGATGCAGCGAATCCAACATTCTTTCATCACCCTGCCATTTCGGAAACCACCTGGATGCAGCCTAGGCAAACGAAGCCGTAAAAAAAACACACACAAAAACACGCAACCGCTCGCAAGAAATAATAAAAACCTAACCGACCGCACAAAGTATAAAAAAAAACTAACCTCCCACACAAAGTATTAAAAAACACCAAAACCGCCAACATCGCAAAATAATAAAGTAATTAACCCCTAATCAGCAAATTACATTAAAATATTAACCCCTTAACCGCCAACCCCCACATCGCAATAAACCTAATTAACCTATTAACCCCTAAACTGCCAACCCCCCACATCGCAATAAACCTAATTAACCTATTAACTCCTAAACCGCCAAACCCCCACATCTCAATAGACCTAATTGACCTATTAACTTCTAAACCACCAACCCCCCACAATGCAAATAACTAATTTAATTACTAAGACCCCTAACCTAACACCTCCTAAATCAACCCCAATACTAAGTTACACTTAAATAAAACCTAACATTAAATTACAAAAAAAATCTAAAATTACAAAAAATAAAAAACTCTAAAATTAGAGAAATAAACAAATATATCAAAAATAAAAATAATTTAAACTTAATCCCTATGAAAATAAAAAAGCCCCCCCAAATAAAAAGACACCCTAAACTAAACTACCAATAGCCTTTAAAATGACCTTTTGTAAGGGCATTGCCCTAAGTTAAACAAATCTTTTACATTTAAAAATTGCTAAATCCCCCCTAACAGTAAAAACCCCGCACTCATCAAACCCCCAAAATAAAAAAACCTAACACTAAAAAAACCTAAAGGGGCATTTGTATGGGCATTGCCCTTAAAAGGGCATTCAGCTCTTTTACTGCCCTTAAAAGTCAATCAGCTCTTTTACAGCCTATTAAATCCCTAATCTTAAAAATAAAAAAAAATAAAAAAGAATCCTAACACTAAGCCCCAAATATATACTCACCATTCCTGAAGTCCGGCGGAGAAGGTCTTCTTCCAGGCAGCTCCATCATCTTCTATATTCATCCGAAGTGAAGGTGGCACAAAGCGGAGGTGTGGAGCTGGCTTCCCCGATGTACGGACCCTCAGCGACGGCAGTCCTCAGTGGGGTGGAGGCTCCTTTTTATGTGATCGTCCGTCGCACACTGAAGATTGAATGCAAGATACCCCATATTTATTGGGGTAGCTTGCATTCCTATTGGCTGAAATTTTGAAATCAACCAATAGGATAAGAGCTACTGGAATCTTATTGGCTGATTTGAACAGCCAATAGGATTTCAATAGCTCTAATCCTATCTACTGATTTTAAAATTTCAGCCAATAGAAATGCAAGGTACCCCAAATTGATTGCGGTATCTTGCATGCAATCTTCAGTGTATGATGGACATCGGAAGAAGAGGAGCCTCCACACCACTGAGGAACCCCACCGCCGAAAACCGCCACCGCTGAGGATCCATGTATCAGAGAAGACAGCTCCGCACCACCGCTCTGCACCGCCTTCGTTCCAGATGAAGATAGAAGATGGAGCCGTCTGGAAGAAGACCTTCCCTGCCGGACTCCAGGAACGGTGAGTACCTATTTGGGGCTTAGTCTTAAGCTTTTTTTTTATTTTTTGGGGTTGTTTTTTTTTTTTTTAGATTAGGGTTTTTTGGGCAGTAAAAGAGCTGAATGCCCTACAAATGCCTTTACTGTTAGGGGTTAATTGGTAATTTGTTTAGGTAAAAGAGCTGTTTAACTTAGGGCAATGCCCTACAAAAGCAATTTTAAGGGCTATTGGTAGTTTAGTATTAGATTAGGGGGTATTTTTATTTTTTTCTGTAATTTTACATTTTTTATTTTGTGTAATTTTAGCTTTGGGGTTGTAGTTTTTTTTTAAATAGACTGCCCTCTGGGCAGGCTTATTGCCTAGTGTGTGTATATGTGTGTGTGTGTATATATATGTATGTATATATATATATATATATATATATATATATATATATATATATATACACACATACACATACATATATAGATTAGACATGTATATGTATGTATCTCTATGTTAAAGCCCTTTGGCTGCCTTTTTTTTTTCTAACAATTGAGACCTCATAATTTTCTTATGCAATATTTTTTTAAATAATTTTTATTAGATGGTTTTATTATGTAACTGTATTTTTTTAATTATGTAACTGTATTTTTATTGTACTAATAGCGCGCCACTCGTAATCTGGTCCAGTATAAGACAATAGTTCTTGAAAAACTTGGGAACCAAGGACACTGTGGGCACCTAAAAAATGTGCCCTGACACCTTTGAAGGTACATTGGAATTGAAGTGACAGTTTCACACGAGGCCTGACTGGGAGTTATCTGTGTTACAGGTGCTGCACCCGATTGGCCACGTTCATGAACCTCAGGAGCCAATGAGAGTGAAAGTCACTTTTTAAATTTTTTGAGCTGTTTAGGGTTCGAATTGTCTATGATTAAGGCTTGGCTAGACAAAATGCGTTAGTCTGCCCGCTTGCAGGTCTTATGCTTTATATGTTTTTAAGGAACAATGTTGGAGATTTGTTATTCATGTTCCTATATAAAATAAAACAAAGAGTCTTTTTTTGTTTTTGGATATTCCATTGTAATTACCCCATAATTTCTCTTTTTTTTCCTGGCTCCTAGATTTTTAACAAATTTTTCAGGCGCTGGGGTAAGACATCCAATCAGTCCCTAGTATATCGCTATCTCCTTTGTGTGTTCTGTATGCAGCAGTAGTATATGTAACTCACTGACATACATTCAGAGATGTGCATCCTTGACAATACACACAAAATAACAAGGTATTTCTCCTTAAGAACCTTCAATCAACACCATAATTTGCAAAGAATTACCCTGAGGCGTTCACCTTTTAAACTCAAACTGATTGTTAAGCTTTTAAGCTTATTTTAACAAATTTGATTTCTGTCAATAAACGTGTTATGGTTGGTAGCTTAAATTCCTATACAGATTATAGAGAGAAAGGATGTTTTATATGAATGGAGACAAAAAACTAAAACAGTAGAGCAGTGTCTTGTTACAGTAATCTTCTACATCTGTACATTGACTGTTTTTGCAGAATTACATTTGCTCTAGAGTTTAATAACATAAAGAAACATAACTCAACTAAAGTCCAACATAATACCTTTTAATTAAGCAAAAGTTAAAAAATAATATATATATATATATATATATATATATATATATATATATATATATATATATATATATATATATAATAGAAGAGACAAGCACTCCAGACCCCAGTCACAAATGCCTGTGGTGCAACAGAAAAGTTTATAACATCAAATGAAGAGTGCCCTCACCAGGACTTTTTACCAGATTTATTTCTTAAATTTGTTCCAATCAGCTAATAGAATGAGAGCTCAATCTTATTGGCTGATTGGAACAGCCAATAGGATGAGAGCTCAATCCTATTGCCTGATTGGAACAGCCAATAGGATTTTTAGCAGCTCTAATTCCTATTGGCTGATTGAAATCTTTCAGCCAATAGGAATCCAAGGGACGCCATCTTGGATTGCGTCACTTGCATTGAAGAATCAGTATACGGCAGCAACCATAAGAAGCGGATGCTCTGCGCCAGATGTCTTCAGGATGGACCCGATGAGGATCCTTCAAGCGGGACTTCAACAACTGTAAGTGGATCATCGGGGGTTAGTGTTAGGTTTTTTTAAGGGTTTTTTGGGTGTTTTTTTTTTTTAGATTAGGGTTTGGGCAATGTAAAAGAGCTAAATGCCCTTTTCAGGGCAATGGTTAGCTTAGGTTATTTTAGATATTTTTTATTTTTATTTGGGGGATTGGTTGGGTGGTGGGTTTTACTGTTGGGGGGTCTTTGTGGTTTTTTTTTACAGATAAAAGAGCTGATATCTTTGGGGCAATGCCCCACAATAGGCCCTTTTAAGGGCCATTGGTAGTTTATTGTAGGCTAGGTTTTTTTTTTATTTTGGTGGGCTTTTTTATTTTGATAAGGCTGTTAGATTAGGTGTAATTCTTTTTATTTTGGATGATTTCATTTTTTATTTTGTGCAATGTATTTTTTTAGGGGGTGTTTTATTTTTTGTAGTTTAAGGGCCCTTGGTAGTATGGGGGGTGGGGGTTTGTATAGTGTTAGGGGGTGTTTGTATTTTTTTTGGAGCAAAAGAGCTGTTTATCTCAGGGCAATGCCCTACAAAAGGCCCTTATAAGGGCCCCCAAAAGGCCCTTTTAAGGGCCCTTAGTAGTTTGGGGTGGGGGTTTGTATAGTGTTAGGGGGGTTTGTATTTTTTGGAGCAAAAGAGCTGTTTAACTCAAGGAAATGCCCTTTAAAAGACCCTTTTAAAGGCCCCCCAAAATACCCTTTTTAAAGCCCCCCCCCCAAAGGCCCTTTAAGGGCCCTTGGTAGTTTAATTCTAGATTAGGCTTTTTTATTTTGGGGTGGGTTTTATTTTAAGGGTATTAGAAAAGGAATACTCTTTATTTTTTTGGATAATTTAGTTGTTATTTATTTTTGTAATGGTAGGTTTTTTAATTTTTTGTAATGGTAGTTTTTTTTTTTTTTTTTTTTTGTAATGTTATTTTTTAGTGTAAGGCAGGTTAGGTTTTATTTCACAGGTAGTTTTGTATTTATTTTAGCTAGGTAGTTAGTAAATAGTTAACTATTTACTAACTAGTCTACCTAGTTAAAATAAATACAAACTTATCTGTGAAATAAAAAAGAAAAACTAAGCTAGATACAATATAACTATTAGTTATATTGTAGCTAGCTAAGGTTTTATTTCACAGGTAAGTATGTATTTAATTTTAAATAGGTATTATTTAGTTAATCATTGTAACTTTAATTTAGCTCTATTTTAATTATTTTAAAGTTAGGGGGGGTTAGTGTTAGGGGTTAATAGTTTAATTTAGGTTGTTGCGATGTGGGGGCTGGCGGTTTAGGGGTTAATAGGTTTATTTAGTTAATAATTGTAAGTTTAACTTAGATCTATTTTAATTATGTTAAAGTTAGGGTGTGTTAGGGTTACGTTAGGGTTAGGGGTTAATAGTTTAATTTAGATTGTTGCGATGTGGGGGGCTGGCAGTTTAGTGGTTAATAGGTTTATTTAGTGGCAGTGATGTGGGAGGCCAGACGTTTAGGGGTTAATAGCTTTATTTAGGTGGCGGCGATATCGGGAGCTGCGGAATAGGGGTTAATAACTTTAGTATAGTGGCGACGATATCGGGAGTGGCAGATTAGGGGTTAATAATTTTATTTAGGTGGCAGCGATATCGGGAGCGGCAGATTAGGGGGTTAATATTTGTATTTAGGTGGCGGCGATATCGGGAGCGGCAGATTAGGGGTTAATAACTGTAGGCAGGCGTCGGCTATGTCAGGGTCAGCAGATTAGGGGTGTTTAGATGTGGGGTTTATGTTAGGTTTAACCTGTATTTTCTTTTTCCCCATAGATATCAATGTGGCCGCATTACAGAGCTTTTGTTTCCGCAATCGCAGGTGTTAAACTTTTGCCGGCTCTCCCCACTGATGTCTATGGGGAAAGTGTGCAAGAGCATGTCAAAACATTGCTGCTTTTGTGTGCTACACTGAGAATGTAAAAGTGCTAATTTTGGAAGAAAACAAGTAAGTTATTTGCTGTTTTTTACACATTTTTTTCTTTTTATATATACTTTGATTTAACATTTTTTTTTTTTTTTCCCAAAGGAGCACTGTTTAATATCCATTTAATATGCTAGATCAGTTAGACTCCAAAACATCAATTTCAGCTTGATAACTGGAGCCCATAGTATATAGCATATATACTATACAGTATTTGCTTATTTACATACCTTGTCCAAATTAGATCAGCACTGCTCTGATAAAAATTATAGAATCTAAATCATATTTTAGGGGCTGCTCAAAACAGTTTTAGGCAAAATCCCAGTGCAAATACTAATATGAAACTATATGATATAATATTTTGCAATTAAATAATCTATTTTAGAGAATTTAAAATGCCATATAATTTACTTATATAATAAAGATTTTACCATCACAAGTGTTAAAAAAGAAAACAGTAACTTAAACATCAACCAAACTTAAAGGGATACTGAACACTAAATACATGTTTTAAGTATAGTATTGAGGTTATTCCTGCCTTCCTCTAGTCATGGGTGTTGCTATGTTGAATGTCCCTTTATGATAGGTAGATAAAACACAGTTTCTCTTCTCAATGAGAAAATTATGTATTAAACAATGACCTGCTCCTTGCATCCGCAACTATCACCTCCTCTCATGCTAGACTGCAGGACTTCTGTCGTGCAGCACCTACCCTCTGGAACACTCTCCCTCATGCTGTCAGGCTTTGACCTAATCTTTCTTCATTTAAATGTTCCCTGAAGACTTTTCTGTTCAGGGAAGCCTACCACCCAACTCAATAATACATTAATTTCACTTACCTAACATTTCCCTCATCTAACTCTGTATTAACATCTTTCCCAATCTTTCAGTCCTCACCTCCTGTTTCTCAACCTCTTACCCTTCTAGATTGTAAGTTCCCACGGGAATAGGGCCCTCAATTCTTCCTATATGTGTTTGTAAATTTTGTCCTGTCTCTTACAAGTCTTGTATTGTTTTATTTAAATGAATTGTATCCATGGACAGCGCTGCAGAATATGTTGGTGCTTAATAAATAAAGTATAATAATAATAATAATAAATAAAAACACAGAGAGTCTTTACATATCATCGCCATTATATATTATTTAATTCTAAACAATACTTATCAATTCAGTGTAATTTAGTAAAGTTAATAAAATTTTGTATAATAGACGCACTGGGGACCAACAAATGGAACCTTGTAAACATTTCTAATGGAAAATTAAAACATTCCCAGCAAAATAAGGGGAAAAAAAAGATTAAAAAAGATAAACATAAACAGATTTACTTACGATGATTGGGATGCTTTTCTTCTTAGTAAATAGTCCACCACATCTGGGTCAGTCTCCAAAAGACTAATGAGAACTTCATTCTGTAAATCAGGAGGGACCTACAATGAAGAGATTGCATGCTAATTAATATAATAGTAAGTAAACTTGCTATAATCTCATGTCAAAAAGGATAACATTGCCCAAGTATTTCAGTCTACCGATATAGTCATGTGTACAGAAGTTTACCAGCACTGAACAATGTGGTTTAACAATGGCACTGTTTAGGCAGTCCCCACTATTACCTCTTATTTGGTATAGTTTGTGATTAACCTGGTAAGGTTTCTCACAACTAATCCTATATAGTGATCAAGGTGGGTTGGTGCTTGTGCATGAAATTACATACTACGAAAAAATTGTGGAACTAAAGAAACTTCCCACAGGACAGCATGCACATCTAGCACTCTCTGCCCAGACTCTGTGGGCGGAGCTAAACGGGATAGGTTAAAATATAACTTTTAATGATAAATAGTAAAATATATACAAATATAGACAAACAAAACACACTATTAAAACAAACAAAGCAAGATAGATCTTGTTGATGTATTGATGTGACATTGAATCTATAATAATTGCCTCTAATATATGAGTTCTAGGTGTCACAATGTAACAAATGCAATACCTACAGTGGTATGGAGCGGTGGATATGGGGTGTATTGGGTTCTCCTATCTAACTATGTGCAGCTGTCTATGAGATAGTCTTGTATAATATATTCCTTCACATGTATATCCATATCTGTCAACCTGGTTTGTAGGCACTATAATTCATTTATTATAGCATAATAACATGGTGTGGTTAACACTTGTAACACACAGTGTTGTATTGCTGCTTGGTTCTGCTTCTTTAATAGCGTAAATTGTTATGTAGTGTAAAAGCTGTGTATATATGTCTTATCTTAAGAACACCTGATTTAATCAAGTTAGTCTAGCCAGCTAATAGAACAGTTTATTACTGTTAAAGTGAATGTAAATTTTTTATGTAATGAAAGTATAATTAGCTAGGTAATCATTATATTAACCAAACCGCCACTTTATTTTTCGCATAAAATGTCTAATAAATATTTATAATACATTTCTAAATAATGCTCGTTGTATATACCTGCTCCTCCCACTCTCAACTTCCTTATTCTTTTCTATTGTATGTATACAACGGTCCCACCCGCTGTGTCAATGCGCGCTCCTGTCTGATAAACACTGCGCATGCGTCAAACCTCGATGCAGCTGTCTGTCAACATTCTTTAAAACTAGGAATAGATAGATTATTCCTTCAATATTTATTGACATGTTATTGTAGAATACGGAGCCACTTTAGCATTGTACTGACCTATCGCTGAAATATTGCAAGAATGAATGTCCGTGAAGTTTGCTATTGCGCATGCGCGAAATCTGAACGAGCTTCAGATAACAATGTAGGAAGTGCTGTATAACGCAAGCGCAATACGGACCCGTGACGACAGCAAAAGGGGTTTGGTCCCCCCGTGGTTAATCAAATTATTGGTTATAACGATCGTGCCTACAACGATAATGCAATGCCGGGCGGAGGATTATAATGACGTATGCAAGTAAATAAACAACAAAAAACACGTTAATTTTAATCTTTAAAAAAAGTTCATGAATTAAAGTCATATTATTTTAACGTATTTGTTAAGGGGAATTTTAGAGAGCGCGCTGAGTTTACATTCACTTTAAGACAGAAAATCTCACATATGACAGCATTACGCGATTCCCCTTAGATCTATAACTGTTAGTTTTAAACACTAAATCTTGCAAACAGTCCAATAAATAAGTACTGACTTATATTGCATAGAAATATTGTGATATAAAAACATGAAACAAATACTCTATTTATAAAGGTGTATGATTCATATAAAATGATAACACCTAGAATTACAACATCAGCATTATAAGCCTTATTAACGCACTAAACACATGACATTGCGATTAATGGATAGTTTGGAGACACATTGAAGCATGGGGCATATTAGAATAACGTTTACTCACACAGTGCAATAAACTGAAATTATCACATTGCCAAATACACAAGGCAAGAATCTGCATAATGGCCACCAACATTAGTTAGATACTGGCGTATGAGAATGATCCTTAACCTCTAACAGGCAGAGACAGTAATAATATATAAAAAAAGATTGGATCATATAAGCACAGTGATGTAATAACTAAAAGTGTACCTCCGCCATACGAATGAGATAACTCAATGTTATTAGTCAATACTATATATTGCAATACACAGAACCTTGACCATTAACTTGGAATTGATATTGACATATAATAGCAATATACACTGGTAAAAGAAATACAAAACTGACAAAAAAAATCATCAAATCAGAATTTTAGCCATACTGAAAGCACCCTGTCACACTGGTGCACACTACAAGTGGTCCTAATCTATTTGTGTCGGGGTTATGCTATAATAAAGGAATTATAGTGCCTACAAACCAGGTTGACAGATATGGATATACATGTGTAGGAATATATTATACAAGACTATCTAATAAACAGATCCACATAGTTAGATAGGAGAACCCAATACACCCCCTATCCACCCCTCCATACCACTGTAGGTATTGCATTTGTTACATTGTGACACCTAGAACTCGAATATTAGAGGCAATTTTAGATTCAGTGTCACATCAATACATCAACAAGATCTATCTTGCTTTGTTTGTTTTAATAGTGTGTTTTGTTTGTCTATATTTGTATATATTTTACTATTTATCATTAAAAGTTATATTTTAACCTATCCCATCTAACTCGGCCCCCAGAGTCTGGGCAGAGAGTGTTAGATGTGCATGCTGTCCTGTGGGAAGTTTCTTTAGTTCCACAATTTTTTCGTAGTTTACCAGCACTGGTCTTTATATAATCTAATAGGTGACAGTTTACTCAAGAATGTCCTTCTCTTTAATTTGTTTCCAATGATCCACTTTACCTGCTGGACTGTATTAAATGGTATACAAGTATTTCCTCTACCTTTATATTGGCATTTGAAATAGTTGATTTAGCCTGTTATATCCCCACCTATTCTGAAAGTTTCTGGATTTAGGTCCAAGCTATAGATAAGCTGTGTAAACACAGCCAGCAGAATAAATTACACTCCTAGTGAGGTATAGAAGAGATAAGGTAATATAATGTTGATTTCCCATTGTTCTCTCCAAGTATTGGTCTTTGGTTTACAGACAGATATAAAATAAAGAAGCATGTATATGTACACAATGGGATAAAGTAATGAGATCTGATAATACCTGCAAGCTCAACCCATTATATTAGGTTGAGGCTTCAAAACACAAAACTAGCTAATTCATATACACAAATAAACCTTAAAAAGCAAATTCTCATACATTTTATACTTTGCAGCTGGTAAAAAACATTATTGGAAACACATTAAGAAACAACAATTTTACAGAATACTTTAAAGTACAGCTTGGGACCTGCAGAACACTACCAGTGATTGGTAGTTTACGTTCGGGACCAGCAGTGCTCTGAGGCTCCCAAGTGTCACTTTACCTATGTGTTAAACTCATTTGTAGGTTTAAACACATAGAGTTGGGGAATCATTAATGCTAAAATGGCCTGCCTTAATGAATTATAGCAAGTCATTTTATCACTATAATGGCCGTTAACAATTGTATTATTTATATAACAGGCAAGTGGGGACTAATAAATTATAACTGTTATTTATACATTTATACTTAACATAATAGCATTTTCTAATGAACATTTTTATTTTTTATATAATAGTTACTTAATAAATATATATAAATTGCATAGAACTCACCATAAAAAGGCTTTCAAATTTTTGAATCATTTTCTGTACAATAGCAATAATTATTGTACTTTCTTCAGCTCGTGCAGTACTTTGAACTGTAAACTCCTTGTCAGATGACTTCTGCTTGTGCAATAAATTAGGCCCAAATATTGTAGCCAAATTTAATGATGTCATTTTGTTCCCAGTAACCTAATGAAAAAATCATGACATATAAGTGCATGTTTATCTGCTCAACATACTCTATTCATAGGGTTGCCTTATTGCCATTTTAAGGGAGGACCTTTATGAAAAAATCATATGTCAGGGGCTGTTTAAAGAAATGTTTGTTCCATTATAAAAACCCTAACATATGTATTTTTTCATATGTGCCCCCCTTAAAGCAGCAATTTGGCAGTCCTATCTATCCACCACATGCATTTTATTACACTGATTAGTTTAATCGTATTAATAATGATAGTAATAATGAATACTAAAATATTAAATAAATAGGTCAAATGTAGAATGTAATGCTTCACATTGTGTTTATAATCTGCATTTAACTTTATGATATCTTAAAATGTGGGACCAGTATTTGGTATAAGTCAGGGATGGGGAAAATTGGCAAATAGAGCATACAATTTTAAAACAACTTTCCAATTTACTTTTATTATTTAATTTGCTTTGTTCTTTTGGTAATCTTTGTTCAAAAGCATACCTAGGTTGGTTAAATAGGGGAGCTACCTTGTGATTAGTGGCTGCACATATGTGCCTGATGTAACTGGCTTACTTTAGCTCCCAGTAATACATTGCTGCTCCTTCAACAAAGGATTCCAAGAGAAGGAAGAAAAATTGATAATAGAAGTAAATTAAAAGTATATACATATATACAGTACATTTTGTGATTGGCTGATAGCTGTCACGCGATACAAGGGGAAGGAAAATGGAACTCAATTTGAAATTTGTCAGAAACAGAGCTCAATTTGAAATTTGTCAGAAAACAATCTACTACTTATTTGAAATTCAGACTAAGCGATTTTGCGTTGCCTTTTTATTATGCATTTATTGATTATGCAATTGTATTGCAACAAATGCATAAAAGAAGACAATAAATAACATTTAGAAAAAAAATCTGCTACATATTTGAAATTCAGTTTTCTGCCCCTTGAAACATATGACAGCCATCAGCCAATCACAAAATGCATATAAATATATACTGTGAACTCATGCACATGCCTAGTTGGAGCAGGTGCCTTAGAAAGTGTGAAACTGCATCTAAAAAGATTGTGCACATTGTGCTAATAGAAGTAAATTGGAAAGTTTCTTAAAATGGAATGCTCTATATGAACCATGAAAGTTTAATTTTAACTTTAGTGTCCCTTTAAAATGTGTCCCATTTAAATTGGGGAATACTAGGCTCAGGAGTGTGCATGTGTCTAGAGCACAATGTGTTTGTAAGAATGTGGGCCAGATTACAAGTGGGCCACTTAATATTTTCACCTCGAGCTAACACCGATAAAAGTGAACTTAACTCAGGCAAGTAAAAACGTATTGGGAGAGCAAAACCCGATACGTGATAACTTCAGTACTTCAGATATTGTGGCTGCGCTAACTTCTCCCCATAGTCTTCAATGTAGCGTGCTTTTTAAAAAAAACTAACACCCCCGACAGAATGCGTTAGAATTACAGTGATAAATCCCAAGGTAGTTATAAATATTTCACATTCCACTGTTCTTCACATAGAAGAAAATGTTCTCTCTTTTTTTTTAAATATCTATTCATGTGTATTGTATTCATATGTGTATATATACACCCATACACACATTTAGACATAATATTCAGACAGTAAATATATTATTTTAACCCCTTAACGACCAAGGACGTGCTGGGTATGTCCTACAAAAACTGCTAGTTAATGACCAAGGACGTATCCTGCACGTCCTCAGTGTTTTCAAGCACTGGAAGCGATCGTGATTGCTTCCAGCCGCTTTCAGGGTATTACAGCGATACCTCAATATTGAGGCATCGTGCAATACCCTTTTCAACCAAACCGATGCGCGTGCGCGAGCGGGTGCTGGACTGCTGGAGCCTTTGTAAGGGAAGGAGGGAGGGAGAGTGAGGGGGTAATAAGGAATTAAGTATTGGGAAAGGGAACTGGTAAGGGGGAGGGGTAGGGTATTGGGGGGGCAGCTACACTACAGCAAAATGGGGTATATTTATAAAAAAAAGTCAAATTTTGACCAAACTGGGTAATGCAGACAGCTGCCAGTAGCCAAGATGGTGGCAAATATGTAGAGTGGGGAGGGTTAGAGAGCTGTTTGGGGGGGATCAGGGAGGTTGGGGGCTAAGGGTGGACCCAACACTGCATTATACATATGAAAAATTAAAAAAAAAAAAATATATATATATATATTAGGGTTGCACCGATACCAAGTATTTGCATGAGTACTTGTACTCGTGCAATTGCACCGATACTTAAACCGATACGTCCACTACCTACCCATATGCTACCTTGTGGCGTTTTTTCAAACTGCATGTTCCCATTTCATTTTAAACTGGAGTGGAGACTAAACTAAAAAAATTGTTTACTACTGTTCTGCCAATACAAATTGCTGTTATTTGTATTATTGTAGTAGAGATCACTGAACCTCGTTCAGACAAACCCCTGAAGTACTGGGCAGTTAATAAACAGATTTCCAGCTCTGGCTAAAATGGCCCAAAAATATCTTTCTGCCCCATGCAGTATGGTGGAAAGTGAAAGACTGTTCAACTTAGAGTCGAACCTCCATACAAATGTCAGATTGATGTTATATAACAGCCCTACAACACAATTGCATCACCCCTTTAAATTTAATATTTGATTGTAATATTTTTTATTTATAAACATGTTCAGTAAACTTTTGACAAATAAAACTGTTTTATTATTTCATAATGTCTTTTAAATTACAGTCCTTTATAATCATAAAGAAGGAATCTTAAATAATTAGTCTGTATTGTGCTTGGTAAACTGTCACATGACATTAAAAAAAAAGTATCTGTAATTGGTATCGGCGAGTATTTGAAAACAAGTATCGGTACTTGTACTCAGTCATAAAAAAATGGTATCGGTGCAACCCTAATATATATATATATATATATATATATATATATATATATATATATAAAAGCCTTTTATTTTAGTACTGGCAGACTTTCTGCCAGTACTTAAGATGGCGGTGACAATTGTGAGGTGGGGGGAGGGAAGAGAGCTGTCTGAGAGGGGTCAGGGAGGGATCAGGGGGTGGGATGTGTCAGGTGGGAGGCTGATCTCTACAATAAAGCTAAAATTAATCCTACAAGCTACCTAATTAACGCCTTCACTGCTGGGCATAACACAAGTGTGGTGCGCAGCGGCATTTAGCGGCCTTCTAATTGCCAAAAAGTAATGTCAAAGCCATAAATGCCTGCTATTTCTGAACAAAGTGGATCCCAGAGAAGCATTTACAACCATTTGTGCCATAATTGCACAAATTGTTTGTAAATAATTTCAGTGAGAAACCTAAAGTTTGTGAAAAAGTTAGCGATATTTTTTATTTGATCGCATTTAGCGGTGAAATGATGGCATGAAATATACCAAAATGGGCCTAGATCAATACTTGCGAATACATGCGAATGGTTATTCAGGGATTCCTAATTTAAAAAATAAAATGGTTTGGAAATAGCAAAGTGCTATTTGTACTTATTGCCCTATAACTTTCAAAAAAAGCAAAGAACATATAAACATTGGGTATTTCTAAAATGTAGAAACTATTTTACATGGGTGTTTTTTGATGGTTGTAGATGTGTCACAGATTTTGGGGGTCAAAGCTAGAAAAAGTGTGTTTTTTCCATTTTTTCATCAAATTTTATTAAAAAAATGTATATGATATGAAAATAATGGTATCTTTAGAGAGTCCATTTAATGGTGAGAAAAACGGTATATAATGTGTGGGTACAGTAAATGAGTAAGAGGAAAATTACAGCTAAACACAAACATGGCAGAAATGTAAAAATAGCCCTGGTCCTTAACGGTAAGAAAACTTAAAAATGGTCTGGTCACTAAGGGGTTAATGTGCTTGTGTTGTGTTTGATGCAACTTTTTTTTTTCCTCTTACACTTTCCTCTAGGTCTTCAGTCACGCTAACCTGACAAGCGCAATCAAAATTTACTTTCACCTTGTAATATGTGCGCAGGTTGTAATCTAGCCCTGTATGTAGCAATGCTATACTAGCAATCTGCAGCAGGAAAGTCCTGAGTTAAACCAAAGAGAAGCCACAGAGCTGCATTCAATTACTATTATTCAATCACTCCATTTGGCTGTCAGAAGATAAGAGAAGTATATTAATTAGTGCTACTAGCTAATATACAGCTGGCATGTTCACTAGCATAGTTTACAATAGAGATTTACCATAGAGTGGCTGAAGCTACTGTAATCCATCCAGATGTGGCTTGAATAAAATTGCTACACAAACTCCTGAACATATCTCAGTACACCCTTATGGAATGAACCAGGTGTCAATTAAGAATTCAACTGGAATTTCTGAATCATGAAAGTTTGGTTCTCACCTCTTGACCATCTTTGTCAAAAGTATCATCTGCATGGCTGGCAACAGTAGACAAGAACTGTAATAGTCTGTGTAGAGTATCACAGTTACAAGGAGGTAGCAGATAAATTAAAAGCTGTAATGTGCAAAGTTGTTCATCTGGATCTAACACTGAGAAATATAAAAGAGAACATTATTTAAGACACAGCTTGACCCACAAGCAAATAAAAATGAAAACCATTTTGATACCCAAGTCATTTTTAATACCCCACATTTAAACATTTTTAAACAAATAGGTGGTAATTATGTTTATTGTGAGCGAGCGCTATCACATGCACACACGCATTCACACACATACATGCGCAAGCACAATTTAGTAAGACAAAGACATATAAAACTCATTAAAACATACACAGAGTGTTAATGAAGGCTGTGTAGAGTTCTCTAGTGAGAAGAGGATCGGGCATATCTCTGAGAAATTCTTTTAATAAGGCTGCAACATCATGAACACTGTGCTCCTCATCTAAAACCACGTCAATGCCACGGTCAAACTCTTCACGTAACTGCAAAATATATTAAGAGAATAAATGACAACAGAAAACTTAAAGGGAGATAAAAGTCATATTCAAAATGCTCTAAATACATTTTAAATTTAATTACAAGCATTTTTTTCAATGTACTTGATTTTTCCAAAACACTTTAGAAAATGATTGATGTTCCAAAAGCATGCAATCCCTACTAATATGGAGATTGTCTGTGTGCAGGTAATACATCACCACCAGTACACACAGCATTTCTGATTGAGCTTGTGGCTTAAAGGGATATTACAGCCAACATTGGAATTCATATGGATTCATTTCATTTTTGGATAGAAGCATTTTTGTAATATACATGTGTTAGCAAAAATGCTTTTTATAAAAGCTATAGCTGTTTCAAAAGTGTATTTAAGTATGCACTGTGCACCATTGGACAATGTTGCGTTATTTTAGGCCAGGTTTTTTTGATAGACAACATCTGCCCCTTAATTGTCTGACTTGTAATAAATTATGCTCTAATTGTACCCACTCTTTCTGATTTATGTTTTTGCACCAATCTACTATTCTTTGTAGTATTGATGCCCTCCTATATTTTAATAAACATGGTAACCCCCCCCTCTATCCTTGGGAAGGGAGAGAGTTACTTTAGATACTCTCTGGGCGGTTCCATGCCATATTTATTTATTTAGTATGGATTGAAACTTATTAATATATGAGGTAGGGAAAGGGATTGGCAGTTTGAAATAAATCTAACAATCAAGATAAAATAGTCATTTTCACCGCTTGAATTCTATCCAACCAAGAGAGGGGTATAAGTTTCCATCTGTTTATTTCCGTGATAGTTTCTTTCAAAAGTTTATCATAGAATTGAGTGTTCGCTATCATAATTCCCAAGTATTTTATAGTATTTTTAAATTAATATTTTGGGTAATTAACTGAAGGTTAGCTTTATCTAATCCACAACTCAAGAGTTCTGTTTTCGAGTGATTTATGGAGAAATTAGAATAGTGACCATAAATTCTAAGTTCAGCTAATTAAACTAGTTCAGAAAGTGTAAAAAAGACATAGAGGCCCATTTATCAATCGGGTTGATTGACACCCCCCTGCTGGCGGCTGATTGGCCCTGAATATGCAGGGGCGGCATTGCACCAGCAGCTAACAAGAGCTGCTGGTGCAATGCTGAATATGGAGAGGGTATTGCTCTCCACATTCAGCGGTGTCTGTTGGACCTGATCCGCACTGTCGGATCAGGTCCGACAGACATTTGATAAATATGCCTCATAATCTGCATATAGTGAAATTTTGAAATTCATATTTCCTATAGTAATACAGTAAATGTTATCATTTTGTCTGATTTTAGATGCCATAACTTCAATTGCTAATGCAAATAAAATGGGTGATAATGGGCATCCCTGATGTGTACCATTATTAATTTAAAACAGCACTGATATAGAATTATTAAATTTAATAGTTGCATAAGGGGCATTATATAAAGAAAAAATAAGTTCTACAAATAATTTACTAAAACCAAATTGGTACAATGTGAAACGCAAAAATTGCCAATTAAGCCGATCAAAAGCTTTTTCAGGGTCCATTGCTAAAATAACAGATGATATGCTCTGTTTCTTTACAAATTCTAGAATCTGTATGACTTTATTAGTAATATCCCGTGCTTCTCTCCCTGGGATGAAATCCACTTGGTTAAAGTGGATAAGATAGGGTAGAAAATTGTTGATTCTGGTGGCTAATATTTTTCCATATATTTTTATTTCTAATTAAATTTAGTAAGGAGAATAATCACTTGGGGACTCCATTAGTTTTCCCAATTTTGGAATAACCACTATTCTAGCTTCTAGCATATTTGATGGAAAGGGTTACCTGTATCTACTTTTTGAAAAAGAGTTAATAGACAAGGAATAAGTTTGCCTGAAAGATCTTATAGTATTTTGCAGTTAGGCAATCTGGGCTGGGGCTTTTCCCCACTTTTAGATTTTTGATAGAATCTATTAATTCTTTTGTAGTTATTGGTTGATCTAACAAAATTTTCATATCTGTTGATAAACATGGTAACCCTAAGCTTTGAATTTATTCCTTGCATTTTTTTTACAAAATCTCCAGAGGAGAAGTTCTCATTTAAGTTATACAGTTCTGAATAATAGTCACTAAAAGTTTGACCTATCTCTCTTTAATAATTTTAGCAATCTTTCCTTCCTAACACCTAGATTACAAGTTTTGCGTTAGAGACTGTGCGGTGCTAACGAGCAGTTTATGCTTACCGCTCACTTACAGACAGCGCTGGTATTCCGGTTTCTTACAAACCAGACAAGAATTGAGCATTGAGCAAAATGTTGCTCATTACCGCACTCCAATACCAGCGCTGCTTACGTTAGCGGTAAGCTGGTGTAACGTGCTCATGCACAATTTCCCCATAGGAATCAACGGGGAGAGCCCAGCTGAAAAAAAGTCTAACACCTGCAAAAAAGCAGCGTAAAGCTCCTTAACACAGCCCCATTGATTCCTATGGGGAAATAAAATTTATGTCTACACCTAACACCCTAACATGAACCCCAAGTCTAAACACCCCTAATCTTAAATTTATTAACCCCTAATCTGCCGCCCCCAACATCGCCGCAACCTACATTATATTATTAACCCCTAATCTGCCGCTCCGGACACCGCCGCCACCTACATTATACTTATGAACCCCTAATCTGATGCCCCCAACATCGCTGACACCTACATTATATTTATTAACCCCTAATCTGCCTTCCCCAATGTCGCCGCAACCTACCTACACTTCTTAACCCCTAATCTGCCGCCCCCAACGTCACCGCCACTATAATAAACATATTAACCCCTAAACCGCCACACTCCTGCATCGCAAACATTAGGAACATGAAGTTCAATCCTATTGGCTGATCCAATCAGCCAATAGGATTGAGCTGGCATTCTATTGGCTGTTCTAATCAGCCAATAGAATGCCAGCTCAATCCTATTGGCTGATTGCATCAGCCAATATGATTTTTTCTACCTTAATTCCGATTGGCTGATAGAATTCTATCAGCCAATCGTAATTGAAGGGACGCCAACTTGGATGACGTCACTTATCCCCGCAAAAGGCCCTTTTAAGGGCTATTTGTAATTTAGTGTAGGGTAGGGCTTTTTGGTTTTGTTAGGGGGATTATTTTCTGTAATTTAGTGTTTGTTTTTTTACTAAATTGTACTTAATTGTATTTAATTTAGGGAATTAATTTAATTATAGTGTAGTGTTAGGTGTTACTGTAATTTAGGTTAGGTTTTATTTTACAGGTAAATTTGTCTTTATTTTAACTAGGTAGTTATTAAATAGTTAATAACTATTTAGTAACTATTCTACCTAGTTAAAATAAATACAAACTTGCCTGTAAAATAAAAATAAACCCTAAGCTAGCTACAATGTAACTATTAGTTATATTGTAGCTAGCTTAGGATTTATTTTAAAGGTATTTAGTTTTAAATAGGAATAATTTAGTTAATGATAGTTATTTTAATTTAGATTTATTTAAATTATATTTTAGTTAGGGGGTGTTAGGGTTAGACTTAGATTTAGGGGTTAATATCTTTAATATAGTGGCGGCGACGTTGGGGGCGGCAGATTAGGGGTTAATAAATGTAGGTAGGTGTCGGCGATGTTAGGGACGGCAGATTAGGGGTTAATAATATTTAACTAGTGTTTGTGAGGCAGGAGTGCTGTGGTTTAGGGGTTAATATATTTATTATAGTGGCGGCGATGTCCGGTTCGGCAGATTAGGGGTTAAAAATTTTATTTTAGTGTTTGTGATGTGGGGGGGCCTCGGTTTAGGGGTTAATAGGTAGTTTATGAGTGTTAGTGTACTTTTTAGCACTTTAGTTATGAGTTTTATGCTACGGCGTTGTAATGTAAAACTCTTAACTACTGACTTTAAAATGCGGTACCAGTCTTGACAGGAGAGGGTCTACCGCTCACTTTTTGTCAAACTCGTAATACCGGCGCTATGCAAGTCCCATTGAAAAAAGAGGATATGCAATTTACGTAAGTGGATTTGCGGCATTTCCAAGTCTGGCAAAAAAGTGAGCGGTACACCTGTACCTGCAAGACTGGAAATACCAGTGGGAGTTAAAAAGCAGTGTTAGGACCAGCCAACCCTGCTTTTCAAGCCTAACGCACAACTCGTAATTTAGCCGTTAGTTTTTAATTTGTGCACATAGGATTTAAGACTCTTCCTTTTAAGAGCCCTTGCTAGCATAGCAGTCTGCCTGATTTATTACTTTCATTAAAACAAAATATTTTTGAAGTAGAAAGCTGATTTGTAAGCTTGTTGATTCAGGTGACTCTGTAGTAACTGCCTAGTGTCCGTCAGTTTTTTTAAATCATCATCCGTAGGGTAAAATTTATGTAAATAATCTAATCTCGTAAATCAGAGGGAGTTATATTTTTCCCTTTTTTGTTTTTTCAAATATGCATTGAATTTTATGAAGTTACCCCTAATGTAACACTTATGTGTTTCCCATAATGCATATGGGGACACGTCTGGTGATTTATTGATATTAAAGCATTCTTGAATGTAGAGAATAATGGAACTACTAATTATTTTAAAGTTAAAGAATCCAGACTGCATACTAAGTTTACAAACCCAGTGGAATGGAATAGGAGCCAAAGATAAATTCCAAAGTAGGATTAATATGTTCTACTATCATCTAGATTGCATTCTCTCTAGGAAACAGGGTCATACAATGCTTCTGCCCCAGTCTGCATCCCTGTCTTGTCTTTATTTTATTGATGGTTCAAATGGTTCAAATTGTACCCCCTTATATAGCGCTATAGAATCTGATGGTGCATCACCTATAAAGATACTGATAATAATTCCAATGCCATGACAACAATAAAAGGAACAAAGAAATGACAAAACTCTTTGCTAAGACAAATTGTAATACCTGTCGTACTCTCTTTTTTGAACTTCCCACTCTGAAGATCCCGACTGTCTGAAGACCTGAAAAGCAATATGTTTTCATAGTAAAAATTTGGGTTATAAGCACCATAGCAACACAACCTTCTTAAATGCATAAAATATCTTCCGCTCCATCTTGTGGAGCATCTTCTCTATTAAGTGCATCACATTGTAAAAGATGTTTAATAGAGTAACAGTAATTTCATATATATCACTAAAGAAAAAAGATAGACAGTAGATAGATAGATAGATAGATAGATAGATAGATATACACTGCTTGGTAGTAGATTATTGACAGTGGTATGTGGTGCTGTACCAGCTAATAAATCCCTTTTAAATTGTTTTTCTTAATAAATGCACCAGATATTAATCATGGCAAAATTTGCATTGCACATAGAAGTGAGCTCCTGCACAGATTAATGATTGTTGGGTTTTTTTTTTTGTAATACTGACCCAATTAATTGTTTTCTATAGGTTCAGTCAGTCAGGTTGCCAAGTGCCCAAGTGAAGGCCACCCTCCCCTTAGTTTATGGCCATTTTCCATACGTGTGTAAAGAAGTCTATCAGTGGGCATATGAACAGAGGTGGAGAAGTTGTGATACTTGCAATTGTGTCTTCTATTTCCTTTTATTGGTTAAAAAGGGGTATCAATATTTTGGTAAAATAAAAGGGGAGGCCTCAAGTAATGGCTTAGCCATAATATGGTACTGTATCTACTAAAAAATATTCCCCTCCAGACATAAGAAAACAAATACAATCATTCTTTATCTCCCTCCTAAGTTAGTTCTTTCTGTGTATATAAACACATCTTAAACATCGTTTTGCTAAACTTGCCAGTAGTCTAACATCCATGTATACTTAATAACAACTCTATGATTAATTGAAGCACCTGTACTGCTCGGTTAGCCTACGTGTAACCCCTGACAACAGACACTCTACCATGTTTTTCTAAAGTGTAGGACAGCAGCTATCCACAAGCCTGGGAACTTGTCTGTATATTGGGTTCAAACTTAGCTTTTTATCTCTTTCTTTTTTCTTTCTGGTTTGACGTCCTCTGCAGGCAGAGGACAGCTGTAGTGCTTCTAAAGTCGAGACTGATTGTCATCAAGATCAGTGATAGAGTCCACAAGACATTGCACCCTATAAAAGCGAAATCAAATATTCAGCCTGCTGAAATAATAAAGGTTATGCAATTAAATAGCTTTATATTGTATGGCACTTTGTCCAAAATATATATAATGATATATATTTATTATACCCTAAAAAATAAAAATACAAACCAATGTGTTAATAGTTACAAAATAGTTAAAGTGGTTGTAAAGTTGAATAACTTAAAGCCCAGTATTTAAAAATACTATAAGTAAGTATTTTAAAAAAGAAACGTTATTGTAAAGTTTAATGACTTAAAGTACCCATGTTTTTTAAGAGTATTTTTTAAATACTGGGCTTTAAGTCATTCAACTTTAAAATCACTTTAAGGTCATCTTCTAAATAGAAATGTACTACTTGGGCATAGCTGAACACATCTGACATTTGATGCCCTATGATCTAAAGCTCTCTGCTCTAGCAAGATGATATAATACGTCTTGTCAGTACCATGAGGTCCCTTAAAGACATTTAAAAAGGCATTTTTTTTCTTAAGAGTTGTTTATCTCTCTATGCAGAGTTTTGGATGTGAAGAGACAATTAAATTGCCAAAATAATGCTAAAAAAAGCCCCCAAAGATTTGGTGACAATCATCTCCATGAGGTTTTGATCATCAGGCCCTTGATGAGCCAGTGACAAGAGCATATGTGTGTAACCACCAATAACTAGCTAACATTGGTGCTCCTGAGCCTACCTAGGCATGCTTTTAAAAAAACAGTATGCAGAGAGAATGAAGACTGTTTGATAATAAAAGTAAACTGAAGATTTTAAATTGCACGTTCTAAACTGCAACATAAACGTATGCTACCTACTTTTGCTGAAATCCTTTTTTTTTTCTTTAAAAGCTATAGGATAGTTTAAATACATCTGGTATTTTAAAAAAAAAAATAGCACGATTGGTCCAAAAGGCTTAACACTAATTTAATTGGCGTATCTAAAAATGATATATAAAATTGCTTTGATGACAAATGCAGGGGGCCTTTGTCATCAAAGCAATTTTAAATATACTTTGAGTTTAATTACCGTATTAGTGGTTAATGTCTGAATAAAAATATAATTGGTTGAAGCTTAAAGGGATAGTCTAGTCAAAAATAAACTTTCATGATTCAGATAGAGCATTCAATTTTAAGCAACTTTCTAATTTACTCCTATTATCATTTTTTCTTCATTCTCTTGGTATCTTTATTTGAATGTAAGCTTAGATGCCAGCCCATTTTGGTTCAGAACCTGGGTTTATCTATCTATTTATCTATCTATCTATCTATCTATCTATCTATCTATCTATCTATCTATTGGGTACTTATAGAGCGCAAACTAATCACCTGTGAGGGTCTCAAGGCGCTAATGGGTATCACTTTCTGATTGGTGGCTACATTTAGACATCTATCAGAAAGCGCTACCCAAGTACTGAACCAAAAGTGGGCCGGCTCCTATGCTTACATTCCTGATTTTTAAAATAAAGATACCTAGAGAACGAAGAAAAATTGATAATAGGAGTTAATTAGAAAGTTTCATTTTGACTAGACTTTTCCTTTAATAAAATTATACAGATATTTTATTTCTTGTTTTTTATTAAAGGGTTAAAACTGCTTTATCTATCAATACTCTTTTTTTTTTCCTGGTGGGGAAACATGCTTTCTTCAGAGGCTTTTCCTAAAGAGAAGGAAAGTCCCATTTTTTTTATATCCATAAGTTATCATATAAGTTTTCTATATTTCCTGATGAATCACCTACACTCTTTCTGCACTTTCCTTCTTTAGTCCAGTTTTTCCAACACAGAAATCGGGTTGAAAGTAGACTGTGTCCTGTTGGCAAACTTCAGGTATTTATAGTGGTCCTTTATTTTATACTATTTGCCTATCACTGGCCTAGATCAACCAAGAACTATTAGACACATCTTTCAAATCCCTATGTAATAACCACTTAGATGTATACAGATTATATACAAATAAATACTTGATGAACCAAATATGTATAACTTAGAAGAAAAAAAGTAGAGAGGTAAAATGATAGAACCTATTCAAACATTAATACAGGATGTAATAAAGCTGAGGTTGAAAGTACTTTTCCACAAAAACTGCTACCAGAACATGATCTCAAGTTAAACAGCAGAAGTTCCACAGTGATCACAAGGGTGGCTGATTCATGAAATTAAACTTTGATTATAGGCGGTAAAGATAGACACTGTGGGGGACGTCAAAAATACCTTGGATACAACATAAGGATATCCTATTTAACTAATTAAGTTTACAGTTTATAGGAAATATGGGCAGATTTGATTGTACTATGGAATGGACATCTGTAAAGGGCTAGAATGCTAGAACACTTTACTGTGAAATCAGTACCACTTGGGCATAACAGATGTAACGCTTACACAGGGGGTGATAACATGGGCAAGCATTCCACAGTGATTAATGTTGCAAGACAGGATTGTGTTCCCCAATATGGGATTGTCTCTCAAAATGAATAACAGTTTGAGCATACAGGGAGTGCAGAATTATTAGGCAAATGAGTATTTTGACCACATCATCCTCTTTATGCATGTTGTCTTACTCCAAGCTGTATAGGCTCGAAAGCCTACTACCAATTAAGCATATTAGGTGATGTGCATCTCTGTAATGAGAAGGGGTGTGGTCTAATGACATCAACACCCTATATCAGGTGTGCATAATTATTAGGCAACTTCCTTTCCTTTGGCAAAATGGGTCAAAAGAAGGACTTGACAGGCTCAGAAAAGTCAAAAATAGTGAGATATCTTGCAGAGGGATGCAGCACTCTTAAAATTGCAAAGCTTCTGAAGCGTGATCATCGAACAATCAAGCGTTTCATTAAAAATAGTCAACAGGGTCGCAAGAAGCGTAGTGGAAAAAATCAAGGCGCAAAATAACTGCCCATGAACTGAGAAAAGTCAAGCGTGCAGCTGCCAAGATGCCACTTGCCACCAGTTTGGCCATATTTCAGAGCTGCAACATCACTGGAGTGCCCAAAAGCACAAGGTGTGGCAATACTCAGAGACATGGCCAAGGTAAAGAAAGGCTGAAAGACGACCACCACTGAACAAGAACACACAAGCTGGAAACGTCAAGACTGGGCCAAGAAATATCTCAAGACTGATTTTTCTAAGGTTTTATGGACTGATGAAATGAGAGAGAGTCTTGATGGGCCAGATGGAATGGGCCGTGGCTGGATTGGTAAAGGGCAGAGAGCTCCAGTCCGACTCAGACGCCAGGCAAGGTGGAGGTGGAGTACTGGTTTGGGCTGGTATCATCAAAGATGAGCTTGTGGGTGGCCTTTTCGGGTTGAGGGATGGAGTCAAGCTCAACTCCCAGTCCTACTGCCAGTTTCTGGGAAGACACCTTCTTCATGCAGTGGTACAGGAAGAAGTCTGCATCCTTCAAGAAAAACATGATTTTCATGCAGGACAATGCTCCATACCCAACGGCGTCAAGTACTCCACAGCGTGGCTGGCAAGAAAGGGTATAAAAGAAGAAAATCTATGACATGGCCCTCCTTGTTCACCTGATCTGAACCCCATTGGGAACCTGTGGTCCATCATCAAATGTGAGATTTACAAGGAGGGAAACTGTACACCTCTCTGAACAGTGTCTGGGAGGCTGTGGTTGCTGCTGCACCGCAATGTTGATGGTGAACAGATCAAACACTGACAGAATCCATGGATGGCAGGCCTTTTGAGTGTCCTTGCAAAGAAAGGTGGCTTATATTGGTCACTGATTTGTTTTTGTTTTGTTTTTGAATGTCAGAAATGTATATTTGTGAATGTTATGAGATGTTATATTGGTTTCACTGGTAAAAATAAATAATTGAAATGGGTATATAATTGTTTTTTGTTGTTGCCTTATAAATATGCACAGTAATAGTCACCCTGCACACACAGATATCCCCCTAAAATAGCTAAACTAAAAACAAACTAAAAACTACTTCCAAAAATATTCAGCTTTGATATTAATAAGTTTTTTGGTTCATTGAGAAACATGGTTGTTGTTCAATAATAAAATTAATCCTCAAAAATACAACTTGCCTAATAAATTCTGCACTCCCTGTATTTACTTTGATTTCTGTATTACATAGCATTGTTGTTTGCAACAAGTGTAAGATAAATGAGATAACTTAATAATTGGTACATATTATAGATATAATTCTTGTGGTGTCCTGAAGAGAGATGCAGGTCTACTGTGTCTATATTACTAAGCATGAGGGTCTATTAGGAACACAATTACCCAAGGTTTTTCCATGGCCCCATTAGCACTATCTGAAATTCCTGCGTGAACTGGCACATTTCATGACCAGTTAGCTTGAAAAGAAATGCCATCAACACATATTTAACAGATAATATGTTCTTTGTTAGAAGATCCATGCATTCTTAAAGCCATGTGCTTATGGGCAGCACTCACAGTGATGATAGCATGTATGTTCAATTTATTTAGGTACAAATGGTTTATTTGTTATCAATTACAAAAACCATTCTGTGGTTTAAACGAGAAGCTTAGGACCTGATGTAAGTCTCTCTGCCTTGATTAAGCAAGATAATTCTTGCAATGATTTTTTTAAGTTCCAAAACATTCACTGGCTTCCCACAGTAAAATAGGCTAATCACAAGTAACTTTTTTTCTTGGCCAAGATATTTATTTATTTGATCTGGAACTCAGAAATAACTTTGTGGTTTGTTTGTGAGGAAATTAAAAATCCAAGAATCTTAGAAGGCAGATGAGGTCCAGCAAACAATGTGCTATGCAAAGTTCTTCTAAAATGTTATGATCAACTCAAACTCCAAAGCTCTACACATTATTCTAAATCTTTGCTCTTTTTTTTTGTTTTCTGTTTTTTTCTTAAAAATACATGTCATTTAATTAAAGGGACGTGTAAGTTAAAATTAAACTTCATTGATTTTGACAATTAAACATAAAAGCATGCACATGTCTTGAATCAAACAATCACCGTTTAAAGGGCCATAATACCCAAATGTTGAAACACTTGAAAGTGATGCAGCAATAGCTGTAAAAAGCTGACTAGAAAATATCACCTGAACATCTCTATCTAAAAAAGAAAGATTTTTTACCTCAAGTTTCTCAGTAGCCACACCCCATTGTAAAGAACTTCTAAGCAACAAATCAGTATGTCTGTTCCGGGACAGCGGAAGGAGCGAGCTTTCGTGCACACTCATCTTATTTCCCTATTCAGTGTAAGGAAGTTTATAATGAAATCTCATGAGAGTTAAGTGAAATCTCATGAGATCACAGTAAAAGAGTTCATGACCTCAGCACTGCTGATGCTGATTGGCTGCTGTTCATGTCTTCATTTTTTATTTTACCTGCAGCCCAGCTGCAGCTGAGTATAACTTTTTACACAGAACTTACTCTGTTGAGCTGAGGAGATTTTTAGGTAAAATATCTTCCTTTTTTATATAAAGATGCTCAGGTGATATTTTCCTGTCAGCTTTTTTACAGTGTATACTACATCAGTTTCAAGTGATTTAGCATGATGAGTATTATGTCCCTTTAAGTCTAATGGGATTTAAATAGATAAATCATTAATTAAACTTTAGGATTATGATCAACCCCAGTTTTGCAGATGCTGCTTCAAGTTAGTGCTTAAAACATCTGCATAGTTCTCAGCCTACCTAAGTATGCTGCCATGGAAAGAGCCTAGATTTTACAAAGGATACCAAGATAAATGGATAAATAATAACAGAAGCAAAACTAAACTTAAACAAAAAAAAGATTTATTTTTGTTTTAATTAATATTGCATACTTATCTTATACAAACCTAAATCTATACAGCACAGGCGGCACCACTGACTATGGTGATTTTGCACTGATCCTCAAATGCTTGCTCCCATATATTACCCATTATCAGCTCTGATTGGCTGCAAAAGCCAACACAAAACTAATGGATGGCAAAGACTGTTCAGGGGGCAGTGGGGGGGATAAAACAACATATTTCTAATTTTGCCCTTAACATATACGGGTCTATTTATCAAAACTTCAACTAAGAATTGTAGACGCAAAGTAGATCCGCTGTATTTAATAAAGTTTCAACATCGTCAATTGTTGGAATTCTTCAACGTAATACTACACTCCTGTGAGATTAATCTGACGCATATCGATGCTTGCGGTCTTCAATCGTAATATAGATGACCCGCCTTCTTATTTTCCGAAATAGTAACGTACTTTGATGATCCGCCTTCTGGACTTCTATGTTTTCTTTTTATCAGTCATAGAATAACATTTTAAATTGTATTTATTTCTTTAAAAAAAGAGTAAAAGTCATAATTTTTTTTATTTATACACATTTCCTTATTAAACATACTTTAGCAATGAGTTCAGAAGTTTAACATTCTCTCTTTCTTAATATCTGGAATATATGACTGCATTCTCTACTGTACAATGTCAGTGTGTGAATATGACCACACACCCGTACTTATGCAGGGGCTATGTGTTGCTTACTAATCATTATAAGAAACTGAAAGAAAGTGGAAAATTGAACTGAATACAAACAGAAAATAAACAATCATAAACATATCATTTTAAAAAGGAAGTCAGATAAAAACCGGAATAATTAGAATCCAGCAATGATAATGTGTAATGAAATTTTTTTGCTCATAAATAGGCCTGATACTGACTAGTAAATGGAAAAAAAAACCAATATAGGCTGTAAATGAACAGTAACTAAAAAAAAAAAAACACTAAACATTCACTACGTATAGACCCAGAGCATGCACAATAACACTTACTAAACAACAAATACTTCTAATGTCAACTTATGTCTCTTACTTGGTATCTTTATTGAATACCCTAGGTACTTCATAGGAATCCAGGAGCATGTAACGTTTTTTAGCACTCTATGGAACATATTACAAGTGGAGCATTATTTAACGCTATGGCTTGAGCGTTAACTGCGCTAGAAGTACGTTTTTTGCGCATGTTGGGTTGGACTCTTATTACAAGTTGAAAGCAACAGTTTTTGCTCAAGTGCTAACCCAACACACGTTAAAAAATGAGAATAGTGCGCACGTGATAACCTACTCCACCATAAAAGTCAATGGAGCACAACCAGTGGAAAAAAAAACTAACACTCAAGTTGTGTGCAAACTCGATCGCATATTCTCAAGTGCGCTAACCTAACACAAAAACATGAATATTTCCCATTCCAATGTTCTTTACATAGAAGAATATGTTCTGTTTATTCATAAATACATATTTCTATATATATCAGATGGTATTTTGCACAAATATATATTTATACCTATATATAGGTATAGATATATACATATATATTTAGGAATATCTATTTAAACACATAAAACATATTCTGCTATGTGCAGAACATTGGAATTTGAAATATGTACAGTATATACATAGTATAACACTTTATTAAACAAGAATATTGCTTTTATATGTTTTCCTCTACTTAACTGCAAAGGGCTCCAATGCATTTTTTATATATGTGTACATATGTATTTATGTGTTTATATGTGTATATACACTCACAAACTACTTTATTAGGTACACCTGTTCAATTGCTTGGTAACGCAAATTGCTAATCAGCCAATCACATGGCAGCAACTCAATGCATTTAGGCATCTAGACGTGGTGAAGATGACTTGCTGAAGTTCAAACCCAGCATCAGAATGGGGAAAAAAAGGGGATTTAAGTGACTTCAAGCGTGGCATGGTTGTTGGTGCCAGACGGGCTGGTCTGAGTATTTAAAAAACTGCTGATCTACTGGGATTTTCATGCATAACCATCTCTAGGGTTTAAAGAGAATGGTCTGAAAAAGAGAAAAGATCCAGTGAGTGGCAGTTGTGTGGACGACAATGCCTTGTTGATGTCAGAGGAGAATAGGCAGACTGGTTTGAGATGATAGAAAGGCAACAGTAACTCAAATAACCACTTGTTACAACCAAGGTATGCAACATACCATCTCTGAACACACAACACATCAAACCTTGATGCAGAGGACAGCAGAAGACTGCACCAGGTGCCACTCCTGTCAATTAAGAACAGGAAACTGAGTCTACAATTCGCACAGGCTCACCAAAATTGGACAATAGAAGATTGGAAAAACGTTGCCTGGTCTGATGAGTCTCGATTTCAGCTGCAACATTCAGATGGTAGGGTCAGAATTTGGCATCCATCCTGCCTTGTATCAATGGTTCAGGTTGGTGGTTGTATAATGATGTGGGGGATATTTTCTTGGCACACTTTGGGCCCCTTAGAACCAATTGAGAGCCATTTAAATGCCACTGCCTACCTGAGTATTGTTGCTGACCATGTCCATCCCTTTATGACTACAGGGTACCCATCTTCTGATGGCTGCTTCCAGCAGGATAATGCACCATGTCACAAAGCTCAAATCATCTCATACTGGTTTCTTGAACATGACAATAAGTTCACTGTACTCCAATGGCTTCCACAGTCACCAGATCTCAATCCAATAGAGCACCTTTGGGATGTGGTGGAATGGAAGATTTGCATCATGGATGTGCAGCCGACAAATCTGCAGCAACTGCATGATGCTATCATGTCAATATGGACCAAAATCTCTGAGGAATGTTCCCAACACCTTGTTGAATCTATGCCACGAAGAATTAAGGCAGTTCTGAAGGCAAAAGGGGGTCCAGCCGATACTAGCAAGGTATACCTAATAAAGTGGCTGGTGAGAGTATGTCTGTAAATACATATATACACATATAAATACATAAATACATATTTACACATATACAGACAGATATATATATATATAGAACAGTAAACAGTGAGGCCTCAGGATTTTTCCAAATGTACCAAGTTTAATTAACGTTTCAGGCTGAATCTCCCCTTCTTCAGAAGACGAAACATTAATTAAACTTGGCACATTTGGAAAAATCCTGAGGCTTCAATGTTTACTGTTTTATACAAATTTTGAGTGTTTAGCTTAGGTGGTTATCCCAGGAGGGCAGATTCATATTTGGTTTTATATATATATATATATATATATATATATATATATATATATATATATATATATAAATCTTTAGAGATGTATATGTATGTATCTCTAAGTTAACTGAGACTTCATATATTTGAGCCCTTATAACATTTTTTTTTGTGCAATTTTTTTTTACAACATTTTTGTATTTGGTGTTATGAGTGTAAGGGGTCTATTTATCAAATTGTAAACTGAAAATACACTTGAATTGATCCACTGTAGTTATCAAAGTGTCAAGATCGGCTAATGTTGAAATTTGTTATGTAATATACGATCCCGCGATCTCAATCCAACTCAGATCGATGCTTGCATCATTACAGATGTTTTAAATTCAGATTTCAACTCTATTTGAACCTTTTCCAAATGTATCAAACATGTAACAGGTACGTTCGCGTCTATTCTGACACAGTGTACCTAGTTTTCAATCCTCCACACTTCAGGTCGCGGATGCCATAGAAGTTAATGGGAGTCTGAAAACACAGTAAGCTTATGTTCCATGCTGCAAGAGAATGAAGTATATTACATATTAAAAGTAAATTAGAAACTCTATTAAAATTGTATAGCCTTTCTAAATCAAACAATATTATTGCTCCACATTTGGTGCACTAGTAGATATAGGGATAAAAATGAAAAATACACTACTACTTATGGATTATGCTACAAATTTGTCTCTCATTACAAAGCAAGGGGGCAATATTATTTCTACATATTTGTTGAAAAGTTTTGCCCCAAACTTGTCGCACTAATAGATATAGAGATTAGATAAATACACAACATAATATAGCTAACTTCCTTTTTATTTTTTGGGAAAAATCTATGTGCACCATGTTTAAGCCATGTAATACAACTCACACTCTCCACTTCGCACCAATTTTGACCCAACACTTTTCGCACCAATTATGACGCAAACTCCTAAACAACCCACACACTAGTGAATTTTTCAACCACTTTTGATTGGAATATGCATAATCACATGATTTAGGACATCAGCCAATCTGATTCAAATATACATTTTAAACTATCACTAACTAATCAAATTGCTCAATACTTGTGTCATTGATAACTCATCAGTACTTGTAAGTGCCATTTGTTACATTGTGTATTATACTTTGAAAGTATGTATATGTGAATTTAGAATTAAAGATAAACATTGATGCTGACATTAGGACACACAGTGTAATATTTTAGACAAGGTTTTTTAAATTCAAATTGATGTTTGATTCAATATAATCTTAAGCTGATAGCTCAAAGGGATAGCCCACCTAACATCAAACTGTCATGATTCAGATACAGCAGAAATTAAAATCACCTCTTGAATTTCTTTTTCAGTAAAAAATGTCATCTTATATGCCAGCCAACTGTGAAGGGTGGTTTTTAAAACTAGATTGCAATCAGAAGGGGTTACACAGGTACAGAGAGAAAACTGGCCCAGCTCTTAAAATATCCATTGATTGCAAATAAATATATATGATACCCTGATTTACATGATATATTTGCAATTATTCCTGCTCAGAATAATAATAAATTTACACTATATACAAATAGTGGTATAAATAAACACAGAGATATGAAAGACAACATTGTTTAGAACAAAAAAAGGAATTTAGGGAAAAGTAAATATGTTTGAAAAAGATTTCTGACATAACACACACACACACACACACACACACACATACATACATATATATATATATATATATATATATATATATACAGTGGATATATATATACATATATATATACAGTGGATATAAAAAGTCTACACACCCCTGTTAAAATGTCAGGTTTCTGTGATATAAAAAAATGAGACAAAGATAAATCATTTCAGAACTTTTTCCACCTTTAATATGACCTATAAACTGTACAACTCAATTGAAAAACAAACTGAAATATTTTAGTTAGAGGGAAGAAAAAATATTTAAAAAAAATAATATGGTTGCATAAGTGTGCACACCCTTAAACTAATACTTTGTTGAAGCACCTTTTGATTTTATTACAGCACTCAGACTGTTTGGGTATCAGTCTATCCGAATGGCACATTTTGACTTGGCAAGATTTGCCCACTCTTCTTTGCAAAAACACTCCAAATCTGTCAGATTGTGAGGGCATCTCCTGTGCATAGCCCTCTTCAGATCACCCCACAGATTTTCAATCGGATTCAGGTCTGGGCTCTGGCTGGGCCATTCCAAAACTTTAATCTTCTTCTGGTGAAGCCATTCCTTTGTTGATTTGGATTTATGCTTTGGGTCGTTGTCATGCTGAAAGATGAAGTTCCTCTTCATGTTCAGCTTTCTAGCAGAAGCCTGGAGGTTTTGTGCCAATATTGACTGGTATTTGGAACTGTTCATAATTCCCTCTAGCTTAACTAAGGCCCCAGTTCCAGCTGAAGAAAAACAGCCCCAAAGCATGATGCTGCCACCACCATACTTCACTGTGGGTATGGTGTTCTTTTGGTGATGTGCAGTGTTGTTTTTGCGCCAAACATATCATTTGGAATTATGGCCAAAAAGTTCAACCTTGGTTTCATCAGACCATGGGGCACATGTATCAAGCTCTGAATGGAGCTTGATGCCCTGTGATCGGGTTGATTGACACCCCCTGCTGGCGGCCTATTGGCCGCGAGTCTGCAGGGGGCGGCGTTGCACCAGCAGCTCTTGTGAGCTGCTGGTGCAATGCCAAATACGGCGAGTGTATTGCGAGTGTATTGACCTTAATAACTAGAGGCCCATAACACCTTTTCCCACATGCTTTTGTGAGACTTCAGATGTGTTTTTGCAAAATGTAGCCTGGCTTGGATGTTTTTCTTTGTAAGAAAAGGCTTTCGTGTTGCCACTCTACCCCATAACCCAGACATATGAAAAATACGGGAGATTGTTGTCACATGTACCACACAGCCAGTACTTGCCAGATATTCCTGCAGCTCTTTTAAGGTAGCCTCCCAGACCAGTTTTCTTCTCGTCTTTTTATCAATTTTGGAGGGACTTTGTTATAATCACCAAAGTGCTAGTGATTAAGTTTACTAAGTTTATCACCTATATGTAGCGAAATGTAGGTTGATGTGACAGAGGGGAAAACAACTATGAACAATAGCAAAAGTTAACCCCTTTGTCTTAGTATAGCCACAAATACACAGGTTGTGTACTCAATAGAATACTTGCACTTGTGAAATGGCAGAGAGGTTTATGGATTACCAGCTTAAACTTCAAAGTGTCTCTTAGTAGTAATTAGAGAAATATCTCCCGAGAATAAACTGTACAGAGCATATAGTATAATATCTGTAAGCAGCAGTTCACACAGCATACAATATTGGTAGGGATAAAAATGTAGCACATAGATATACTATCGTATGTTAATGTCACAGTGGTATGCAGGAGATCGGCACAGAGCAAAGATTATGTAGACACAAACAGTAGGTTCTGTTTATACAGCCTGGCAGCAAGCTATCCGGAACGAGTGTGGGCTGATCTGAGTGGAGCAGAGACGTCCGATGGTCTGTAAGCTGTAACACGCTGGAAGCATGCGTGTGGGAGAGAGCGTTCCGGCCATAGCTGATGACATCAGAGGATACAATCTGACTGCTCTGACTATCACAGCAATTCAGAAGGTTTGATGATGCCAGGAGGGAGTAAACTTGCGAAAAACAATTAAGGTACTAGGCTGAACTAGAAGCAGTAGTAACTCAGAGTGAGAACATACAATATAATCCAGCAATGTGAGATAGGTAGGTGGAGCCTTATATAATGAGCTGAGAAATGAAGTATTAAAGGAACAAACTGCAATGAGCTTAATGAGGGAGTCTGACACATTCCCCAAAAAATGGAACCTCAAAGAGGTTCTAAGGAGACAGTCTGTCCGGGTTGCGCCTGTGAAACAGGGAAACCAAATTGGGAGCATGAAGGTTGGAAGCCGGTTCCCATGAATCTTCAGAATAATCATAGCCAGACCAATGTACCAGGTTTTCAAAGCGTCCATTATGCCTTCTTGAATCCAATATGATATGGACCTCGTATTCCGCTTCAGATGATGCAGGAAGTTCGGGACAGGATTGGGATGAAATATGATGTGTGGAAAGACAGGGTTTGACCAAGGATACATGGAAGGTGGGATGTAGTGTGTAAGATTGAAACAGTTGCAAGGTGACAATTACAGGGTTGGAGATAGCCTTGATAGGAAAAGGACCTATGAACAATTTACTTAGTTTTCTACAAGGTGTATGCAATCTTATATTCTTAGTGGACAACCAGACCAATTGACCAATTCGGTATGTAGGTTGTGGTCTGTGTCTGAGGTCGTAATACCTTTTATGTGAGGCTTGTGCTAGTTTAATGTTATGCTCAATAATAGTAAAAGCCTGAGCAATTTCATTGACAGTGTCATTCACTTGTGGACAGGAGGTGTCAATACGTGGGTATAAGTCCACTCTGGGATGTAGACCATAATTAGCAAAGAAGGGACTGTGTATGGTGCTGGCATTCTTTGCGTTGTTGTAGGCGAACTCAACCAATGGAAGATAAGTTTCTCAAGCATCTTGTTCATGTGAGCAGTAGCATCTGAGGTATTGCTCAATCCATTGATTCGTCCTCTCGGTTTGTCCGTTAGTCTGAGGGTGGTAAGACGTGGTAAGTTTCTGGGAGATTCAAAGTGACTTACAAAGTTCTCTCCAGAACCGAGAGGTGAACTGTGAACCTCTAACGCTGAGTACAGATGTTGGTAAACCATGTAACCGGACAATCTCTCTGATGAACAAGTCTGCTGTCACCTTAGCAGTAGGAGTTGAAGTGATGGGGATGAAGTGAGCCATTTTGCTGAACATGTTTACTACAGCGAATATGGTGGTGTAAGTGGAAGACTTTGGAAGGTCTACAATAAAATCCATGCTGACATCTGTCCAGGATTTTTTGGGAACGGGATAAGGTTGCAGAAGACCAACTGGTTTAAGGTGTGTTTGTCTCAATGTAGAACAGACTGGGCATTGAGCTACGTAAGTCTTCACCTATTGTGGTAAAGACGGCCACTAGTAGTGGTGTTGGAGTAGGTCCAGAGTTTTCTGGATCCCCATATGACCAATCAGAGGGGAATCATGCAAGGAAGCTAACACTTCAGGTCTTAAAGCAACAGGTATGTAGAGCTTGTCCTAAAAATGGTATAAACCATCTTGGGTTTTTGGAGAAGATGTAGGGGTTTGGAAACATTGATATCTTGATGGGATCTTATCTCAGATTTGGTTCTGAGTAATACTCCAAGAATGTTTGTTTTTGGTATAACTGTCGAAGATTCGGATAGCATGATTGGTTTTGGATCCCTTCTGGATAGGGCATCGGCCTTACTGTTCCTATTACCTGGACGGTAGGTAACTATGAAGTAAAATCGTGAGAAATACAGGCTCCAGCGAAGCTGGCGAGCTGACAAGGTTCTGTTTGAACGCAGGTATTGTAAATTCTTGTGGTCAGTTAAGACTATGATGGGCTGTTGAGCTGCTTCGAGGAGATGCCGCCATTGCTCGAAAGAACACTTTATTGCCAGAAGTTCTTTCTCACCTACTGGATAGTTCCTTTTTGCTGTTGTCATGAGTCTGGAAAAGAATGCTACGGGGTGCATGGTCTCCTTCAATGAGGTTTTTGAGAGCGCACAGTGCCAACGGCGAAATCTGAAGCATCCACTTCTAATATAAATTGACTATTTCTGTCTGGGAACCTTAATACTGTGGCGGTGGTAAAACTGGACTTTAGTTGTTCAAAAGCCAATTGTGAAGGAAGGGTCCAGTGAAATGTTTAGTCAAGTCTTGTCAAGTCAGTCAGAGGTTTTGTAATCTTTGCAAAGTCATGTAAGAATTTTCGATAAAAATTTGCGAACCCCAGGAACCTCTGTACATCTTTTCTGGATTTAGGGCTGTGCAGTCAGTAACAGCTGAGATCTTGGTGTTTTCCATCTCAATACCTTTTTTGGAAATACGATAGCCCAAGATGGATACCTCTGGAACACTAAAGGTACATTTCTCAAGCATAGCGTAAAGTTTATTAGTGCATAGACGGGACAACACAGTTCTTACATGTGTAATATGTTGTTCTAGAGAGTGGGAAAATATTAAAATATTGTCTAAATAGACCACAATGAAGACATCAAGAATGTCTCTGAAAATGTAATTTATGAAACATTGGAATGTGGCCGGTGCTGTCAGGGTTTTCTCCCTGTTTTGTTTGCCATGTGCTGCTGGCAGCCATTTTACTCACCTCTCTTCCTGACTATGGTACATTGTGGGGGATGCTGCTAATTTCCTGCACTTCCTTTTATGGGCAGACTGGTATGCATCATCCGTGTGAGACAGGATGCAGTCTCAGATTTGTGATGTCATCACTTATTATTTAAAGGGCCTCTGTTCAGTATGCTTTGCCTTTGCGTTGTCTCAGACCTGTTTGTGAGAGTTACTGTGTATTACCTGGCTGTCTGACGTCCTTCCTGGTTCCTGATCCCTGGCTTGTTCCTTGTTGCTGATTCCGGCTCATCTGACTATTCACTTTGGCTCCTGACTCAGCTCGTCTGACTACCAGCTCTGGTTTTGACTCCTGGCTTGTTATTTGACTTGTGGAGTTTTTATTATTTTTTGCTATTAATAAAGGTGTGATTATTTTTGCACTTCTTGTCTCAGTCTGATTCCTGGCACCCTGACATTACGCAAAGGCCATGAATCCTGATGGTGCTAATAATCCACCTTTACCTGCCATCATTTCCAGGATGGATGTACAGGATCACAGCTTGGATCAATTTGCAGTAGCTCTGCAAACCCTGCGGACTCGCACTGCACATTTGGACCAAAGTGTCCCGCAAGTTATGGCTGCTCCTGTTTCCTCTGCTGCACATATGCCTACCAGGAGCATGTCCGGTTCTGCACCTCTACCTCAGTGATATGGAGGCGATCCTATTCAGTGCAGAGGGTTTTTGAACCAGGTGGGCATTTACTTTGAGTTGTTGCCTCAGGCGTTTCCCTCTGACAGAGCTAAGGTGGGATTTCTCATCTCTTTACTCTCTGACACAGCTCTTGCCTGGGCTAATCCCTTGTGGGAGACAAATAAGCCTGTGATTTCAAATTACCCTGAATTTGTGGCCTCCTTTCGAAGGGTATTTGATGTTCCGGCTTGCTCCACTTCTCCTGCTAAACGACTCATGTCCATTCAGCAAGGTACAAGATCTGCTTCTCAGTATGCTATTGAGTTCCGTACGCTTGCCGCAGAGGTAGGTTGGAACAATGAAGCCCTTGTTGCTGCCTTCTTCCATGGGCTCTCTGATGCTATTAAAGACGAAATTGCTGCCAGAGATTTACCAGGAGATCTCGAGGCATTGGTGTCTTTTTTTATCCTAATTGACATCAGACTCAGAGAGAGGCCCTCTTTCAAGGAGCGCTTGCGGAAGCCTCCTGTTCCGTTGTCTCCTACGTGTTCGTTCCCACCCATGCCTCCCTTTCCTCACATGCCTCCTGGTCCCGAGTCACCAGGTACTGCTGAGCCGATGCAGTTGGGATTCACTGAGCTGATGCAGTTCGGATTCAAGTCTCGACTGGCGCAGGTCCGAAATTTTGTCCTGGTCCCCGCAATGTATTTCCACTTGTCTTCGGAAACCAGTTAAAGTCTTGTGCACTTCTTTGGTATCTCAATTGCCAGAGGAGTATCGAGAGTTCCTAGATGTTTTTGACAAGGTGCGTGCTGGTACGTTACCTCCTCACCACTCTTACGATTGTGCCATAGACCTGCAAACCGGAGCCATTCCTCCTCGGGGCCGGGTGTACCCTCTGTCTGTTGCAGAGAATTGTGCTATGGAGGAGTATGTTGCCGATGCTCTGTCGCGGGTGATCATCCGCAAATCCTGCTCTCTTGCAGGGGCTGGCGTCTTCTTTGTGAAGAAAAAGGGTGGCGAGTTAAGACCATGCATCGATTATAGGGGTCTTAATCGTTTTACCATTAAGAATGCTTACCCTATTCTGCTCATTACGGAACTCTTTGACCGCCTCAAGGGAGCTACGGTCTTTACTAAACTTGAATTGAGAGGAGCGTACAATCTTGTTAGGATTAAGGAGGGCCACGAATGGAAAACAGCATTTAACACCAGAAGCGGGCATTATGAGTATCTTGTAATGCCCTTTGGCCTATGTAATGCTCCTGCTGTTTTTCAGGAATTTATTAATGATGTCCTATGAGATATGTTGCAACAGTGTGTTGTGGTGTACTTAGACGACATCCTCATACACTTACCCACACTTGAGTCTCATCGTTCTGATGTTACACGGGTTCTTCAGAGACTACGTGAGAATGGCCTATTTTGTAAACTAGAGAAATGTGAGTTCCATCAGACTCAAGTAACCTTCCTAGGTTATGTTATCTCTGTTGCAGGGTTCTCCATGGATCCTGACAAGTTATCTGCAGTTCTGCAGTGACCTCGCCCAGTTGGTCTTCGGTCTATAAAACGTTTTTTGGGGTTCGCCAATTACTATAGAAAGTTTATTAAAAACTTTTCTTCCTTGGTCATAACCTACCCATTAAGGCCTTTGATAGTCTTAAGACTGCCTTTGCTGCCACTCCAGTTCTGGCTCATCCTAACCCTGTCCTGCCTTTCGTTGTTGAGGTCGATGCGTCTGAGACTGGAGTAGGTGCCCTCTTGTCTCAACGTCCTACGCCTGACAATTCCTTGCATCTGTGTGGTTTCTTCTCTAAGAAATTGTCTCCAGCGGAGTGCAACTATGAAGTTGGCGACAGGGAATTACTGGCCATAATTTTGGCACTCAAGGAATGGAGGCATCTTCTCGAGGGTACTAGCGTGCCAGTGCTCATTCTTACTGACCACTATCTGAAGCAAAACGTTTGTCGTCCCGACAGGCCAGATGGGCGCTATTTTTGTCTCTGTTTAATTATGTGGTCTCCTACCTGCCTGGTAGTAAGAATGTTAGGGCTGATGCCCTCTCTCGACAATTTTCACCTCTGTCCAAGGAGAAGTCTGTACCTACTCCTGTTACACCTCCTGACCATATTTTGGTTACCATACGTACTAATTTGACTTCTCCCTTGGGGGCGGGGATCCTGGCTGCACAAACCAATGCACCTCCTGAGAAACCTAGTGATAAGTGTTTTGTTCCTGAGAATATTCGAACTAAACTTTTGCACACTTACCACTATCCTAAAGCCGCAGGTCACCCAGGCAAGAACCAAATGATTTGGTCTGTCACTCTACAATTCTGGTGGCCTGGTCTTGGTTCTGATGTTGCAGCGTATGTTGCCTCCTGCTCAGTTTGTGCACAGAATAAGACTCCTCGACGTCTTCCTGTGGGTCTTCTTCAAACTATTGCTAATAGTGAGCGTCCTTAGACACATCTTTCCATGGACTTCATTGTCGAGCTCCCTGTTTCCAATGGCAATACTGTTATCCTTATGGTGGTTGGCCGTTTTTCTAAAATGTCACATTGCATTCCCTTGATGCAGCTGCCTACTGCTCAGGAGCTTGCTTCAATTTTTGCCCGGGAGGTCTTCCATTTACATGGGTTACCCAAGGAGATAGTGTCGGACCGGGGTAGCCAGTTTGTCTCCAGATTTTGGCGTTCCTTTTGTGCTCAAATGGGGATCCAGCTTTCCTTCTCCTCGGCATATCACCCTCAACCAATGGGGCTGCAGAACGGTCTAATCAAGCTCTGGAACAGTTCCTCCATTGCTATGTCTCAGATCACCACAATAATTGGTCTGAACTGTTACCTTGGGCAGAGTTTGCTCGTAATAGTGCTATTAATGCGTCCTCCAAGTTATCCCCGTTCATGGCGAATTATGGGTTTCAACCATCCTTGTTGCCCAATTCATTCACGTCTCAGGGTATTCCGGCTTTGGAGGAGCATCTCCGGCAACTCCGTTCCACGTGGGTGCAGATTCTTGATTTCCTTCATCGTTCTATGCAGCGCCAAAAGTTCCAGGCTGATCGTAGGCGTCTGTCCGCGCTTTCCTACCAGGTTGGTGAGAGAGTTTGGCTGTCCTCCCGCAACTTGAACCTTCGTGTGCCTTCCAATAAATTGGCTCCCCATTATGTTGGTCCTTTTCGAATACTCTGACGGGTTAATCCTGTGGCCTACCCTATTGACCTTCCTCCTGCTATGCGCATCTCCAATGTTTTTCCTATCTCCCTCTTGAAACCATTGGTTTGTAATTGGTTTACCACTGTGTTGCCTCGTCCCCATCCTATCTATCCTATGAGGAGTATGAGGTCAGCAGCATTATTGACTCTCGTATGGCCAGGAGCCGTGTACAGTATTTGGTTCACTGGAGGGGCTACTGTCCAGAGGAGCGTTCTTGGGTTCCCTCCTCTGATGTTCATGCTCCTGCCCTCCTCCATGCCTTCCATGCCTGTTTCCCCAATAAGCCTTTTGTCCTCCCACGGGGGGGGGGGGGGTAGTTGATGGGAGGGGACTGTCAGGGTTTTTTCCCTGTTTTTTTGCCATGTGCTGCTGGCAGCCATTTTACTCACCTCTCTTCCTGACTATGGTACATTGTTGGGGATGCTGCTCATTTCCTGCACTTCTTTTTATGGCCAGACTGGTATGCATCATCCGTGTGAGACAGGATGCAGTCTCAGAATTGTGATGTCATCACTTATTATTTAAAGGGCCTCTGTTCAGTATGCTTTGCCTTGCGTTGTCTCAGACCTGTTTGTGAGAGTTACTGTGTATTACCTGGCTGTCTGACGTCCTTCCTGGTTCCTGATCCCTGGCTTGTTCCTGACTCTGCTGTTTTCCTTGTTGCTGATTCCGGCTCTTCTGACTATTCGCTTTTGCTCCTGACTCGGCTCATCTGACTACCAGCTCTGGTTTTGACTCCTGGCTTGTTATTTGACTTGTGTATTTTTTGCTATTAATAAAGGTGTGATTATTTTTGCACTTCTCGTCTCAGTCTGATTCCTGGCACCCTGACAGGTGCGTAACAAAGGCCGAATGGCATGACAGTATATTCGAAGAGTCCATAATGCGTACGAAATGCTGTCAGCCATTCATCACCGGCACAAATTCTGATGAGATTATAGGCACCCCTAAGGTCCATTTTGGTGAAGACCACTGCGCCTTGTAATCTCTCGATCAATTCTGGTATTAAGGGAAGGGGATAACGTTTTTTTTGGGTTCTCTTATTCAATTCCCTATAATCTATTATAGGCCTGAGGGAATTATCTTTGTTTTTAACAAAAAAAATACCAGCCCCTGCTGGAGACGTTGAAGGCCTGATAAAACCTTTATTTAAATTCTCTTGGATGTAGTTCTTTAAATGCTCTAATTCCGGGTTAGATAAGGGGTAGATATGACCATATGGGATAGAGACTCCAGGAAGCAAATCAACGGGGCAATCCTATGGCCTATGGGGAAGAGGTGTGTCCACTTCAACTTTACTAAAAACGTCAGTGAAATCAGAGTAGTAAGAAGGCAGTATAGAATTGGAGACTACTAGTAAACTGTTTAGGGGATAACACGTTGTATTGCAGTATTGAGATTGTAAGGTTACAGTTCTGTCAAACCAGTTGAAGGTAGGTTGGTGAGTTTTCAGCCAGGAAATACTTAGTATGATAGGAAAAATAGGTGATGTCAGTATATCAAAACTTACAACCTCCCTATGTCCAGATTGGTTACACATGAGTAAGGGAACGGTCTGTTGGGTGATTGGACCTGTGGAGAGTGAAGTACCATCAATGAAATTAACAGAGACAGGAGTAGATTTAGTAAGATAAGGAATTTTATTTTTTATGACAAACTCATTGTCGATGAAGTTACCACATGCTCCAGTATCGAGTATGGCCACTGTTCTAAGTACACTGTAAGGAAATAGGAAGAGTAATATATTGGTTATCTTTTTCAACAGAAGAGAGAGCTAAAGAAAAGTGTGAGTTCCTACCAGATTTTGTCTTCTTCAGGATAGGACAGGATTTTACGTTATGCACTCTGGAGGCACAGTATAAACATAGGTTCTGTGCACGTCTCCTCAACTTCTCCTGGGAGGTCAGGGGTCCTCTGAGGAAACCGATGTCCATCGGAGTCTCCACATCTCTTGTAGTGGATGAGCTAGATGGGGACGTTTTATAGGTAGTTGTGGTTGCTGATCTTTCCATCCGATGCTCGTGAAGTCGTCTGCCAATAGTAGTTGAGAGAGTAAATAGCTCATCCAAAGTGTGTGGGATTCCTACACGAGAGAGCTCGTCCTTAATGCTATCGCTCAGCCCAAGTCGGAACTGATTTTTCAATGAAACTTCATTCCATTGTGAGTCCATAATGTGAATCTTAAATTGTGAGATATAATCCTCTACCTCATGTCTACCCTGTTTTAAGGGTTCTTATGGAATTTTCTGCCATGTTTTGCTTGAAAGGATCATCATAAATGGCTGACATAGCGGTAATAAAATTGTCAAATGAATTCAATATCGGATCCTGAGAATCGTAATAAGAGTCTGCTCATGCTTGTGGCTCTCCCCTCAAATAGGATATGAGAGTCAATACTTTAATTCTGTCATCTGTATAAGTCCTGTGTCTCAGTTCAAATAGTAACAGACAAGCATTTTTAAACTCCCTGAAAAGGGATCTATTGCCATGAAATCTCTCTGGAAGGGAGACCTGAGGCTCAGGATGTATATCTGTAGTTATAGGACTAGCAGTATGAGAGTCTCTAAGATAATCTTTAACAGATTGGTTGTCAGTCTGTAACTCCCTGATTAACTGTGTTAGGGCATCCACACGTTGATTTAAAACCACAACCTACATCAGCTGATTCCATGATGTGTGTAAATACACAATACTTATCTTTTTTGACTGGATTATTATGTTATAATCACCAAAGTGCTAGTGATTAAGTTTACTAAATGTATCACCTATATGTAGTGAAATGTAGGTTGATGCGACAGAGGGGAAAACAACTATGTACTATAGCAAAAGTTAACCCCTTTTTCTTAGTATAGTCACAGATACACAGGCCGTGTACTCAATAGAATACTTGCACTTATGAAATGGCAGAGAGGTTTATGGATTAAAATCTTAAACTTCAAAGTGTCTCTTAGTAGTAATTAGAGAAATATCTCCCGAGAATAAACCGTACAGAGCATATAGTATAATATCTGTAAGCAGCAGTTCACACAGCATACAATATTGGTAGGGATCAAAATGTAGCACATAGATATACTATTGTATGTTAATGTCACAGTGGTATGCAGGAGATCGGCACAGAGCAAAGATTATGTAGACACAAACAGTAGGTTCTCTTTATACAATCTAGCAGCAAGCTATCTGGAACGAGTGTGGGCTGAGCTGAGTGGAGCAGAGACGGACGATGGTCTGTAAGCTGTAACACGCTGGAAGCATGCGAGTGTGGGAGAGAGCGTTCCGGCCATAGCTGATGACGTCAGAGGAAACGATCTGACTGCTCTGACTATCGCAGCAATTCGGAAGATTTGATGATGCCAGGAGGGAGTAAACTTGCGAAAAACAATTAAGGTACTAGGCTGAACTAGAAGCAGTAGTAACTCAGAGTGAGAACATACAAAATAATCCAGCAATGTGAGATAGGTAGGTGGAGCCTTATATAATGAGAAATGAAGTCTTAAAGGAACAGACTCCAATGAGCTTAATGAGGGAGTCTGACAGACGTCCAGTTCTTGATAATGTCACTGTTGTGCCATATTTTCTCCACTTGATGATGACTGTCTTCACTGTGTTCCATGGTATATCTAATGCCTTGGAAATTCTTTTGTACCCTTCTCCTGACTGATACCTTTTAACAATGAGATCCCTCTGATGCTTTGGAAGCTCTCTGTGGACCATAGGGCCGAATTATCAAAGGACAGTGCGGATCAGGTTCGCAAGACCTCGCTGAATGCGGAGAGCAATACGCTCTCCGTATTCAGCAATGCACCAGCAGCTCACAAGAGCTTTAAACACGGCCCTTCAAGCTCCACTCAGAGCTTGATAAATGGGCCTCCATGTCTTTTGCTGTGGGATGCGACTAAGAAAATTTCAGGAAAGACCAACTAGAGCAGCTGAACTTTATTTGGGGTTAATCAGAGGTACTTTAATTGATGACAGGTGTGTACTGACTCCTATTTAACATGATTTTGAATGTGATTGCTTAATTCTGAACACAGCTACATCCCTAGTTATAAGTGTGCACACTTATGCAACCATATTATTTTAGTTTTTTTTGTTTTCTTCCCTCCACGTAAAAGATTTCAGTTTGTTTTTCAATTGAGTTGTACAGTTTATAGGTCACATTAAAGGTGGAAAAAGTTCTGAAATGATTTATCTTTATCTCATTTTTTTTACATCACAGAAACTTGACATTTTAACAGGGGTTTGTAGACTTTTTATATCCACTGTATATATATATACATACAAGTATGTGCAAAGATATGTGTACAAATTCTAGCATTAATAATCATTTATAAAAAAATGAGATAAAAGCATATCATGACTTCTAGAAATACAAATACACATTAATTTATGTGAAAGTATTATATAATAGATTTTTTTGTATAACAAATAAATATAAAAATAACTTTCTATGAGATATTGTTTGTTGAGGTATAAATGTAGCAATTTCTTGGACATTAACAGTTGAAAAATAGCTTTAGAGAAATGGTATAAATAAAGTTTGGAAAAACCCGAATAACTGCGGCATCGATGACTGTTAGTTAACAAAAGTACAATGCTCTTCGCACCGTACTTGACGCGCACATTTTTTATGGCTTTTTTGATAAATAGGGGGATTGTATTCAGATCCGCGTCAGCGATGTCTGGTGAGTGTATTGACGCAGGCGAATGCACTGAGATTGACGCTTTGATAAATAGACCCCTAAGTGTACTTTGTAATTTATTTTTGATGTGTTTTGTGACATTTTTTGTTTTCCGCTAAACAGATAACCAGAGCTCTGAGGTTGCGCTATCCCGACGTGCGTTAACTTCAATTGCGCTCAATCACTTTTTCTCTTGTGCGCATCAGTTAGTGCACCACTCGTAATCTAGCCCTATATCAGCAGTGTTTGAAACAATGTTTGTATAAATATTATACATTTTTGCAAACAGTGCTGTCAAATAATGCTATTGACACTTCGATGCTCCTGAGTCTACCTAGGTTTATTCTTCAAAAAATTATACCAAAAGAACAATACAAATTTGATATAAAATTGGAATTTTGTTTAATCACATCATCTACCTGAATCATGAAAGTTTAATTTTGAACTCATTGTCACTTTAAGATAAAAACAAAACTTGCAGTTTATATGTCTTTCTTTATGGGATATGTTTTATGGTACATAACACTAATTAGGCTAAATAACACAAATTCTATTGTGCCTTTAACAGACAAGAATTTTCCTAAGGGTGATTGTAACAGCCAGATGCACATCACTTGTCCTTTTTGCCTGGAGAGGTATTTGAACACATTACTGACTAGGCTTAGGGGCTGATTTATTAATGTCTGGCGGACATGATTTGCTGTAGCGTATTATGTCCACCAGACATCGCTGAATTCCAACAGCATACCGGTCGGCATTTAACATTGCATAAGCAGTTCTAGTGAAATGCTTGTGCAATGCCACCCCCCCTCCACTAGCAGGGGGTGTCAATCAACCCGATCGTATAGGATCGGGCGGATTGATGTCCGCAGCCTCAGAGGCAGAGGACCAGTTAAGGAGCAGCGGTCTTAAGATCACTGCTTCATTAGTGCTGTTTCCGGCGAGCCTGAGGGCTCGCGCAGAAGCAGGGGCCATTCAGCCCTTTATAAATTGGCCCCTATACTAACTGCATAATATGTGAGGTTTACAGTATTTATGCTTTACAGAATATCTGGGATTAAAGGGCTGTCCTTTTGGATTGGACCAAACTAATATACTTTTTCTTCTCAGTGAAAGGTTAAAACAACTTTGCAATATACTTTCATTTCCCCCATCCCCTTAATGTAATTTAAGTTTAAAATTGTATTTTGTTTTGATTTAATTCTATAATCAAATCTCTTTTGACTTTAACTATGTGTTTAACCCATCCGAATGAGTTCATTCTTTTTGGCTCCATTTTGGAAGAGTTAATTCTTTTTGGCTCCTCATCTTTGTTTTCTAGTTCTAAATGATCCACAATCTAAATGATAACCTTATTGTTAAAAGTTTAGATCAGATCCAAGCTGAAAGCTGGAAAATCACCCATATGTTGAAAAAACAGAAATGGCTTAAGCAATCACAATTCTCCTCACCGTGGGCTTTGCACTATATTTTGGCAACAAACTGGACACATCAAATTCAACACAGGTATTGATCAAGTGCAAAAGTGGCTTTTTCAACATGTTTGCAAGTATTACTCGACAATTTGCAATTTGCATTAGTCTGAAAATGGAGATGAAATCTTGTGTGTGTTAACCATCTTAGCTGTGTTAGACTCGGAAAGATTGTGGTTACTTTGTTAACAAAAAAAAAAAGGTGCATTTATGATTTTTCAAAATCAGAAATAAAAAAAAAAAACAGAAATATTAAAACGCTCTAGCACATTATAACACTTTTTTTTGCACTTTTATTTCCTTTAAGTAATAATTGCAACAAAAATAAAAAATAAACATTTAAAATATTTTACATAAAAAGTTAAAAGTTACTGAAATTACCTAAAAACCAACAAGAAATGTTATTGTTGCTTGTAAGAACTGTTGTTTTAACATTTGCTTTTTCATATCTGCTGAGTGAGAAATATATTTAACTATTTATAACTATTTTATTAATTGGGGTAGATTTATCATACCCTGGGGGGACATGATTCGCTATAGCGAATCATGTCCACCCTGCATCGCTAAATGCCGACAGCACATTTGTCGGCATTTAACATTGCACAGTCAGTTCTGGTGAACTACTTGTGCAATGCCGCCCCCTGAAGATTCGTAGCCAATTGGTTGCTAGCAGGGGGTGTCAATCAACCCGATCATATCCGATCAGGCTGATTGCTGTCCGCCGCCTCCGAGGTCTTAAGAGCGCTGCTTCATAACTCCTGTTTCTGGTGAGCCTGAATGTTCGTGCGGAAACACCTGTATTCAGGGCCATTCGGCCCTTGATAAATCGGCCCCATTGAGTCTAATTTGATACATTTTGAAATATATATAGTGAGAGGTCTCACTAGTTTCCTGTCTTTAGGTTTGGTTGTGATATCTTCTTCAAGAGACAAGAAGAGAATATTAAAAGGACATTGTAAACTAGATTTTTCTTTGCCTAAATGTTTTGTAGATGATCCATTTATATAGCTTTTTTTTAAAAAATATATAGTTTTGCTTATTTTTAAATAACATTGCGCAGATTTTCAGACTCCTACCCAAGCCCCAAAGTTGTAGGAGAATACTGAGGTATACCTACTCCAGCTTTATCCTGTTTGTGTAAAGAGTCTTTTCATATGCAGAGAAAGGGGGGGGTCTTGTTTTTTGTGCTATAGAAGCACTTGCAGTTGGTGTTCCAGCTAACCTTTTCAACAGTGCTAAACTGGGAGCTTCTAATTAAGTTTTTAAACAGTTTTATACTGGATTTTTAAATCAGTATCTGTGCATATTCTTCTTTATAGTAGTGTCTATTACATGCAGTTAAATGAAAATTGGTGTATACTGTCCATTTAAAGGGACATTCTAGTCCAAGACAAACTTTCATTATTCAGATAGGGCATGTAATTTTAAACAATTTTCAAATTTACATCTATCATCAATTTTGCTTTGTTCTTTTGGTATTCTTAGTTGAAAGCTAAACCTAGGAGGTTCCTATGCTAATGTCTAAGCCCTTGAAGGCCGCCTCTCATCTCAGGGCATTTTAACAGTTTTTCACCACTAGCGGGTGTTAGGTCATGTGTTTCATATAGGAAACACTGTGCTCACACACGTGGAGTTCCTAGGATCCAGCACTGATTGGCTAAAATGCAAGTCTGTCAAAAGAACTGAAATAAGGGGCAGTTTGCAGAAACTTAGATACAAGATAATCACAGAGGTAAAAAGTGTATTAATATAACTGTGTTGGTTATGCAAAACTAGGGAATGGGTAATAAAGGGATTATCTATCTTTTAAAACAATAAATATCCTGGTGTAGACTGTCCCTTTAAGTAAATCATTTGTACTATGTTTTGTTTATCACCAGGGCTAGATGGTTTACTGGTTGATAAGGATATTTCCTATAACTGTAATGGTTGGGCCAGCAACATAACAACTAAAGTTTGTTTTATTCAATATATCCTTCTTTCATAAAATATAAAATTGTGACATATTTAAAAATACTACCTGAATAAATAAAGAAAAAAACAAAAACATTATTATTATTATTATTTTAATTACTTTTTAATTTATGTTATACAGTATATATATATATATATATATATATATATATATATATATATATATATATATATATATATATTATTATTATTTAGTATTATATTTTAGATATTTCTTGCAAGAATTCATAATGAGTGTTTGTTACTATTAACATATCTAGTATGGAAATAAAGACTTCTAAAAAGTCTTAAATTCATAAAGTTTTAAATAACATGGACATAGTGTACTTGCAAGCAATTTGTAATAACCAAAACATGTTACTGTGGACAAAACAAAATGAGATTATATTCTGGTATCTATCAAGTAATTAAAATTTGACAATTGGATTGCTTCATGTAGCATTTTTATATTGCTTCAATATGTTATAGCAGAGAGTCAGAGAAGATCAATTCAAATAAATACGATTTTAAGAAATGAGCCCATGTTCTGAATCCAGAAAAACATTGTTATTTTTTATCTGACCACTGATCTTTCCCAAGTAAGCAAAACATATGAAAGCACATCTTGTTCAGCCACAGGGGCATATTCATCAGACTCTTCTTTATCTCATCTAAGATAATTATGATGATTTGTATTTTATGGAAGTTATTCATCAAATAACCTAAATAATGTCACACTTTTTGATGATCATGCTGCATAGGATAATATGAGAATCTTTCTATTTTTCATCATGTGAGATGCATTAAAAAAGATAACACACTGTATTTCACAACTTTTTACAATTCAAGTGGAGGGGTCACTTATACTCTTCGGGGCATATTTATCAAGCTCCGTATGGAAATTGATGCCCCGTGTTTCTGGCGAACCTTTAGCCTCGCCAGAAACATAAGTTATGAAGCAGTGGTCTAAAGACCGCTGCTCCATAACTTGTCCGCCTGCTCTGAGGCAGCGGACAGACATCGCTGGAAATCAACCTGATCCAATACAATCGGGTTGATTGACACCCCCTGCTGGCAGCCAATTAACAGCGAATCTGCAGGGGGCGGCGTTGCACCAGCAGTTCACAAGAACTGCTGGTGCAATGATAAATGCCGACAGCATATCGGATCATGTCCGTTCGCACATTAATAAATAGGCCCCTTCAAATGAGTGACATATTCAGTGCTTTAAAGGGACAGTAAACACCTTGTAATCAAATTACATTTCTGTGGTGTTGCTAAAGAATAACATATCAGCCAAGTCTTAACATTTTTAAAACAAATTAACATCCTATTTACTGCAATTATTTTTCAAGAGCTAAACTCCACCCACCATGTGTGTTATTTAGAAGAGCCAATCTGGGCTTTAGTCTGCAGACAAGGATAGCTATGGTCATAATGTTAGTGTAAAGTGAATTGTTTTGCAGTTGTTTTCTGATAAAGCCAATTAGGGACAGACATGTTGCAGAGTTAGACTTAAGAAGCCAGCAGGGTAGAGTTCAAGGCCTGATAATTAAAAAGTGCTCACTTTTGAGAGCTACATTACACACAAAAAAAGGAAAAATAAATAATTAAAATATAGTGCAAGGTTATTTCACTACACATAACTAAACATTTTATATAAAAAAAATCCCAAGGTGCTTACTGTCCCTTTAACAGGAGTTCTATTAATATATTGCTAAGATGTAGTTTGTACCCAAAAAGCTTAATGTACTATGAGTTTGTCTTTTCATCATGTATGATTGAGTAACAATGTATTCTTAACACTGTATAAATGGAGCAAGTAAGTGAGTTTTTATCATGGCTATTTGTGAGAGCAAGACTTCCTGTGAAAAGCAGATATCTCTTCAAAAAAGCAGTTGTATGTGTAGGATGAACAGAGTGATTTTCCATATATAGATTCTCTCTCTGAAATAAGGTCTGTTGGAAAGAAAAAAATTTCATTTCTTTTCTGCTTTCATGAACTCAAGTAAACCCCCAAAACATTACTCTGTAGCATGCGCCATTCAGAGCTACAATTATCTTCCTTTCCTTGGGCACCCAATTAATGGACTGTAATGCTATACACAAGGAAGTCAACAACCAACCAAACGGAATATAAACATTAGCAGTGGATGACAATCTTTATCCTGTGACTATACAATGTGTCAACAACTCGTATAGTAATTGCAGTAGATTAGTAGTACTGTCTGCAGGGGCGTATTAACGGATAGGCCAACAAGGCCGGTGCCTAGGTCAGCAGATTTTGGGGGCGGCACTTAATGTCCACACAACTCTGCACTTGATAAAGCTGCTAACTGCTTTGGAAAAAAAAATAACTTTGAGCGGGCGTTCACTTGACCTGCTTTTCGCCAAGGTCAACCAGCCTGCTTCCACTATCTGCCTCACATCATGGCTTGAGCCCGGAGTCACGCACATACGTACAAGCAGAATTTTAAGTGCCTAGGGCAACACAAAACCTAAATACGCCACTGACTGTCTGTATACCACATTCAAAACAATTCCAGTGCAGGAACACATGAAAAAGTAATACACAGAAGAAGAAATGCATTATCATATAAATTAATTTTTCAAACTTTAAACAAAGTATAAGAAATGCTCTTGCAGAACTGGTAGTGTGAATTGCTCCAGTTGAAGCTTGAAAAAGAAGATACATTATAAACTCACCCTCCTGCGAGCTCGAGGTGCTGCTTCGGGTGTATTGGGTGATGTGGATTCATTTGGTGTTTCTGAAGTTGAGCTTAGAGATGAATTACTACTTGAGAGTTCTTTATTCTGTCTCTTTAATCCAAATGGCAGAATAGAGGCTACAAAGTCTGTTATTTCTTTCTGCTCTTCCTTTTGAGAGTCTTGCTTTAACTTGTGCGCTCTGTCATTAGCAATTACTTGTGACAATGGCATTCCAAATGCCTGGGGTAAAAATTCTAAAACAGAAGAGTGAGGAAAAAAATAAAGGATATTCACAGTAAAATGTGCTCTGCATCATTTCCACGAATTATAATATATTATAAAAAAAAATATATATATATATATATATATATACTGTGTGTATATATATATATATATATATATATACACTGCTTTAAAACCTAATACTGATAGTTTTAGTAATGTATTGCTTTGCAACAATAACCGTCTTTGTCTTCATTTATGAATATTAACTAGTTTGTCCTATCCTTAATGGCATATCATTATTTAATAAATGTGGTAAACACTTTATGGTTCCATTCTAAGTATTGAATCACTTTTTCAGAGTACCATCATTTAGGATTCTAAGTTATTTAAGACATAGTACAATGTTCTTATCACACAACTAAGATATAGGGCTAAATTACAAGTGGAGCGCTATTTAATCACGCACCCGTAAACAGGCAAATTCGCCTGTTTACGGGCGCAAGATTAATAACCAGCCATTGCAAGTGGCTGGTTAATGCTACTGCAAGTTCACAGTAGCAATTGGTGCTCCCTAAAAATTAACCAGAGATGAGGTCTCTGGTTCATTTTCTAAATGTGTCCCAATTGCCCCTAAAATAAAATGTGAGGTTAATTTTCTAAAATAAAATAAAAAAAATTGTAGCATCTTTATTTTTTATTTTTAAAACTGAATGAAGCAGTTTTTAGGGGTTAAAGTGAGCGGTGTGGGGTGTTAGAAAAAAACAGCACTGAAAAGTGCCTTTACATTGCGGTGTATGAGGGCCGTGGTATTCCTATAAATGCTTATATACATATATATTTATGTGTTAATATGTGTATGTTAATATGTGTATATACACATATAAACACATATATATGTATATATTCATATACATATATATTTCAATTTGTTGCCTACCGCTTTGCGACTTACCCCCTAACTGCGCTAGGTTCTCATGCCATGACCCACAGTATGGAAAACAAGGCTCCCATTGGATCCATGGAAGCGCGCTCTAGCTTCCATGCAATGCGAACGCAAGCTCACGTTCGCATTGTACAGGACTTCAAATACCAGAGCACATTTGTGTGAGCTGTTATTATGATTTGAGCACAAATATCATGCTCCACTCATAATCTAGCCCATTATTAGCTACTAGTATAGGTGGAAATATTTGTAAACATAACTTCCATTGTATGCAAACAAATACTACAACTAGTAAAGGTTTGAGCCATGAACCCATTAGGAAGCATGTAAATTTCAAGTTGTGAGTTGTCATGTTCCATATATATATATATCTATAACATGATTGTTCAAGAAAAATGATTAAACATAGGTTTAGGTTTTTGAATAGAGGGACAACTGAAGCGGGTTATTTATTTATTTATTTATTTATTTGCTTAAAGATGAATATAAATAAAAATATAATGTAATAAGAAATAGGTTTACTGTTATCTTTAAGGATCATTAAATTTAGTTGAATTGCATAATCAACAAATACATATGAAAAAGACAAAGCATTAGCACTTTCTGAATTTCAAATGATCAATAGAATTTTTTTTTTTAAATTTAACAGATGTAAAAATCTAATTCCATTTCCCTAACCCGTGTATCATGTGACAGTCATCAGAGAATCGTGGGCTCATATATGTATACACTGTGCACATGCTCAGTAGCAGCTAGGGTCTCAGAAAGTCTGCATATAAAATATATTTTGACTTTAGTGTCCCTATAACTAATATCCCAAGTCTTGAAAATCCTAAATATAATGTAGACTCTTTTTAACTAGGGAAAATGTGCAGAAAATGTTTTTATAAAATTCCCAAATAGGCATTTTTAACTGGATTTTTTTTTTCCACAAAGGGCTCGATTTTTCAAGCTGGGGCGGACAGGGGCGTACATATTGAGTCATAGCCAGGCGAAGGGTTTGATAAATCAAACCCAAAGTGGTAAGTATAATGAACAAGATAATAAAAGTATTTAGTAAATCTGATGGAACTCAACTTTGATAACAAAAACAATTAAAAACCGAAACATTAGAAATGGCACAACCAATATAATATTATAATAAGATTTGCAGACAAAGGTCCATCTTTCCACCAGTCTCAATATTACAAAATAGAATTCTAGTAATTTCTATAATTATATTTTACATTTGTTGACTGCAGATTTGACACTAGCCAGGTAAGTAACCCTTTTATCAATTAGTTGTGACAATTTATGCCTCTGTTGTACTTTCCAAAGACAGAAATGATCTAATGTTATCTACCCAATGATTAGGGTCAGTCTTTAAAAATATCAATTTCTACTGTTTACCTTTATCTTTGTTTTTTTCCTTCCCTAATGAGTCCAGTTTCTTCCTCAGAGACTTTTTTCTCTTCTGTCCATCTGCAAAATAAAATGATCATTAAAGGGACATGAACCGCTTTGACTTTGTAATATGAAATGTTTAATTATACATTGTAAAAAAAACACTATGCAATATATTCATTAGGCATAGGCATGATTTTAGATTCGCAATTGTTTGCTAAACGAAACAGGCAGAGGCATTTGGCTCTTTTCAGTGCAGAAAAATCAGTGTGAAAGTGCAAAACACAAGATCTGGATTTGCACGTTGCTCTATCACACTGAAATATCAGGCTCCAAAAAGAGACGAGTGTCTGGTTTAGCAAAATAATGCTGAATCTGAAATTTTGTTCATGTGTCTAATATTAATTTTATATTTTTTATGCTTTCCCTGTAAAATATATAGCTTATGTATACAAATTGCGCTTGACCCATATTTCCTAGAGAGGCAGAAAAGCAAATTATGTGATTTTTTTTTTTTTTTTAAATGCTGCAAACTCTCTTAATCAGCTACTTACTATGCAAAGTTGCTTAGAGCAGTAGACAAAATATTTTACAGCTAAGCCTTACCACTATATGAAAGCGAATTTTAGCTTTGCTTTATTTAATTTTAACATGTTAGGCATTGTACACTACTTATAGTTCAGCAAACTTTTTTTTTAGTTTTAAATTTTTAGAGTTAGGGGCCCATTTATCAAGCTCCGGATGGAGTTTGAGGGCCCCTGTTTCCGCTGCTCCATAACCTGTCCGCCTGCTCTGAGGAAGCGGACAGACATCGCTGCAATTCAACCCGATCGAGTACGATCGGGTTGATTGACACCCCTTCTGGCGGCCGATTGGCCACGAATCTGCAGGGGGCGGCATTGCACCAGCAGATCACAAGAGCTGCTGGTGCAATGCTAAATACGGAGAGTGTATTGCTATCCGCATTCAGCGAGGTCTGGTGGACCTGATCCTCTATTGTCGGATCAGGTCCGCCAGACTTTTGATAAATATCCCCCATAGTGTTGATTTATTAGAAAATTAGCAAACCAAAATAACACTGCATCATATAGACAAAAACAAAATTAAAAATAAACACAAACCAGTATAGCATTTCCATACATCTCCATAATCAAGAATGCATCAGGACAGGCAAGGTAAAAAAAAAATAATCTGATGTGCATTCAGATTCGGATGAATATTTTTTTTTTATTATTATTTTGCTGTATTCTTTGCATTCATAAAAAAAAAAAAATACTTGTCCAATCATATTGAGCTTGCATTCTATTGGCTGTTCTAATCATGATTGAATCAGCCAATCAGATTTTTCCTACCTCAATTCCAATTGGCTGATAGACTCCTATCAGCCAATCGGAATTGAAGGGACGCCATCTTGGATGACGTCCCTTAAAGGAACCTTCATTCGTCGTTCAGTCGTCGGTTGAAGAGGATGGCTCCATGTCGGCTCCTTTGAAGATGGCTCTGCTCCGGATGGATAAAGATTGAAGACGCTGCCTGGATGAAGACTTCTACCGGATAAAGGACCTTCTCTGCGCACCTTGGATGAAGATTTCGGCCCGGTTGGGTGAAGACGACTCAAGGTAGGGAGATCTTCAGGGGGTTAGCGTTAGGTTTTTTTAAGGGGGGTTTGGGTGGGTTAGAGTAGGGGTATGTGGGTGATGGGTTTTAATGTTGGGGGGGTTGTATTTTTTTTAACAGGTAAAAGAGCTGATTACTTTGGGGCAATGCCCCGCAAAAAGCCCTTTTAAGGGCTGGTAATAGAGCTGATTACTTTTGTAATTTAGAAGAGGGTAGGGCATTTTTTTATTTTGGGGGGATTTTTTATTTTATTAGGGGGCTTAGATTAGGTGTAATTAGTTTAAACGTCTTGTCATTTATTTTTATTTTTTTTATTAATTGTATTTTAGTTTAGCTAATTGTAGTTAATTTATTTAATTAATTTAATGATAGTGTAGTGTTAGGTGTATTTGTAACTTAGGTTAGGATTTATTTACAGGTAATTTTGTACTTATTTTAACTAGGTAACTATTAAATATTTATTAACTATTTAATAGCTATTGTACCTAGTTAAAATAAATACAAAGTTGCCTGTAAAATAAATATAAATCCTAAAATAGCTACAATGTAATTATTAGTTATATTGTAGCTATATTAGGGTTTATTTTATAGGTAAGTATTTAGTTTTAAATAGGAATAATTTATTTAATTATAGGAATATTATTTTGTTTAATTTAAATTATATTTAAGTTAGGGGGGTGTTAGGGTTAGACTTAGGTTTAGGGGTTAATAACTTTATTATAGTAGCAGCGACGTTGCGGGCGTGAGATTAGGGGTTAATAATTGTAGGTAGGTGGCGGCGATGTTAGGGAGGGCAGATTAGGGATTAATAAAATTTATTAGTGTTTGTGAGGCGGGAGTGCGGCGGTTTAGGGGTTATACATTTATTATAGTGGCGGCGAGGTCCGGTCGGCAGATTAGGCATTAATAAGTGTAGGTAAGGTAGCGGTAATGTGGGGGGGGGGCAGATTAGGGGGTAATAAATATAATATAGGTGTTGGCAATGTTAGGGGCAGCAGATTAGGGGTTCATAGGGATAATGTAGGTTGCGGCGGTGTCCGGAGCGGCAGATTAGGGGTTAATAATATAATGCAGGTGTCAGCGATAGCAGGGGGGCAGATTAGGGGTTAATAAGTGTAAGGTTAGGGGTGTTTAAACTCGGGGTTCATGTTAGGGTGTTAGGTGCAGACTTAGAGAGTGTTTCCCATAGGAAACAATGGGGCTGCGCTAGGAGCTGAACGCTGCTTTTTTGCAGGTGTTAGGTTTTTTCAAGCCAGCTCAGCCCCATTGTATCCTATGGGGATATCGTGCACGAGCATGTTTTTCCAGTTTACAGCTACCGTAGGCAACGCTGGTATTGAGAGTTGAAGGGAAGGGAAATTATGCTCAACACTCCCTTTTCTGAGCCTAACGCAGCCACTCAGACAACTCTAAATACCAGCGTTGTCTTAAGGGTGCGCTGGGAAAAAAAGCAGAGTTAGCTACGCGGGTCTTTACCGACAAAACTCAAAATCTAGGCATAATAATGTTGTCAAAATTCAGCCAAACCAAATGACTACAGGATCTAATTTTGGACAGAACTACATTTTTTTTAGGACAACTGATTCATCCAAAATAAAAAAAAATGTTTGTTCATTAAATCTATAGTATACAGTATGTAATAATGTGTCCCTTGACTGCAAAATAAAACACATTTTGATATAAATAATACAAAAATAATGGAGCATTTAAAATCTTTGCTAGCAAAGCAGTGGCTACTTTTTTATGTACATACAAACATGGCTTTAATGACCCTTTAAAAATATATGCAAAAATGTTTGTGCATCATACAATTTGAAAAATATTCAAACACCTGAGTTAACAGAGAAAATGCATATTTTATTTTGTTCATCATATATAAAGCAAATTCTTAAATACTGTATTATTGATTTGATCATTTATGTATTTTTTTTAAATATTTAACAATATTTACTATTATCAGAAAAAAAACACCAACAATATTTAATTTTAAGATATGTTTTCAGATTTAGGGCATCTCTTATTTTCTTACTTTTTAAATCTGGTCATTTCCAGATGACCTAAAGGGATATAAATGCCAAAATGTATTTCATGCTTCAGATAGAGCATGTGATTTTAAACAATTTTCTTCTTTCTTCTATTATCTATTATCTTTTTTCTAAAAAGCAGAGATGTATGCTTAGGACCCAGCCTATTTCTAGGGCACTATAAGGCAGCAGTTTTGCAAGTATGTTATCCATTTAAAAGAGCACTAGATGGCAGCAGTTTTGCAAGTATGTTATCCATTTAAAGGAGCACTAGATGGCAGCAGTTTTGCAAGTATGTTATCCATTTAAAGGAGCACTAGATGGCAGCAGTTTTGCAAGTATGTTATCCATTTAAAAGAGCACTAGATGGCAGCAGTTTTGCAAGTATGTTATCCATTTAAAGGAGCACTAGATGGCAGCAGTTTTGCAAGTATGTTATCCATTTAAAGGAGCACTAGATGGCAGCAGTTTTGCAAGTATGTTATCCATTTAAAAGAGCACTAGATGGCAGCAGTTTTGCAAGTATGTTATCCATTTGAAAGAGCACTAGATGGCAGCAGTTTTGCAAGAATGTTATCCATTTGAAAGAGCACTAGATGGCAGCACTATTTCCTGCCATGTGGTACTCCAGATGCCTACCTAGGTATCTCTTTAACAAAGAACATCATGGGAATGGAGCAAACTTAATAACAGAAGTAAATCAGACAAATATATATACATCAATATTGCTGGGTAAAATAATGACCTTGCTCTTTCAACTTGACTGAGAGATTAGACTGGCTCTTGATAGAAAATGAACTCTGATCCTAAGCATTATACAGGGAGTGCAGAATTATTAGGCAAATGAGTATTTTGACCACATCATCCTCTTTATGCATGTTGTCTTACTCCAAGCTGTATAGGCTCGAAAGCCTACTACCAATTAAGCATATTAGGTGATGTGCATCTCTGTAATGAGAAGGGGTGTGGTCTAATGACATCAACACCCAATATCAGGTGTGCATAATTATTAGGCAACTTCCTTACCTTTGGCAAAATGGGTCAAAAGAAGGACTTGACAGGCTCAGAAAAGTCAAAAATAGTAAGATATCTTGCAGAGGGATGCAGCACTTTTAAAATTGCAAAGCTTCTGAAGCGTGATCATCGAACAATCAAGCGTTTCATTCAAAATAGTCAACAGAGTCCAAGGCGCAAAATAACTGCCCATGAACTGAGAAAAGTCAAGCGTGCAGCTGCCAAGATGCCACTTGCCACCAGTTTGGCCATATTTCAGAGTTGCAACATCACTGGAGTGCCCAAAAGCACAAGCTGTGCAAAACTCAGAGACAAGGCCAAGGTAAGAAAGGCTGAAAGACGACCACCACTGAACAAGACACACAAGCTGAAACATCAAGACTGGGCCAAGAAATATCTCAAGACTGATTTTTCTAAGGTTTTATGGACTGATGAAATGAGAGTGAGTCTTGATGGGCCAGATGGATGGGCCCGTGGCTGGATTGGTAAAGAGCAGAGAGCTCCAGTCCGACTCAGACGCCAGCAAGGTGGAGGTGGAGTACTGGTTTGGGCTGGTATCATCAAAGATGAGCTTGTGGGGCCTTTTCGGGTTGAGGATGGAGTCAAGCTCAACTCCCAGTCCTACTGCCAGTTTCTGGAAGACACCTTCTTCAAGCAGTGGTACAGGAAGAAGTCTGCATCCTTCAAGAAAAACATGATTTTCATGCAGGACAATGCTCCATCACACGCGTCCAAGTACTCCACAGCGTGGCTGGCAAGAAAGGGTATAAAAGAAGAAAATCTAATGACATGGCCTCCTTGTTCACCTGATCTGAACCCCATTGAGAACCTGTGGTCCATCATCAAATGTGAGATTTACAAGGAGGGAAAACAGTACACCTCTCTGAACAGTGTCTGGGAGGCTGTGGTTGCTGCTGCATGCAATGTTGATGGTGAACAGATCAAAACACTGACAGAATCCATGGATGGCAGGCTTTTGAGTGTCCTTGCAAAGAAAGGTGGCTATATTGGTCACTGATTTGTTTTTGTTTTGTTTTTGAATGTCAGAAATGTATATTTGTGAATGTTGAGATGTTATATTGGTTTCACTGCTGCTTGGTTGTGACCGCTGCTTCATAACTGAAGACACGTCAGAAACAGGGGCCATCAAGCTCCATACGGAGCTTGATAAATAGAGCCCTTTATCTATCCCTAAATGCCCTCAGCAGCATAGATTAGCTAAAGGAAACAAAGGTCTCAACATGGAAACATCTAAAGCTTTATAGAACAGCTAATATAATTTTCTTTCATGTAATTTGCAAGAGTCCATGAGCTAGTGACATATGGGATATACAATCCTACCAGGAGGGGCAAAGTTTCCCAAACCTCAAAATGCCTATAAATACACCCCTCACCACATCCACAATTCAGTTTTACAAACTTTGCCTCCTATGGAGGTGGTGAAGTAAGTTTGTGCTAAGATTTCTACGTTGATATGCGCCTCATAGCATTGTTGAAGCCACGATTCCTCTCAGAGTACAGCGAATGTCAGAGGGACATGAAGGGAGTATCACTTATTTGAATACGATGATTTCCCTAACGGGGGTCTATTTCATAGGTTCTCTGTTATTGGTCGTAGAGATTCATCTCCTACCTCCCTTTTCAGATCAACGATATACTCTCAATTTACCATTACCTCTACTAATAATCTACTAGTACTGGTTTGGCTATCTGCTATATGTGGATGGGTGTCTTTTGGTAAGTATGTTTTCATTACTTAAGACACTCTCAGCTATGGTTTGGCACTTTATGCATTTATATAAAGTTCTAAATATATGTATTGTACTTATATTTGCCATGAGTCAGGTTCATGTATTTCCTTCTGCAGACTGTCAGTTTCATATTTGGGAATGTAAACATTTTTAAGAAATGTATTTCTTACCTGGGGTTTAGTCTTTTTTCAATTGACTACTTCTTGTAATTGCGGGTATTAGGCCCGCGGGTGCGTCAAATGCTAAACTTTATTGCGTCATTCTTGGTGCGAAAAAAAATTTTGGCGTGAAAAAGTACGTTTATGGTGCAACTTCATCATTTCCCGCGTCATACGTGACGCCGAGACCTTTCAAACGGCAGTGTCATTAGTGACGCAAGTGTGTCATTTCCGGTCATTTTTGGCGCCAAAAAAGACTTTACGTTACGTTGTGCATCATACTTGGCACCAATTTTTTTTTATTATTTCAATACCCCTTGTTTGTTTGCCTCTTGCTTTTTGCTTTCAGAGGCCTATGCTATTGCATTTTTTCCCATTCCTGAAACTGTCATATAAGGAAATAGATAATTTTGCTTTATATGTTGTTTTTTCTCTTACATTGTGCAAGATGTCCCAATCTGATCCTGCCTCAGAAGTTTCTGCTGGAACATTGCTGCCTGACATCGGTTCTACCAAAGCTAAGTGCATTTGTTGTAAAGTTGTAGAAATTATTCCACCAAATTTCATTTGTAATAGTTGTCATGATAAACTTTTACATGCAGATAGTGTTTCCATCAGTAATAGTACATTGGCAGTTACAGTTCCTTCAACTTCTAATGTGCATGATATACCTGTAAATTTTAAAGAATTTGTTCCTGATTCTATTATGAAGGCTTTGTCTGCATTTCCACCTTCTAATAAACGTAAAAGGTCTTTTAAAACTTCTCATTTAGCTGATGAAATTTCAAATGACCAACAACATAATAATTCATCCTATTCTGATGAGGATCTATCTGAAACAGAAGATCCTTCCTCTGACATTGACACTGACAAATCTACTTATTTATTTAAAATAGAGTATATGCGTTCTTTATTAAAAGAAGTGTTAATTACTTTGGATATTGAGGTAACCAGACCTATTGACGTTCAGTCTAATAAACTTTTAAATGCTGTTTTTAAACCTCCTGTGGTTTCCCCAGGGGTTTTTCCCATTCCTGAGGCTGATATGATTTCTAGGGAATGGAATAAGCCAGGTACTTCTTTTATTCCTTCTTCAAGGTTTAAAAAATTGTATCCTTTACCAGCAAAATCTATAGAGTTTTGGGAAAAAATCCCCAAAGTTGATGGGGCTATTTCTACTCTTGCTAAACGTACCACTATTCCTATGGAAGATAGCACTTCCTTTAAGGATCCTTTAGATAGGAAGCTTGAATCTTATCTACGGAAGGCCTATTTATATTCAGGTCATCTTCTCAGACCTGCTATTTCTTTGGCTGATGTTGCGGCTGCATCAACTTTCTGGTTGGAAAATTTAGCGCAACACGAATTGGATTCTGACATATCTAGCGTTGTTCGCATACTGCAACATGCTAATCATTTTATTTATGATGCCATTTTTGATATTATCAAAATTGATGTTAGATCCATGTCTTTAGCTGTTTTAGCTAGAAGAGCTTTGTGGCTTAAATCTTGGAATGCTGATATGACAACTAAATCTAGATTACTATCTCTTTCTTTCCAAGGTAATAATTTATTTGGTTCTCAGTTGGATTCTATTATTTCAACTATCACTGGGGGAAAAGGAGTTTTTTTGCCTCAGGATAAAAAACCTAAGGGTAAATCTAAGGCTTCTAACCGTTTTCGTTCCTTTCATCAGAATAAAGAACAAAAACTCAATCCTTCCCCCAAGGAATCTGCTTCCAATTGGAAGCCTTCCTCAAATTGGAATAAATCCAAGCCATTTAGGAAACCAAAGTCAGCCCCTAAATCCGCATGAAGGTGTGGCCCTCATGCCAGCTCAGCTGGTAGGGAGCAGATTAAGGTTTTTCAAGGATTTTTGGATAAAATCTGTCAAAAATCATTGGATTCAGAGCATTGTCTCTCAAGGGTATCGAATAGGATTCAAAGTAAGACCTCCTGTGAGAGGATTTTTTTCTCTAACGCATCCCTGTAAATCCAGTAAAAGCTCAGGCTTTTCTGAAGTGTGTTTCAGATCTGGAATCTTCAGGGGTAATCATGCCAGTTCCTCCTCAGGAACAAGGTTTGGGGTTTTATTCAAACCTATTAATTGTACCGAAGAAAGAAAATTTATTCAGACCAGTTCTGGATCTAAAAAATTTGAATCGTTATGTAAGAGTACCAACTTTCAAGATGGTGACTATAAGGACTATTCTGCCTTTTGTTCAGCGAGGACATTATAAGTCCACAATAGACTTGCAGGATGCATACCTTCATATTCCGATTCATCCAGAACACTTCCAGTTTCTGAGATTCTCTTTTCTAGACAAGCATTACCAATTTGTTGCTCTTCCATTTGGCCTAGCAACAGCTCCAAGAATCTTTTCAAAGGTTCTACGTGCCCTACTCTCTGTAATCAGAGAACAGGGTATTGCGGTGTTTCCTTATTTGGACAATATCTTGGTACTAGCTCAGTCTTTACATACTGCAGAATCTCACACAAATCAACTAGTGTTGTTTCTTCGGAAACATGGTTGGAGGATCAATTTACCAAAAAGTTTCTAGATTCCTCAGACAAGGGTCACCTTTTTAGGCTTCCAGATAGATTCAGTGTCCATGACTCTGTCTTTAACAGACAAGAGACGTTTAAAATTGGTCGCAGCATGCCGGCTCCTTCAGTCTCAGTCATTCCCTTCAGTGGCTATGTGTATGGAAGTTTTAGGTCTCATGACTGCAGCATCGGACGCGATCCCCTTTGCTCGTTTTCACATGAGACCTCTACAGCTTTGTATGCTGAATCAATGGTGCAGGGATTATACAAAGATATCACAATTAATATCCTTGAATCCCAATGTACGACACTCTCTGACATGGTGGATAGATCACCATCGTTTGGTTCAAGGGGCTTCTTTTGTTCGCCCAACCTGGACTGTGATCACAACAGATGCGAGTCTTTCAGGTTGGGGAGCTGTTTGGGGATCTCTGATAGCACAAGGGGTTTGGAAATCTCAAGATGCGAGATTACCAATAAATATTTTAGAACTCCGTGCAATTCTCAGGGCTCTTCAGTTCTGGCCTCTGCTAAAGAGAGAACCGTTCATTTGTTTTCAGACAGACAATATCACAACTGTGGCTTATGTCAATCATCAGGGTGGGACTCACAGTCCCCAAGCTATGAAAGAAGTATCTCGGATACTTGCCTGGGCAGAATCCAGCTCCTGTCTAATCTCTGTGGTGCATATCCCAGGCATAGACAATTGGGAGGCGGATTATCTCAGCCGCCATACTTTACATCCAGGGAAGTGGTCTCTCCATCCAGATGTGTTTTCTCAGATTGTTCAGATGTGGGGGCTTCCAGAGATAGATCTCATGGCCTCTCATCTAAAACAAGTAACTTCCCAGATACCTGTCCAGGTCCAGGGATGTTCAGGCGGAAGCAGTGGATGCGCTGACACTTCCTTGGTGTTATCATCCTGCTTACATCTTCCTGCCTCTAGTTTTCCTTCCAAGAGTGATCTCCAAAATCATCATGGAACAGTCTTTTGTGTTGCTGGTGGCTCCAGCATGGCCACACAGGATTTGGTATGCGGATCTGGTTCGGATGTCCATTTGCCCGCCTTGGCCACTTCCGTTACGGCCGGACCTACTGTCTCAAGGTCCGTTTTTCCATCAGGATCTCAAATCATTAAATTTGGTATGGAAATTGAACGCTTAGTTCTAAGTCATAGAGGTTTCTCTGACTCAGTGATTAATACTATGTTACAAGTTCGTAAATCTGTCTCTAGAAAGATGTATTATAGAGTTTGGAAGACTTACATTTCATGGTGTTCTTCTCATAAATTCTCCTGGCATTCTTTTATAATTCCTAGAATTTTACAGTTCCTTCAGGATAGTTTGGATAAGGGTTTGTCTGCAAGTTCCTTGAAAGGACAAATCTCCGCTCTTTCTGTTTTATTTCACAGAAAGATTGCTATATAGGGAGTGCAGAATTATTAGTGTGCAGGTGACTATTACTGTGCATAATTATTAGGCAACTTAACAAAAAACAAATATATACCCATTTCAATTATTTATTTTTACCAGTGAAACCAATATAACATCTCAACATTCACAAATATACATTTCTGACATTCAAAAACAAAACAAAAACAAATCAGTGACCAATATAGCCACCTTTCTTTGCAAGGACACTCAAAAGCCTGCCATCCATGGATTCTGTCAGTGTTTTGATCTGTTCACCATCAACATTGCGTGCAGCAGCAACCACAGCCTCCCAGACACTGTTCAGAGAGGTGTACTGTTTTCCCTCCTTGTAAATCTCACATTTGATGATGGACCACAGGTTCTCAATGGGGTTCAGATCAGGTGAACAAGGAGGCCATGTCATTAGATTTTCTTCTTTTATACCCTTTCTTGCCAGCCACGCTGTGGAGTACTTGGACGCGTGTGATGGAGCATTGTCCTGCATGAAAATCATGTTTTTCTTGAAGGATGCAGACTTCTTCCTGTACCACTGCTTGAAGAAGGTGTCTTCCAGAAACTGGCAGTAGGACTGGGAGTTGAGCTTGACTCCATCCTCAACCCGAAAAGGCCCCACAAGCTCATCTTTGATGATACCAGCCCAAACCAGTACTCCACCTCCACCTTGCTGGCGTCTGAGTCGGACTGGAGCTCTCTCCCCTTTACCAATCCAGCCACGGGCCCATCCATCTGGCCCATCAAGACTCACTCTCATTTCATCAGTCCATAAAACCATAGGAAAATCATTCTTGAGATATTTCTTGGCCCAGTCTTGACGTTTCAGCTTGTGTGTCTTGTTCAGTGGTGGTCGTCTTTCAGCCTTTCTTACCTTGGCCATGTCTCTGAGTATTGCACACCTTGTGCTTTTGGGCACTCCAGTGATGTTGTAGCTCTGAAATATGGCCAAACTGGTGGCAAGTGGCATCTTGGCAGCTGCACGCTTGACTTTTCTCAGTTCATGGGCAGTTATTTTGCACCTTGGTTTTTCCACACGCTTCTTGCGACCCTGTTGACTATTTTGAATGAAACGCTTGATTGTTCGATGATCACGCTTCAGAAGCTTTGCAATTTTAAGAGTGCTGCATCCCTCTGCAAGATATCTCACTATTTTTGACTTTTCTGAGCCTGTCAAGTCCTTCTTTTGACCCATTTTGCCAAAGGAAAGGAAGTTGCCTAATAATTATGCACACCTGATATAGGGTGTTGATGTCATTAGACCACACCCCTTCTCATTACAGAGATGCACATCACCTAATATGCTTAAAGGGACACTGTACCCAATTTTTTTCTTTTGTAATTCAGAAAGAGCATGCAATTTTAAGCAACTTTCTAATTTACTCCTATTATCAATTTTTCTTTGTTCTCTTTCTATCATTATTTGAAAAAGAAGGCATCTAAGCTTTTTTTTGGTTTCAGTACTCTGGACAGCACATTTTTATTGGTGGATGAATTTATCCACCAATCAGCAAGGACAACTCAGGTTGTTCACCAAAAATGGGCCGGCATCTAAACTTACATTCTTGCATTTCAAATAAAGATACCAAGAGAATGAAGAAAATTTGATAATAGGAGTAAATTAGAAAGTTGCTTAAAATTTCATGCTCAATGTGAATCACGAAAGAAAATTTTTGGGTACAGTGTCCCTTTAATTGGTAGTAGGCTTTCGAGCCTATACAGCTTGGAGTAAGACAACATACATAAAGAGGATGATGTGGTCAAAATACTCATTTGCCTAATAATTCTGCACTCCCTGTATTTCCTGCTATTCACTGTTTTGTACAGGCTTTAGTTCATATTAAGCCTGTCATTAAATCAATTTCTCCTCCTTGGAGTCTTAATTTGGTTCTGAAGGCTTTACAGGTTCCTCCATTTGAGCCTATGCATTCTTTGGACATTAAACTACTTTCCTGGAAAGTGTTGTTCCTTTTGGCTATCTCTTCTGCTAGAAGAGTTTCTGAGCTATCTGCTCTTTCTTGTGAGTCTCCTTTTCTGATTTTTCATCAGGATAAGGCAGTTTTGCAGACTTCTTTTCAATTTTTACCTAAGGTTGTGAATTCTAACAACATTAGTAGAGAAATTGTTGTCCCTTCCTTGTGTCCTAATCCTAAGAATTCTTTGGAGAGATCCTTACATTCTTTGGATGTGGTAAGAGCTTTGAAATATTATGTGGAAGCTACTAAAGATTTCAGGAAGACTTCCAGTCTATTTGTTTTATTTTCTGGTCTTAGGAAAGGTCAGAAGGCTTCTGCTATTTCCTTGGCTTCTTGGTTGAAACTTTTGATTCATCAAGCTTATTTGGAGTCGGGTCAGGCCCCGCCTCAGAGAATTACAGCTTATTCTACTAGATCAGTCTCCACTTCGTGGGCTTTTAAGAATGAAGCTTCAGTTGATCAGATTTGCAAAGCGGCAACTTGGTCCTCTTTGCAAATATTTACTAAATTCTACCATTTTGATGTATTTCCTTCTTCGGAAGCAGTTTTTGGTAGAAAAGTTCTTCACGCAGCTGTTTCAGTTTGATTCTTCTGCTTTTTGATTTAAGTTTTTTTCTTTCAAAAATGAAAATAAACTTATTTTTTGGGTTGTGGATTAATTTTTTCAGCGAAATATGGCTGTTTTTATTTTTATTCCCTCCCTCTCTAGTGACTCTTGAGTGGAAGACTCCACATCTTGGGTATTGATATCTCATATGTCACTAGCTCATGGACTCTTGCCAATTACATGAAAGAAAACATAATTTATGTAAGAACTTACCTGATAAATTCATTTCTTTCATATTGGCAAGAGTCCATGAGGCCCACCCTTTTTATGGTGGTTATGATTTTTTGTATAAAGCACAATTATTTCCAAATTTCCTTTGTTGGTGCTTTCTACTCCTTTCTTTATCACCCCACTGCTTGTCTATTCGTTAAACTGAATTGTGGGTGTGGTGAGGGGTGTATTTATAGGCATTTTGAGGTTTGGAAAACGTTGCCCCTCCTGGTAGGATTGTATATCCCATATGTCACTAGCTCATGGACTTTTGCCAATATGAAAGAAATGAATTTATCAGGTAAGTTCTTACATAAATTATGTTTTTTGCATTTGTATGTATTATTCTTCTCAAGCTAATCATTTCTATAAATACATCATTATATCTATAATTTATTTATTGTTTATTTACTGTTTACTGTCCTTTTACGCAACAATACTTTCCCCGCTCAAAGAGCTGTAGTTAACAGCTTTGCGCAATAAAAAAAGTTTCACGAAACACTTCAAAAATACATTACAAACCACAGTTACACTCATTAACACTAATAAAAAATATTTTAAAAAAAAATATTGCACACGAAAGTTATAACTGCTCAAAGATATGAGATCTCAGGTGTTAGGGGGGAAAAAGCAGACGCAGGGATTTTACATTGACACACATTTTACATACATAGAGAAACATGGATTTATATGTATAGAGATATGTTTAACAATGGAGATAATGAAAATATTTCACATTACAATCTTATGCACATTAAACAATATCTCAGATGTATTTTCAAAGAGATATATCCACATAAAGATCTCAAGATATGTAGATATATATATATATATACTGTATATATATATATCTATATATATATATATATATATATATATATATAGATAGATATATAGATCTAGATATATCAGTCCAAAAAAATCACATATGTAGAGAAATATTTATTTAGAATTAAATAGAACATATTCCATTGCGAAAACATTTTCGCAATGTGAAATATTCACATTTTCATGTAACGTTTCGAGGAGAATACGTCATGGGCTTTGTGCAACAGATTAGGGTTTTTGTGTGTTTTGTTTCTATTTGTCTTCTCCATTGACTTCTATGGGGAATACATGAACGAGCACGCAATTTCACAGTTTGCATTACGCGGCTTAACACGCACGCAAAATAAGTTATTTCTCAACTCGTAATAACTGCGCAGTTCCAAATGCAAAAAAGTCAGAATGCGCGCAGAGTTTTTGCAACTGATTTGACGTGTGACTTGTTATCTTGCCCTTTGTGTTTACCACCTCAATTGGAAGTTTAGTCCATGAATTCACCACTCTTTCTGTAAAAAAAATGCTTCCTCACATTTCTCCTGAGGCATTTGTTTTTTTGTGGAAAATGTTTTCAGCTTCTAATATTTAATATAAATTAAAAAAAAACTTAAATATCCCTTTAAGACATGCTTTTATATTAATAGAGGAACTTGTCACCGGCGTTAAAGGGACAGTCAAGTCCAAAAAAAAGTTTCTTGACACAAATAGGGCATGCAATTTTAAACAACTTTCCAATTTACTTTTATCGCCAATTTTGCTTTGTTCCCTTGGTATTCTTAGTTGAAAGCTAAACCTAGGAGGTTCATATGCTAATTTCTTAGACCTTGAAGGCCGCCTCTAATCTGAATGCATTTTGACAGTTTTTCACAACTAGAAGGCATTAGTTCATGTGTTTCACATAGATAACATTGAGCTCACGCACGTGAATTCACCCAGGAGTGAGCACTGATTGGCTAAAATGCAAGTCTGTCAAATGAAGTGAAATAAGGGGGCAGTCTGCAGAGGCTTAGATACAAGGTAATTACATAGGTAAAACGTGTATTATTATTATAACTGTGTTTGTTATGCAAAACTGGGGAATGGGTAATAAAGGGATTATCTATCTTTTATAACAACATAAATTATGGTGTTGACTGTCTCTTTAAGACTGGAAGGCACTGATAGTTTTTATTGTGTCTTAGTCATTCTCTTGTAAATCTTGTAAAAGTGAAAGGTGATCCCACTTTGGATAAAATTAGAGACATTGTAATTTTTGGCTGGATTACAAATGTAAGGTCAGGGATAAAGAGATATTTCTGTATTTCCTCATAATAGAGATTTGGTTCCATGGCAAATCATATAATTTGTGTACAGTAATCCTATTTTCTTAAATTGCAAGTGCTTTATGTATTCTTTATCTAAAGTGCTTGCTTTGCTAAAAATGCTGGCATTAAGTAGAAAGTCAAATATCTTGAAATATATTTTAAAATGCCTTCACTATTGGAAATTTCTGAGAAAAACTTGCCCAGATAATCTTTAGCATTTTTTCTATCACTCTATTTAAATAGACATAGAGCCCAGGGTTTTTTTTTATTAACTAGTCAAAGCTATATATTTTAAAGTAGACAACCCTTGGTATTGGTCTAAACCCCATTTTGGTATATTTCATGCCACTATTTTGCAATAATCTTATAAAAAAAAATGTTAACTTTTTCACAAACGTTGTGTTTCTTCCTGAAATTATTTACATACTGCTGGTGCAATCATAACACAAATAAATGTAAAAGCTTCTGTGGGATCTCCTTTGTTCAGAATTAGCAGACACACATGGCTTTGCCATTGGTTTTTGGTAACAAGAAGGACGCTAATTGCAGCTCCTTACAAAACATAAATATTTGTGCTTTTTTTAAAAATAATTTTTAGCAGTGTTATTATGATTTTAACTGTACTTTGTATTTTTGATGTGTTTTGTGACACTTTTTTGTTTCGCAACACAGTTAACCAGAGCTCTGAGGACACACTATCCTGATGCACTTCAATGTTAAATACACTCAAGCGATCGCGTTATCTTTCAACTTGTAATATACGTGTGCTACCCCTGGTGTGCTCAGCCGATATAAACCCAATATAGCTCATGCTTATCTGTTGGCGAGCCACTGGTAAACTGGTTCTTATATTTGTTAATTACATTTTTTATTTAGAGAAGCAAGAGAAAGAAGAATAATGAATGATGGCACTACAAATGTTGTTGCCCTAAATAAACTTAATTTTAACCTCCAATAGGAGACAACATGTTCAATGAACTGCAGGGCGGGTGCTGTACATATATAAGAATATATATGCAAGACAAATTCAGTACAAGACTGAAAAAAGAATGTACTTGAGAAGCACTCAACAACACAAATTTATGTACAATCACTTAACATAAGTGGACAGAAAAATATATATACTGATGGAGGTGTCTGCTTTGAGGCGTATAAAACTTAACTTTTATTTCACAAACATAAAAAGAGATTATAACTATACACACGATTAAAAACACTGTAACGGTGAAAACCCCCCAGGATATATAAAATACATATATAGAAAAGCACCTAAATTGTGTATTGCTATTGCCTGGCAGATTATAAGATCGCAACCCACACGAGTTTTATACAGGTGTCCCAGTGTAAAATAGGCCACATTCAGTTATATGATCATATAGGCTGGAGAATGCAAAAATAATTAGAGCCCACTTTGATGTAACAGACTGGGTAGTGGGGTAGCCTGCAAATATCGATTCTTCCACAATGGTAGCCCACCACTGTTTATATTGGAGGGTCCAGTATTAAGAAACCCACTTATATTTATTTTTGTGGCCCTCCTAGCATTAGTATTCACCTTAGGTATATATCACAAAGATTCATAATTGTTGTGGACCTATAATATTATCCCGCGGAAGGAACAAACCAGAGTTGGTTATCCTGCAGTAAGGAGTGTTGTATATAGCTTAGGTTTGAAAAGAACACAATAGTCACATTATTTGATTTTTATTCAAAAGAAATAATCATAAGGGCTTACTAGAAATCCCAGTGATATTCCAACAGAGTGTAGTAATACACTTATATATTCCCTGTATGGTTCCAATCAATAATATTATTGGGGTTAAATCTGGTGTAGCAAACTATATAGTCTGAGTGATCTGCAACTGTCAGAGGTTAATATTGCCCGGATTTCAAACACCCCAACAGTGGCACTGAGTGATTGAGTGGTCAATTCACAGAAAATGTAGGAAACCTCATTCAGGTAGTCACACTATAAGTGTTATGCGTGTTTATACATTTTGAACTGCAGTAAGATCTGTTACATACTTTTGGGTCAGCTGCTAAAGTATCACCTCTGCGAGATTAACTAATATTATTGGTTAAATGAAAATATATACGTTTAGAACTGCAGTAAGATCTGTTACATACGTTTGTGTCAGATGCTAAAGCATCACCTCTGCGAGATTAACTAATATTATTGGTTAAATGAAAATATAAAAGACCGCATTTAGGTGATCACAATATTCATGGTATACATGTATGTAAATCTTTACTGCAGTTAGAATCAACTTCAGGTATTATTGTCACCTGCTGCGGTATCAACTCAGCCAGGCTTACTAAAATTAAATGTTGGCTACTGCGGTATAACACCTGAAGGGCTTACTAATGTTATTCCTTAATGGGCAAGTAATAGACCATACCACAACCCTCCTGAGACACTGCATGTGCGGTTAATATACTCAAATACACTGTGAGCGTCTGCCTGCGTGTAATCGCTGTATTTAGATTTACACCAAAGATTTGTCTTAAGGTTAAAAAATGTGCTACATAGATTAGAAGAGGCTGGTATTATAGCGAGAATATAATGTCGAGTGTGACAAGAAGGCTAGAGATATTTTTATATATATATATACCTGTTATACCATCCTGTCAAGGACAGGCAACACTACATATAACATATTACTGGTAAGGAGCTTTCTATAAGAATAAATCTATCAATTGGCCTTCAGCCTGGCGTTATACATATAGTAAATTAGGAAAGCTAAAGGCGGCACCGGGGGTACCGTAACAGCTACTTAAAAACCACACACAGAGAGGGACACAAGAGCCCCAACTCCCCCTAACATGTTTCACAACAAGAGCTTTATCAAAGGTGGGGCGGCTGGCTCAAATACAGAATTTAATAGGCTGAGGTGTCACATACGTCACACTTTCCAGCCACACTGATAGGTGGAGCAACAGGAGATTTCTTATAGGTCCAACATTGGGGGCGCGGCTGTCCAATCATATTGCCACAAGTGTGACGTTTTCAGTGGTTACTATAGTAATCAGAACCTAACATAAACAGAAACAATTTCTAGACCATTCCAATGTGAAATGGAAGTAATTATATAAAACAAATTCATTCAGGAGCCTTGCTCAGCTTAGCTAAGATACAGTATTCAGGAGTTCCATTGATATTTAGCATTGGGAACTATTACAATTGTTCCCGGTATTACGATCCCTATACAAGTACTCAGAATGTAGCAGAATTAAATGCATTTATTCCAAACAAAAGTATATGGACAGTAATCGTCCCAGATTCCCTTCAGTAACACGGTTACTGTAAAAATGCGGTTGCTGTTCTCACTTTTTTATTACTCACATATACGATTACAATAGGTGGACAAAAATGCACATATGCTTCTATATGATAAGTATGGTAAATAGATTGAGGACCTGCAATCTTTAATGGAATGAGGTGTAATCCCATATCTGGTGACTGCAATTACTCCATAGTATTTTTAGATATTATATTGGTCTTAACTGGAAATACTGGTGTACCCAACTTCTACTGGATTATGTCCAATGGGGCCCGGTGTTAATGAAGGGTCACCCTAGGACCATTGTGGAGTAGTGATAAGTGTCAAAACATTCAAAATGAAATAGTATGAATAATAACAAATTATAAAATAATGTGAAAAGTGTAAAAGTGAATCCAATTACATGAATACAACAAATGAGCAAGTGTATAAATGAGCTAAAAAGTAAGATGACTAACAAAAGGTCCTGTAATCTATGTCAGGGGAGAAATAGTAATAATATATAATATCACCGTATATCACTATGATACACTTTTCATTTTTGTAATTTTACATTTGCCACATTTTTTTTTTTGTTTTGGTACCACATTTTTATCGACCTTGCACTATTTCTCCCCTTATTTTATAATTTGTTATTATTCATACTATTTCATTTTGAATGTTTTGACACTTATCACTACTCCACAATGGTCCTAGGGTGACCCTTCATTAACACCGGGCCCCATTGGACATAATCCAGTAGAAGTTGGGTACACCAGTATTTGTTAGGGGGAGTTGGGGCTCTTGTGTCCCTCTCCATGTGTGGATTTTAAGTAGCTGTTACGGTACCCCCGGTGCCGCCTTTAGCTTTCCTAATTTACTATATGTATAATGCCAGGCTGAAGGCCAATTGATAGATTTATTCTTATAGAAAGCTCCTTACCAGTAATATGTTATATGTAGTGTTGTCTGTCCTTGACAGGATGGTATAACAGGTATATATATAAAAAAAATCTCTAACCTCCTTGTCACACTCGACATTATATTCTCGCTATAATACCAGCCTCTTCTAATCTATGTAGCGCATTTTTTAACCTTAAGACAAATCTTTGGTGTAAATCTAAATACAGCGATTACACGCAGGCAGACGCTCACAGTGTATTTGAGTATATTAACCGCACATGCAGTGTCTCAGGAGGGTTGTGGTCCGGTCTATTACTTGCCCATTAAGGAATAACATTAGTAAGCCCTTCAGGTGTTATACCGCAGTAGCCAACATTTAATTTTAGTAAGCCTGGCTGAGTTGATACCGCAGCAGGTGACAATAATACCTGAAGTTGATTCTAACTGCAGTAAAGATTTACATACATGTATACCATGAATATTTTGATCACCTAAATGCGGTCTTTTATATTTTCATTTAACCAATAATATTAGTTAATCTCGCAGAGGTGATACTTTAGCAGCTGACACAAACGTATGTAACAGATCTTACTGCAGTTCTAAACGTATATATTTTCATTTAACCAATAATATTAGTTAATCTCGCAGAGGTGATACTTTAGCAGCTGACCCAAACGTATGTAACAGATCTTACTGCAGTTCAAAATGTATAAACACGCATAACACTTATAGTGTGACTACCTGAATGAGGTTTCCTACATTTTCTGTGAATTGACCACTCAATCACTCAGTGCCACTGTTGGGGTGTTTGAAATCCGGGCAATATTAACCTCTGACAGTTGCAGATCACTCAGACTATATAGTTTGCTACACCAGATTTAACCCCAATAATATTATTGATTGGAACCATACAGGGAATATAAAAGTGTATTACTACACTCTGTTGGAATATCACTGGGATTTCTAGTAAGCCCTTATGATTATTTCTTTTGAATAAAAATCAAATAATGTGACTATTGTGTTCTTTTCAAACCTAAGCTATATACAACACTCCTTACTGCAGGATAACCAACTCTGGTTTGTTCCTTCCGCTGGATAATATTATAGGTCCACAACAATTATGAATCTTTGTGATATATACCTAAGGTGAATACTAATGCTAGGAGGGCCACAAAAATAAATATAAGTGGGTTTCTTAATACTGGACCCTCCAATATAAACAGTGGTGGGCTACCATTGTGGAAGAATCGATATTTGCAGGCTACCCCACTACCCAGTCTGTTACATCAAAGTGGGCTCTAATTATTTTTGTATTCTCCAGCCTATATGATCATGTAACTGAATGTGGCCTATTTTACACTGGGACACCTGTATAAAACTCGTGTGGGTTACGAGCTTATAATCTGCCACGCAATAGCAATACACAATTTAGGTGCTTTTCTATATATGTATTTTATATATCCTGGGGGGTTTTCACCGTTACAGTGTTTTTAATTGTGTATATAGTTATAATCTCTTTTTATGTTTGTGAAATAAAAGTTAAGTTTTATACGCCTCAAAGCAGACACCTCCATCAGTATATATATTTTTCTGTCCACTTATGTTAAGTGATTGTACATAAATTTGTGTTGTTGAGTGCTTCTCAAGTACATTCTTTTTTCAGTCTTGTACTGAATTTGTCTTGCATATTTTTAATTTAGTTTTACTTTTTTATTTCTTTGGTGGTCCACTACCACCCGCCGATCATTATTTAGGGGCCCCCATCCCAACCTTTTTCTATAGTCCAGCATCTCATCCCTCCTTTTCCATTCCAAAAATGTCTTCTGCAGTTTAGGGCCCCTCCCTCTTTCTCCCCCTCCCTCCGCCGTTGGGCCGCCCACTCACCTACTGCCTTACCTCCCACACCTCCCGCCAGCACCTATGTCGATTGTTACAGACAGTAACACAGACTGTGTCAGTCTGTAATGATCTGGGAATCTGCCTTCATATGGTTATTGAGCACTGATCCTGCTCCTTACCATATGAATATAGGAACAGCAACTTTCACTTCTCAATCAGGATTGCTGGATTTTCCTGAAGCTGTGACCTAGATCTACATTATGCAGTACAATGGCCTATGTGTGGTATGACATAAATCAATGCCATTTAGACACAAAGGGTTAAACAAATTCTGTTCTCAAACATTCACTTCCCAAATTGTGCTTGTTCTGTGTATTTATTCAGTGTATTACTATAATGGACATAACACTGTATTAAAGGGGCAGTCTACAATAGAATTGTTATTGTTTAAAAAGACAGATAATCCCTTTATTACCCATCCCCCCAGTTTTGCATAACCAACACTAGTATATTAATACACTTTTTACCTCTGTGATTACCTTGTATCTAAGAACTCCCTGATCACATGACTCTGACTATATAAAATCTTTTGAGTTGCATTTAGCATTCTGTTGTGCAAACTCTTAAATAACTCCCTGTGCCTGAACACAGTGTTATCTCTATGGCCCTCAGTCTCTTGTTGTTAAAAGCAATTTAAAAAACATGTGATAAGAGGCAGCCCTTAAGGGTTTAGATATTAGCATTGAGCCTACCTATGTTTAGTTTTAACTAAGAATAACAAGAAAACAAAGCAGATTTGATAATAAAAGTAAATTGGAAAGTTGATTAAAATTACATCTCCTATCTGAATAATGAAAAGTTTAATTTTGACTAGACTGTCCCTTTAAAGACTGTGTCATTAAGTCTAACCTCAAAAATGACTGGAAATACGTATTTTGTAGTTGTAGGTTTCTTTTTTTTATACCCACTGCAGCATTTTAATGAGCAACAATAGAATTAGCTTCTCTAATAAATGTCAAAAGTTTGTCATGAACACATTAAATAAATATACTGTTTGCAAAAGAAAATAAAGCTCAAAGAAGAGAATATAACAGACAAGTCCTTTTATTAGGTTATTTGCATTTAATTCCATTATTTAACACAAAATAAGCATGACCAAAAAAGCATCAATTGTCATTACTCAAATGTCAATTGTCTAGGAATGGTGCAATTTAGAGCCAGATTACAAGTGGAGAGCTATATATTGCTTGCAAGCAAGCGATTTTAGTGCTCCACTTTGTAATACCAATGCACTATAATGTGCGCTGGCATCACCACCGTCTTTAATATCGACTGGACCATGGGCAAAAATTTTCTTGGGCCCCCCCCACCCCATGCAATTTCGCTCTCCACCACAACATCCCAAAAAACAACTACATTTTTTATTTTTTTATTATTAGCCCAGCGGTGGATCATCCACTGCTGGGCTAATCATTTTTTAAAAAAAATGAAATAAATTGCAATATGTGAAACTGGACCTAAGCAGTACTAATAAGTAAATAAATATATAAATTCCTCACTGGATTCATTTAATATTCTTTTGAATGTGATTCTGGTGTGAGGTTAGCTGGTTAAAGAGATTTAGGGCAGCCAACAGGAGCAAAGCAAGGTAAAGACTGAGGAGGAAGCATGGAGGTGCAGAGAAATATAAGTTTACTGACTAGAACAGCAGAACTACTATGGGAAGCTGTAAAATCTGAGACAGAGAGAAAATAAAAACTATAAAAATAAACCTTACATTAATGTGTGAAGTATCAGCATGACACTATACATCAGCCACAGCAGCACATGTCACTTCTTTGCTAGGAGCAAGTTCCCTCTCACCCTGCACTAGACAATGCTGCATGGGGAGGGGCGTGTGTGCACTCACTTATTATTCCCACTGACACCTTTCTACAAAGCACTGTTCCCCTAACAAACTTCAGTTAGTTGATCTTAGGGCCACAGCAGAAAGAGCAGGGCTAAGGGGACCAGCAGACTGGATGCTGTCTGTCCAAGGCTGCATGGATACAGTGTGAGATGAGTCACACAGCCTCAAGACTGAACAGAGCAGTGTATGCAGCTGCACAGATGCTCAAATCTTCACGTGCCTGCTTCTCCAGCTTTCTGCTGCATGCGCCTACAGTCAGCCCTACCCAGAAACAATCCCCACAACCAGAGCAGTTACCTGGTAACAGTGGTAACCCCAGTAGGACCTTTTCTGATGCAGTGGGAATGGCTGGATGCCGAGTTAGGGCTTTGCATTCAGTGCTGCACAGTGCACATCTAAAACAGCACATGGCAATAGCTTGGCATGTCACATGACACCGGCATGGTCTGGCACAGTTTTTTAAAAAATATATATATAAGCAGAGTACTTTTGACTGTGACACACAGTTCCCCTAAACCGCAATGTAAATCACTTTTCAGTGCTGTTTGTTTTCTAACACCCCACTCCCACCAACTTTAAAGCTCCAAAACTGCCTAGTGCAGTTTTTTATTAATAAATATGCTAGATTTTTTTTTAATAAAAAAACTACAATGCCCTCTATTTTGAGGGCATTTGGGGGCACTTTAGAAAATTAACCAGAGATCTAATCTCTGGCTAATTTTCTAAGGGGTAATTGATACCGCAAGCTTGTGGTAGCAATAAATAACTGCTTGTAATGGCTGGTTAATTATCGCGCTCCTGCAAATGACCCCTGCTTTAGTACAACCAATTGCACTAGAGCAGGGCTTGTCAATTATCCCATTCGGATCGGGATGATTTAACTCCATGAGATGGCAGAGGTGTTAAGTAGCTGGGGTCTAAGCCTCCTAAGCCGCAACTACATAAATGAGACCCATAATGTTCCTCATTTCTTCCATAGTCATCTAATACAAATTATTAAAATAAAAATATTGAACACAAAAGTAATAAGGGCTCAAACATATGACATCTCAGGTGTTAGAAGAAAAAAAAGGCAGACAAAGGGTTTTAACATAGATATATATATATATATATATATATATACATCTTTAAAAATGGATATGTATATATATATATATATATATATATATATATATATATATATATATATATATATATATGTGTGTGTGTGTGTGTGTGTGTGTGCATATACATTTATGTATTTATATGTGTATATATGTGTTTACAGCAATATTTACACATATAAACACACAAATACATATATATATACATATATAGACATATATAGAAGTGCATTGGAGCCTTTTGTAGATGAAAACATGAAAAAACATATTTATGCAATATTCAGTTGTAATAAAGGTTTTAACTATGTATTTACTGTATATATTTCACATTCCAACGTTCTACACATAGCAGAATATGTCCTAGGTATTTATAAATAGATATTCATATATATATATGTATATATCTATTCCTATATATAATCATATACGAAAAATACCATCAGATATATGTAGAAATATGTATTTATTAATAAAAAGCATGTGACAAGATGCTGTTTGTAGTGGCTTAGAAACAGACAGAAATTTAGAGGTTTAAATTAAAGTATATTAATATAAAAATGTTGGTTGTGCAAAACTGGGGAATGGGTAGTAAAGGCATTATCTATCTTTTTTTGAAATACTGGCATAGTAGCATATTCTTTTAAAGACACATTTTACAACAAACCAGCATATTAGCCTGAAAAGCATGACAAAAATGTATTGTAGATTTACTGTATTTATCTGCAAATCTGCAAAACATTTTTATGAGCATTTATATCCATCCCTTTAATAAAGCAAAGCAAACATCTTTGAAGTCAGTTTAATGAAATGCAGACAAGTATATATATATGTTAATTTCAATATACAATTCCACTGATGTATCTTTCTCAGCTGTGTGCACATTAATAAAAATGTACAGTAATGTAAACATGCCATGTGTTTAAGATGCATGTTTAAAAGTATGAAGTTCTTTTAGTCTTGTCATCTACTTTTGCCTAAGTCAACTCAATGCTATGTGTAATGAATTAATGTAATGTATAACATAAAACAAGCCACAGACGTGTCAAATTTTATCCTGAAATATTTTCTTTGCTTTATGTCTTGTAATTCCTATGTATTGCTATATGCATGGAATAAGACAGCATTAACAGGTGGAGTGAAATATTACACAAAATATTTCATTTTCTATGCCACTCATTTATCAACAAATGTAATTTAAAGAAGTCAAAATTAAACTTTAATGATTTAGATAGGGCGTACAACTTAAAGGGACACTAAAGTCAAAATTAAACTTTAATGATTTAGATAGGGCGTACAACTTAAAGGGACACTAAAGTCAAAATTAAACTTTCATGATTCAGATAGAGCATGCAATTTTTACAAACTTTTTTTTCTTTCATGTAATTAGCAAGAGTCCATGAGCTAGTGACGTATGGGATATACATTCCTACCAGGAGGGGCAAAGTTTCCCAAACCTCAAAATGCCTATAAATACACCCCTCGTAGCCATCAAATCTTTAAAACCTGAAAAGGCCCCAGGCCCAGATGGATTCACAGGGTCATACTACAAAACATTCTCTCACATTTTGACACCTCATTTACTCAACACTTTCAGTCAAATAGATGACGGAAACACACTTCCTGATACCATGTTACAAGCCTATATCACAGTCCTCCCCAAACCAGGCAAGAAACCTGATACACCGGCGAACTACCGACCAATTTCCCTACTGAATATAGACTTGAAAATACTAGCTAAGGTTCTGGCATACAGACTCAATAGTTTGCTCCCGACTCTGATCTCTCCGGACCAAGTAGGTTTTGTACCGCGGAGGGAAGCCAAAGATAATACAGTTAAATTATTGAACATCCTAGAATACATTAATTCTAATAAAACCCCCTCAATATTACTTTCCACAGACGCTGAGAAAGCGTTCGATAGATTAGATTGGACCTTTTTACAGACAACTTTAAATAAATTTAATTTTCCTCTCCCTTTTATAAATAGAATCATGGCCCTATACTCTTTTCCCACGGCTCAAGTTAGGATAAATGGTACGCTATCAGAACAATTCGAAATACGAAATGGCACGCGCCAGGGATGTCCCCTTTCTCCGCTTCTATTTATTCTTTCCCTAGAAACATTGGCAAGTAGAATTAGGTTAAACAACACTATAAAAGGAGTAATTATTAAAAATAGAGAATACAAACTGTCAATGTTTGCAGATGATGTTCTGATGTCCCTAACATATCCTTTGGATTCTCTCCCAGCGGTGCAATCAGAGTTGTTGGAATATGGAGAGGTCTCAAACTTTCTAGTAAATCCCAACAAATCAGAATTACTACCACTACACATACCACAGGCAGAATTGACTACTATCAAACAGAATAGTCCTTTCACGATACAACAGAAACATATCAAGTATTTAGGCATATATCTATTACACAATCTAGATCTAACTCGCACCTTTAACTACTCTAAACTCCTAAACAGCATCACTAATCAGGCATCTTCGTGGCTATCCAAAAACATATCGTGGATAGGGAGAATAAACACAGTAAAAATGGTATTATTACCAAAAATTCTGTATATATTACAGACATTACCACTTCCCAACACGCAGTTATACATCCAAAAAATACAGAGAGTGTTGTTTAGCTTTATATGGAAAAAAAAACCTGCTCGGGTAAATAAACTCTCATTATATGCCAATAAGACCATGGGGGGGCTGGGAGTACCTAACATAATATTATACAAACAGGCTATTTCACTACAGAGACTAGTAGAGTGGTGTAGGCATAACTCAGATGAACCAAAACACTGGATTCAAATAGAATGTGACATTAGTAATGTACCACAATTAGGAGGGATTTGTTGGATACCCAAATTATTATCCAAGGTACAGGGCAACACCTCACATACGGTTTCAAATTCTTTGTCAGACTGGAAACACATACGAGATAAGTATAGCAGCATCTCTAGTAACTACTCACCCCTAACCCCAATACTGATGAATCCTGAATTTAAAGAAGGCCTAAGATATCAACCAGATAGTGGACATGGCCTGAAGGAATTCATTCCTATCACTATTATAACTACCTCAGGGAAAATGAACCCGAGAAATGAAATACAGGAGAAAGGGATAGGTTTCCTTGACAAATGGTTTCAGTACCACCAGGTAAATCACTACATTATGACTCACAAAGATAAGAATAGTTTGTTGAGACAGCTAACACCCCTGGAACAAATGTGCATATCAAATATACCACAAAAAGGATTAATCTCATCTATATATACATTACTTCTCAAAGCAACAACTCCAAAACCACACAACTTCACAAAAGGGTGGGAGAGAGACCTCCTAGGGGCGCAATGCCCAAAGGTTTGGGACGAGATATTTCAGGGATTAGTTCAATCGGCCCATACAACATATGCCTTGGAAACAAATTATAAAATATTGTTTCGTTGGTACCTGACACCTAATAGAATGAAACATTTATTTCCATCGGCCAACGGGAAGTGTTGGAGATGTAAACAAGAAACAGGTACTATGGGCCACATTTGGTGGTCGTGTGAGAAGATAAAAAATTTTTGGGAAACAATAATGGCAGAAATAAACACTGCAGTGTCCTGTAATGTTGCTTGTGAACCATTAGTCTGCCTCTTCAACAAACTAGGAGGCATACGTTGCGCTATCAAAAGGAATATTATACACATCATGCTGAACTCAGCAAAACAGTTAATAGCCTCTCTATGGAGATCAGATACGGTCCCTACAGTTGATACTTGGAAAGAGAGAGTTAGGGGAAATATGATGATAGAAAGATACTTTTACCTTAAAACAAATAGATTGGCATTGTTTCAGGATATGATGTTTTATTGGGAATCGTATGCAGGTATATAATGGGGAAATAGAGAAATAGAGAAATAAAGAGACAGTTATTCATGAATACTTACTAAATCATAGATAAGAAGCTTATATTGAAGCTAATAAACAGTTTGACAGGATGTTTTATCTTCACCTACAATCAAACAAGATTGATCTAAAGTCTGCATGTTGTTATTGTTATTGTTATTGTTTTGGTTAGTGATGTTTATGATGATCTATTTTATGTTTGGCAAAATATTCTTAGTCAATACATTGACACACATCAAGGGAAATGCTTGTGCGAAGAAGATCTTTTCTGACTATTCAACAATGGGTTTTTCAAATATCTAATTAGGTTATCCCAGATATAATTGTGAGAAAACACAAAATAGAGTAATAGAATGGATTGTTGTTGTATGTACTATTGTAACCCAATGATTGTTTGCATAATGTATTTCTTGAAAATTTCAATAAAGAAACAATAAATACAAAAAAATAAATACACCCCTCACCACACCCACAAATCAGTTTTACAAACTTTGCCTCCTGTGGAGGTGGTGAAGTAAGTTTGTGCTAGATTCTACGTTGATATGCGCTCCGCAGCAGGTTGGAGCCCGGTTTTCCTCTCAGCGTGCAGTGAATGTCAGAGGGATGTGAAGAGAGTATTGCCTATTTGAATTCAATGATCTCCTTCTACGGGGTCTATTTCATAGGTTCTCTGTTATCGGTCGTAGAGATTCATCTCTTACCTCCCTTTTCAGATCGACGATATACTCTTATATATACCATTACCTCTACTGATTCTCGTTTCAGTACTGGTTTGGCTTTCTACTACATGTAGATGAGTGTCCTGGGGTAAGTAAGTCTTATTTTTGTGACACTCTAAGCTATGGTTGGGCACTTTTATATAAAGTTCTAAATATTTGTGTTTAAACATTTATTTGCCTTGATTCAGGATGTTCAATATTCCTTATTTCAGACAGTCAGTTTCATTATTTGGGATAATGCATTTGAATAATCAATTTTTTGATTTTTTGGCGCAAAAAAAATTTCTTTGTTATTTCCGGCTTCATACTTGTCACCGGAAGTTGCGTCATTTTTGACGTTTTTTTGCACCAAAAGTGTCGGCGTTACCGGATGTGGCGTCATTTTTGGCGCCAAAAGCATTTAGGAGCCAAATAATGTGGGCATCTTTTTTTGGCGCTAAAAAATATGGGCGTCATTATTGTCTCCACATTATTTAAGTCTCATTGTTTATTGCTTCTGGAAGCTTGTTCACTGGCATTTTTTCCCATTCCTGAAACTGTCATTTAAGGAATTTGATCAATTTTGCTTTATATGTTGTTTTTTCTATTACATATTGCAAGATGTCCCAGATTGACCCTGAGTCAGAAGATACTTCTGGAAAATCGCTGCCTGATGCTGGATCTACCAAAGTTAAGTGTATTTGCTGTAAACTCTTGGTATCTGTTCCTCCAGCTGTTGTTTGTAATGTATGTCATGACAAACTTGTTAATGCAGATAATATTTCCTTTAGTAATGTTACATTACCTGTTGTTGTTCCATCAACATCTAATACTCAGAGTGTTCCTGTTAATATAAGAGATTTTGTTTCTAAATCCATTAAGAAGGCTATGTCTGTTATTCCTCCTTCTAGTAAACGTAAAAGGTCTTTTAAAACTTCTCATTTTTCACATGAATTTTTAAATGAACATCATCATTCTGATAATGACTGCTCTGGTTCAGAGGATTCTGTTTCAGAGGTTGATGCTGATAAATCTTCATATTTGTTCAAAATGGAATTTATTCGTTCTTTACTTAAAGAAGTCTTAATTGCATTAGAAATAGAGGATTCTGGTCCTCTTGATACTAAATCTAAACGTTTAAATAAGGTTTTTAAATCTCCTGTAGTTATTCCAGACGTTTTTCCTGTCCCTGATGCTATTTCTGAAGTAATCTCCAGGGAATGGAATAATTTGGGTAATTAATTTACTCCTTCTAAACGTTTTAAGCAATTATATCCTGTGCCATCTGACAGATTAGAGTTTTGGGACAAAATACCTAAGGTTGATGGGGCTATCTCTACTCTTGCTAAGCGTACTACTATTCCTACCGCAGATAGTACTTCCTTTAAGGATCCTTTAGATAGGAAAATTGAATCCTTTCTAAGAAAAGCTTACTTATGTTCAGGTAATCTTCTTAGACCTGCTATATCTTTAGCGGATATTGCTGCAGCTTCAACTTTTTGGTTAGAAACTTTAGCGCAACAAGTAACAGATCATAATTCTCATAGCATTGTTAATCTTCTTCAACATGCTAATAATTTTATTTGTGATGCCATCTTTGATATCATTAGGGTTGATGTCAGGTATATGTCTCTAGCTATTTTAGCTAGAAGAGCTTTATGGCTTAAAACTTGGAATGCTGATATGTCTTCTAAGTCAACTTTGCTTTCCCTTTCTTTCCAGGGTAATAAATTATTTGGTTCTCAGTTGGATTCTATTATTTTAACTGTTACTGGAGGGAAAGGAACTTTTTTACCACAGGATAAAAAATCTAAAGGTAAATTTAGGTCTAATAATCGTTTTCGTTCCTTTCGTCACAATAAGGAACAAAAGCCTGATCCTTCCCCTACAGGAGCGGTATCAGTTTGGAAACCATCTCCAGTCTGGAATAAATCCAATCTTTTTAGAAAGCCAAAGCCAGCTCCTAAGTCCACATGAAGGTGCGGCCCTCATTCCAGCCCAGCTGGTAGGGGGCAGATTACGATTTTTCAAAGAAATTTGGATCAATTCAATTCACAATCTTTGGATTCAGAACATTGTTTCAGAAGGGTACAGAATAGGCTTCAAGATAAGGCCTCCTGCAAGAAGATTTTTTCTTTCCCGTGTCCCAGTAAATCCAGTGAAGGCTCAAGCATTTCTGAAATGTGTTTCAGATCTAGAGTTGGCTGGAGTAATTATGCCAGTTCCAGTTCTGGAACAGGGGCTGGGGTTTTACTCAAATCTCTTCATTGTACCAAAGAAGGAGAATTCCTTCAGACCAGTTCTGGATTTAAAAATATTGAATCATTATGTAAGGATACCAACATTCAAAATGGTAACTATAAGGACTATTCTGCCTTTTGTTCAGCAAGGGCATTATATGTCCACAATAGATTTACAGGATGCATATCTGCATATTCCGATTCATCCAGATCACTATCAGTTTCTGAGATTCTCTTTCCTAGACAAGCATTAACAGTTTGTGGCTCTGCCATTTGGCCTAGCAACAGCTCCAAAGATTTTTACAAAGGTTCTCGGTGCCCTTCTGTCTGTAATTAGAGAACAGGGTATTGTGGTATTTCCTTATTTGGACGATATCTTGGTACTTGCTCGGTCTTCTCATTTAGCAGAATCTCATACGAATCGACTTGTATTGTTTCTTCGAGATCATGGTTGGAGGATCAATTTACCGAAAAGTTCATTGATTCCTCAGACAAGGGTAACCTTTTTAGGTTTCCAGATAGATTCAGTGTCCATGACTCTATCTTTGACAGACAAGAGACGTCTAAAATTGGTTTCAGCGTGTCGAAACCTTCAGTCTCAATCATTCCCTTCGGTAGCCTTATGCATGGAAATTCTAGGTCTTATGACTGCTGCATCGGACGCGATCCCCTTTGCTCGTTTTCACATGCGACCTCTTCAGCTTTGTATGCTGAATCAGTGGTGCAGGGATTATACAAAGATATCCCAATTGATATCTTTAAAACCGTTTGTACGACACTCTCTGATGTGGTGGACAGATCACCATCGTTTAGTTCAGGGGGCTTCTTTTGTTCTTCCAACCTGGACTGTGATTTCAACAGATGCAAGTCTGACAGGTTGGGGAGCTGTTTGGGGGTCTCTGACAGCACAAGGGGTTTGGGAATCTCAGGAGGTGAGATTACCAATCAATATTTTGGAACTCCGTGCAATTTTCAGAGCTCTTCAGTCATGGCCTCTTCTAAAGAGAGAGTCGTTCATTTGTTTTCAGACGGACAATGTCACAACTGTGGCATATATCAATCATCAAGGAGGGACTCACAGTCCTCTGGCTATGAAAGAAGTATCTCGAATACTGGTATGGGTGGAATCCAGCTCCTGTCTAATTTCTGCGGTTCATATCCCAGGTATAGACAATTAAGAAGCGGATTATCTCAGTCGCCAAACGTTACATCCGGGCGAATGGTCTCTTCACCCAGAGGTATTTCTTCAGATTGTTCAGATGTGGGGACTTCCAGAAATAGATCTGATGGCTTCTCATCTAAACAAGAAGCTTCCCAGGTATCTGTCCAGATCCAGGGATCCTCAGGCGGAAGCAGTGGATGCATTGTCACTTCCTTGGAAGTATCATCCTGCCTATATCTTTCCGCCTCTAGTTCTTCTTCCAAGAGTAATTTCCAAGATTCTGAAGGAATGCTCGTTTGTTCTGCTGGTGGCTCCAGCATGGCCTCACAGGTTTTGGTATGCGGATCTTGTCCGGATGGCCACTTGCCAACCGTTGACTCTTCCGTTAAGACCAGACCTTCTGTTGCAAGGTCCTTTTTTCCATCAGGATCTCAAATCCTTAAATTTGAAGGTATGGAGATTGAATGATTGATTCTCAGTCAAAGAGGTTTCTCTGACTCTGTGATTAATACTATGTTACAGGCTCGTAAATCTGTATCTAGGAAGATATATTATCGAGTCTGGAAGATTTACATTTCTTGGTGTCTTTCTCATCATGTTTCCTGGCATTCTTTTAGAATTCCGAGAATTTTACAGTTTCTTCAGGATGGTTTGGATAAAGGTTTGTCTGCAAGTTCCTTGAAAGGACAAATCTCTGCTCTTTCTGTTCTTTTTCACAGAAAGATTGCTAATCATCCTGATATTCATTGTTTTGTACAAGCTTTGGTTCGTATAAAACCCGTTATTAAGTCAATTTCTGGGGGCTCTTCAAGCTCCTCCGTTTGAACCTATGCATTTACTGGACATTAAATTACTTTCTTGGAAAGTTTTGTTTCTTTTGGCCATCTCTTCTACTAGAAGAGTTTCTGAATTATCTGCTCTTTCTTGTGACTCTCCTTTTCTGATTTTTCATCAGGATAAGGCGGTGTTGCGAACTTCTTTTAAATTTTTACCTAAGGTTGTGAATTCTAACAACATTAGTAGAGAAATTGTGGTTCCTTCATTGTGTCCTAATCCTAAGAATTCTAAGGAGAGATCATTGCATTCTTTGGATGTAGTTAGAGCTTTGAAATATTATGTTGAAGCTACTAAGAATTTCTGAAAGACTTCTAGTCTATTTGTTATCTTTTCCGGTTCTAGGAAACTTCAGAAGGCCTCTGCCATTTCTTTGGCGTCTTGGTTGAAATCTTTAATTCATCATGCTTATGTCGAGTCGGGTAAAACTCCGCCTCAAAGGATTACAGCTCATTCTACTAGGTCAGTTTCTACTTCCTGGGCGTTTAGGAATGAAGCTTCGGTTGATCAGATTTGCAAAGCAGCAACTTGGTCTTCTTTGCATACTTTTACTAAATTCTACCATTTTGATGTGTTTTCTTCTTCTGAAGCAGTTTTTGGTAGAAAAGTTCTTCAGGCAGCTGTTTCAGTTTGATTCTTCTGCTTATAATTTCAGTTTTTTTCATTATAAGATTTAAACTTTATTTTGGGTGTGGATTATTTTCAGTTGAATTGGCTGTCTTTATTTTATCCCTCCCTCTCTAGTGACTCTTGCGTGGAAGATCCACATCTTGGGTATTCATTATCCCATACGTCACTAGCTCATGGACTCTTGCTAATTACATGAAAGAAAACATAATTTATGTAAGAACTTACCTGATAAATTCATTTCTTTCATATTAGCAAGAGTTCATGAGGCCCACCCTTTTTGTGGTGGTTATGATTTTTTTATAAAGCACAATTATTCCAATTCCTTATTTTTTTTATGCTTTCGCACTTTTGTCTTATCACCCCACTTCTTGGCTATGCGTTAAACTGATTTGTGGGTGTGAAGCACAATTATTCTAATTCCTTATTTTTTTTATGCTTTTGCACTTTTGTCTTATCACCCCACTTCTTGGCTATGCGTTAAACTGATTTGTGGGTGTGGTGAGGGGTGTATTTATAGGCATTTTGAGGTTTGGGAAACTTTGCCCCTCCTGGTAGGAATTTATATCCCATACGTCACTAGCTCATGGACTCTTGCTAATATGAAAGAAATGAATTTATCAGGTAAGTTCTTACATAAATTATGTTTTTTATTTACTTCCATCACAAAAATGAGCACAAGCTTTTTATATGCACATTTTCTGAGGCATCAGCTCCTACTGAGCATGTGCAAGAGTGGACAGTATGTCCATATTTATGCATTTTGTGATTGGCCAATGGCTGTCACATGATACAATAGGAGCAAAAGTGGAATTAACATTGAAATTTGCCAGAAAAAAATCTACTACTCGTATGAAAATCAAACTAACTGCTATTGCTTTGTCTTTTTTTATTTGCAACTGCACTATCTTTACTGGTCCTTTAAATAAACTTTCAAACTTACTTTTAGTATGAAATGTATCTGTTTGTTTTTCTTTGTTTCCTTTGTTGCACTTAGTTGCTTTTCTTCAGAGCATACTATGGTAAACTCTGGAATCTGCATGTATGGCATAGATTACAAGTGGAGTGCAAACAATAGCACAAGGTGCATACAAAGAATAACACACAATCTGACATTACAATTGGATGGTTGAAAATGTTAAAGGGATATTGAACCCAAATTTTTTCTTTCGTGATTCAGATAGAGCATGCACTTTTAAGCAACTTTCTAATTTACTCCTATTATCAATTTGTCTTCATTCTCTTGGTATCTTTATTTGAAAACGCAGGAATGTAAGCTTAGGAGCCGCTATTGCATTGTCTTTTTAATATGTATTTGTTGATTATGCAATTCTACTAATTTTAATGATCCTTAAAGTGAATGTAAATTTTGATGCTAAAGTGCCCGGTTTTTAAAACTTTGATTAAAAACAGGGGCACTGTAATTCATAAAAATTTACATTTCACTCCTGTTGTGACAAAAAAACTTACCTTTTAAACTTCACAGCAGCTCCAGCTTTCTCCGGTCTCACAAGCCATTTCTGATGTCAGAAATGATTGATAGGTCATTCTCCAATCACAGCTTCCCCCCTGGGGGATTCAGTGTCTGATTCACTGCTGTGATTGGAGGAAGCCGATGCCTCATTTTAGACCCAGGAAGAGGCTTTGAAACAGGTGGAGGAAGCAGCAGCTGCTGTGAAGATTAAAAGGTAAGTTTTTTTTCACAACATGAGTGAAATGAAAATTTTTATGAATTAAAGTGCCCCTGTTTTTAATCGAAGTTTTAAAAACCGGGCACTTTAGCATCAAAATTTACATTCACTTTAAAAGATAACAATAAACCTAATTCGTATTACATGATATTTTTATTTGTATTCATCTGTAAGTGAAAAAAATAAAGAAAATAACTAATCTGCTTTAGTTGTCCCTCTATGCAAAAATCCTTGAACTATCATAAGTTAAAATATAGAACATGACGACTTGAAGTTGACGTGCATCTTAATGGGTTCATGGCTCATACCTTTACTATTTTTAGTATTTGTGCAAATATAATAGAAGTTACATTAATATATACTTCCACCTATACTAGTAGCTGTTGATAGCTCTTGAGTGATGTTAATGCTCGATAGTGCTAATATTTTGGGGCTTCATATGTAATTTTATGTATAACATTGTTAGAAAAACTGTTGCACTTCTTCCACATGTGCCCTCATGTATTATAAAGCGAGGGGACAAGCTTTTCAACTTGCCTTCGCTGAAATACAGGCAGCGGATTCTGTTCGTCCACTGCCGTATGTATCATTACACACTCAAGTGAGCGTGTAAAGCCCGTCCCTTCTCTTGCGACCAATTGCATGACAGAAGGGCCTGTCAATCACCCCAAGCGAGCGAGCCAGTGATTTATCTCCACCACCTCTAATGACCACTGCTTCTTACATTGCAGGAAACAGGCTTGCATGTGCGAACCTGCCCCGCTAGGGCTCCGGAGCAGCTTACACTGCTTTGTACATGGAGCCCATAGTGTTCAAGAGAAAGTGATTTGATAACAAAAGGAATTGTTAGTTTTATATTGTAGGTTCTGTCTGAATCCTAAAGTTTAATATTGACGTCCATGCCCCATTATGAAAAAGGACATTTTAATTAATAATTATTGTGGCACTACCACTGTTATTGACATGATTCAGTTCTGTTTCTACCTATTTTGAGAGACTGGAAAAACAAATGGATCATTTAGTTTACAGATCTAACACAATATCAACTATTTCAATGTGGCTTATATGTGTTTTAAAGGGACATCACCCCTTCTTGTGTTTGTGTAAAACACTGTGTGTTGTTCCATCTTCCCTAGAAATTCTGTAACCTACATTTTCAAAATGCAGCAAACTGCCTAAACCAGCTATTTGATTTACAAGATTTGATGATAACACAGTTTGATTTTTGGCCTCTCTGGGGAGCATGGTTGAAGCACAAATTTACTGAAAAGCAAGAGGTGTTTAAAGGGTCTGTAAACACCTTGTAATTATGTAGTGTTGCTATAGAATAATATGTCAGCCAAGTCTTAAAGGGACCATAAACACTTTGAGATGGTAAAATAACATGATAATTCATATATTTAAAAAAAAATCTGCAATATACTTTATTTTGTCCTTATTCTGTAATTCCATTCTGAAATTGTGAGCTTTTCAGTTCCTGTTAAAAATGGAAGTGCATTACACTGTTATATTCAACACAGCTATTGGCTGCACACTCTAGTGACTTATTTATAACTGTCTCTAATTGGCCACAGAAGAGAAGGTAACCTAAGTTACAACATGGCATTATAGACATATGTATGTATGTATATATATATATATATATATATACACATATATATAGATAGATAGATAGATAGATAGAGATATAGTAAATTATAATCACATTTATAGATAAAAACTACATAGGAACAGTAACACGGGAATAGGGCCCTTAATTCCTCCTGTATTTGTTTCATAAATTTTGTACAGTCTCTTAAAAAAAAGGTACAAATACACATGCCTTATTACCTAATGAGAAGTGTAGAACTGATAAATTGTCTGTTTTCTGCTTAATGATGTAGACACTAGGTAACCCAGATGAGCCCCGCAGGCCATAATTTAGTCACATCAAGGGTACCTGGCTGTCACATACTTCAGTAGAAAGTGTGGCGCACAATTTCAGCTAGGTGAGAAACGATCACACATTGCTAATGCCATTTTCTTTGATCATGAGCTTTCAATCTAATTGAAAACCTACACAAATCACATTTTCAAACCAAGCTGGGACCAGTGTAGGGTGGCAAAGTTTTGGTTCAGAGGTGGGGCTTAGGTCATCCAATGGTATAATCACTTCAGTCTGGGAGGTGCTTTTTTATTCTAAAATCAATTAGAATGATCCAGCACACAGCGACCCTATTGCCAGCCACTCCAGAGACCCACTCAAATCTCTGTACCATCAATAAAAAATCCACTTAGAGTAGTAGCAAACAATTAGTGTTTATTAGGAACAACACAACACAATCAGCAACATTTCGGTATTGCTAACTTATTCATGCTAAACATCATACTCAAATGATTCTATTTATACCTTATCACCACTAGGCGGTGCTGCAGATACAGCTTCCTATTAACCCTTTACATGTATTTACCTATAGTACATATTCTCATAATATTTATCTAAACACTAAATCTATTTAAAACCAATGTTCTTTATACAAAATATCAAAATAGAATCTTAACAAAATAACCTCTCAATTACAGACATATAAAGAAATAACATCCTATAGAAATACAGACATATCTAGATCTTTATTTAACCCATTAGGTTCCATAGTGCCCAATTTCCAAATCCAAAAACACTCCCGCTGTTTAAGAAGAAGTTCTCTATTACCTAACCTACGTGGCATAGCTATTTTCTCTATGATCTGAAACCGCAATTGCCCTATTGAATTACCTTTTTCAACAAAATGATGGGCTACCGGGGCTTTTAAATTCTTTGTTCTAATACAGCTTTTATGTTCAATTATCCTATCTTTGATGATCCTAGTCTTTTCTCCGACATAGCCCCGCCCACAGGAGCATTTAATTAAATAAATCACATATGATGTTAAACAAGTATGATACCCATTCATTTTAAATTTTTTCCCTGTAGTTGGTTGAAAAAAGATGGGCCCTTTAGTCATAATGTTGCAGCATGAACAGCCCAGGCAAGGGTAACATCCCTCATTTCTACCTGTGATAAATTTCTGTTTTAACTTGATGTTTGACCCCACATCAGCTCTAACTAATTGTTGTTTTAAATTTAGGCCTTGCGTATATGCTGGCATAGGTAAATTTTGAAATTCTTTTATTTGGGGATTACATTCTGATAATATAGGCCAATGCTTCTTAACTATACGTTGGATTTGGTTAGACTGAGCATTAAATTCAGATACAAATATTAAGCGCTCTTCTTTATTGTTTTGTTTCTTCTTTATACTTAATAGACTTTCTCTGGAAACTGACAGCGCATAATTAATTTCTGCTTCTATTATATCTGATGGGTACCCTCTCTTAGAGAATCTGTCTGCCATTTCCATCATTCTGATTTTCAATAAATTATCATCAGTGATGATTCTGCGTGCTCTTAAAAATTGACTACGTGGAAGGGCCTTTAAGAGAGATACAGGATGAGCACTATCAAAGTGCAATAAGTTATTTCTATCTGTCTCTTTCCTAAAGAGATCCACCTTAAGCCCCCTTCCATTTTTTATAATTTTAGTGTCAAGAAAAGTAATGTCACTCTCACTCCAAGTTAACTTAAATTTTATGTGTCCAGATGCTTCATTTATGTTATTTACAAATGTCAGCAGGGATCCAACGTCGCCCCACCATATCCCAAAGATATCATCGATATAGCGCCACCAACAGGCGCCATACCGACGAAACTCAGGATTGGAAAAGACAAATTTCTCCTCAAATACATAGGCAGTGTTAGGGGAGTCAGGTTTCACATAGAGAGAGGGTGATTTATATAGAAGAAAAAGGGACAGCAAGACTGATTGGGAAGTATGACACGGAATACAATACATAAGTTAGTATTGCATTCTTTCAGTTCTTTGGATGTCACATGCATTTGGAAATCAATCTGGGGTATCACAAATTGCAAAAGTAAACCAAGGGTGCTTCAAGTGAAACAGGCCAGTAACAACTGCTTTTAACACTGCAGATATAACTGTTTGTAGCATATAAAATAAATAATAATTAGAAATATATTTATAACAAAACATTTTTTTTCTGGTTACATCATTTATGTACTAACATTTACACTATTCATCATGAACAGACACAATGTTACATTAGATTGTTAAAGAAAAAAATATAAATTCACCTGCTTAAAATCAACTTGAAAATTGTTATTGTTCAAAAAGATAGATTATCAGTTTATTACCAATTCCCCAGTTTTGCATAACCAACACTGCTTAGATGCTCTGAGACTGTTTCTTATCTCAATGCTTTTTTTTTTTTTTTTTTTTTTTTTTTTACAAACTTGCATTTTAGCCAATAAGTACTGACTCCTGCATAACTCCACAGGAGTGAGCACTATGTTATCTATGTGGCACACATAAACTAGCATTGTCTGGTTATAAAAAGCTAGAAAAAAAAGCACTGAGTTAAGCCTAGGCCTGCAGAGTCTTAGAAACAGGCAGAGACTGTCCCTTTAATTGAGTAAAGTACCATCAAGTACAATGCTTCTACTAATTGCCTTTTCCTCAAAACTGGGATTCTACTTCCTTAAAAACAGGACTTGAAACAAAATCCAGGAGCTAGATAGACATGGCACCTTCAGAAAGTCACTTCTAGAGTATTCCACATATACTTTAATAAAAAAAAAATGTTTAACTATTAAACAATATGTATGGCTTCTCCAAAACGTAATGCCAAGCAATAGGGACGATTTACTTATAGTATACTGTACTATTATGAGGCTCCCATTACTTCCAAAGTGCCAATTTTGTTCCATGTGGTTCAATATCCCCACTAAGGCAAAATAAATAAATAAATAAATAAATAAATAAATAAATAAATAATAATAATAACAAAATCAGTACAGGAGATAAAATGTGTTCCTTTGATGGTTTAATTTAAAGTTTGGCTTCCCATACAGTAATTGTAGCAGGAATATCATCTGGTTTTGTACGTGTAATATGAGCACTAACTAGAGAATCTACAATGCAAAATACAGTCAATGAAACATTTAAAACAGACAGAGATATTAGTTGTAAATACATGCTGTTCCTGCTACTGTGCAAGACTAAAATCTTAAAGAAAGAGATAATTATCAGTTCGATCTGGAAAGAACACACTGTTCAGATATATTTAATTTGCTAACCAATTTTATTAGGCAGTAAAATGGTGATGTTAATAGAATCTACTACTACTACTGTAATTTCAACTTTTTATGAAGTCTATTACCTTTCTTATTCAATGTTTCTGGAACAGTTTTTGCATACTTTTGTAAGTACTAAAAAAAAACAACTGGTTAAATACATTTATTTATGAATCCATGATATATAATAGCAATTAGCAAGTAAACTTAAATTTTTAAATATATTATGATTTTAAAATTATATATATATATATATATATATATATATATATATATATATATATATACACACATATATATATATATATATATATATACACACACACACAGTCGTATGCAAAGGTTTAGGCACCCCTGACAATTTCTATGATTTTCATTTATAAATAATTGGGTGTTTGGATTAGCAATTTTATTTTGATATATCAAATAACTGAAGGACACAGTAATATTTCAGTAGTGAAATGAGGTTTATTGGCTTAACAGAAAATGTGCAATATGCATCAAAACGAAATTAGATAGGTGCATAAATTTGGGCACACTTGTCCTTTTGTTGATTTGAATACCTGTAACAACCTAGCACTGATTAGTTGAAACACACAATTGGTTTGGTGATCCAATTAAGCCTTGAACTTCATAGACAGGTGCATCCAATCATGAGAAAAGGTATTTAAGGTGGCCAATTGCAAGTTGTTGTTCTCTTTGACTCTCCTCTGAAGAGTGGCAACATGGGGGCCTTAAAACAACTCTCAAATGATCTGAAAACAAAGTTTTTTCAACATTATGGTTTAGGGGAAGGCTACAAAAAACTATTGCAGATATTTAAGCTGTCAGTGTCCACTGTAAGGATCATAGAGAGGAAATGGAAGACCACAGGCACAGTTCTTGTTAAGGCCAGAAGTGGCAGGCCAAGTCAAATATTGGAGAGGCAAAGGCAAAGGATGGTGAGAACAGTCAAAAACAGCCCACAGACCACCTCCAAAGATTTACAATATCATCTTGCTGCAGATGCGATGCTGTCACTGTGCATCGTTCAACAATTCAGCGCACTTTGCTCAAGGAGAAGCTGTATGGGAGAGTGATGCGGAATAAGTCTTTTCTGCACACAAGCCACAAACACACATTTGGACAAGCCAGCTTCATTTTGGAAGAAGGTGCTGTGGACTGATGAGACAAATATTGAGTTATTTGGTCATAATAAGGGGCGTTATGCATGGTGGCAAAAGAACACAGCGTTCCAAGACAAACACTTGCTACCCACAGTAAAATTTGGTGGACGTTTCATCATGCTGTGGGGCTGTGTGGCCAGTGCCGGTACTGGGAATCTTGTTAAATTTGAGGGTCGCATGGATTCCCCTCAATATCTGCAGATTCTTGAGAATAATGTTGAGGAATCAGTCACAAAGTTGAAGTTATGCCAGGGCTAGATATTTCAACAAGACAATGACCCAAAACACTGCTCAAAATCTACTCTGGCATTTATGCAGAGGAACAAGTACAATGTTCTGGAATGGCCATCCCAGTTCCCAGACTTGAATATCACTGAAAATATTTTGGGTGATTTGAAGCTGGCTGTCCATGCTCAGCAACCATCAAACCTAACTGAACTGGAGATGTTTTGCAAGGAGGAATGGTCCAAAATACCTTCATCCAAAATCCAGACACTCATTACAGGCTATAGGAAGCATCTAGAGGCTGTTATTTCTGCTAAAGGAGGCTCTAATAAATATTGATGCAATATTTCTGTTGGGGTGCCCAAATTTATGTACATGTCTAAATTCTGTTAATCTAATAAACCATATTTCACTACTGAAATATTAATGTGTCCTTCAGTTATTTGATATATCTAAATGAAATTGCTGATCCAAACACCCATTTATAATTGAAAATCATGGAAATTGTCAGCGGTGCCTAAACTTTTGCATTTGACTGTATGCATGTACAGTATATATATATATATATATATATATATATATATATATATATATATATACAGTCAACCCAAATTTTCAAATATGTAATTCCTATAAAGTTGCTAACGATGTTTAGTTTGCACTGTAGCCTAATTCATTACCCTAAATAGTTTATAAGCATTTCCTACTTACTTGTTTCTTCTTTGCAGTTTAAAATGCCCTCCTGCCCCCTCCCATATTTCGTCATCAAGATCCTAAGGTTGCTCAGTCTCCAGCTCTATATTGGCTACTTCTCGTAAATCCACGCTCCTGATTTTTTGCGCATGCGCATTGCGTTGCTAACACTAGGGGGAAGGAACTCAAAATACTTTCTCAAGTTCTGACACTTCCACCCGCCTAACAGGGAGAGAGGATCAGGAGGAAGCTGAGTTCAGCAATATACACTTGTCCTGTAACTCAATGGGACGGGCAGGTGCTACATACTCTGGTATTTTAGCGGGATATTTATTGCCCACCACCGCATCTGCATGTATTAACCATTTAGCTGTCAAGAAATAGGGCTGCAACGTAGATATCCTTTTCTATCAGTATTCCTATATTTGCATTGAAAAAGTCTAATTGAAATATTATCAGCCTCTACCTGTATGTAAGTAAAACTTTGAAAGGATATCTACAGTATTAGGTGATCTCCGGTCTCATAAGAATATTTTTCTCGGCTAAAAGATTACCGGTCTGTACCTAAATACAAGTATAGCTATTGGACGGTATAAAAGGTATTTAGTGATCACTGTTTACGTGGCTGTAATAACCGGTTAAGGTTTATTTTATCAATATATACCTAAGATTCACTCGCTGAGTATAACATTCCTACTGCGGAACTAGTGTATGGGCATAAAGCCGTTGTAATTCACTTCCTATTATAAAATCAACTTATGAGTATATTTTATGTTCCTTACCAAAGCATCAATACTGGATGTTAATACTGGGATATTATTAAAATATAATTGAGAGGGCAAGTGTTTACCGGCCTGTACCGAATGTGTCACTATAATATCCCTATAATATTAATATCCCTGCGAGGTCCTTATATCACCGCTGCACTGGTTCAAGAAAATCGGTAGTAAAGTCTGAGTTGGTTTTATTATTATGAGTATATTTATGAGCTCCTGCACTGGCTGAGCAGTGCACACACACACACCAGTCAGCCTGAGGGAGGAGTCGTTATTAGGCAGCTCAGATAAAGTAAGGTTGCATATTTATTTTGCATTTGTTCTAAACTGGATACCTTTTCGTGATCCATAGCTCCCAGTACTAGTGATCCTACGGGTAGGTCAAAGGAATGGTAATGACATATTTTATTCAGTTATCGGAAGAACTCTCAGCTGCCAGTAAACAGCTGTCTCTGTTACACAGAAAAGACGTAACACATTCTTTGTTACGAGAGAACTGCTATGCGATGCGTTGCAGCCCTATTTCTTGACAGCTAAATGGACAATACATGCAGATGCGGTGGTGGGCAATAAATATCCCGCTAAAATACCAGAGTATGTAGCACCTGCCTGTCCCATTGAGTTACAGGACAAGTGTATATTGCTGAACTCAGCTTCCTCCTGATCCTCTCTCCCTGTTAGGCGGGTGGAAGTGTCAGAACTTGAGAAAGTATTTTGAGTTCCTTCCCCCTAGTGTTAGCAACGCAATGCACATGCGCAAAAAATCAGGAGCGTGGATTTACGAGAAGTAGCCGATATAGAGCTGGAGACTGAGCAACCTTAGGATCTTGATGCCGAAATATGGGAGGGGGCAGGAGGGCATTTTAAACTGCAAAGAAGAAACAAGTAAGTAGGAAATGCTTATAAACTATTTAGGGTAATGAATTAGGCTACAGTGCAAACTAAACATCGTTAGCAACTTTATAGGAATTACATATTTGAAAATTTGGGTTGACTGTCCCTTTAAATGTTAAGAAAAAACACAATAGGCATTCAATTAAGAAAAAAAAAAGATAAACTATTTGGCCATACAATCTAAAAAATGTTTAGCAACTGTAAGTCCTTAACTCTATCCACCGCCTCTGAGCGGCATACAGCAATCAACCCGATACTATACAATCGGGTTGATTGACACCCCCTGCTGCTGTCCGCATTCAGCGATGTCTGGCGGACATGATACGCTGCAGCGTATCATGTCCACCAGGCAATAATAAATCGGCCCCAATGTATAATAGCACATAAACACATCTCGCACACTCTTTCACATACTCACATACACTCAAAATCTCACACACTAACCCAAATTTACACTCTAACACAATAATACATACTCACACACACACATCACTCGCACATACTCTCTCTCACACACACTCAAAGACACTAAAGCTCTCACACACATTAACACACAAACATACTCACACAAACATACACACACACACACAAATACACTTACTCTTTCACACACAGACTCACACAAAAAGACACTTCAAATCACATAAAGAAAACACAAACTCTCGCACACAAAGACACTTACACACACAGACACTCCACAATTTGCATGTCCAAGCCTGACTCAGCTTAATCCCCAGACACACAAATAGAAACCTGAACTGTCCGGGTCATTACATTTTTCTACAAAGGTAGAGTGAGAAATGCAAAACTGTTTGTTTGGTAACTTTTATTGATTGTTTCTTTAATTAAAAATTTTTTTGGGGGGGTAATGCATTTTCATTGCTGGACTAAGTTATGGTTAAGGTTGTTTAAAAGGACTTTAACTAGAGGGCAACTAACTTTATATTGGGATGCAGTGATTTTTCAATCAGTCATAATTGTAAAATGTTAAAATATGTAATGCCTGTCATGTTTGGTGTCAATACAATTATTTAGAATCCAAGGTATGCTTGTCATTAATGCTGAGGGAATTAGTGGTAATGTGGTATCTGTACCAAGTTATAATGAATTTTCAGATTTCAGCCAGGTCTGTTATTGTTTGCCATAAATAGAGCATTTACAATCTAGCCATCAATGAAACAAAGCCTGGGCTAAAAATTCAAGATGAAACCAAAATATTTGTATTGTGAAATACTGAATTTCTAATTTCACTCACAGTATGACTCTGTTTTGATTAATATATCTAGCACACAGACTGGAGCAAAGCAGGGCTGGACATGAGTTCTTCTGTACACAGATTTGTATTTACTTGTGTGCTGTGTACACAGTGTGCACTCTTCTATAGGTCACCCACATCTGAAGCAGAGCTACACTTCACAATAAATTCTACAGTTCCTTCATGCAAACTATCCCCTGCATGCAGTAGCATTTCCTTCCACCCACATGCATGTGCTGAAGCATGGACTTTCTACTTATTTATCATTTATTATGACTAGGTGTCCCAACTTTCCTTTCTTTCTTATAGAATACAGTAAAATCAAAATGAAACTTTCATGATTCAGATCATGCAAATTTAACATCTTTCCTATTTACCTGTGTTATCTAATTTGCTTTGTCCTTTTGGTATACTTTGTAAAAAATTATACATAAGTAGGCTCAGGATCTACAATGCACTACTGCATTAATGGCTGCACATACTGTATATGCCTCTTTTCATCTGCTCACAATACATTCCAGGACAGAGAAAAGGGCCTTATTTTACACATTTTAATAGATTGTCAGGATTGCCAAAATCTCTACATATAACTTTGTATGATCGTAAATTATACAGAAAACTATATTTTATATTAGTTGGGAAATATACTGGGCTTGACAAACCTAGATGCCAGGGCTCCTATACATTTACCCCTGGCTCCTAACTCTTTGGGTTATTTTCCATATATTTATATATTATACCACTCTCTGACTCCTAAACGTATGGATGACTCCTGTTAATCCCTTATGTGTGTGTTTGTGTATATACAACCCCAATTCCAAAAAAAGTTAGGACAGTATGGAAAATGCAAAAAACAAACAAAAAGAGTAATTTGAAAATTCAATTCCCCCTGTACTATACTGAAAACCTATTATTAACACATTATTTGATGTTTTACTTTGTGAATTTAATGTTTTTTTGAAAATATACTCTCATTTCAAATCTGATGACTGCAACATGTTCCAAAAAAGTTGGGACAGGGCAATTTAGGACTAATAGCAATGTGACAATTTGAAATAAGAAGATGATGTGAAACAGAGGAGGCGATCATGTAATCATAGTATATAAGAAGCCTCCAAAAAAGGCCTAGTCCTTCAAGAGCAAGGATGGATAGAGGCTCGACAATCTGCCAACAGATGTGTCAGCAAATAATCCAACACTTTGAGAATAACATTCCCCAAAGACAAATTGGTAGAATTTGGGGCATTTCACCTTCAACAGTGCACAACATAATTAAACGATTCAAGGAATCCGGTCAAATCTCGTTGCGTAAAGGGCAAGGCCAAAAAACACTTGATCTCCAATCCCTCAGACATCACTGTCCCAAAAATCGTCATGATTCTGTAATGGATATCCTGACATGGGCTCGGGAATACATTGGTAAACCTTTGTTAGTCAACATCATTTGCAGCTGCATCCACATATGCAAGTTAAAGCTTTACCATGCAAAGCAGAAGCCATACATCAACACTGTCCAGATGCACCACTGACTTCTCTGGGCTTGGTCTCATCTGAGATGGACAGTAACAGAATGGAATCGTGTTTTGTGGGCCGAAGAGTCAACATTTCAAATAGCTTTTGGAAAAAAACAGACATTGTGTTTTCAGGGCTAAAGAGGAAAAAGACTATCCAAGCTGTTATCAGCTTCAGGTCCAAAAGCCAGCATCTGTCAATGTATGGAGGTGTGTCAGTACCCATGGCATGGGTAACTTGCACATCTGTGAGGGCACCATTAAGCCAACCACACAGTTGTGCAGCTGAAGACATGCATAATGGATGAATGGGGAAAATTTTGCTTGCTAAACTTAACCAACTGGTGTCTTCAGTGCCCAAACGCTTAATAAGTGTTATTAAAAGAAAAGGTGATGTTACTAAGTGGTAAACAGTCAACTGTCCCAACTTTTGTGGAGTGTGTAACAGTCATCATGAAATGAGTGTAAATTTTCAAAAATACATTAAATTCACAAAGTAAAACATCAAATAATGTGTTAATAATGTATTTTCAATATAGTACTGGGTGAGTTAACTTTTCAAATTACTTTTTTTCTTTTTTGCATTTTTCATACAGTCCCAACTTTTTTCGGAATTGGGGTTGTGTATATATATATTATATATATATATATATATATATATATATGTGTGTGTGTGTGTGTGTGTATATGTGTGTATCATAAATCTATTTTCAGATCTACAATTTAATACTTAATTTTAAAAAATTAATTTATTATTTTTCACACGCTAATTTCATTTAATGGTATTGCACGCACAAAAATATATACTTTTTTGGGGGGAAATATTTTATGTATTTTACAAAAGGTATACTTTCAATTTAAAATATAACCTTTAAGGATTGTGATTGCATTTTTAATTGCGATTTTATATAAAAAATAAATAAACATTTTGCATTCATCAATGCATTTAACTGTTCAAAATAGCATCTTGTTCCCTTTGCAGTTTGCACTGTAGACAGAATAGGCCAGGGAAAAGTGCCCTGCCAGTCTGCCACCTTCCATATCTGTGCACAGGACAGGAGCAACAAACCATGAGGCAAGTAACATCGCAGAGGTAGCGTTAGGTTCTATGACCCTGATGTAACACTTCCTGGTCCCCCAACCTTGGAGGAGTGATTAGTGCTGCTGCTGGCCTGGACTGGAGCATTTGTGTGACTGACATGACATGTTAAGAAAGCAGTTTCTGGCTCTTTTTTTTTTTCATAAAAAACAGCAGCGTTATGCGTGTTTAAATATTGCATAGCCTCATATCCCAATTAATTGCATCATGCTGTATACCAAACCCCAATACTTAGAGACTACATTTGAAAATTAACATGTTATTACTTATCTCTGCTGTGTTCCACCGGTAGTGCTATTTCTTCTGATGACTATGTTTACATAGTGTTTACTAAGCCAAGTATTAAAACGTTCAGTATGGGTGGGGATATCACAGGAAAAAGCAGTTATTTGAAATACCAAAATAAAGGCAAGGGAGCTATTTGTAAACAATTCAATACACTCCAGCAGGTAAAATTGATAAACTGGGAACAAATTAGGGGGATAGATTTTACAGTACACTGTCCCTTTAAGGGAAGAAAAGCTTAAGAAATTTATTGAATATGTTGCAACATTACAGCTAGATGTATTGGTGCAGTACATTCTCATTAAATTAGCCTCACTATTGTTTATTAAGCTTTATTTCTAAACTTGCTTAATGCAAAAGCAAATGATATGACTTATAATGAGGTTAACTCCTGTACCAGACTACTATATGGAAACATCAGTTACCTAATCTGTCTAAGCAAAGCTTTGACTCATTTGACTGGATTTACAATATAAGCACTGGAAATAAATGTAGTGCAGCAAGTTTAGGTTCCTTTGAGGTAAAGGCTATAGCTTTTCATCATGCAAATTATACATCTCATATCAACACTTAGCAAAACTCTAGGATATTCCACCTAGAGATTTAAATCAGTTTTATTGTTCTGGAAGAAACACACACGTGCCTATAGAAATAATAATAAGTGATTTTTTTTTCCTTAAAAAATATTAATATTGAAAAAAATAAACTTGTGTATTTAAAAACAGGAAATAACACATATCTACATCAAACAAAAGTACTAATCGTGAAGATAGAAAGGGCATTAAGGATGGATAGATATAGATAGATGATAGATAGATAGATAGATGGATAGATAGATAGATAGATAGATGATAGATAGATAGATAAATAGATGTGAGATAGCTAAATAGATGATACTGTAGATAACATGTGAATCTATTTGCCTGGTTCACCTATATCTGATACAATTACCATATTTAATCTATAAGCCTGAATTTGATATGCTGTGCACTTTTAAGTAAGTAGTAATTTTTAGAGCACACAAATACTGCCACTATTCGCCATTACCACTACTCAAGCTCAATCAAGTAATTTAACAGCTCAGCAGTTTGGACCTTGTCAGTGAGGTGCGGCCATATTTCTCCTAGCACATTGGGTAAGGAGCCCATGGGGGGTAGTTATCAAGCCGTCAACCTCAAATACACTGGAATTCCGCAGCGTATTTGTGGCGAGGCTGCGGCACAATCTGATTACTTTTGCTAGTTATCAAAAAACTAGCAGGTGCGCTCGGCACTTTTACGGCCCAGCGTACCTGGTTTTCAAACCGCCACCCTAGAGGCGGCGGATCCCATAGGAATCAATGGGAGTCTGACCATAGCGAAAGTACAAGTTCGCTGCTGCCAGACATCCCATTAATTCCTATGGGAGCTGTCTAAACACCTCTAATCTGTCCCCCCTACACCGCCGCAACTAAATAAAATGATTAACCCCTAAACCGCCGCTCCCGGAGCCCAGTGCAAGCTACTCTATACATATTAACCCCTAAACCGCCGCTCCCGGAGCCCACCGCCACCTACATTATACCTAGTAACCCCTTATCCTGCCCCCCTATACCGCCGCCCTCTATAATAAAGTTATTAACCCCTATCCTGCCAATCCCGCACCTCGCCGCAAATAAATAAATAGTTTAACCCCTAAACCGCCGCTCCCTGACCCTGCCGCAACCTATATTAAATTTATTAACCCCTAATCTGCCCCCCCCTACACCGTCGCCACCTATAATACATTTATTAACCCCTATCCTGCCCCCCACTACACCGCCGCCACTGTAATAAATTTATTAACCCCTAAACCTAAGTCTAACACTAACCCTAACACCCCCCTAACTTAAATATTAATTAAATAAATCTAAATAATATTTCTATTATGAACTAAATTAATCCTATTTAAAACTAAATACTTACCTTTAAAATAAACCCTAATATAGCTACAATATAAATAATAATTATATTGTAGCTATCTTAGGATTTATTTTTATTTTACAGGCAAATTTCAATTTATTTTAACTAGGTACAATAGCTATTTAATAGCTTACATAGCTAAAATAAAGAGAAATGTACCTGTAAACTAAAAACTAACCTAAGTTACAATTACACCTAACACTACACTATACTTAAATAAATTATTCCTATTTAAAACTAAATACTTACCTGTAAAATAAACCCTAAGATAGCTACAATGTAATTAATAATTACATTGTAGCTATATTAGGATTTATATTTATTTTACAGGTAACTTTGTATTTATTTTAGCTAGTTAGAATAGTTATTAAATAGTTATTAACTATTTAATAACTACCTAGATAAAGGAAATACAAAATTACCTGTAAAATAAATCCTTACCTAAGTTACAATTAAACCTAACACTACACTATCATTAAATAAATTAAATAAATTAACTACAAATAACTACAATTAAATACAATTACATAAACTAACTAAAGTACAAAAAATAAAAAAAGCTAAGTTACAAAAAATACAAAAAATAAGTTACAAACATTTAAAAAAATATTACAACAATTTTAAGCTACTTACACCAAATCTAAGCCCCCTAATAAAATAACAAACCCCCCCAAAATAAAAAAATGCCCTACCCTATTCTACATTAAAAAAGTTCAAAGCTCTTTTACCTTACCAGCCCTTAAAAGGGCCTTTTGTGGGGGCATGCCCCAAAGAATTCAGCTCTTTTGCCTGTAAAAGAAAAATACAACCCCCCCAACATTAAAACCCACCACCCACATACCCCTAATATAACCCAAACCCCCCTTAAAATAACCTAACACTAATCCCCTGAAGATCATCCTACCTTGAGTCGTCTTCACTCAACCGAGCAGTGATGGAACCGAAGAGGACATCCGGAGCGGCAGAAGTGATCATCCAAGGGGCGCTGAAGAAATCTTCCATACGATGAAGTGATCCTCCAAGCGGCGCTGAAGAAATCTTCCATCCGGGCGAAGTCATCTTCCAAGAGGCGCTGAAGAAGTCTTCTATCCGGGCGATGTCATCTTCCAAGCCGGGTCTTCAATCTTCATCCCGCCGACGCGGAACATCCTTCTTGGCCGATGGACTACCGACGAATGAAGGCTCCTTTAAGGGACGTCATCCAAGATGGCATCCCTTCAATTCCAATTGGCTGATAGGATTCTTTCAGTCAATCGGAATTAAGGTAGGAAAAATCTGATTGGCTGATTGAATCAGCCAATCAGATTCAAGTTCAATCCAATTGGCTGATCCAGTCAGCCAATCAGATTGAGCTCGCATTCTATTGGCTGATCGGAACAGCCAATAGAATGCGAGCTCAATCTGATTGGCTGATTGGATGAAGACCCGGCTTGGAAGATGACATCGCCCGGATAGAAGATTTCTTCAGCGCCCCTTGGATGATCACTTCTGCCGCTCCGGATGTCCTCTTCGGTTCCATCGCTGCTCGGTTGAGTGAAGACGACTCAAGGTAGGATGATCTTCAGGGGATTAGTGTTAGGTTATTTTAAGGGGGGTTTGGGTTAGATTAGGGGTATGTGGGTGGTGGGTTTTAATGTTGGGGGGGTTGTATTTTTCTTTTTTTGGTAAGGTAAAAGAGCTTTGAACTTTTTTAATGTAGAATAGGGTAGGGCATTTTTTTATTTTGGGGGGTTTGTTATTTTATTGTTTTTTATTAGGGGGCTTAGATTAGGTGTAAGTAGCTTAAATTGTTGTAATATTTTTTTAAATGTTTGTAACTTTTTTTTTTTTTTTTTTGTAACTTAGCTTTTTTTATTTTTTGTACTTTAGTTAGTTTATGTAATTGTATTTAATTGTAGTTATTTGTAGTTAATTTATTTAATGAATTTAATGATAGTGTAGTGTTAGGTTTAATTGTAACTTAGGTAAGGATTTATTTTACAGGTAATTTTGTATTTCTTTTAGCTAGGTAGTTATTAAATAGTTAATAACTATTTAATAACTATTCTAACTAGCTAAAATAAACACAAAGTTACCTGTAAAATAAATATAAATCCTAAGATAGCTACAATGTAATTATTAATTATATTGTAGCTATCTTAGGGTTTATTTTACAGGTAAGTATTTAGTTTTAAATAGGAATAATTTATTAAAGTATAGTGTAGTGTTAGGTGTAATTGTAACTTAGGTTAGTTTTTAGTTTACAGGTACATTTCTCTTTATTTTAGCTAGGTAAGCTATTAAATAGTTAATAACTATTTAATAGCTATTGTACCTAGTTAAAATAAATTGAAAGGTACCTGTAAAATAAAAATAAATCCTAAGATAGCTACAATATAATTATTATTTATATTGTAGCTATATTAGGGTTTATTTTAAAGGTAAGTATTTAGTTTTAAATAGGATTCATTTAGTTAATAAGATAAATATTATTTAGATTTATTTAATTAATATTTAAGTTAGGGGGGGTGTTAGGGTTAGTGTTAGACTTAGGTTTAGGGGTTAATAATTTTATTACAGTGGCGGCGGTGTAGTGGGGGGCAGGATAGGGGTTAATAAATTTATTATAGGTGGCGACGGTGTAGGGGGGGCAGGATAGGGGTTAATAAATTTAATATAGGTTGCGGTGGGTTCAGGGAGCGGCGGTTTAGGGGTTAAACTATTTATTTGCGTCGAGGTGCGGGATCAGCAGGATAGGGGTTAATAACTTTATTATAGAGGGCGGCGGTATAGGGGGGGCAGGATAGGGGTTAATAAATTTAATATAGGTTGCGGCGGAGTCAGGAAGCGGCGGTTTAGGGGTTAAACTATTTATTTAGTTGTGGCGAGGTGCGGGATCAGCAGGATAGGGGTTAATAACTTTATTATAGAGGGTGACGGTATAGGGGGGGCAGGATAGGGGTTACTAGGTATAATGTAGGTGGCAGCGGTGTCCGGGAGCAGCGGTTTAGGGGTTAATACATTTATAAGACTTTCAGCGGGGTCTAGGAGCGGCGGTTTAGGGGTTAATACATTTATAAGACTTGCGGCGGGGTCTAGTAACTTTATTTAGTTGCGGGGGGCTCCGGGGGCCCGGTATAGGGGGTAGAACAGTGTAGTTTAGTGTGAGTGCTTAGTGACAGGCTAGCAAGAAAGCTGTAAAAAAGCCGAAGAGCAGCGAGATCGGATGAGTGATAACTCTCACAGTCCGCTGCTCATCGCCCCGTACTTGGTGCGCGGCTTTTTGACAGCTTTACTTGATAACTTATGCGAAATTTTTCAGGTCCGTGGCGGCGATGTGAGGCGAGCTTAGGCGGGCGTATTGGGCCCGCGAAGGCAGGAAAGTTGACACGTTGATAACTACCCCCCTATGTCTGGTTTCCCCCTTTACCCTTAGGGAGACTTCCCCATGGTCATAATGCAAATACATACAGAAAAAGAAGCGCTCTACCAGGTACAAAATACAGATCAGTAGCTTGTTCTATTGCAAGTTACCACCTGGGTGCAGCCTCTTTTAGCCCAATTGTGCTTTACACTCACAACATACACACTTTTCATGAATAAATCTTTGTTCCATAAGTTGAGTCTAAGATTTATCAAGCTCCGTATGGAGCTTGTGGGCCCGTGTTTCTAACGAGCCTTCAGACTCGCTAGAAACAGCAGTTATGAAGCAGCGGTCTGAAGACCACTGCTCCATAACCCTGTCCACCTGCTCTGAGCAGGCAGACAAGAATCGCCGCAATTCAACCCGATCGAGTACGATCAGGTTGATTGACACCTCCCTGCTGGCGGCCCATTGGCCACGAGTCTGCAGAGGGCGGCGTTGCACCAGCAGCTCTTGTGAGCTGCTGGTGCAATGCTGAATACGGGGAGCATATTGCTCTCTGCATTCAGCGAGGTCTTGCGGACATGATCCGCACTGTCGGATCAGGTCCGCAAGACCTTTAATAAATAGGCCTCTAAATATAACTTAAATCCTTTATTTCCATATCTTTCCATGTGTTTTTGTTATGCAAACTAGCAAGTGATAGTGGTCTCAAAAAGCCCTACATTTTACAGCAGCACAACACAACGCATATAGCCCTCTCTGCGCTATCCAAACACTTTCTCTACATTAAGATGCTTTGGAACCATTCACTTGTAATACCAGACTAAGCTCTATCAATTGTGTTTAACTTGTAATCTAACGCTTTGTGTTTTGCATATAAAAATAATTTTCTTTATGCCTTTTTATGTCCCACCGGTTGCAGCAAGACAAGGAAAAATGAATAGAGATAAACTCCAACAACCTTATAATCAGAATTAAGATAGGGAAAAAAAAAACTACCCCAATCTGGAAAAAGTCCAAAGGACCATGATTCGATCCAAAGACAACCCGAAGACGGAGCAGAACCCATAACTCACACAGAGTGCAGTCTGGACTCATGAAAGAGCTACCGCGGAATAAGCAGATGTTCCCCAGAACTGTTGACAATTAGCAACATAAGTACATATCGTGCTCCAGATGGAGCTCCTGGCTCCCACTCTGCCACACAAGACTAGTAGACATCAGTCACGAACACTAGCCTATCAAGTTAGAAACTGCACCATGAGACTCCCACAGAGGGAGCCCTCCGGAAGTGCAGGAACTCACTCCCTTACAAAAATAGGGAAGTAGAAAAAACATGCTGAGTAAAAAACTCCTCAAATCTCCACCTCGAGAGAGATCACAAGATCTGGAGAAGAACACAGTCAAAACTCAACCAATCCATAGGCCTCAGACTGAAAAATCTAAAACCAGCCCTCATCTTCATTAAACCAACAACCCAAGTTGCAAAGCCCCAAAAACCCACCATTAGGTTACATGGGCTACTTCCTCGAGACAAAGGCCCAGCACCAAAAACGTATGGCATGTTCGAAGATAAGGAAATAAATAAATCCCGTATTACCCAGAACTCAAAAGAGGACTAAATGGTAACAGGGTAGGCAAATCCTAACCATATGTAACAAGCTTGGCATGCTAAACCACCAAGCCGGAACAGAACATAGTACGATCTTGGGTTCCAGAACCCAGACCCAGATTCCTTCCCTACAGGAAGGTAAACTCCCATACAAAGGGAGACCACACACTGACACAGCACTGTGAACACAATACCAGAATCTGCCTCAACATGACTGTACCACAAGTTTGAGGGACCCCCCTCCGAGCATTAGGCGGACACCATGGTATCTCCTGCTCCCCCTAAGGGAAGAGAAAAGAAAAAACACCTGCTCCCCCACCCACAGATACGGAGCATATGTCATTGAACAGACGGCAAAAACAGAACCAACTGAAAGTGCACCCTCCGGCTGTACCAGCCAGTCCAGGAGCCAAACAGACAGCCTGCAAGCCCACCTATATAGTGGAACAGCTAAATAAGAGATCAATCTTCCGCTTGCTAGGCAGCTAACAAGCCATCAAGCCCTACTCAAGTCTCCGCCCGAAGGAGAAAATGGAATAAAGCGGATGACTCAACCTCAAAGGGCTGAATCCAACTAGGAGGTCCGGCCAGATATCCTAGCCAAGACCGAACAACCAGGCACCCAGAAAACGGAGTCGGTCACAGACTAGGAACCCCTGAGGAACCATAGGAATACCTCATACGGAGAACCCTAGAAGATGCAAGCACAATACATCCAAAGGCCCTAGGGCACTGGACGTTCACTAAGTATCCCAGAGACAGAAAATATAATTTTCCAAAATTCGAGGGACAATACCCTCCAGACCGACAGCTAAGAAGCTGCCAAAAACAAGCACACATCTACAACTGAGGTGGCAAAAATCAGAAACAATCCATCTGGGTCCACCTCCCGGTAACCCCCCAGGAACAAGGGACAACAGGATGACGAACATCAATATCCCAAAAGTAACATATCAACTGATATGATGTAAGAAAGGGTAGCTCCAGGACCACCAAAGAGATTAATGCATTCTATATAGTCCCAAAAAACATGGGAGCAGACGAGAAGCAGTATGAGGAAGAAAGGCCGACAAAAGTGCCCGATCCTCCAAAACTGATGACCAACCAACCATCCCCTGACAAGGAAAAGAAGGAAGTCTAAGACACTTCGCTCCTTACGGAAGAGGTACCGAGGTCAAGAATCTCAAAAAGAGTAGACCAATAAAAGCAATACCATAGGATGCATAACCACCACCCCCCCCCCCCAACCTGGTACTCCAATTTAAGGAGATGTCTAAAACTCCGGCCCAAATGGAAATGGAGAGAACTAGCTCTGAGGTCAAAGACCTTCAGAGTGCTTCTTAGCAGCACCCAACCATGCCCAACAAACAGGACCAAGATGACTGTACAAACCCCTTAATGCCCCACCCAAAAAGAAGCAACGAGAACCAGCCTGACGTCATAAATGAAAAGGCCTCCTCTCTTAGCCCCATCAAGGGCAGAGTCTTAAAAGAAAAAATTAAACTCTCATTGAGTTCCTCTCCCTGGCAAATCCCTATTCACATGGAATATATCATGCTGAAGGAGGCACCCAAGCATAATAAACCTCTCGTCTGAAAGAAAACTCACCACCCAACCAGGTCAACCAGATATCCCAGCACCACGTGGATAGCATAGACCCTTAAGGAACAGAAGCCAGCACCTGACCAGGACCAGTCTGCTACAGAGAGCTTTCTGGAACTGAACCAGGTCACAAAAATTTCGAAACCCTAGAAGGGATCGATAAAACTTAAGACTATGCAAATAATAGCTTAACATACAACTTCCACAGAAGTGTCCAAGCGACCACAAAATCGCTAGTATCGAAATCCAGAGGAGAAATGTATCCCAACGGGAAAGTATAACAAACATGAGCTTCAAAAAAAAAAAATACATCCTAACTGGATCAAGAAAAAGAGGGCAGCACTCACAGGTGAACGCCCAAGAAAAATGGTTATACTGACAGGGCCAGCCCGTCAGAAATCCCATTCTCCCGAATCTCAGAACTGGAATAAGATACCTCAAAGAAAAAGGTAAATCGGAGACAACCAGGAGATTAACTTCATCCCCCCCACATCTAACCCAGCTTGCCGTCCCAAGCGGAAGACCAAGAACCCCTCAACCCCTCCTGGCTGGATCCTCCAGCACTGTCAAAACATGCCGCAGCAGGACACGAAGGCACACCATTCTAAAACGAAAATTAAGCCTTACCTCCGCCGGGGGAACTGATGACCCCTACCCCGAGGACTGGGCCCCTGAAACCTCAGAGGCAACTGCTTCCCCAGAGGGCTGATCTGACTCGGACAATCCCTCGCCTGATGAGCCCTGGTTCACCAAACACGGACAGAATCTCACTAACGTCTCCCTCCATGGAAGATGTAAATGCGCCAATGCCAAAGAAATGGCCATGCGGAACCATCTTGTAACCTCTGGAGGATACAAGCCGCCTTCTGGAGAAGGGGTAACGGCATTAGACACCTGCTTGCATAGCAAAAGAAGGTTCTAGGGTACACGCCACACGGGATATGGGGCTCGGCGGACTCTAAGTTCCCTGGATCGGGAGAAAAGAGCACTCTAAAATGGCATGCGGAACATAACTGATAGGCATGGATTACCCGGGCCATTTCATACTCCTCGCAAGAAGAAGAATCTGAATCAGAGACATCCATCTCCAAAAAATCAGAGTCCTCCATAACTAGGCTAGAAATTATGGATAGGAAGTAAAAATAAAACGGCACCTTACACCTCCAATGGCTGGGTCACTCACCACCTCCTATGACCCAGACAACGAGCGAAACAGACTTCTCCCCATCGCCACATGGTCAGGAATATGGAAATGGTGACTAGAAACGTGACCACGCCCAGTCACAAGGTACACCGAGCAGGCCAACTAAAAATGCACCAAATCCACAAGGACTGCACAGCCTGACAAAAAAGTCAGTTATGTTCCGATAACCACGAGCCCAAATATCACTACACATTAGCAGACAGAATCACATAACAAACATGATTAAAGTCCCCCCTGTTCATTAACTCCCCCCCAAGAGATATTAAACCTTGATTCCATAAGATAAAGGAGTCCCACTGAGACCCTGACTTCTTCGTTTTAGTTTACACTTTACACATCTTAAGTAAAATGAAATGATATTACCAGAATCTACGCCGTGGAACAGGAACACAGTGATTCAAGTGTGACAGATAGTAGCCTCCCTTCTGACATGGACTTGAGCAAACAAAGCAGGCAGCGAAACTTGTCAACGCTGATTGCTAAGGAGCTGTTAATATGAGTCGGGATGGTTTCGCAGAAAGACTCTCCCTGCATCTCCGGACTGACAAAGAATGACTGGGGGATGAGGGAAGTGGGGGACGTATTTAAGCCTTTGGCCTGGTGGCCAGGTTCTGAATTCCCAAAAGTAATGAATGCAGCTGTGGACTCTCCCTGTTTAAGAAGAAAATAACAATTGAACATTTTTCTCTTTTTGAGACCTAAATTAATTCATTATCGCTTACTAGTTCACATAACAAAACATAAGAACATGATATGGAAATAAAGAACATGTTAGATTTAGACTTACTACTTCGGAAACAAAGGTTTATTAATGGGAAAAAAAATATTGTAGCAAAATTAAAGAGATATTGTATATGACAAAGGGTGGGACTGGGAAGGGGTCAAAGGTGTATGTGGGTATATATATATATATATATATATATATATACAGTATATGTGTATGTATATTTTGTGAAGTGTTTTATGATTACAATAAAATAGTATAGCTATAGAACTTGAACTTGACATATGAGCGCATACAAATAAGCAGTTACTTGCGCTCAAGGGATATTATACACAATTGTGATAATATTTTTGCGCTCTACTTTTAATCTAGCTCTTAGTTATAGGGACATGAAACCCTAAATATTTATTTCAAGATTCAGATAGAGCATGTGATTTTAATCAACTTTCTAATTTACTTCTATTATCACATTTTCTTAATTCTCTTGGTATAATTTGTTGAAAAGCAGTGACATAAGCTCAGGAGCAAGAACATGTCTGGAGCACTCTATGGCAGTAGTTTTGAAAGAATGACATCCATTTGCAAGATCACTAGAGGGCTGTACTATTTTATGTCATGTAGTGCTCCAGACACCTACCTAGGTATCCCTTTAACACAGAATATCTGAAGCAAATTTGATAATAGAAGTAAATTTGATTTTTTTTAAAAATTGTATGCTCTGAATCCCAAAATTGAAGGATTTCACATTTTAATAATTTTATCGCTAAGAACAGTTTATGCTGATGCATTGGGCTCGATTTATCAAGTAAAGAGGACAGGGGTGTATATATGCACCCATGTCTGCCGCAGCTAGCCTCTGGCATGCAGAATTATGTTTGCGGAATCCAGCATTGCACAAGAGTGTTATTTTGTGCTTTTGTGCAACACCGCCCCCTGCCCATGCACAGCCAATCACATGAGGGCAGGAGCTATAAATCTTCCGCGGAGATTGAAATTCTCCATCTAAGAGGAGGAGAAGAGGCTAGGAAGCAGCGCTGCTTGATAAATACCGACTGCAGGTTCTCTTGTGAGAACCCACAGTCATAATAAGGCAAAAGGTTTGATAAATAAAGCCCCTTATGTACCTAGAAAAGTCATCTTTGCAGAATAGGTGTTTTTATTTGGATACAATATACAGCAATGACAAAAAAAATAGGAGAAACGTTTTTATATTTGGGTAATGGCTGGTAATTACAAAATAATAAACTGCAAAACACAAACAAATGGGATAAGATCATCACATGTTGTACTTTTTGTTTTGGATCTTAACTAAAATGTTATTAGTCTTCTGAAATTTATAAGAAATGACATATGCTCAAAGAATGCTTTTGATGAACCTATTCTAACAATTGCCTCTTCACATAAAATAAAAGTTTTTTTTTGCAAAACCATACAATTACCTTTTGATCTACAATGTGTCTAACTGTCTTTAGTGGTTTTACATGACTAAAGGGTAGATTCTTTTTCAGATGATAACCTTTTAATAGGATTTTTTTTTTTTACAAAAAAGTCCCATACATTTTAATGGAGTATTTTGTAGGGAAAAAAAAAAAGAAATGTTTTTGTTTGTTTGTTTTTTAACTAGAAAAAAAAACTCTATCCCTAAGTGCTAAATCCCATAATATTTAGATGTAAGATTGACCAAAATCAGTTTTAAATAATAATTACCATCAATTTGTAAATGAGTATTTTATTTATCTCTCATTTCTTATATCGTTACTTGTCTGTCCACAATGATAGTCATGAAATCCCATATTTTCTTAAAATGTAGAAAGTTCTATAGTTTAAACAAGACCCAAATCAGAATTTTGAATGCTTTTCTATAATCTATGTGTATTTTTTAGAGGTTCTATTGACAACTCCATGTTGTACAATCAAATTAAGTTGTCATCAATATATGAAAAATCCCAACCCTAATTACCATATTTAATACTATATAGTTATATCAACGTTTCTACCACCAAAATGTCTCTTATGTATTCATTAAACAATGTTCAACTATTCACTGGAAACAAGTTCTACCATTGGCTATCGGCCTACCACCTATTAGAATCATACAAGCAAGTCTTTACTCTGACCTAGAAAACATTCCATGATCACATGTATGAACAAAATCACACAAAAAAAAAGTCCATGGAAGAATTGATTATGAACTAACTATACATTTTAGAACCAAAAATAACATGAAATCTAACAAAATAAAGTTTTGCTGTAAACAATAATTATCTAAATGATTAAAAAATATAAATATTTTTTCTTAAAGTAGATTTTCAAAATCAAATTCTCCTATGCAAACATTTAAAAATCCTTTTTAATAAAGTACCAAATTGCACTATCATCAACATGTATTAATTCCAGTTTTTATTATTTTCAAAGCACTTTCTGGATTTTTCTCAAGATATTGCAGATTTATTGATTCCTATACTATTGTACCACAAATTAAATAAAAGGAATAGCAATTGCAATGCAACAAACCTCTAACCAAGATGCATTACTTTTTGATTGTAATATAAAATGTGGAATTGAATTGAAGTAATTTGACAAGGGAACATGGTGGCGTTCATTATGTTATAGGAACTAAAACTTTGAACATATTTTTTTAAATATTGAAGCAACAAACATATTTTTAAAATATATATCTGTATATCATTTTCTCACTAATATTGGCTATGAGTACATAGTTATACATACAATTTATTTAGTGTTTAAATTGAAAGTTAATCCTAGAGTTTTACAAACGCAAGGATTGACTATTGATACAAATAAAGGGGACTTTCATTCATGAAGTATAAGATACTTTATGTAGAAATCTCCTTTATTTGTTTCAATTGACCGCCATTCTTAGCTGCTACAGCAGTCAACGACTAAAAAACATTTTGCTAAGAGGTGACGTTTTCACCTCTTAGCCAATAGCCGTCCGGTAAATCCAGTTCCCAAGGGCAGCAAGCCAGATTTACCGCATGGTTATTGGCTAAGAGGTGAAAACGTCACCTCTTAGCAAAAATTTTTTTAGCCGTGGGCTGCTGTAGCAGCTAAGAACGGTGATCGATTGAAACAAATAAAGGAGCTTTCTACATAAAGTATCTTATACTTCATGAATGAAAGTCCTCTTTATTTGTTTCAATAGTCCATCCTAGCATTTGTAAAACGCTAGGATCTACTTTCACTTTAATTTCCTTTTAAAATAGAAAAAATATTAGTACATAAATAAAAGCAATTGCACGATGCACAGTTGTACTAATATATTTATAGCACAGCTACCTTCTCTGATGTAATTCTGAATGACTATAAGACAATGGAATTAGATATTTATTGATTAAACACTGCTGCTCCATTACTTTTCCGCCTGCTCCTGTGGCGTCACTAGGGTTGGTGTCACCCGGTGCGGTAACTTATGGTGTCACCCCCCTCTCCCTAGAAAGCAGACACACACAAACACAAAAACACAGGCACAAACACATACAAACACTCCGATACACTCAGACACACTTAGAAACATACTCTGACACACACACACAAAAACACTCAGGCACACACACAAACACTTAGACACACACACAAAAACACTCAGGCACACACACACAAACACTTAGACACACACACACACACAAAAACACTCAGGCACACACACAAACACTTAGACACACACACACAAAAACACTCAGACACACACACAAACACTTAGACACACACACACACACTCAGGCACACACACAGAAACACTCAGACACACACACACAGAAACACTCAGACACACACACACAAAAGCACTCAGACACACACACACAAAAACACTCAGACACACACACAAACACTTAGACACACACACACACACTCAGGCACACACACAGAAACACTCAGACACACACACACAAAAGCACTCAGACACACACACACAAAAACACTCAGGCACACACACAGAAACACTCAGACACACACACAAAAGCACTCAGACACACACACACAAAAACACTCGGTCAGGTGCCAGGCATCCCCCTCATGATTTCCCAGTTCCCGTTTAGAGAGACAGCACAGCAGTGAGTGACTCCACTGCTCCACACATCACTGAGCAGTGAGCACAGATAGGCAGGCAGGTTTAGGCTAGCAGCGCAACTTTGAAAGCCCCATGGCACACCCACAACATTCATAGTGAAATTGGGCAGAGGAGGAACAAAGTACAAACAAGCAAAAGCAGCCGGGAAAACTATTTGTGGAAATTGCAGCGCTGGCTCAAGGGGCAAAAAAAATGTGTCTACAACTTCCCCAGTCCCACTAATGTTCACAAATGCTGGCCCCTCTAATAAAAATATCTATGCATCTCTACATTGTATTTCTTTGAATTTCAATAAAATTTTTAAAATTTAAAAAAAAAAATTAAAAAAAATTTTTTTTTTTGGTGGTGTCACCCCCTGGAGGGTGTCACCCTGGTGCGGCTCACCCCCCCCCCCCGCACCCCCCTAGTGACGCCACTGGGGCCCTGCTCTGAGGCAGCGGACAGAAATCAACCCGATCAAATACGATCAGGTTGATTGACACCCCCAGCTAGTGGCCGCGAATCTGCAGGGGGCAGCATTGCACCAGCAGTTCACAAGAACTGCTGGTGCAATGATAAATGCCAACAGCATACGCTGTCGGCATTTATCGATGTGCAGCGGACATGATACGCTACATCATATCATGTCCGCTCGCACTATGATAAATCTACCCCTTAGTCTCATTGTGTATAGAGAGAGAAGATAAGAATAATTATGTGTAAATATAGATGGATAAGCTAATGAGGTTTGCTCTACCTGAAAGCTCAGCACATTTCATTAGGTTGTGGTTTCAATTAGCAGAGACAACACATTAAAGGGACATAAACCCTAAAATAATTTTTTCATGATTTAGATAAAGCATACAATTTTAAATAACTTTCCAATGTAATTCTATTAGCAAATTTGCTTAATTCTCTTAGTATTCTTTGTTGAAATGCACTGTTAGGGGCTAACTCGTGAACCAATAACAAGAGACATATATGTGCAGCCATCAATCGGCAGCTAGATCCAAGTAGTGCATTGTTGCTCCTGAGAATACCTAGGTATGGTTTCCAACAAAATATATCAAGAGAGTGAAGCAAAATAGATAATAGAAGTAATGTAGAAAGTTTTTGAAAATTGTACGCTCTATCTGAAACATGAAAGAAAAATTTGGGGTTTTGTGTCCCTTTAAGTGGAATCCAATGTTACAATACTTTATCCCTTTAAGGTTAACCTCAACTGACAAACAAAGCTATGTTTGTAAGAAAGCAAGATATATGTTAATGCCTCTGTATTTGCGTTTAGCAAAACATCACAATCAAAAGCGTTCCTTTGAAATACTGCATGATTCTGCCACTATATAAATCTCTTATAAAACTTTAAGTTCAATATACAAGTCTGCTTTCAGAAAGGCTTGAACATTAGTGCAAGATAAAAGGATTCCAAGAAGGACAACAACATTTGTAAATCAAATGATGGGTTTACATTATAAGAAAAGGTTAAATAAGACTTGTTTACTCGGGCAAAAGAGGTGCTTCCAAAGAAATGTGGTTTCTTTGTGTAAATATATTTCTGGATAATTATCCTAAAGGGTTGTTAATACTCTCTCTACATATAGAGAAGGGGGTCTTTATCACTAGACTGTATTTTGTACAATTATCTTGTATACTAGGGGTTTGTCTGATTCTTCCTAGGATAAAATGCTTTGGACTATACCCATTCTTTTTTTTCATTTGTTATGGAACCTCAGACTGAGGAAAAGCAGCAAAACTTGGAGAATGATTTCAAGTTTTGAGATTTTTGTGTGTTTTTTTTCTTTATTGTCCCACACTGGGACATTGTACACTAGATTTCTCTTTGCATACATGTTTTGTAGAAGATCCATTTGTATAGCCCATCTGGGAGTGTTTTTGTATAGTTTTGCAGATTTTTAAATAACATTGAGCTAATTTTAAGACTCCTAACCAAACCCCAAAGTTTTAGATGTATACCGATGTCTACAGACTCCTGTGTGTGTAATGGGTCTTTTCATATGCAGTGGAGGGGGAGTGTCTGCTTTTTCTGCTTTATCAGCCCCTTTCAGTGTGTGTCCCAGCCTAACCTCATCAAAAGAGCTAAACTGGGAGCTTCTAAGTAAGTTTTTAAAAGCTATTCTACTGTATTTTTATATCAGTATTTGTGCATATTCTTCTTTATAGTAGTGTCTATTGCATGCAGTTATATGAAAATTGGTGTACACTGTCCCTTTAATATGAACATATGCATTATCATTTGTAATCTAGTTCACAAACTGTGCCACTTTTCATTGCATGTTGATATTTTTTGCAAACAAAAGTGGCAATACTACCAACACAGAAAACACATTAGCAGGTGATGATCTATTTTTTTTTTCTCTCCAAAAGCGCATGTTTAAAGAAATTTAGTTTAGTCTTAAAGAGACATGGAACCCACATTTTTTCTTTCATGATTTAGAAAGAGCATGACATTTTAAACAACTTTCTAATTTACTTCTATTATTTAATTTGCTTCATTCTCTTGATATCACTTGCTGAAAAGCATATCTAGATATGCTCAGTAGCTGCTTATTGGTTGCTGCACATAGAGGCCTCCTGTGATTGGCTCACACATGTGCATTGCAATTTATTCAACAAAAAGTATCTAAAGAATTGAGCAAATTAGATAATAAAAGTAAATTGGAAAGTTATTTAAAATTGCACGCCCTATCTGAATCATGAAAGTTAAATTTTGACTAGACTGTCCCTTTAAGATCTAACTCAAAGACAGATGTAAAATTATTCATATTAAATGGTTATTAAAGCTTAATTTGTTCTTTGATGTTCTTTACAGAAGAAGATACTGTATTTTAATGTTTACTGAACTGAACTAGAGTTGATAACCTTTTAAAAAATAAAAAAAATTAGTCTTTTGAAGATATTTAGATTGTAAATCCCATACCGTTTTCTCTCCTTCCTCCGCACACCTGCTCATTTCCAGCTTTTTCTCATTTACACGTAAGAGCGGCCCAGCCCGCTCTTACGTGTACCTCCGTGTGCACGCAGCTTGATAAATATGCCTCTAAGTGTTCTTTATGTGAAACAAAGACTCCTACATTACAATACAAGATTTTATTCTAATGTTTAAATATAAACAGAGTAACTGAAAAAGAATGGAGAACATAAATTATCAACAATTGGCTTTATGTACATACATTCCAAAATGGAAAGATGCTCTAAAATCTGCCTATATGTATCATGACATGTTTCTTATAGACTATAGTGAACATGAAATTACTGTAAAATAAAATGCAAACAATTATTATTTTTTATTTATTTTTTATATTTAGTCTGCAGTGATGGATCGAGGCATCACTGCAATACCCTGAAAGCGCCTGGAAGCGATCACCATCGCTTCCAGAGCTTGAAACCCCAGAGGACGTGTCAGGCACGTCCTTGGTCCTTAACTGTATTTTTTTGTAGGACGTGCCTGACACGTCCTTGGTCGTTAAGGGGTTAAAAGAATGCTAAGCCCAATTTTTTTTTTCTCGTGATTCAGATAGAGCATGCAATTTTAAGCAACTTTCTAATTTACTCCTATTATAATTTTTTCTTCATTCTCTTGCTATCTCAATTTGAAACCAGCTGTGCATGCCTTGCTATTAACAGACCTGCTGTGCATACCTTGCTATTAACAGACCAGCTGTGCATGCCTTGCTATTAACAGACCTGCTGTGCATGCCTTGCTATTAACAGACCTGCTGTGCATGCCTTGCTATTAACAGACCTGCTGTGCATGCCTTGATATTAACAGACCTGCTGTGCATGCCTTGCTACTAACAGACCCGATGTGCATGCCTTGCTATTAACAGACGAGAGAGAGAGAGAGAGATTTTCTCGTGATTCAGATAGAGCATGCAATTTTAAGCAACTTTCTAATTTACTCCTATTATAATTTTTTCTTCATTCTCTTGCTATCTCGATTTGAAACCAGCTGTGCATGCCTTGCTATTAACAGACCTGCTGTGCATGCCTTGCTATTAACACACCTGCTGTGCAGAGAGAGAGAGAGAGAGAGAGAGAGAGAGAGAGAGAGAGATTTAACTAGGGTCTAATTATCCAATAATTCCATAAGTATTCTTATTTTAGATGTAGTTGGGAGTAAAGTGCTAATTATACTTTGACACATTGATCTTTAATGGAAATTCCTATAAAACACAGTAACACCCTCTAGTAAGATATAGGGGCCTATTTAAGAACGTGCGAGCAGACATGATACGATATTGCGGATCATGTCCACTGCACATCAATAAATGTTGACAGCATACACTCTCAGCATTTATCATTGCACCAGAAGTTCTGGTGAACTGTTGGTGCAATACCGCCCCCTGCAGATTCGCGGCTAATCGGCTGCTAGCAGGGGGTGTCAATCAACCCGATCATATTGGATCGGGTTGATTTCCGGCGATGTCTGTACGCTGCCTCAGAGCAAGGGGACATTTTATGGAGCATAACTTGTGTTTCCGGTGAGCCTGAAGGCTCGCCAGAAACACAGGGCATCAAGGTCCATACGGAGCTTGATAAATAGGCCTTATAGGCTTCTAACTTGTTTCTCAGCTATAAGGAATTCTTAATTATAAACCTATATCCCAAAGGAGGGTGCCACTTTCAATAAACAATTGCATTATTTTGCTATTAGCATTTTATTCTTTATCCTGTTAAAGTTTTTTGTGTTGGGATCTACTTTTCAAATGACCAGCTCAACGAGATCTACCCACTAAAAATGGGCCGGCTCCTAAGCTTAAATTCCTGCTTTTTCAAATAAAGATACCAAGAGAATGAAGAAAAATTGATAATAGGAGTAATTAAGAAAGTTGTTTAAATTTGCATGCACTATATCTGAATCATGAAAAAAAATGTTTCTTATCCCTTTAATGTTGCATGATTTAGCAACACATGGATGTGCAAAAGCATAAAGAAACAACAGATTGATCCTGACGACAAATGTAGCACTGCCTTTAATTCGGGTTAACAGGAGGAACTCCTTGTACCATGTTAGAAAACACTGCATTCAAATTACTGCCACTGACCCCCTTTACTTTGCGCCACGGGCTTGACCTGATATGACCCAGTGAGACTTACATAAATAAATTTCAATAGCGCGCCATGAAGACCATTTCTTACAGGGTCAACACGTTCATTTGCCAGACATCAATCAGACTTCTTCCTTTAGCATGGCACAGCAGCCTCCACCTTTACTTTTTCTATCTATTGATGCTCACCCTCCTTACTATACTATACCGCCATATCCATTGAGAGAGTACTCACTCAACCATGCTTTTGATAGGCCAATTATGTTGTCATTCAAAAATGATCTACATTGATTGATTGAAATCCTGTAGCACTTTTCGTGTCTGACCATCAGACTGTTTAATCACCCGCCCCTTCACACACTGCGGTAGATAAAGTGGTATCCCTAGCAACCATACTCTACTTATGCCCCAGTGTTGAGATCGCTTAACTTGACCACATCATTTTTATCACATAGGCCGCAATCCAGCAGCAGTGCCTTCCCGATCTACTTGTAGATCTCAATCTACCTATTGGGCACCCCTGGTTAACAACATCAATGAAAATATTGGAACAGTCTGAAAATCACATAAACTTACTTTACAGCTTGTATACATACTTTAACGACTTTCAGAAACAAAACAGCAAACAATATATACTTACTATGCAGCCTTCCACTGCTTCTTTTTAATGTAATCAAATACTTAACAGAAAATTATATTCTATATAATCACTCTACTGTTTCTGAGTTTTATTTATAAACCTGCAACTATGTAATTTTTAACTTAGATATTTTGATATTATGATCATTATAGTACAATATCATTATGGCAATATTTTCTATAAAAATTTTCCAATTCAAAAGACACTCAAAAGCTTTGTAACAATGTTGTAATAAAAAAGATTCAAGTGATATTGAAAGAGCTTACAAGAAAGTAAATCTATCCCATGAAAACAAAGAAGCAAACAAGCCATATCCTTACCTTTGGGAATAGTTATCTGGCAGCTTAAGTCATAGTCTTGCTGTAGACGGTAGAATGCAACTTCCTGCAGTCGTGCACGCTCCAGTTCAGAAAGGCTTTGTATAGGGACTGATTTCAGTCGAACGCTGCGCCCAGACATACTGTTCCATGTGAAATCACCCTAACAGAGAGATGAATGAGAAATCAAATATAAGTAGATAGTAAGTACAATTTATATAATAGATATTACAATAATTTGATCATAACAATATAGCGATGCATATGGCAAAGTTTTGGGATTTAAATCACTCTAAAGCCTTGACTGGTTTCGCCTGTTTGGAGAGGAATTTCTTGACTGCTCTCCAGACAATATAACAAACAATGGATCTGTCCTTTGATTGGATAAAAGTCAACATCTCTATCTAAGGATCCATTAAATTATCAACCACTCAGATCACCAAAGAAAAAAAACGATTAAATTATCTTTGATATAATGTCAACAGGTGCAAAACTTGTCAGAGGTGTCTCACATAGATTATGTTTTGCCTGCCTTTTATCTTTTTTATTTATTTTTTAAATATCAAAATAAAAGTGTTTTTAATTTGTACACAGAACACATCTGCTTATTTATTTGGTGACCAGAGCAGTTGGTACTTTTATCGATCCCACCATAGATGCATTTTTTATCCAATCACAGAACAGGTCCATTGTATGTTGTATGTTGTGTTACAAGGATATTGAGTTCTGACTTTACTGCTCTGGAAGATGGCGAGCCTCTCCTGTGATAGTTGCAGCTAGCTCTATTTGACAGATTTGTCATTAAAATTTCATAAGTGAAAAGATGCACAAACTGCATTTTCTTACATATATTTGGAGCTTTACAATTATACTTTACCCAGCAGATAACTTCGCTGGAGCTTAGACAGATCAACTGCATTAAGATCTGACGACTCCTATACCCTAGTGAAGTGGGCTGGCAACTGTACACAGTATACAGATTTTGTTTTTGCATGCAACCTGCTTTTCTAAATGAAGACATGTACTTTATATATCATTTTGACTGTAACAAAGTTATATGATAAGATCATTGGTTAAAGAGACAGTAAAGACAAAACTAAACTTTCATGCTTCAGATAAAGCCTACAATTTTAAACAACTTTCCATTTTACTTCTATTTAATTTGGTTCGTTCTCTTCTTGATATGTTTTTGAAAAGCAAACAAAGGTACTCTCAAGAGCAGCAATGCACTACTGGGCGTCATCGGTTTACCAGATGTGATCAGTTGGCTTCCGGTAGTGCATTGCTGCTCCTTCAACAAAGAGTAACAAGAGAATGAAGCAAATTTGGTAATAGAAGTAAAATGGAAAGTTGTTTAAAATGGTATGCTCCTTCAGAATTGTGAAAGAAAATGTTTCCGTTTCATGTCCATTTAAAGTAAAACACCTGGATCATGAACTTAAGCATAGCGGCAGTAACACTCTTATATTTCTGTAAGTATTTTTTAAAGCACAATTACATTTTAGAAGTCTTCAGTGTTGAAGATTTTCTTTGATGGACTACATGGAATTATGACCAATAGTGCTATCATAGTATCAAAAATCAGTTTCATTTAGGGCTGTCTGAAGTATTAAAGGATGAATAATAAGTCTTAGACTATTCTCAGACTTTTGTAAGCATAATTGTCATCTATAATTTGGTCAAATGTCTACATGTACTGAGAACCAAAGAAGTAAATGATAGATGACTATTTCAGTGTCTATATTATCTCTTAAGTTATAGATCCTGCCTGGCTGTCTAGAAAGCCATTTCAACTGTCTGCTCTCTCGAAGACACTGGTTCACAGGTTTATTGGTTCTTTTGCAGTATTTTACCTTTTTATATTTAGCTCCATCTTCTTTATTCTCAAATCATGCTTACTCCTTTGTCTCCTGCTCTGGTTAAGGTAGACAGCATTAACAATTTTCGACCTTGGGTCCTTTAACTACAACTAAAAGTTTGGGAACACCCAGAAGTTGTGCTTGAAATGGTAGAGGGTTATATCATAGCACACTCATGACCACTGGACTTATGTGTAACCCAGAGGCTTCAAATGATTGCTGTGGTACAGTGTGGTTGCATGCTCTCTGCTTGCATTTGTAGTAAACTGCACTAATTTGGTACACTGCAAGATGTCATGGCATTCCCATTCTTGCTTATTCAATTCCACACATTTTTTTTCTCAGTGCAGCTGGTAACACTGGCTTGATAAATTGTGTACCCTGATTATCTTACTGCACTTTCCTAGAGGTTACCATACCAGTGCTTGTACACTGGCCATATAACCAGACTTATCTAACAATTGCCTTCAACAAGTCAACTATTGCTGCCCATAATAATGCTTTATTCCAACAACCTGACTGCCAATTATCCTTTGTTTTTTATTTTCTTTTACCTAACTACCAGAAGACTTATTAGAAATCTAGTTTATAACTAGAAAACACAGTCTGCTAAATATATTTGTAAATCAAATATGGTTTTAACAGCATTTTAGTTTAATTATATTGAAATTTAAATTGAAAATGTCATATTGCCAATTGGAAGCAGATGGTTACTGAGTCCACATTACTGACTTATTTAGCAATGTGATGTTTGTGGAATGCCAGAAAACTGAGATCATTCTGGGGGAAAATTTAATGAAACCCATGGTGGAAACTCACTATTTGATAAAACCCCTTTCAGAATGTCATGGCATTAGTTTCTGCCATAGCGAGATATAAATATGCATCATGTCCTATAGATTCTTCCTGGAGGAGAGGTTGGGTAGGATTTTGTTTTTAAAGTGAGGCAGAAGGGGAAAGGGAGGATGGGCAAAAATAGAAGGTGATATTAAAGTGAATTGGCGGATTTCTCACAAGGAAGAGAAAATTAGGTCAACTTGCTAAATGAAACATTTTCACCTATACTGCCCCTTAAAGGGACAGTCAAATCCCAAAAAAAACTTTCATGATTTAAATAGGGAATGCAATTTTAAACAACTTTCCAATTTTACTTTTATCACCAATTTTGCATTGTTCTCTTGGTATTCTTAGTTGAAAGCTAAACCTAGGAGGTTCATATGCTAATTTTTTTTAGACCTTGAAGACTGCCTCTAATCTGAATGCATTTTGACCTCTAGAGGGCATTATTTCATGTGTTTCATATAGATAACATTGAGCTCATGCACATCAAGTTACCCTGGTGTGAGCACTGATTGGCTAAAATGCAAGTCTGTCAAAAGAACTGAAATAAAGGGGCAGTTTGCAGAAGCATAGATACAAGGTAATCACAAAGGTAAAAAATATATTTATATAACAGTGTTGGTTATACAAAACTGGGGAATGGGTAATAAAGGGATTATCTTTCTTCTTAAACAACAAACATTCTGCCCCTTTAATGCAGGTTTGGTGATTTTTTATTATATATTTTATATATATTATTATTATTATTATTATTATTATTATGAATTTCAATGTCATGTTAATAATTTATTAATTAACAAATTACATTTTGTAGAGCTTGAATTCTATGGGGCCAATTTATTAAAGTGCAGGCATATCATGTCCGCCGCACATCGATAAATGCAGACAGCGTAATTGCACAAGCAGTTCTTGTGAACTGCTTGTGCAATGCCGCCCCCTGCAGATTTGCTGCCAATCAGCCACTAGCAGGGGGTGTCAATAAGCCTGATCGTATAGGATCGGGCAGATTGATGTCCGCAGCATCAGAGCAGGCAGACAAGTTATGGAGCAGCGGTCTTTAGACCGCTGCTTCATAACTGCTGCTTCTGACAAGTCTGAAGGCTCGCGCAGAAACATTGGCATCAAGCTCGATTCAGGGCTTGATAATTCGGCCCCTATGCATCAACGGCATTAATGTTCATGGTAAAAAATATATATTTTAATAGACTACTACTATGGATTTTAAATGTAATTTTTGAATTAACAAAATCGACAAGATTTGTTTTAAAACACACTTGAACATTTCATGTCAGAAGTCAAACAAAACTAAATATAATGTCCTGCCAAAAAACGGTCTGAAATGGCATACGTTCCATGAAACTGAAAGCGATACCAGCACAATTAATTGTTTGACTAGCAGGAGAGAGTATGCAACTGATAGTTAAGAAGTAGCCTCTTAACCAATCCACCAGCTCTGAGCTGGATATTTAAAATCATAGAACTATACGGGAGTCACCGTGATATTACTATCACTGGGCTCCTATAGGAGGCGCATAAATATAGAGTGGATACTAATACATAAAATGTGGACAAAATGAAATATATAATAAAAAATATATAAAACATAAAAAGTATACAAATCAATGGTGTATGTAACCCAGTCTGGAAAGTCCAGCGAGTCTCTTCAAATGTCCATCAAAACTTGAACAGGCTGCTCTCTGTCTTCACCCAACTGGATGATGTATTCTATGATGCAAAACAAAAACAAAAACAGAGGCGCCACATGTGTGGATCAATAAAACCAGAAATCCAGTAAAGGAGTAGAATAAGGGTACTCACAAACGGAGCGGCACTCTCTTGTGCCAGTAGAGGCGGGCTGGTTTTCAACAGCAAACCAGCTGGCTGTATGTCTCCCAGATAGATAGAGTATGCTTGTCTCCTGGATGTCAAACACCGGCCAAAAACTGCAGTGGAAGGAGGAGGAAGAGCTACAGTGCCCTTAGGTTACTGCTATGAGGATAGTAACACCAACACCAGACTTATGTAAAAGTATAAAATCAGTATTTTATTATACACAATAAAAATACCAAATGGTATAACAAATTACAGCTGGGTGATGACAACCTATCTCCCCATAGACCATACAATATAGCGACGCGTTTCTCGGGGAACACCCCGTTTCCTCAGGCTACAAGCCTGAGGAAACGGGGTGTTCCCCGAGAAACGCGTCGCTATATTGTATGGTCTATGGGGAGATAGGTTGTCATCACCCAGCTGTAATTTGTTATACCATTTGGTATTTTTATTGTGTATAATAAAATACTGATTTTATACTTTTACATAAGTCTGGTGTTGGTGTTACTATCCTCATAGCAGTAACCTAAGGGCACTGTAGCTCTTCCTCCTCCTTCCACTGCAGTTTTTGGCCGGTGTTTGACATCCAGGAGACAAGCATACTCTATCTATCTGGGAGACATACAGCCAGCTGGTTTGCTGTTGAAAACCAGCCCGCCTCTACTGGCACAAGAGAGTGCCGCTCCGTTTGTGAGTACCCTTATTCTACTCCTTTACTGGATTTCTGGTTTTATTGATCCACACATGTGGCGCCTCTGTTTTTGTTTTTGTTTTGCATCATATTTAAAATCATCCCTAATCAGACATGGATGATTGACAATCCCTGCTCTTGCACAAGAGCAGGGGGCGACATTGCAAGAGCAGCCATATGTGTAATCACAGGCAGGCACACACGTTGATAAATTAACCCAAATATGTCCACTCAGGTAAAATAAAATTCTTGCAGCTAATAATATTTTTCAGTTGTATAAGTGTGGGCTATAAAATATGATGATTTATTTAATCATTAACCTGACAATGTTAGGCTAACAATTAAAATTATTTTGTATGAGTTAAAAAATATTTTCCATTTTCTGACATCGGGGGTAGATGCTATGTAAAAATGTTTCTTTTGACAAAATCTACTAGAATATCTGTAGTTAAAATCTGTGATAAGACATTACACTGAAATTACTTTCATTCCTCTTAAACTAAGTCTGACACTTTTTATTATTTTTTAATTCATATGCATTATTTACTCTTTTGTGTTTAATGTGGAACCTTGAACTGTTAAATAAAAAGCAATACTTAAAAAAAATAAAACCTCTAATAAGCTTGTCAAATGCAGCAGAATCTACTAGTACCACAGAGAGACAATTGCAGTAAAAACTGAAATAAACATCAATACATTTCAAATTTAAATACAAACATTTTTACAATACATTTTCTTAACCTTTTAATGCTGTTATGCCGTTCTATTCCGTCATAATTACACTGGGCTTTAGAGCCATTATGACGGAATAGAACATCATAGCCAACGGCTGTCCTGAAGCCTACTGCGCTTCCTGGATTTGATCGTTGTCTGGAGGGCGTTCCTAGGGTTATAGGGATGCCCCGCAGACCCAATCCAATAATTTAAATCTTGCGATCGTGTGCACGATCACGTGATTTCAATTTGTCTACATCAGAACAGTTGTTCCGATGTAGACACTTTAACCCCGGCAGGAAAGGGTTAAAGGGATACTAAACCCATATTGTGTCTTTCATGATTTAGAGAGCATGCAATTTTAAGCAACTTTCTAATTTACTCCTAGGGGTCGATTTATGAAGCAGCGAATGCTGCTTCCAACCCACTCCACTTCAGGTCTGCCTGAAGCGGAAGTTAAGAAGCAGCGATCTTAACACCACAGCTCTGAGGCGGCGGACAGCAATCAGCCCGATCGGATACGATCGGGTTGATTGACACCCCCTGATTGACACCCCCTGCTAGCGGCCTGCTTGTGCAATGAAAAATGCAGACAGCATATGCCGTTGGCATTTATCGATGTGCGTCAGACATGATCCGCTGAAGTAAATCGGCCCCCTATTATCAATTTTTCTTCTTTTTTTTTTTAATTAAAATTATTCCTTTTTATGTGCTGTGAAAATCAATGCAAAATTTGCTTTGCAACAGTCTCTCTTAAATATCTAAATATTGTTAGTCCCTGGCAGATGTTTCTAGGATTTCCACTACCAACTGTACAAACAATAAAAGGAAAAGAAGAGTAAGAAACTATGCACAGGTGCAGGAGAGAAAAGAGAAGGAAAGAAGAAAAAAACACTTATGGTGTAGTAAATTAAATAGCAGTTTACTGTATATATTAGGTAAATTGAAAACTTCCCCACCTATTTTAACCTCAAACCAGTGAGGTATTTGTTGAGCATTGAGGGGATGTATTTCCCTATCTGTGGTAAAGATGAACACGATCTCTGTGGTGTCCTTGTTTTTATTCTGCATCTACCTATTGGAGTATGGTAGATTATAACACCAATCCAACAGCAAACTTTTTATATATGTAAAGCTTTATTTAAAAAAAAAAACAAAAAAACACTTTTAGTATGGAAAGAATTCCAAGTCCAAATAAAAGTATAAAGAGTTTTAGAATCATATACTTTTTGTCTTTCCAAATGAGGATATGAGTTCAAATGTGAGATCAAAAGTCCTTGATGGTTGGACAATCCTTTGAAGAGTGAATGAGAATGCTCCAGTCCTGTTCGACAAGTCCTGGTGGAGCGGTATTTCCTAAGTGTTTCTTGCAATGGTTTAGCTAGACTTTACATCACTGTTGGGCGGATGGATCCCTTACGTATTTTGTGAATCAAATTCACTTCATCAGAGGGTTTGGCTGTTTTTCCTTTCAGCTCCTATTTATATCTAGTATAGAATATTTTTATTGTTGAAATTAATTTTTTATTCTGATCAAGGAAAAAGGTCTAATTATTTCCCTTGATCAGAATAAAGAGATGAATACAAAACAAATCAACTTTATTACAGAGGCAATACGATTTACATTACAAAAATATTATTTTCAATTTGATGGGAAAACTTACCTACAAAAATAGAATACTGTAATGGGAACAAAATTTGCTCCTAATTTTGCTAACCTATATATAGTTTTTTTTTTTTTTTAATTGAACAGAGTTTGGAATAACAACTCCTTTCTAGATAAAATAATTTTATGGAAAGATTAATTGACAAATGACAATATCAAAAATTATTTGGCAGGGAAATGAAAATGAGTTTAATGATTATATCAATGAATTAAACACCAATGACCAAAATCTGAACTTTACAAAAACATGGGAAATAAACTCCATAGACTTCTTAGATATCACAATGTATATTGAAAACACAGTACAAACAAAAACATTCACTAAGAAAACAGACACAAACGGGTACCTTCACACTGACAGTTGCCATCTTCCCAAATGGATAAAATACATACCAAATGGGCAAATCCAGATAATGAAACATAGTTGCACAAAAAAGGAAGAATTTGAAAAAGCATCACTAAACATAAAACAGAACTTTAGAGAAAAGAGATACCCAGAAAACACAAAAGAAGAAGCATACACAAAAATTAAAAACACAGAAAGAGGTACACACCTTGTTCAGAATAAAAGAAAAGAGAAAAGGGAAGGGTGACAACTCAAACACTGATAATTTAACTCAGGAAAACCAAACCAGGTTTATTAGTACTTATGATGTAGGTGCAAAACAGATAGAAACAATCCTAAAGAAACATTGGGATATTCTTAATAAAGACCCCATTCTGTCATCTTTATCAAAAGAACCACCTAAAGTCACTTAAAAGAAAAACGTTAATCTTAAAAATATTCTAGGCCCTTCAATTTTATAAAAAGAGAAACCTGTAAAGAAACCAATTGTAAAACATTTCTTTAAATGCAGTTGAAAACAACGATGTGCTGCAATCACACATTTAGCAATAAAGAAATGAATAAATGGGTTATCAAAACAGAGAGCAAAGAGATCATATTCTGATGTAAGTCAGAATATGTTGTGTACTTATTGGAATGCACATGTCATACATTTTACATAGGCCAAATGAAAAGAAATTTGAAGAGAAGGGTTTTTGAACATATAATTAATTTTAAAGATGAGGACTAGGAATGTGGGATAGGAAAACATTTTGAAAGAAAGTTTTCATAAGAAAAAATATATGGAATTCAAGATTAAGGTAATAGAACAGATCACAGCATCCAAAGATAGATAGAGATTAATGGAACTCAGAAAAAATAGACATTCTGGATCCATAACCTCAAAACTATGCACCTCACAGGTCTAAATTAAGAAACTGGCCTAGCAGTTTTCCCCTAAAAATCTGTTCCCATCCTATAACTTTTTAGAATAATAAAAGCCCAATAGTGACACATTGACACACACTGCATTCATCATTATTCACAGACATTTTCAGTTAGATGAAAGAAATATGTAGAAAACAAATTTGACACACAAACAGCAGAAGTGTTTATTAAATATTTTAATTATATATTAAAAGTAAATGTTTTATTTAAGGTTGTTATTTCAACAGTTAGTTTTCTGTTTTGATCTTGCAGTGTTAAAAAATAATTATTTTTCACATCTCATTTGGTACTAAAAAAATAGTCCTTTAAAAAATAAATTTTGAACAAATATCCCCACATCACTACAATGTATAAAATATGTCCTTTCCCATAAGCAAGATTATCTCTTTGTTTCAAGAATGAAATAAACTATGTACCCCCTAAAAAAATAATTGTAGAGATAATAATTGCCCTCTGTAAATAAATATTTAATCAATTTGATCAAAATCCAAGCCAAATAAATCTTATAAATTTTATCATTCCCAGAAATAGTAAGAATAGGCAGATTCTTTTACATTAGAACAAAGCCTAAAGGGACAGTCAACACCAAAATTGCTATTGTTTAAAAAGATAGATAAAGCCTATAGATAGATAATTGCTATTGTTTAAAAAGATAGATAAAGCCTTTACTACCCATTCCACAGCTTTGCACGACCAACATTAATATATTATAAGTATATTATAATATACTTTATAACATTTAAACCTCTAAATGTCTGCCTGTTTCTAAGCCACTAAAGACAGTCTTTTATCACATGCTTTTGTATTAGCTTTTCACAACAAGAGACTGCTAATTCATGTGATAACATTGTGCTCATACCTGTGGAGTTGTGGCTGACAGTGCACAAATTGGCTAAAATGCAAGTCGATGGATAATAAATAAATAGCCATGTGATCAGGGGGCTGTCAGAAGATGGTTAGATAGAAGGTAAAAGAGGTAAAAAGTATACTAATGTAACAGTGTTGGTTATGCAAAACTGGGGAATGGGTAATAAAGGGATTATCTATCTTTTTAAACGATAACATTTTGGAGTTAGTCCATTTAACTACTCAGGACTACTCAGGACTATATATAAATAGGAGCTGACAGGAGAAACAGGCAAACCCTCTGACGAAGTGAATTCCATACAAGAAACGCATAAGAGATCTGCCCAGCAGTGACGTCACTTTCAGTCCAACGAAACTGCCGTGAGAAACATTTAGGACTTACTGCTCAACTGGGATTTGCTGAACAGGACCGGAGCATTCTCCCTCATTCCTCAAAGGATTGTTCAACCATCGATCAAGGACTTTTGATCTCACATTTGAACTTATATACTCATATGGAAAGACAAAAAGTACAAGTCTCTAAAACTCTTTATACTTTTATTTGGACTTATAATTCTTTCAATAATAGGAGTTTTTTTGTTTTTTTTTTAAATAAAGCTTCTAAAAAGTTTGTTTTTGAATTGGTGTTATAATCTTTATACCAAGAGGAAGTGCTGTACCATACTCCAAGAGGTGGATGCAGAAAGACAACAAGGACACCACAGAGACTGTGTTCATCTTTACCACAGATAGGGAAATACATGGCGGGCCATGCACAACACATACTTCACTAGTTTGAGTTTAAAATAGGTGAACAAGTTTTCATTTCACCTATTATATACAGTGAACTGTTTTGGTTTTTTCCTTCCCTTTTCTCTCCTGCACCTGTGCACTTTTTCTTTCTCTTCTTTTGTTGTTAAATATATATATATATATATACACAGTATCTCACAAAAGTAAGTACACCCCTCACATTTTAGTAAATATTTTATTATATCTTTTCATGTGACAACACTGAAGAAATGACACTATGCTACAATGTAACGTAGTGAGTGTACAGACTGTATACCAGTGTAAATTTGCTGTCACTTCAAAATAACTCAATACACAGCCATTAATGTCTAAACCGTTGGCAACAAAAGTGAGTACACCCCTAAGTGGAAATGTCCAAATTGGGCCCAAAGTGTCAATATTTTGTGTGGCCACTTATTTATTCTAAGCAAGACCCTGTGAGTGACTTCTTTTCTACCGACTTTATATAAATATATCAATATATATATATAAATATATATATATATAAATATATATAATTATTAAAGTGAAACTGTGTTTTATGTAGGAGTGGGGTAATTCTTCCCTTTTTTATTGATTCTCTGAACCAGTAGTGTATTTTGGAAGACTTTTGGCAGTGTGTCCATTTTACATTGAAATTCTGATGAAAAGACTTGCCAGACTGTAGCTCTGTTATAAACATGTGTAAATATGCTTTACTCAAACAATATGACTGCCACTAATCCATTTGAATGGTTTCTTATCTTATTTAACAACCAGAGGTCTTATCGGGATTCCAGCTTTTGACTATTAGGCACAGTTGACCAAATATCTTTGCAGCTGCAGTGAGATATTTATTGCATTATAGTTACTGTATATAGTGAAAACCTTCAGCAAAAAAATACATAAATTGTAGCCTTATCTTTCCATTTTCATTAATATTGCACTGTATTGCCAATTGGAAGCAGATGGGAACCGGATCCACGTTACTGACTTTGTTTTAGCAATGTGATGTGTGTAGAATACCAGAACACTGACATCATCCTCGGGGGAATGGGAAACAGGCCTATGGTAGAAGCTCACTATTAAACAAAGCACAAAGTTGAGAGGAACTTGTCATCTATTTATTTCTCTACTAATGCATATTGTTTTGCATTCAGCGATAACATCACCTCCCCATATTCTATAGAGTTTCAGGATTTCTGATATCTTAAAAAGGTAAGTCATAAAAAACAGAAGCAGAACTTCATAAACTTTATCCAAGTATTCAAAGCAACCACACAATATTCCCGCAAATCATCTTACTAATAACAAAATTGTTGCTCTGAAAAGCTTTGGATTGTTACCAGTTTAAACACTCTGCTGACGCCCCCCTCCTTCCACCTCCTATGACTTTACAAGCCAAGTCTAACTGTAAAAAAGCAGCAAGTCCTCTAACCTAATACCTAATGGGCATTAAACGCAAAATTGAATTGCACATCTATTGATGAAAATGAAACATTTCAATCAGTCACTATTTGTTTTTTTGCTTGCCGTTGCTGTAAAATACCATTTTTTAAATTTGGTATATACAGTGCTTGTCTCACACTGCCAAGAGAGGCTGCTGCAAGTCAGATTTTGTAACCCACATGTGCTGCAAAATGCTGCAAAAATGTTATTGTGATATGCAGGTGTGCAGTGATTGCTTCAAGTGGCACACAAATTATTGTCAGTCCGAACTAGCCAGAAGGGAAAGAGTAGCTGATTTGGACAGTTGCAGCATTTTGCAGCTTACTTGGGTATCACAATTTGATTTTCTGCATGGGGCAAGTGCATTTTTTAACAGTAAAAACTGTATTTTACAACAGAAGGAAACTCAATAAATAATGCATATTGCAATGCTCTTTCCTTTTCAATAATTATTTCATTTATGGAGGACACAATTTTGACTTACAATTGAATGTGTCTTTTGAAGTGTCTGGGTCTCCATACCATATGTATGCTAAGAATACAGACCTTTTGACAATCTGGACATCAATATAGGTTGTTAGGGCTCATTAATGTATGAAATATTTACATATTGAATGGTCCTTATGGGGCTAAAATTCTTTTGAGAGTTATGTGTTGAAGAAAGATTTCTCATTCAGGTACCATACCACAACAATTAAATATAAATTTCAATTATTTTTATTAAAAAATATATTTTCTAAACATTACTCATATTCAAAGAAATATATTTTAAAAAAAGTAGTTCTTATTAAAGATAAAAATTGTATATAGGATAGACAAGGAGCACACGGGCTCCAAGGGAGTTTAGCAGTCTCCAACTTCAATCTGCATCTTAAATTTGTCAGGAAGAACCATTTTCATCTCACAAAAATCAGTATAATTTAGGTATATTTCTGCATAGTAAGTTGCTTCCTTTACTGTCTGGCTGCCTTCCCAAAGGAGTTTAAGCAAATACTTCAGACATATTTAGTTTATGAAATCTCCCCTTAATCAAAAAGTCCATGTCCCATGCAGAAGACAGCAGGAAGGGAGATCTAAAACTGGAAGATGAGACATTTACAGTTTACAAGAATTTGCATCTAATAGTATAACTGGGGACTAAAACTATCCATCTTATTTTAAATAACAAACGTAAAAAGACCATTTAAAGGGCTATACCAGACTGTATTAACTGTATAGATAAGGGAACGGGAAAATATGAGATATGTATCATGCAATCAATCTTTCATGACATATTTTACAAGTTACTAATTTGTTGTTTCTATATACAGATATAAAGCTGAAGGCCAAGAAGTCATGGAACTCCTATTTAAAAATATCCTTCCTTAAATATGTTCCATGAGGAGAGATTATTCATCATAATTCACTATGTTCATAAAATAAAAAAGTGTCAATAACAGAGGTTTGCGCTGCACATTTTTATTCTAGTATAAAACATTTGTATTTACAATTTCAGAAGCATATGTTTGAAGCATGTATTCAAGTTATTAATACTATTGTTATGATTGTTTTTTAATTGGCTTGTGATGTTATGAATTCACACATACAGAATAAGTCTCACTAAATGTTGTTTTTTTGTGGGGAAATGTGTGTGTATATATATATATATATATATATATATATATATATATATATGTCTTCATAGTATATATAAGCAATAAAGCACAGCAATGCAAAAATCTGCATACAAAATAAGGGCTAGATTACAAGTGCTGTGCTTAAGTTAGCATGGGCGCAAAATTGCAATATCCCACCCTCACTAATATGCACACTTATTACAAATATAAAGGAAACTCATACTGAGCGCAATATAAGATTTACATGTGCTTGTCAGGTTAGCATGACTTAAGACCTTACAGAAAGGGTTAGGGCTAAACATAAATGTGCTCCAAACACAACATAAATACATTAAAATAAACTGTTACCCTCATATATACAGTATATATCATAAAAATGATATATGATTCCAATGTTTTTCACATAGAAGAAAATGTTTTTATTTTTAAACATATATTTCTATATAGTTGATGATTATATATATATATATATATATATATATATATAGGTATTGAAAATACAAACAACATTTTCTCCTATGTGAAAAACATTGGAATGTAAAATATGAATTACTCATGTCGGGTTGAGCGCACTTGGTCTAACGCAGTGTTGAGTTTGCGCACGCACAACAATTGTTACTTTTTTTTCTGCAGCCTGCTCCATTAAAGTCTATGGGGAGAAAAATTTAGTGCAGATTAGGGCTGCACGATTAATCGCATATGCGATTTAAAACCGCGATTAATCTCATATGTGATTTAAAACCGCGATTAATCGCCGCGATTTTAAAAACCGCGAGAGTTTGCAATTTTTTGCTAAATAAAAAAATCCTCAGAAGTGGCTGTAATATTGATTTGTTTGTGATTACTTGCAAACCAGCTCCATCTAGTGGTTGCTTTTAGCACACATTTGTAAAATGGCTGTTTTTACTTTCACTTTCTGTTCTCATAAGCAGCCGATCAATCTAGAAGTCTAAAAGCAGAGCACATGCAGGAATGAACAGGAGAGAAAGCCACTTACTTATATTTCCCCCTAGGGACGTCTGCAGTCTGAAACTTAGGGTATGTAAACATCATGGAACCTCTCACACAATCTCCTGCTCCTCTGAGAAATGGCTAAAAAAGGCTAAAACTGCAGTCCCCTCTGCTACTGGGTGAACTTAACTGCATCTACAATGTTGCAACTGTGTATGTGATTGTATATTATATATGTGTGTGTATGTATGTATATATATATATATATATATATATATATAATTCTGTGTGTGTGTATGTGGCTTATACTGCTTCATTTGTTAATCATACAACTGTCCACTGTTAGAATGACTGTCCAAGAAAACATGACAATGTTGTGTGTCATAAGACCTAATACCTGGCTAGTGGCTACTATTTAATCACAGGTAGCAAATTTTATTTGAACTATTTTGTGGTTTGTATTTTTATGCTCCAAGAGTGTATTGGACATTGAGAAACATGTACATTAAGATTCTGTAGTGTTAAATAAACTTTAGAATGCAAAATGAAGGTGTTATAGTCATTTATAAGAAAATCGCGATTAAATCGCAATCGTGTTTTTTTTTCTCAAAAAAAATCGCGATTTTTTTTTGCCCATATCGCCCAGCCCTAGTGCAGATGTAATATCCGAAATTCTGAAGTTAGTGTTGGCTTTTGCTTGTGCGCAAACCATTTACTTTGAACTTGTAATAAACGCGATAACCCGCACATGTTAAAAGTCCACTTGTAATCGGGCCCTAAATGTCTTAAAGGACCATTAAACATAGTAGAATTGCATAATGTGCATAATAAAAAAACAATACAATAACACCTTCTACACTAGATATATCAGTGAAAGAAGAAAACCTAGGGTTGGGATAGAAAAAAAATTAAATAATTAATGGTAGAATAGTAGAAGGAGATAAGCAAATTGCAGACTGCCTCAATAATTACTTCTGTTATGTCTTCATAAAAGATTGTGATGATGGAATATCTACAAAAAAGTCAAAATTGGTTTAGCACTAGTTTTTTTTTTTGTTTTGTTACAAAGCATGATTTTTTTTTATTGGCATTATCAAAACTAAATGAAAAAAAGTCAGTGGCTACTGATAATATTCATCCAAGGGTTTTAAAGGAATTTTGTTCTGTGCTAACTGCCCCATTAACTGATCTGTTTAATCAGTCACTGCAAGAGTTGTTCCAGATGATTGGAGAATAGCGAATGTAGTACCTCTTCATAAATAGGGCTATAGGAAAGAATCTGGTAACTACAGGCCAGTCAGTTTAACTTCTGTAGTAGGGAAATTAATGGAAACTCTCTTAAAAGAAAGAATTATGACTTACAAAAAGAGATCAATTTATAGGGACAAAATCAGCATGGTTTTACTTCAGGGAGATCATGTTAGACTAATCTAATTGACTTATTTGATTATGTAACAAAAGTATTAGACCAGGGTGGAGCAGTTCGTGTAGCATATCTAGATTTCTGCAAAGCATTTGACACTGTCCCACACAACAAACTAATTCAGAAACTGTATCTCCTTGGTCTAGACTACAAAATTGACTGGCTGGGTAGAATTCTGGCTTAAAGGGACATTATACACTAGATTTTTCTTTGCATAAATGTTTTGTAGATGATCCATTTATATAGTCCATCTGGGTGTGTTTTTATAAATATGTATAGTTTTGCTTATTTTTAAATACCATTGTGATGATTTTCAGACTCCTAACCAAGCCCAAGGTTTTAGATGTATACTGATGTATATAGACTTCAGACTGATTCTGTTTGTATAATGGATCCTTTCATATGCAGGGGAGGTTCTTCTATCAATCCTTTTCAGTGGGTTAAATTGTGTTTTAAATTGGGAGCTTCTAAGTAAGTTTTTAAATGGTTTTACACTGGATTTTTATATCAATATCTGTGCATATTGTTCTTTATGTTCTTTATTATGGTTCCTAAGAAAACCACCCTTGTAGCTGTAACAAAGGAACTCTTCTCCAGATTCACTTTCCATTCGTGGGAATGTAGAAAAGACAACAAGATCTCTGTATGAGAGTTTGTTTGTTGAAAACATGGTGCCTGAACCAATATGTTGTCCAGGTAGGGCGCCACTGCAATTCCCAGAGACCTGATCACTGCCAAGAGAGCCCCCAGAACCTTTGAGACAATTCTGGAAGCTGTGGCAAGGCCAAATGGAAGAGCCACAAACTGAAAGTGTTTATCTAGAAAGGCAAATCTCAGGAACTTATGATGATCCCAATGGATGGGAACATGAAGATACACATCCTTCCGGTCTATAGTCGTAATGAACTGACCCTCTTGGACCAAAGGAAGAATGGAACAAATGGTTTCCATTTTGAAGGATGGTTCCCTGAGAAACTTGTTAAGACAATTTAGGTCTAAAATGGGTCGAAAGGTTACCTCTTTTTTTGGGAACCACGAACAGATTTGAATAGAATCCTAGACCCTGTTCCCTTACTGGAACTGGAACAATCACTCCCAGGAGGAAAGGTCCTGAATGCAGTTCAAGAATGCCTCTCTTTTTACCTGGTCTGCAGATCATCTTGAGAGGAGGAATTTGCCCCTGGGAGGGAAAGTTTTGAATTCTATTTTGTAACCCTGAGATACTATGTCCACAGCCCAAGGATCTGGCACATCTCATATCCACGCTTGACAAAACAGGGAAAGTCTGTCTCCCACTTGATCCGATCTCAGCTGAGGGTTTCTTTGATTGCTTCCCCTTATTCCAAGATTGAATGAGCTTCCAAGAAGACTTGGACTGTTCGTGATTAGAAGAGGGAGAGGAAGACTTTTGACCTTTGAAGTTACGAAAGGAACGAAAATTACTTTGACGTCTTTACATCTGTTCTTCTTGTCTTGTGGTAGAAAAGACCCTTTTCCACCCGTCATATCAGAAATTATTTCTGCCAGACCATGTCCAAACAAGGTCTTACCCTTGTAAGGAAGCGTCAGAAGCTTGGACTTGGAGGTAACATCAGCTGACCAAGATTTTAGCCACAAAGCCCTGTGGACTAAGACAGTGAAGCCAGACATCTTGGCTCCCAGTCTAATAACTTGTATGTTAGCATAAGAAATAAAGGAATTGGCTAGTTTGAGAGCCTTAATCCTATCTTGGATCTCCTCCAACAGAGTCTCTAATAACATTGATTCAGACAAGGCGTCGCACTAATAAGATTCCGTACTTGCTACTGTGGCAATACAAACTGCATGTTGCTATTGAAGACCTTGATGAACATACATCTTTTTCAAATAAGCCTCCAGCTTTTTGTCTATGGGATCCTTAAAGGAGCAGCTATCCCTTATAGGGATCATAGTTCTCTTAGCCAGAGTAGAAATAGCCCCTTCTACTTTAGGCACCATGCACCATGAATCTTTAATGGAGTCAGCAACAGGAAACATCTTTTTAAAAATTAGAGACGGGGTAAAGGTATCCTTGGCTTCTCCCATTCCTGTGAAATAATCTCCGTCACACGGTCTGGAACAGGAAACACTTCCACAGAGGAAGGAACATCATAGTATTTATTAAGTTTACTAGACTTACAGTAAAGTCATACTATATTCTATTGGAGCCGTTTATCCAATACTATTCTGTTAGTATTTTAAACTTGTTAACAAAGTGTTTGGAGAACTACGCCAATGGGAAAAATCTCTCAAAAGACACAGTCCTTTTGGAAGAATCGTGGACAGAGTGGAATCCTTGGGGCCCCATCCTCGAACCACCGTCTCCTTTTACAACCTATATCAATTTTTCAGCTCTTTGAAGAGACTGTTGGAAGGCAGCAGTTCTAACTAGAGGGGAGTGCTTATCCGTATTGTATAGCTTCTTTTTTGTCTACATGTATATTTATCTGAAGTTACTGTAATCATTCTAGCATAAATAGCAATTGTGCTCAAGCGATCGCATTTACTTTTAACTTGTAATACCAGTGGTAAGCCTGACGAGTGCAAACACCCATGATAAATGGGCTATTGCTTGCACGCAAACTTTTGCGCTATTTTGACCTGTTTTGCACAGAATAGATTGGAACAAAACTAAAAGGCTTACCACATCTACTGAACTGGTTAGGTTATCAAATAACTGAAATCAAACAAATAAGGTAGTTAAAGGGACATAAAACCCAATTTTTTTCTTTCATGATTCAGATAGAGCATACAATTTTAAATAACTTTACAATTTACTTCTGTTATAAAATTTTCTTCGTTTTCTTGTTATCCATTGTTGAAAAGCTGGGATGTAAGCTCATGAGTGTGCACGTGTCCACAACACTATATGGCAGCAGTTTTGCAACAATGTTATAAATTAGCAAGAGCACTAGATGGCAGCACTATTTCCTGTCATCTAGTGATTCAGGCATGTGCACGCTACCTACCTAGGCATCCCTTCAACAAAGAATAACATGACAACAAAACAAATTTGATAATAGAAGTAAATTGGAAACTTTTTAAAAATTGTATTCTCTATCTAAATAATGAAAGAAAAGTTTTGGGTTTACTGTCCCTTTAATAATAAGTATATTTTGCCTTATGTTCTACTTTCCAATTGACTACTTTTTAATCTAACAAATGCTTATGAAAATATGAAAACTCTTGTTTCTTACAGGGTTTTCATATAGTTACCCAATTCAAATGCAGGGAATTGATCATATATTATTATTTATTAAACTTAGGCTTCTCTGTGCTAGGCTCTGGTAAAGAAAACAAGAATCTGAAGTTTTCACACAGCAAACTCAAAAAGATGGGAGTGGAGCCATGGCTTTGTTATTGTGGATACACCCCTAGAAAAGCCTGGTGCATTCATACTTCTAACATTTTAATAGATGCCATTTTCAACTGTAACAATGACTTACATAGCATTGCAGGATATCTACAATATGTACTCTAGCCCAGCCCCCCTGGGGGAGGAGAGAAATGTCAAGAATAGCAGATAAAATAAACCATGAAGGCACATAGCATTTTTTAGTTTGTGTTTAAAGGGACAGTTTACTCAAAAAAAATCTCTCCTTTAATTTGTTCCCAATGATCCACTTTACCTGGTGATTGGTTTATGGGCAGATATAAGATAGACAAGCATGTATATGTACACAATGTGATAAAGTAATGAGATCTGATTATACCTACAAGCTCAACCCATTTTATTAGGTTGTGGCTTCAAAACACAAAATCAGCTAATTCATATACACAAATAAACCTTAAAAAAGAAAATCTCATACATTTTATACTCTGCAGCCGGTAAAAGTAATTGGAAACACATTAAGGGAAAAACAATTTTATAGTAATAATAATTATATACTGTCCCTTTAAGTCTTGCTTGATTGAATATGTATTTCAGTAAAACAAGTATGCATTCCCACAACAAGAGTATCATATAATTAAGCCTAGTTAAATAAAGACATTATGGACTACTGTTACAGAAATGTATTGTCTCTTTTTATAAAGTCAGATACATGGTTTAAAACAATACTAAGTTAAAGGGACAGTAGTTAAAATTAAACTTTCATGATTCAGATCAGTGAATGCAATTTTAAACAATTTTCCAAATTACTTTTGTTATGAAGTTAACTTTATTTTCTTGGTATCCTTTGTTGAAGCAACCCAGGTTGGTTTAGGAGGAGCAATGTACTGCTGGAAGCTTGCTGGTAATTGGTGGCTGCATTTATATGCATCTTGTCATTGGCTCATCAGATGTGTTTTTTTTTCTAGCTCCCAGCAGTGCTTTGCTGATCCTGAGCCTACTCTTCAACAAAAGATAGTAAGATAATAACACTAATTTGGTAATATAACTAAACTGGAAAGTTTTTTAAAATTGCATGTCCTTTCTGAATTGTGGAATAACTTGCTCTTATTCATCAGTCAGCATTAATACACATGGGCAGCTTGCTGGTGATCGCTATCTCTTGTCATTGACTCACCAGATGTGTTCAGCTTACTCCCAGGAGTGCATTGCTATGCTGGAGCTGACTTTGTAGGGGTTAAACACATAATTATATACGAGCAATTGTGCAATCATAAAGTGCTCTGACATAGAGAATTTTCCTTTTACATTTTTATGCCCATTAAATATAGTATGTAGAATAATGTAAAAGTAAAATTAACCCTTACTATTACCTTACTTTTGAAAAAAACAACTAAAAAAAAAAAAAAAAAAAACTTTATTATCCCTAAACTCTAACGAAACTCAAACAAACTGTCTAATAGGTATTGTCTATCTGCATTGCAACATAAAGTATACTGTCTATTAGTATTCTCCTGTCATTTAAGTTAATAACCCTTGATAGGCTATAGATAATTAAGCTGATTTGTGCTAAATCCAAACACAGTAATGCTCATTAAGCTCATTCACAGTACGGCTTTCACAAACAAGCCCTATTCTTCCAGTTACACACTTAGGAAATCTATGATTGGTACTAAAAACAATATATTTATTTCAAGTGCTGTATCCTATACGAAAAAAAAAGTGGGTACAAGTTGTTTTGCATAAGGGATATAAACATATTGTGTACAGCAGAGCTTTCCAAACTTTTCATGTTGGTGACACACTTTTTAGACCTACATCATTTCGTGACACAGCAATTCAGTTGTACTAGCAAACAGGAGGTTAAACTAACTTGTTTTAAGAGATACGGACACATAAATAAATTATATAATAACGTAATGTATTTACAAGTAACAGTATGTATGTGCAAAAAAAAAAAGTTTAATATCACCAATAGCTACTTACTATTTTAATGGGATGTATGAGGTTGATGGGATGAACACAGTTTCTGAATATTTAGTGGAATATTAGATAAAGACACTCGCATTTTATTATCAAGCATTTTTAAGCTTCCACTTTCTATCCATATATCAAGAGCAGGAGCAGCAATGCACTACTGGGAGCTAGCTGCAAAAAAACCCCAACAATTTGACTTCTGACTTCAGCTCAGCGTTTAAGCTGCTGCCCTCAGAGCTCTGCGAGTCTGACCGACTACTGCCCACGCTGCAAACACACTGCTAACCCACTCACTGACTACACATGCAGTCACGAGCCGATTGAGGAGACTACACGTGCAGTCAGGAGCCAATGTGCCACCAAAGCCACCAATGGGAATAGTTTCAGTTCCCACTGAGCTGCGCCAATAGGTTAAGATGATCTGTGACCCACTAGGTATCAATCACGTGTCAACCATGTGATATGCGTAGCAGGCAGACGGCAAGTCGGAAACCAAAAAAAAAAATTGTAAAAAAATTTAAATTAAAAAAAATGTGTGCTGAAGCAAGGACACACCTACACACTGCCGCCGACACACTAATGTGTCACGACACACAGTTTGGAAAACACTGGTGTATAGGAAAGTGCATTAGTTTTATAATCATGTATTTGTCTCCTTATTTCAGTATACTGAATTGTTTATCTACTAACAACTGTATTACTTGAATGTTTAAGAGTGTTGTTATAGCAACACTTCAAATTTGCATCATCTTCTGCTTCATTTACTTGGTCTTTTCTACTTCAAGACTTTTTATGGCTTCTATTAAAGGATTTACCAAGGCTGCAGACATGATTAAAATAGTTATAAAGGGGGAAAAAGTTTTTCTAAGTGAAAAGTGCTTAGACAATGTAGTCAAAATTAAACTTTCATGATGCATACAGGGCATGCAGTTTTAAACAACTTTCCAATTTACTTTTATCGTCAAATTTTATTTGTTCTTTTGGTATTTTTTTTTTAATGCTAAACCTTGGTAGGCTCATATACTAATTTCTAAGCCCTTGAAGGCTGCTTCTTATCTTAGAGCATTTTGTAGTTTTTCACAGCTAGAGAGTGCTAGTTCACATGTTCCATAATAGATAACATTTTGCTCGCACACGTGGAGTTATTTATGACTCCGCACTGATTGGCTGAAATGCAAGTTTGTAAAAAGATTGTTAGAAAAGAAAAACGAGCCAATGGCACTACTAATTAATTGAATAAGACTTCCTATAGTTCAGATTAGATAACTAAATAAAATACTTGAAATATAAATGGAGCTGAATGGTGCTGTGTATAGAGCAAACTTGAGGAAAAATTCTAGGGGGTAGAGAAACCTCCTATTGAAGTATACACATATAGCACTCAGGAAGTCTATAAATTAATGAGATTACAAACTGTGATCACACCACATGATAATTGTCCAATCTTAAACGCAAAGATAAGGGGATGGGAGTGGATGATATAAAATATAAATTTTAATAGGATTTATAGGTTAAAATAGGAACGCAATAAAATTAAAAATCCTATAAAAAGTTATATTTTATATCATCCACTCCCATCCCCTTATATTTGTGTTTAAGATTGGACAATTATCATGTGGTGTGATCACAGTTTGTGATCTCATTAATTTATAGACTGAGTGCTATATGTGTATACTTCAATAGGAGGTTTCTCTACCCCCTAGAATTTGTCCTCAAGTTTGAAAAAAGCACTGAGATAAGGGGGCAGTCTGCAAAGGTTTAGATACAAGGTAATCACAGAGGTAAAAGTATATTAATATAACTGTGTTGGTTATGCAAAACTGGGAAATGGGTAATAAATGTATAATCTATCTTTTTAAACAATAACATTTTCTAATTAGACTGCCCCTTTAAATAGAGATCACTGAACCTGAATATAGAAGACATCCCTAAGGGGTAGATTTATGAAGCTGCGGCAGACAGGGGCACACATACGCGCCCCTGTCCACCGCAGATTGCCTCTGGCGGGATGAATTCCACTGCCGGAATTCAGCATTGCACACGGGCGCTATTTTGCACTTGCATGCAATCCTGGCCCCTGCCCACGCACAGCAAATAATGCGCGGGCAGGAGCTGTCAATCTTCCCGGTCGGACGAGACCGGAGGGATTGAAATTTGCCATTTAAGAGGTGACGAAAGGTAAGGGAAGCAGCGATCTGATGTTAAATGCAATCTGCAGGTTCTCTTGTCAGAACCTGCCGTCATAGGGGGTCGAAGCCTGGCGAAAGCCTTTGATAAATCAACCTCTAAGTGGTTTATATATACCTGCATATATTCCCAGATGTCTTATCTTACTAGTTAAATATACAAGTGGTGTTTTTTTTTATCTTTTTCCTAACAATTTATGCAGAGTATATGATTGTAATTAAAGGGACAAAAAACACTTTGAATTTGTAAGAGTAAAACAATACTATAACAATACAATACTTTATTTATTTTGCCCCCTTTTCCTGCCATTTAAAAAGTGTGTTTAAGTGGATTTTCCAGCCCCGACAACTGAAAGAGCACATACAGTAGTAGGCTTCACAAGCCTATCCTTTCCACATATTTTCTCAAATTGTTATCATATATTTCTGCTTAACCCAGACAAATGATATTGTTAACACAATGACAGTGACAAGCCCCTTTGTCTCCAGACTCAAATTTGGATTGGCTCATTCAAATAAGGAAAATGGTAGGTAAACAAGGTCTGTTCTAATAACGTTCTGACTCTGCTTATAAGTTAATCTATTGAGCTACTACAGAAAAAAATGTTGTAATTACAAGTTGTTTGCTTTCCCTTTAAATATTAAAGTGTTAAAGAACAATATACAAAATAGATATTTAACAGCATTTAAACTGCCACTTATTAATGATTTGCAAAATGACCTGAAAACCCTGGTAAGTATCTTTATCTTATCTCCCGATGAAGGCATCTTGTAACCTAAAAATGACTTTGTCCATCGCTCTAAGCAATCACATATCTGGTTAGTCAATTTGCAAGGTTTAGAGGAAACCTTGGTTACAGAATTTGTTTTTTGGCTTCTGTAGGGATTGTGGGACATGAACTATTTTTACACAAAATAAAGGTGTTTTCCCTTTAAAGGGCCATTATGGTTGAAACATTGCAATTTTAAGACCAGTGACCATGCAATGCTATGTGTTGAACCCCCATATGACATTCAGCCAGACAACAGCAGTAGTCACTGTCATGAGATGCAGGACATATGCAGGACACAGCAATGATGGTACAACTCTATTTTATTGCAGAGCATAACAATACACATCTAGTCAGGTTGATTGTACTAAACTAACTGCGACACAGACACCGGACCTAAGCCCCGCCCACATACTAGTGACATCACATCCTGCTCTCATCACATCTTCCCCTTTTTCAAAGGCAAAGCATACATTTGCATATAATAAATAACAAGGCACACCAACAGGGTATACAACAACATTTTTGTTTTTGAACATTATAAAAACAGATAGATTAGAAAACATGAACAAATAAATTACATCCTGACTTGGACATCGGGGTAGACTACCCTAGTCCACAGTGACCATGGGATTATTCTGCCCATACTTCCGGTCACTGTTCTAGCTAAAGTCAGTCCCTGTATCGGGCCGGAAGTTTCACCACTCTTCCGCTTGATGTAACTTTGCATGAACTGTCCTCTAATACAGAAGATGGTGAACAAGAGTCTGCTGGAGGCAAAGATATATCCCCGCTGTGATCTTGCTGAGGGGAAGGCACCTCTCTTAGAACAGGGGATCCCACCGGCGGTGGTACTGAGGTATCCGGTTCCAGACTCTCAGGTACAGGCTGAAGATGTCTTCGGTTACGGCGTGTAACCGTCCCTCCCTCTGTAAGGACTGTGTAAGACCTTGGTTCTGGAGAGCGGCCCACTACCATAGCAGGCATCTTCCATTTCTTCTCATCATCCAGTTTAATTCTGACACTTTGGCCCACTTTCAGTTCCTGTAAAGGCCTGACAGAATGTCTCCTGTCGTAGAAGAAACGATAACCCTTTTTGGCCTCTTCATCCCTCCTAAGGACTTCGTCCCGAGGAACAGGGCCAGGCGGCTTGAAGACACCCACTGAGGGTAAAGTGGTGCGAATCTGGCGTCCTAGCATCAGCTGTGCCGGGCTAAACCCGGTGGCTTGAATGGGCGTCGCCCTGTATGACAAGAGGGCTAGGTACGGCTCAGATTGCTTTAGAATGAATTTTGTTGTTTGAACTGCCCTTTCAGCCATTCCGTTGGCCTGCGGATAATGTGGACTTGACGTGGAATGTACAAAATCATATTCCCTGCTGAAAGCACTGAACTCTGTAGAAGCGAACTGCATACCATTATCACTCACCAGCTCCATTGGAATGCCCCAGCGGGCGAACAAGCTCTTCAGGCGAATGATAACGGCCTGACTTGTGATATCATTCAGGGGTGCAATTTCCAAATACCTGGAATAGTAGTCGATCACAACAAGAAACTTTTTCCCGTGCAGTTCACACAAATCAGCAGCTATTTTCTGCCACGGCCCCGCAGGCAGCGGAGTAGACATTAAGGGCTCCCTTCTTTGAGTAGGCCAGCGTTCCCGGCAAAAGGCACATTTAGACACGTGATTTGCAATGTCGGAGCTGATCCCAGGCCACCACACAGCTGTAGCTGCCCTTTCTCTGCACTTTGTAATGCCTAAGTGGCCATCGTGAATCCTGTTTAACATCTCCTTCCTCATGCTGACAGGAATTACAATGCGGTCTTGGAACAGCACCAACCCCTCCAGCTCCGTGAGCTGCGACCTCTCTGGCTGGTAAGCATTTAAAGACATCCAGGCTGCCCGGCTCTCGGGCCAGCCATCTTTTAAGTACCTTATAACTTCTTGCAGATCTGTGTCCAAATATGTCTCTTTCTTTATCTCTTCCAGTTTCCTTGAAGAAATGGACTTAGAGGCCAGAACTGAATCAACATACACTTCCACATCCGATTCCGTGGAGGACTCCTCAGCAGCAGCTAGCGGGAGCCTGGATAGTGTATCTGCCACAACCATTTGTTTCCCCGGCACATGCACTGCCTGAACATTGAACCTGAGCAGTCTCATTAAAAGTCTCTGGCATCTCAAGGGTGTTTTGTCAATGTCATAAGAATTGATTAGAGGGACTAGCAGTTTGTGGTCAGTTTCCAGACTAAATTTCTCCAAACCCACTAGATAACGCTGAAAGCGCTCACAGGCCCAAACTGCAGCCAGGCACTCTTTTTCAATTTGAGCGTATTTTGACTCCGCAGCCGTCAGTGTGCGGGAACAGTAGGCGATGGGCTGTAGTTTGTTGTCATTCAGCTGCAGGAGTGCAGCCCCCAACCCATAATTGCTTGCATCAGCACTAACCACAGTCTTTTTTGAAGGGTTGTAGAACCCCAGCACTGGGGCAGACCCCAGCAGTGACTTGGCATGCAGGAACGCTTTTTTCTGTGAGGGTCCCCAGACCCAGGCAACATCTTTCTTAAGCAACTCTGTGATAGGGTGTAAAACTGTAGATAAATCTGGAAGAAACTTGCCCACGTAATTTACAAGGCCCAATATCTGTCTCAGCTCATGTACATCAGAAGGGCTTTTCATCTGTTCAATAGCCCGAATTTTCTCGGGGTCCGGCTTGATGCCATCCCCGTTGATGATATGCCCAAAGTAGCATAATTCAGTTTTCCTAAAATGACATTTTTCTTTATTCAGCTTCAGCCCAGACTCTTTGATAGCCTGCAGCGCACAACTCAAACGCTGATCATGCTCCTCCACTGTAGACCCATACACTAGAATGTCGTCCATGACGACCGCTGTGCCCACGTGGCCACTCAGAAGAGAACTCATTTCCCTTTGAAAGATTTCAGGAGCGGAGGATATCCCAAAGGGGAGTCTGCAGAAGCAGAACCGACCTACCGGTGTGATAAAGGTAGTCAGTTTGCGGCACTTTGGATCCAGGGGGATCTGCCAAAAGCCGCTAGAAGCGTCTAATGTGGAAAAGAACTTTAACAACTTCGAGGCTATATCTTCCAATGTCGGCAGCACAAATTTCTCCCTCTTCACTGCCTCATTCAACCTTTTCAGGTCCACACAGATGCGCACCTTTCCGTTTTTCTTTGCAACTGGAACAATGGGGGCACACCAATCAGTTGCTTCAACAACCTCTTCAATAACCCCCATAGACTTCATGCGCATGAGCTCTTTCTCCACTTGAGGCATGAGCGGGAACGGAATTCTACGAGGAGTAGAAATACTGTATGGGACTGCGTCACTTTTAAGTGCTATACGGACAGGTTTGCAGTTCAGTAGGCCCAACTCGCCAAACATATCTTCAGAGATCTCATTCACTCTGGCCACGAGGCCCAAGTCACAGGCTGCTTTTCTGCTCAATAAACTGTTAACACACTGACCTCGGATCACATGCACCCACATGGTGAACTTCCTCTGTTTGTACTCACAGCTGGCAAGAAATTTCCCCACACAATCAATGCGGCCACCAGGACTATGGACATTTGTAGTAACCTTCGCCAGCTGGGGCTGTCGAGGCAGTTTCATAAATTCAGCAAAAGACATTACAGTGATATCTGCTCCTGTGTCAATCTTAAAATCAACTTTGGCTCCCATTACAGTAAAAGTAACTTTCCAATCTTCCTCTGAGCTTGTCCGTTCCACAACAGACCCCACAAAAGACACTTCCTGACCCTCCTGGTCACTGTCCACCTGCATCTCCTTAATGTATTCAGTTTTACACACCACTTCAAAATGGCCTATTCTGTTACATTTTCTGCATCTTTTATCTCTGGCCGGGCATATAGCACTCTGATCATGAGCCCGGTAGCACCGTGTGCATCAGCCATGTTGCGCCCATCCACTTCTAGGCCTTTCCAGTACTTTAGATCTACCGCTGTGCCTTTCACTAGTAATTTTCCTAGACTGTTGCACTTCATCCACAATACTCTCAGACCTCAGATCAGCACTTTGCTTTTTCACCAGTTCACTCTGGCGGGCCATCCTAATAGCCCCGTCTAACGTTAAATCAGGCTCTAACTGCAGCTTCAGGGAGACTTCAGCATCTGCAATTCCAATAACTATTCTGTCTCTGATTTGCTCTTCTTTAGCAACACCAAACTCACAGAATTCAGCTAATTCATACAGGCTGCGCACAAATGACTCCACAGATTCTCCCACACGCTGATTACGTTTGTGAAAACAAGCTCTCTCATGAATCACATTTCTTTTGGGCACAAAGTGGGCACTGCGTTTATCCATAACTATATCAAAAGTTAACTTCTTCCCCTTCTTGGAAAGTAAAAGCATTGAACACTGGCTCTACATCTTTCCCCATGGAGTATAAAAGAGAATTAACTTGTACTTCACCACTCTCCTTGTTCAGTTTGGATGCAATCCTGAAGCACTGAAACCGCTGACGCCATGTGGGCCAAGCTGCAGGCTGAGAAAAGTCAAAAGGCTCAGGTGGGGTAAACTTTGACATTGCAATCGATCAGGAACAGAAGCGCAGTCCAGAACTTCTGACACCATGTCATGAGATGCAGGACATATGCAGGACACAGCAATGATGGTACAACTCTATTTTATTGCAGAGCATAACAATACACATCTAGTCAGGTTGATTGTACTAAACTAACTGCGACACAGACACCGGACCTAAGCCCCGCCCACATACTAGTGACATCACATCCTGCTCTCATCACAGTCACAAAGCAACTACCCCTGCTGACTCAACAGCCATGTTTGCTCAGTACCAGAAGTGCTCTTAGTGCTCTGCTGCTAACAAGTGCTACTTACATTGCAGGGTTACTAATGTTAAAATTACATTAAAATGACAAATTAGAGCATATATTTTTCCCACTATAATGGGCCTTTAATGTAGAAGTCCTGTACTTCATATGACTAATATCCATCCAAACCTTGCCATCAATTACCTGCAAAACCCAATAGTCTAAAGGCATTGGTGTGACTTCATGTAGGGATTCTGTACATGTGTATATTACAGCATTTTCCACAATATTTTACATTGTGTGTGGTCTACAATGTGCATGTACAGCTAGCTGTGAGATCACTGTTCGCTGCTTGTAAAATGAACCATTGTATAAAAGAAGATCATCGTTTCTATTTACATAATATCAATAGTAAATTCCTTAGGTAAGAAGGTCAACCAACAACAGTGTGATTGTTTGCATACATGTCTTTGATGATTATTTTATTTGCACCATAAACCAATGAGTTTAATGTGAACTAAACTATAATTTCCTAAACCTAAGAAATCCTTCTTGAAAATAAATCAGCTGCCATTTTTTAATTGACTAACCTTTATGGCAGCTAATGGTCCAGAGCCATTGTCACTGGTATAAAGAATAATTGCTACTCATAATTACCTGGCAAGGCTTGCTTCTATCTCACAATGGTTTGCATTTGGTCTCAGCATCTTAAAGTGATATTAAAGTATCAAGTAATGCTTAATATATAAAGTTAGTTAATTATTGAATGTGTGAATATCAGCAAGCGCTACTCAGGTGCTGAACAAAAAATGCGCCGGCTCCTAAGCTTACATTCCTGCTTTTCAAATAAAGATACCAAGAGAATGAAGAAAAGTGATAATAGGAGTAAATTAGAAAATTGCTTAAAATTGCATGCACTATCTGAATCATGAATGAAAAAATGTGGGTTTCATATCCCTTTAATATTAGCTCTGCAGAATCGGCTAGTGCTCTACAAATAACTGTCCTTTTGTCTAAATATAGAAAGAGAGTTAAAGGGACATTAAAGACAAAATTAAACTTTTATGATTCAGACAGAGCATGCAGTTTTAAAGGACTTTCAAATTTACTTCCAATATCAAATATTGCACAGTCTTTTTATATACACAGTTTTTGAGTCTCTAGCTACTATTGAGAGTGGCACGCAAACTGTTGGGCACGAGTGAAAAGGGGTATATTGGGGCTCTTTGCGCGCGTATTACGATTTGAAAGTAAACGCAATAGCTTGAGCACAATTGAATTTAATGTGCGCCCAGATAGCATGATTTCAGAGTTCTGGTTAACTGTTAAGCTCGACTTAAAAGTGTAAAAAAAAAAAAACACATCAAAAATACATTTAAAAGTACAGTTATTAAAAAAAATATATATTGCATAAAAAAGTTGTAAGGGCTCAAAAGGGCTTTGACATAGAGTTACATACATATAAATGTCTAAATATGTATATGTATGTACACACACACTCACATATATATATATATATATATATATATGAGTGTGTGTGTACATATGTATTTATATGTGTATTTACAGACATATATACACATGTACACACATAAAAACTTATGTGTACATACATAGACAAATATTTAAGCACATTGGAGCCCTTTGCAGTCAAGTAGCTGAAAACATGTAAAATCATATTTATGCAATATTCATATTTAATAAAGTGTTTAACTTTGTAAATATTTCACATTCCAATGTTCTTCATATAGGAGAGTATGTTCTAACTATTTTGAAATATACATTCCTATATATATATGTATTTATCAATAAATAGAACATATACTGTAATGTGAAATATTCATATTTCATGTCAAGTTAGTACACTTGAGGAAACCTGATTGGGTTTGCACGAGAGTAAGGGAGTTGAAGTCTATGGGAGAAGATATTAACACAGTCAAGATATTAAAAAAAAAATTGTTCACACAGTGGGATAGCGCTCATGTGAAAACTTTTTACTTTCAACTTTTAATACGTACGCTACTCAACGTGCACAAAAAGCCTTTGTATAGCTAGGTGAACACGCGAGCGGAAGTACAAAGTACTGCTTTATTCTTAATCTAGTCCTAGACACGTATGCTCTTGGGAACAATAGGTTGAGGGTTCAATAAGCAAAAAAGTGTTTTCAATTATAACAACAAACATAAAGGATCAATTTCCTATACATTTAATACTCTGCAGTTGGCATAACAAATAATTGAAACAGTCGACAAATATATTCAGAATTTAGAGGGCAGTCAAAATTTAGCAGCCAGGCAGTAGTATCTGTATATAGATATATGAGAATAACAAAAAAAGTTCCCTGCATAAAAGGGAAAACAATTTTACAGTACAGTCTCCCTTTGAAGAAAGCTCCTGACTACTGGGAGCTAGCTGAACACATCTAGTAAGCCAATGACAAACGGCATATTTGCAGAGCCACCAACAAAAGATACCATGCGAACTAAGTTAATTTGATAACTAGTAAATTTAAACGTCTTTAATTTAGAATAATAAAAGTTGAATTTTTATGTTCATGTCCCTTTAAATATTCTTAAAGTAAACCCAGCATAATCACTCTCAGTAACACTGGTTTAATAGTATTTTATAAGAAGACTTGATTTGCAAGGCTCACCCCATGCTGGATAAAAATACAGCCCTGCCTACTGTGCTTTTTAGTTGACCCTCATTTCCCCATCACTCAGTAACACTCTGCCCCACCTCCTGTGTAGTTTAAAGCATGCTGGGATATTTATGCCTTTCTCTATAGATCCAATGTATATGTTTCTGTGTTTAGGTTTATAGTTCGGTATTTAACACTTTTTTTGATAAATAATTGCTAATTTAATGTTTGTTTATAAAGAAAAAAAAAATGTGGAAATCTATTTTGAAAAATAAAATTGGGATTTATTTGACCATTCTTTTGAAAAGTTTGGACATTTTTGAGCTGTATCAACTAATATCTACTATTGCATTATTTACTAAAAAGAAAATGTCATAAGATCTAAACTCTGTAATCCCACCATATTTTTAAGGACCTTCTAGTTGTCCTTTGTTTTGTTTATACACTCTATAGAGTATAGTACATTGGGAAAACAGAGATTAAATCACAACTCAGTTGCATATTAAATAATGAGTGCTAAGCTATATGCACAAGAAATACATTACAGCTTGAGATTCCCTTGTGCATATCTAATTATAAAAAAGGAAGACAAACTTGAATGTTTTTAAGTTGAATGTGACCTTTAATCTATCAACAATATGAAGAAAGTTGAAATAAAATAACAAAACACAAAGTTTTATATATGCTGTTTTTGAGCCAGCACTTCTTTTCAGACCTGCAGTCTCCTCTTCATTTAATTATAATAATATGAACACATTTAATTATGCCTTTTAGTTTAATTATGCAGTACCGCTGAATGTTATCTCTTATCTCATTATGCTTGCAGTTTTCTATAGAATATACACTCCCAGGGGGAAAAAAAAAGATAATTTTACATTTTAGTTGCAACATAATCTTCATTGCACTGCATGCCATACACAAACTCTCCTGATCTGTATAGTTCTGCTCCATTTGTGCAATAACACTAAATCCTAACCTCAGTGGCACAAACAAAACAAATAGATTTGAAATAAAACAGCTCAACAATCATCAATCAAAAGAAGTAATATTATTGTCTCTTACCCATCAGCTAAACATGTTTATCCTTTTGCTTTAAACTTGTCCAAAATGAACTTAAAGAAGAAAAAAAAAAAACAAGCCTGTGAAATATATTCAAAGAAAAATATATATGGTTGCCTTCATCTTGCATATAATATGTCTGAGAAAATTAGAGTAACATTGACTCCCAGGTTTTTCAAGAGGATTTACTACTATGGAAGTTGAAAAAGTGCTGCTAACTTGAGCTGATTGTACAGAAATCTTTGTCCGCTCTTCATTGTATAAAGTATTATAATCAAAAACAAAGGAGGAGGTTGAAAAAATGTTATGGCAAAAAGTAAAAATCTCTTTCCTCTCCGGAATAATAGTTTTCAAAGGCAAATAAAAGCATATAAAATGGATTTGATATCAAAACGGGAGAAATAAGAGGAAGGAAAAAAAGCATATACTGGGCTCTGTGTTGCTTAACAGGAATGGAACTGAGCAAACTTTCCTTATTAGGAATAGACTAAAGAATGTTAGAAGAGTCGTGTAACATCCCTTTTAGTTTAGTAAAGAGCATTTGATGTTTCTGTATTTTTTCATTAGACGTACTTTGTTCTAACAATGGGGCTAAAATCCTGAAATACTTTGAAAATTGCCAGACTTCTGACCTATATAGCGCGCAGCGTGCTCTTGAAAATGTTACACATAGATAAAACGTACAGTAGTGATTTATCTAAACTTAGATGATCTTACAATAAGTTAACAAAAAGTTAAAGTGACACTCTCTGATTTATTTGAATTACTAAGTGTAGCTAACTGTGGAGTTGATTATAATCCATTGGCAATTTACCCCTGACATGGATTTTTGCATTCTGCCAAAACTGGTCATCAAGTTCTCGAGTAATCACAATGCAAAATGGATTGTGCGTTAAAAGCTTGCAGCGGCGAGTGACTTTTCAATAGAATAGCTCCCAAAAAGGCCTTTTTGTGTGTAAAGTACCTGTTTTCAGGATAGAAACTGGGAGGTCTGCCAGAAATGACAGAGACAATAGCGCTTCCACATCTCTTAAGGTTTCAGTAAAGTGCTTTTAAATAAACCCCTTTTTTTCACAGTGGAAGAGAAATGCTCATTTATATCTGTGAGATTAATCTATTGCAATTCGATTCCATCCGCACCAATACTTAACTATCTGTATACCATTTGTATCTTGACCTGATGGTCATACTGGACATGATTGCTTAATCACTATGTTGTCACTTTTTAACAATATTTATTTGTATTGTTTTTAAAACACTGTGACAAATATATAGTGCCTCGTATGCCCATAGTGCAAATTTACAAATATCCTTCTGTCAGAATTTCACCCTGCTTTCGTTTGTTATTTGCTACTGGCTGCCATTTTTACTCACCTGTCACTCTCTTTTGCCTGCTGCAGAGTGTGTAACACTGCTCACTACACCCAAGCGCCTTCTTATGGCCAAACTGGAGAACATCATGAGTGAGAGACATAATGAAGTCCCAGAATTATGATGTCATCACTTAATATTTAAAGTGCCTCTATTCAGTCTTCCTTTACCCTTGTGTTGCCTCAGACTTCTTTGTGAGTTCCTGTGTTCCTGTTCTGTGTTTAATCTGGCTTGTTTGACATACCTTCTGGTTCCTGATCCCTGGCTTGTTCCTGACTCTGCTGATCTTTGTGTTCCTGACCCTGGCCCGTCTGATTACTCGCTTTGGCTCATGACCCCTCTCGTCTGACTACCAGCTCTGGCTTTGACTCCTGGCTTGTCGTTTGGCTTTTAGACTCTTTATTTTTTTGCTATTTTATTTTCTATAGGTGTGATTATTTTAGTATTTCACGTCTCTGTCTGATTCCTGGTACGCTGACATTTTCAGATGGTTAATCAGTGGTGAGGATGGAAAGGGATTGCAATAGGTTCCTTTTGAACTCACAATTGTGCAATTCCATTTTAAAGCCCCATTTGTTGATGTTGGGGTCCTGAAGTTACCTTTCCTGCAGATCCCCTTTGCTGTACAGGATATCATGTTCTCAGCACGCATGTATATGAACATTAGTAAATGTGTACCCTATGCACTGTATACAGCCTATACAATAATGATGAATACAGCTTTACTGAATCGATACACCTCTACAATGTCTCCCCTGGCCATTTAAAAAAATCAGTTTTGAGGCTTTATCAAGTGTCTTGAGATGTCGAATTTGAAAAGTCAAAACTGACCTGGAAAAGTTGTTTCAAAGTCTCTTGAAAATAGATTGTGATTGTAGAGAACATTTCAAATCTATAGTAAAAATTGGGCTTTTAGCAAGGATCTTAAAACATGATCGCTGGTTTGGAAAAGTGCCAAAAAGGGGCTATTGTGATCTTTTTTTAATTGAGAAAAGAGACAAAAAGGCCTCAGCCAATATATTGTGATCAACTCCTGTGTGTTTAATCCCCACAAAGTCCCACACGGGGGCAACAGGCGTTACAGCCCCCAAGCAAGATATGACAAAAATACACATATACCTGCCAATGACTATTAGTTTTCTCATGACATGGAATACTTGCAGTTACCAAGCACATATATATTTAATCCCTATGGGTGGTTAACCAGAACGCAGTTTATTGCAATCTATTGTTTAATAATATCTGTATTTTAAAGACTGCACATGTGCTGTTTGCAATGCTGACGCAATTAGAATCAGTCATTTTCATTGTTTATTAAGCACTTTTATCATTACAGTTTTAGTCAAAAATGGTCCCTATGCTTACTATGTGTCAGTCCTGTTTTTGTGATTAACCCTACTATAATGGATGAAGTTAGGAAGCAATGTCACCAAACAGATACAAAAGCTACCTGCTCAATCTGGTAAAGTTAAAAAAGTAGTAATAATAATAATAATAATAGTAAAGAAAATCAGTGAAATCAATGACCCAACAATACAAATGCCCACTATTCTGACAACATCCCTGTTCCAATCCCTTTAAAAGACATACACATTTCTTACAATGCTTTTTGACTACAAGTTAATTGCACACATGTCACATATTGGCAATTGCTAAACCTTAAATATTGTCATTTTGTGTCCTTAATCCGGCACTTTTAGTTTTTTGGATTACAAAATCAGGAGATTAACCACACAGGTAACAATCTTGTCTTGTTTTGGGGATGTTAAGACTTTAAGCTTCAGAGGTATAAATCGGAGGAGCATTTTGAAATTGTGATCCCTGGAAAGACACACTGACAATATTGGATAACTTTCAATAATCGTTATTTGCTTAAGATTGTGATTAACCCACGGTTAGCCAAGGCCAGCAATGAAGAACGTCACACGATTTAGCTTATGCATTTTTGCAATAGATTGTTATTTCTTATTTTAAAATGCAACTGCATGATATAAGCATATACATATATATTTATACTTTGCTGCGCATCCTACACCCTTTGCTGCGCTGGGTTCTCAGTCGTGTTTCACTGCATAATATGTGAAGGAGGCTCCTATTTGAGACTATGGAAGCTCACTCTCGTGAGCACAATTCTTCTGTGCTTTCACATTCCACCTAACTTGTAATATACCAGTGATATTTTGCGCTCCCCTTGTAATCTGGCCCTTAATGTATTTCACACTGTAGTTGCTTTAAAATACCCCCCCCCCCCCAAGAATTAATGCATGAAAACTACTGACTATTCACTGCTGCATAACAACTCCAATTGATTTGAAAGGGTGTTACCACAATTTTGTGCCAATATGTCATTATTTCACTTTATCAAATAACCATTATGAGTCATTGAGGAAAAGCATTGACAAAAACATATAAAACATCTTTCTTGGATTTCATCATGTTTTGTTTTGTACTTTCTCTTTTTAACCATCCAATATCTGATTTAAAGGGACAGTGTAGTGGAAAATTGCATGTAGTGCACTTGCGCTACTAAATAAATCAACTGCTGTGTTCAGCAGTCCCTTACCTATGTGTTTAGACCCTTTGCCAGTGCTCTTATGAATAACGGCATGTAATGTTTCCTCACCAATGTCCCTAAAAAAAGACACTAATAAGTAATTAATTGACTTATAAAGAAAAGGCTATTGTTATGGGAGGAAAGATACAGTCATAGAATATTAAAAACAAAATCTTGAAAAATATGAGATAAACCTTGAATTACTTTGAATATACTTAAGTAAAGGAATTTAAGGACTATAATAGTAAAAAAAAAGTACATAATCTGTGTAATTTTAAGACTATCGACCCTGCAGTACTGTGTGTTTAACCCCTGCAAAGAGACTGCTGGTTCCTGAGCGGGAAATTATCCAATCAGCATAATTGCACAACTCCGATGTGGACTACTGCTGTTGTTTGGATCCGCTACATTTTCTGCTTGAGACCACCAGTGCTATGCGAGTCCCAAACGGCATTTCTACCGTATGTTTAACCACTTTGTGGGGTTAAACACACAGTATTCTAGGGTTGATAGTTTTAAAATTACATTCTCTAATGGATTAGAGCATGTATATTTTTTTACTTTTATGGCCCTTTAAACTGTATACTCAGCACCAAGTCACCATGAATAACCTAAGGACTGTCTGTTCATCACTTTTATTATTTTATCCCAATTCCTCACAAGTCCAATAATGCCTTCATTTTTTGAGGCTCGAGCTGTTACTGAGCATGTGCAAAAGTGCACAGTATATAAATATATGCATTTTGGGATTGGCTGATGGCTGTCACATGATACAGAGGGGAGGACTATATTAACTTTGACATTTTCCAGAAAATATTCTCTTTTTTTTTAATTTATTTAATCAAAAATTAAATCAAATAATCATAATGACCATAAACATAAAGTACACATTTTTTTCACAGCTAAAGTCTTTATATATATATATATATATATATATATATATATATATATATACACACACACACTGTATATATATATATATATATATATATATATATATATATATATATATATATATATATATATATATAATTATTATTTTGTTAATCCTACCCCTTTCACTATTGAATGCAATAGACTATAAATGCATTAAAAACAAAGCTAGCAAATATTAAACTGCACATTTCAAATCCAAAGTAAGTGGTATTATTAGAATTATTAAATTATATTGTATTTAGTGGTCCTTTAAGCTTCTGTAAACCGATGTCTTGTCTTTATTCATGAATAAGATGGTGCATTACCAAAAATAATATCAGTAAAATAAAATAATATAGCTAGAAATGTGTGTAGCATTACTTCCATTGTCATAGCAACTATAATGGTGTTAAAAAGTTTTGTTTTTGTCTGTATCTGAATTCAATATAAATGTATCAATTTATTAATTAAATATCCCAATGCACAAAATGTATTTACAATTTTCAGAACTGCAACACTGAAAAGTGATCTTCTACTGTGCTAAGAACTTTATACAAACACAAGCACTCCTAAATAACTACTTTTTGTGTCTTTAAATAATTATAAGCCAGGAAAATATGAAAAGACAGCACACAATGTTGCATCTGTGTATTTATTTCAGTGAAAGAAAGGCTTTATATAATGTTACTGTCTTAATAACAAGGATACACTCCAACTGCCATAATAACAACAATAATAATAATAATATAGCACACATATCTCCTCCTTTAGAGTTTCCTGTATACTTCCTTTAGATGTGGTTTCAAATACTCAGTAAATTAATTAACTGAATAAAGGCATTGGCTGTTTTCATTTGGAGGCTTTAAACTTTATGGATAGAATCCACAGCAAACAATGAGCGAGCTACTGGTTTAACTCTTTGGGTAGAAAAAAATAAGAGGGTACAAAAAAAGCTAATAGGAAACACCAATAATGTTAAATATCAGTGTTTAAAATGTCTGATTGTAATTACTATAACACACGGTAGTCATATTAAATACATGAAAACGATCTAGATATTAAATCTAAACACAATGAAACATTAGTTTATATGGTTGGTAATAAAAATTGATAAAAAGTTTATACACTTATGGAAAAAAATTATAGAGAGTTCATACACTAACATGTAACAAATCAATAACTATTCTAAAGTTTGTTGCACATAATAATAACAAATTTATTGTAACACATTAAAATATATACTAAAACAAATGCACTAAAAGGCAGCCTTTCGTTAAAGACAGTCTAAACTAAATCTTTAAGTGTATGATCGATCAAAAATGTAGGCCTATTTTTAAATGTCTGTTCGAGCTCTTATATGCAAACAGTTCATTAATTTGACAATTCAAATCTGTAGATGTTAATAAAGGATGTTAAAAACAGTTCATCACAATGTACAAAATTCCATAGAGTGATAATTTCTTCATTATCTAACAAATATATTTTTCAATTCCCTAAATGAGCTAAGTATGCCAAGAGTAGTTTCTAGTAGATGTGCTTTTATTTAGAGATGATATTTATATTACCGATATTTTTACATTGGTTCTTCAGGATTATGCCTAAATTGTAAATAATCTTACCGGATCTCCTCCCGGTGTCTCAGTGTTGGACCATAATTGTCAAGTTTCTTACCGGACCTCTTTGCAGAGGATTTCACCTCCGGTATGGCTTATGGCTTAGTTTGATATGTACTGTATCTGGTCCAGCATCAGCATCTTGACAAAGCCCGAATCACAGGGTGAAACGCGTAGAAGCTGTGAGCAACAATTAATGTGACAAATACATGACAAATCTACACCCAGAGGATCCATGTTTGCATAGAAAAAAGTTGTTGGAGACCTGCGTACTACTAGTACTTAAGTTACGGTACTCCGGATAAACTAACTAGCAAACAGTGGTGAAGGGTGCTTGTCTATCTACAAAATCTACAAGTAAAAAATATCCAAATCATTTTAACTTTCTGAGGTATCCTGACGTCACAACAGAAGAGACGTTATTGAATTGGTGGGTCCAGATACAGCACAGATCAAACTAAGCCGTAAGCCATACTGGAGATAAAATACTCTGCAAAGAGGTCTGGTAAGAAACTTGACAATTAAGGTCCTGAAGAACTGATGTAAAGATATCGAACAGTGATTTAAATATCATCTCTAAAGAAAAGCACATCTACTCGAAACTACACTTGGCATACTTAGCTCATTCAGGGAATTGAAAAATATTACCCGTTACACACTAAGGCAAAACAGTACCTTGTATCCTTTAAAGGCACGCTAAACACATTGGGCTAGATTAAAAGTGTCACTCTAATGTTAGCGCATGTCACGATAAGCAATATTGGAACCACGCTCACTAGCAAGCGTATTACAAGTTGAAAGTAAATGGTTGTACTCAAGGACAAACAAAAGTTGCACTCAACAGATTAGCACACCTGAAGATTTGGCGTAAGGGTTGCACAAAACACATTGCAAACACATTATAATAAAGTGTTACACTCATATATACAGCTTCTGATAAAAACAAAATACAAATAAATATTGATTTTTTTAATAAGGGAAGGGATATAGTATACGTCAAATGCTGGAAAGTGCAAGTAAAATGTATATATATATATATATATATATATATATGTGTGTGTGTGTGTGTCTAAATGTGTGTGTATATATATATTTATATATGTATATACAGTACATGCGTATTTATGTGAAAATATGTATACATACATATATACACATACAGTATAAACACATATATTCATGTATATATGTATATATATATATATATATATATATATATATATATATTTATATTTATATATATATATATATATATATATATATATATATATCCAATTTGAAGATTGCAGCACTCTCACAAACTCTTGCCAACTCATTCACACCAGGGTGTATCAAGAATACAATAAGTGAATGAAAAAAATGCACTCTCTGGATTTAAAAGTTTCAATAAGCTTTACTGTGTCACAGTAAAGCTAACTGAAACTTTTAAATCCAGAGAGTGTATTTTTTTCATTCACTTATATTATATAAGTGAATGAAAAAAATGGACTCTTTGGATTTAAATTAAAATAATTTATCAAGTTTAAATGTATTTGACTGGAAAGGGCTCAAAACAGTATATATAATTTAAGAAGTGAAATACTCTTTATTGTAGCTCATATGTATGTATATATATATATATATATATATATATATATATATATATATACACCGTTTTGAGCCCTTTCCAGTCGAATACCTTTAAACTTGATAAATAATTTTTATTTAATTGTAATGTGTTATAATGTGCATTACTGTGTTATGAATATAAATATTTTACTTTCCAATGTTCTTCACTTAGAAGAAAACGTTCTTTGTATTTTTAAATATATATATATATATATATATATATATATATATATATATATATATATATATATATATATATATAAATATTGGGAAAAAAATAAAAATAAGGTTTTCTACTATGTGTAGAACATTGGAATGTAAAATATTTATAACTACTTTCTGCTTTAGCACAGTTGGTCTAATGTGCTGCTGTCAGGTTAGTGTGCGAGCAGTAAATGTTAGGATTTTTTTTTTAATAGCACGCTCCATTGAAGTCTATAGGAGGTTAGTGTAATGGGGTTATCCCAAGTCCTGAAGTTATCGCACATCGACCTTTCACTCGTTCACTAACTTTTAACTTGTAAGACGTGCACCAATGGTAATCTGGCCCATTGTAGGTACAAAATATTTATGTTGTATTGCTATAGAACCTGTAAACAACAAATTTGAAAGCTGCACTCTAAAAATAATTTAAGAAGTGAAATACTCTTTATTGTAGCTTAAACATACGCAATGTTTTATCAAGTTTAGGGGTTTAGTCTGGACTGCAATTTTAGGTATTGCTTTAGAGTAACTTATCAGCCAAGTATAAACATTAAAAAAATCCCCTTTTGCAGTAATTGTTTTTCAATAGTCACAATTCACCACTTGCCTTATTTGGAATGGTCAGTCAAGGCTTGCTTTTGGAGAAGACAAAGCTAGCCACGGTCATTACATTACTAGTAACTGCATTGTTTTGCAATGTTTAACTGCTGATTGCTGAAGTGCATTAGGGAAAGGAATGTAGCAGGGTTATCCTTGGGATGTGTGCATTTCTAGTTCTGAAAATTAGAAAATCCGCAAAATATATAACACAAGTATATCATTAAGCAGTTGTCACTATACATAATTAAACATTGTATATCAAAATCCCAAGGTGCTTATTGCACTTTTAAAGGGACATTAAAAACACCTTGCTTTCTGTTTAAACAAGCTTACCCCATGCTCCCTGGAGAAGCCAAAAGGTACATTCTATAAAATGGAGCAAATTGCATAATCCAATTATTTATTTGCAGCATTTTAAAGAGAAAACTCTTCAGAGATCGTGGGCCAAGACTATTTAAACAGAAGCTACAGGTGATTACTCTCCCTTTAAAGGATCATTAAAGGGACAGTAAAATCAAAATCAAACTTTCATGGTTCAGCCAGAGCATGCAATTTTAAACAACTTTCTAATTTACTTCCATTATCAAATTTGTTAAAACGATAGCTAGGTTGGCTTAGGACTCAAGCAGCAAAGCACTACTGGACACTAGCTGCTGATTGGTGGCTGCACACATATGACATTTGTGATTAGCTCATGTGAAGTGTTTAGCTAGTTCCCAATAGTTCATTGCTGCTCTTTCAACAAAGGATACCAAGAGAATAAAACACATTTGAAAATAGAAGGAATTGGAATTTTGATTAATACTGTATGCCTAACCTAAATCATGAAAGAAACCTTTTGAGTTTATGTCCCTAATGTGATTAAAAGAAAAGTCTAACATTAATTTACCATAGGAGTTAAAAAAAGAAAGAAAAAAAAACCCTTTGTTTATGCAAGAGCTTATCTCATGTGCTCTCATTAGCAACTGCTAATTACAATGTGGATTAGTGGGACAACATAGTTATTTTTAGACCTAATCATTTTTCTTCAAACGTATTTTACCTACACTTTGCTGCTTCATTAAATCTCTAATTAAAATTGAGATTCATTTGTTAATGTAGCTCAGTAAACCTTTTCTGTTACGCTATAAACAAGCCTTTAATGGGTAAGTTTGAAGAGGCACGTGATAGCGCTTCTTGCATATCATATACAGCGACAAGAAAGGAAGAAACATTATGCAAATCGCTGCAGAATTAAAGGGATGTTATACTGCTTTGGTTATTTAGCTACTGAAAAATATTTTAAAGGGAAATTAAAGTGCTTTTTATATATGGAAATTATATAACAAAAAGGAAGTACGCAATTGTAAAATATCTTTATACAAATATAACCATCAATGTTTTTAAGAATTTAAAGCTGTCATTTTATTAATGATTTGAAAAACTCTGCAAATTGTGCTTTAACCCTTTAAGGACACAGCTTTCAGTTTGCTCAATTTTTTTATGACAGAAAAATTCCGTCATATGTCCTTAAGAAGTTAAAATGCTAGTGAGTATGTTTATGTTATTACCCTTGAGTGTGGCCAATTAAAGTGATGGTAAAACCTAGTGTTTGTGAAAAGCTAGGATTTGCCAGTGGAACAAATAAAGTGCTAAAAAATACTTCATGCTGAAAGTTCCTTTATTTGTCTACAGCGTTCGCCGCTTAGCTCCTCAGGCAGCCCACAGCAGAACGCTAGTGTTTAAACGTCAAGTCTCCTTCAATTTAACGAATTGGAAAATTATATATTGCAATCATAATCTAAATATTATAGCAATTGTGATATAAAACAACACAAATCCATAAACCCTTATAGAAAATATCTTTTGGATGATTTTATATAGACACACACTTGTCACAAATATTTAAATTAATTAAATGGAAAAAATGAAATTCCTGATTACAAATGTTTGGCTTTCTTGTGATATAATCCCCAAAATGTAGCATAAGGCTCAGGGTTTGTTGTGAACGTTTCTAAGAGATATGACTCATGTATATACAAAACTCCTGCTGATTCCGTTACTTGAGCTGTGAAAGGATTGAGATATTGGCTCAAGTATATGGCAATTTTATGTTGAGAGATTTTCTTTGTTATTAATTTGCTTTTAGTAGCAATACGGCATCTATTCTATCCCATAATGTAAAAATGTAAAAATATAGAGTTGCCTTATAGTGTGTCACACCAGAACTAGACTGACTAACCAGAAAACTGAAAATTTGCCTGGTAAGCACCCAGTAGACAACTCGGTTAGCCAATGTAGTCATTATTATATAAGCACCAAAAATACATTTTCTTCACTCTCACTTTGCTTGATACCTATCTCCTATATAAAGTACATTACCACCAACAAAACCAAATCAGGCCTATTTAGCGGTTTGGCTTTATGAACTTTAACAGAGTCTGATTTAACTCCCTAAAAACACTCTTATATCTCATTTCCTTTGGGAAAATACGTTACTGTTCTTGCCTTATATGTTCTGTATTCCTTCCCTCTCATTACTTACACCTCAGAATTCTTTACTTTCCTTAATTACTGCTTCAGTTCTCCATTAAAGGGACAGTCTACAATACAATTGTTATTGTTTTAAAAGATAGATAAGCCCTTTATTACCCATTCCCCAGTTTTGCATAACCAGCACAGTTATATTAATATACTTTTTACCTCTGTGATTGTATCTAAGCATCTTCTGACAGCCCCCTGATTACATTACTTTATTTATTATCTATTGACTTGCATTTTAGACAATTAGTGCTGTGTTGTGCTGACTCTTAAATAACTCCCCAGGTGTGAGCACAATGTTATCTATATGTTCCACATGAACTAGCAGTCTCCTGTTGTGAAAAGCAAATAAAAAAGCATGTGACAAGAGGCTGTCAGTAGTGGCTTAGAAATAGGCAGAAGTTTAAATGCTATAAAAAGTATATTAATATAACAAAGTATGTTGTTCAATGCTGGGGAATGGGTAGTAAAAACATTATTTATCTTTTTTTTAAAATAACAATTTTGGTGTAGACTGTCCCTTTAATTATAAACAGTGTATAAAATCCATATGTTGTGTCAATAAGGATGAATAAAAAAAAGAAAGAAATACAAACTAAAACTGCAGCACATTATAAGGCACAGAGATGTATCGAATAATACAATCACAGTGACTCTGAGAGTCTATTCAAGCCTTTGTTTCTAGTTAAGCAATCTGATCAAGGAATCTATGCATTGGGAATGTTTTACAGTATATTTCACAAATGTAAAAAAAAACTATTTCTCAGTACATATTTTTTAAAAAGGGATATGAACCCCCCAAAAATATATTGTGATTCAGACAGAGCATAAAAAAAGGTTACAATTAACTTCTTTTATTAAATTTGCTCCGTTTCCATGGTCTTCTTTCTTAAAGAGATACCTAGGTAGTTGTCTGGAGCAGTGCATGGCAGGCAATAGTACTTGCAAATAGATATTCTTGCATAAATCCTTCAATATTGTGCTACAGATACAACCACGCTCCTGAGCTTATGTCCCTGATTTTCAACAAAAGATACAAAGAGAAGGAAGAAAATATAATAATAAAAGTAAATTAGAAAGTTGTTCAAAATTGCATGCTGTGTCTGAATAATGAAATTTAAAAAATATGTTTAATGTCCATTGATTCATAAGCATAAGAAAAATAAAATCTCACTGATAAATGTAATTGTGACTGTATTTGTAGTACTAAAGAATTTGTCTGCACTTTACAAATGGTGATAATTATTATTATTATTATTATTATTGATGATGAAGATTATTATTAATAATAATGATGATTATTTTTATTATTAATTATCATGATGTGGATGAGTGTATTTGTATATCCAACAACCAGTTGAATCTACATCAAACTGCTTACTTTTCAGCAATAATGATTTATAAAGACGATCATATTTCTTCATGAAGTACCAAATCTTGCACTTCTAAGCTTTTATGGCTGGTTCCTCAGGGCATGTCTAGTTTTATGGCAGTGTAGACACAACGCTCAGTGAAACAATACAGAAAACAAGTTAATATTATTATTATTATTTACAGCTGCCGTCTAGACCAGGACTCGGTGATGGAAAGATGAAATAGGAAGTTTTTTTAGTGCTTGCGCTGATTCCAACCCTTAGTAACCACAGGTATGCAGCAGATTCCATGTTAACTTTATCAAAAGCAACTTGCTGAGGTTGTGTAAATGGATGGTGAATACTGGTAGTTAGTGGTTTGTAGTTGGCAGAATCAGCAAGACGTAATTCATGTTTCAGCAGGATTCTTTTTTTTTTTTTTTTTGCAGGTGCAAAACTGTTATTTCCAGCAATGGAAAATGTGTGAATTACAAGTACACAACCAGTAGTATTTACTACATTGTATATTAGTTATTACTTGTTTTAACACTGAAATAAATAAACTATTTTTTAATATCTTGATCCTTTTGAGTCTGGGTAGCAAATTATAGCTGAAAAAATAACATTAATTTGGCAATAAAATGTATCTTATCATTTAATATGATTTTCATGCTACAATAGCTCATCTAGACAAATTCACATAATCAAAACTTCAACCTACTGGAATGTTTAAAAGGACAGTAAAATCAAAATTAAACTTCCAAGATTCAAACAGAACACATGATTTTGAACAACTTCCCAATTAACTTTCTTTATCTAATTTGCTTTGTTCTCTTGGAATCCCTTATTGAAAAGCATACATAGGTAGGCTCAAGAGCAGCAATGAACTACTGGGAGTTAGCTGCTGATTGGTGACTGCACATTTATTCCTCTTGTCATTGATTCACCAGATGTGTTCAGCCAGTTCTGAGTAGTGCATTGCTGCTCCTTCAACAAAGGAATCATGAAAGAAAAACTGGGAGTTTCATGACCCTTTAAGGGGCATTAAAACACTTTTTGCATTTGTGTAAAAATTGTGCTTGTTTCATGCATCAAATTAGTTAAATGCTCTTGGCTTCTCTAGGGTGTGTGGGGATAAGCACAGTTTTTACACAAAAGCTAGAGGTATTCAGAGTCCCTTTAATGATATCTGTTGTTTATGGGCACACCCAGTGAGGGCGGACAATACACACAAAACATCCCAGCTGATTTTACTAACCACCCGGCTACAATTTTAGCCAATATTAATCTAAAATAAAAAAATATTAATATTTGTCAATATATGGTGCACAAATCATCCTTAAATAAATGTATTTTAAATTATGCAATTAGTTTGTGCTTTGGATAGCAGAAAATTGTGATAATATTAGAAAATATTATACTGCCTGCACCCGGCTGCTTTAGAATGTCACCAAGCTGGCAAAATTATAAATATATATATATACATCCCAAAGGTAAGTCCAGCACCTTTTCTATTGTGTTTTCCCAACACAGTAGTGCACGTACGCTTAATGAGGCCTGCCAACCTCACTGATGTAGATACAAAAAAATAAAGGTTTCATTCTTTATTTAAGCAACAAACAAATTTAAACAGCAACGTTTCAAGTCATCTACACGACTCGAAACGTTGCTGTTTTAATTTGTTTGTTGCTTAAATAAAGAATGAAAACCTTTTAAAGAAACAGTGCTATATATATATATATATATATATATATATATATATATATATATATATATATATATATAATTTTTATTCCTTGAAGTGTAATGCACAAGATGAACAATGAAAAAAACTCACATAAAGAGAGCGCTATATACTACAGAATTCTTTCCTTATCAGTGAGAATTACAGATAGCTATAGGACTTTCAATGTATTTTTTTCTTTAATGAAAGATTCTCTCTGATCTTGAGCACTTCACAACTGTAGCTCCTTTAGAACAGTGGTCGCCAACCAGTGGTCCGTGGACCACTGGTGGTCCACGAGAAGATATTGGTGGTCCTTGACACCATCAAGCAGGACTTAGTCTCCTCTGATGATGTCACCCCCGTCGCGCCGCAACTCCCTACAGTGCCTGGCTGGACATCAGTTAAAATCGACGGAGGAGTTAAATTACAATCTACCTACGCACGTTGCGTAGTACTGCACAACTTGATTGTATTTTTAACTCCTCCCACCCGGCGCACTGCTCAGAGGAAGATGCTTCCATTCTAAAGCCAGCAGAGGTTGGTATAGTCTTGGCTTGATATAGTGGAATTAAATTATAGAAAAAAAGAAAATCTAAAAAAAAATTCTCTCATATTTAATTTATTTTCTTCCCTTTACCTGTCACTTTGAAGTAGTTTTCCTAATTCCTTCAGATGGACTTGCATCACTGTTTGTTGTCCCCCCCCATCTTCTTTTATTAAATATTAATTATTTTTTATTCTAATATTTTTCCCGCGCACAAAGCCATTCCAGCTGAATTCCAGTAATTGCCATCCAGCAGATCAGCCATATCCCACCAGTATTATAGTAATTGCCAGTAACATCAGTCGTTGTTAGCTCACATCCATATTGAGAGCTTTCGGATATAAACTTAATTTATGACTCCATTGCCGGTCCATGATCATAAGTAGTTTTGAATAATTCCTTACTGGGGAGGTAACTTGGAAGTCTTGTGGTCCTTTTAAAAATAATTTTTTTCCTCTTTGTTTCCAGTTCAAAAGTTGGCACTCACCCTTCAGCTGTCATTTGGAAGTATTCTCTCAGTTCTGTAATTTAGTTAGTTAATTCCAAAAAATAATTCTTAAAAATATGTAGATATATACATAATTTAAACTTAGCTATGGTTATACTAGTTATTTACAGTATGTGTGTATGTATGCGTATTAATGTTAGTGGTCCACGGGATACAAAAATGTGAGTTTAGTGGTCCCCGAGGTCTGAAAGTTTGGCGACCCCTGCTTTAGAAAACTGACGTTTACTAATTCTAAACCAGTTTTGGAAATATTAAATATAAAATATCTGCCATATGAAAAACGGTGAGATGAGAGTTGTGCCAAAACATCTTACAAAATATAATTTCTACTAAAAGACCAATAAAATTATACAGATTTACACTGCAAATGGCATATTCAAACAGAAATAATCACCTATAATCCTCCCATAATTCGTATCCAACCACACATATCTCACCCCCCTCTATCAGGGCCACATTAAAGGGACAGTCAACACCAGAGGACCTGCATAATCCATAAAATAAAAATAAAAAAAAGCGTTCACACATGTGCAGTGCAAAACAAACATCTGTTTAAAAACTTTTTTTGACAGTAGGACAACAAATATAATTGACTCCATTCTTTTTTAAAGAGATATTAAACAGAGCTCCTTTAGTAAAAAGAAATATGTTAAATTAAAGTAAACATAAAAAGAAACAGATTGTATTAAAAACAGCAATCAACTTACTTATTTTCTTGCTAAATGAGCACTTTCAATATAGCCACTGCCCACAGCTAGACAAGAGAGCTACCATTACAGAACCGTCATGCTCACTTGACGTTTAAAGCAAAAGTCCTAAATTGAATGTGGGCAATAAACTAATTGTAGCTAGCAGATAGGTGTCTTCTAGCAGCACTTTAAAGGGAAAACTGTTTATTTGCCTTCCTGTACAGACCACAGCCTCCTTGTGGGGTTGTGACAGGAAGTAATAGACCCTGCAAAAATTAAGTTAAAAAAGCAATAAAAAGGTAAAATCGTTCTAAAGTGATTAATAATACATATTTCAATGATTTCTATTAAGTATAACCCACTGTTTAGTGCTTTTTTATTACAACAATGAAACAGACTGTTTTATATCCCTTCAAAAAAGAAATAGTAATGGGTTGATCATAATCTATTGTTTGTTAATTATCTAACAAGCTCTAGATAAGCCCTTTTAATTGTCGATGTGATCATAATCAGCCATTTTTATTGTCTATTAGAAGCACTTTTTTCATTGTCGGTTTGGTGAAATATGATCCCATAATTAACATGTGTCAGTCCTGTTTCACTGATCACAATCCTAATTCTTTCTTGATACTTAACAACACATTTACACTGCAGTTTTTTACTTATCAAATTCCCGAGCTAAAAGAACTTGATAAACCTTTAGACAAGTTTTTGTTTTATTGATTTGACCCCTGCTATATTGGATACCATAGGAAGCAAAATAACCATCAGATAGAGATGCAACCTGCTCAATCAAAGTTACAAAATGAATATTAAGCCAGGGCTTGACAAATATTTTCAAAATCTAGTAGCTCACCAATAAATTTAGGAGCCAGGAACTTTTGGCCATTCCTATTATTATATAAAACTGATTGGGAACAGGGCTACATATAGGCTCACATGACCACAGCTACTTGACCCCAAATCTGTCCACCCTGTTACAGCACTGACTGATATTGCACTTGCAAGAGAAATCAAGTGGCATTAACTCCCTCTCCTGTGTCGCTGGTAAAGAGGCATTACAGGAGGTATCGAATAATGGACTTGGCCGAAGTTGTATTTGTATTACCCAGCTACGTAGCCTAGAAAAGGTCTAGCTGCACTTAGTGGGCAGAAGAAGATAATGCCCCTGTTTAAATCCTGGCATACATATATGGTGAATTGTACACAATAACTATTAGCATCACTACACACTATTAAAAAGGATCAATGAGCAGACAGCTCCTTCAACCTGTGATGTAATTGCTAAACCCACAAAATCCCCATTTTGTGTGTCATTAATCAAGTACATTTGATTTACAAAACCAGGAGATTAATGATGCAGATAATGACTTTGTATAGTTTTCGGAAGGTAACAATACTGACCTTCAAGGATACTAACAACAGAAGCATTTCAGGATTGTGATGACTGTAAAAACGCTAACAATATTGTTTGAAGTTAAGGAATCGTTATCTGCTGAAAATAAGAGCAAGATTATGATCAACTTCATAGTAAGTCTGTCTGAGGTCTATAATGAACAACATCTGCAAAAAGGTGAACAGCTAAGAATAGTATTATTCCAGAAGAAAATATAATGTTCGCTATGTGTCAAATTGAGCACATACGTGTTGTGACAATTTACTTGTGGAACAGTTTCAATATCTATTTATAAACAAATTTGAAACAGATTTATAAACCATGAGCTCTAAAATCTGTCAGAGTCAATAGCAATTAGTTTTTAGAACTTAATCCATACGCCATAATTATCTTTAAAAAAATGAACTAAGCTTCAAGGATTTAAGCATTCTCTTTTTTTTATTTCATATAGCACATCATTCCAAGAATGTTTTTTAATACACAAGTCAAAAAGTATTAGACATCTTGTTTTATATTTGTATACATAATTATATTATTTTACTCATAATTTGACCAATCACCAAAAAAATCTTGGCAAGCAAAGAATAGACATAAAAGGAAACTATGCAGAACTGTTTACCATATAACCACTATGAAGAAGATGAGTGCAGCATGTGCATTACAAATTGGGCACATCTGAGACAATTCTTTGATAAAATGTTCTCTTTCAGCCCTGCTTCATTAAAATTGTATACTGGATGATTTTCTGGGTAATTTTGCATCATTATTCATATTCAGTAATAAATACTACTAGACTTAATAAATCTCCATGGAACTTACCGTAAGCTGTGCTCTAGAAACATTAAAGCTCTTTAGGTCTGTGAGGGACATTGTAGTGCAAAATTAACATTCTGTAGCTTATTTGATTGTGCCATTTTTGCACTACTGGCTTTAGAATGCTATGTTTTTTACCATGCAAAGGGGTTGAATAGATAAAGTCCTGCTTGAAAGCCATAGAGAACTGTTAGTCCAGAGCAGGAACCAGCTTGTGAGCCAATCAGCAGCTGCAGTCACTCAACACCGCCAATCACCAGCTACTTTCAGCTTGAGAGCTGCAGTGCTTGTGGATCCAGAGCGGGTCTTTGCAGGGGTTAAACACATAGATGTCCATGTGGGGGCTTAACTAGACTTAACTGAGCCCCACAGCAAATACTGTGGTGGGGCCTTATATCAATACATAATAGTGAAGTCCTGCTGGTACATTAGACAGAAGTCAGGAAGAACCATACTTACATATAAGAAAGCTATGACTTGGCAATCAGTGTATAAAACAATAAACATAGATCCTTTACACGTAAGGATAGTACAAATTCAAAACTGTTTATTTGTTCTACTTAAAATGTACATCAAAGTGAAAATTTAATTTTCGTGCTTTAGAGTCAGTGTGCAATTTATCAAAATTAAAAAAAAATCCTATTGACATCAAATTTACCTTTCTCTTTGTTTTTTGAAAATTAACTATTTTTCATGAGAGCATACTGAAGTAAGCTCAAGAGTGTGCATGTGCCTTGTGCAATATATGTATAACACATTGTTTCTGCCGTTTATAGCTAAATATTTGCTCATGAGCCCTTCTTCCATATACTCTCGCGAAAAGTTAAAGGGACACTGTACCCAAATTTTTTCTTTCATGATTCAGATAGAGCATGCATTTTTAAGCATATTTCTAATTTACTCCTATTTTCAAATTTTCTTTATTCACTTGGTATTTTTATTTGAAAAGCAAGAATTTAAGTATAGATGCCGGCCCATTTTTGGTTAACAACCTGGGTTGTCCTTGCTGATTGGACAGCACCAATAAACAAGTGCTGTCCATGGTTCTGAACCACAAATTGGCTGGCTCCTTAGCTTAGCTGTCTTCTTTTTCAAATAAAGAAAGCAAGAGAATGAAGAAAAATTGATAATATAAGTAAATTAGAAAGTTGCTTAAAATTACTTGCTCTATATGAATCACAAAAGAAAAAATTTGGGTTCAGTGTCCCTTTAAGTTTCAACATTAATACCAATAATAGAGTGTACATTTTATATAAGAAGTAAATTTAGAGGGTTTTTTAATTAAATACTTTATCTGAATCGGAATTTTAAATGTTGTGCCTTTAAAGGGACATTAAACACTTTGAGATGGTAATATAAAATGATAAATTGTATATATAAAAAAACTCTGCAATATACTTTAATTATGTATTTGTCCTCTTTTCCTGTAATTCCATTATGAAATTGTGAACTTTCAGTGCAGAACACTGTTATATTCCACACAGCCATTGGCTGCACACTCTAGTGCCCTATTTATAACTGTTCCTAATTAGCCACAGCAGAAAAGGTAACCAAAGTTACAACATGGCAGCTCCCATTCTTTTATAGACACTAAAACTATACACTTATTTTGTCAATATTTAAACAACTAATTTTTAACCTTAAAAAAATACATCTACATGTTATTCTCAGTCTAATCTTTTCTTTGAATGCATCATTTTATCTAGCATTTATTTAGTGTTTAATGTCCCTTTAAATTGAATGTTATATTCAGCATAAAGAATGGTATATTCTTTCTTTACTAACATTCAATAGCAGAGCAAGATGTTCAGATGAACATTAGTTCTATCATTCTAATGTCATTTTCAGGCTTTTGCCTACCCCTATACTTAAGTTATTTCACACATCCACATCCCACACAAATCCCCCACACACAGTTTGTTACTAAACTGCACAGCCTGTGCTTCATTTCTAGCATAACAGTTTACACTGAGGACATGGCCCTAAGTGATATTACACTTGTCTTATGACTTTGGAAAAATACATATTTAGCGTATTGCTTAAATAAAATAAGTCCATCCCCCCAACCATAGCCAGCTATCCACACCCATAGTGTGTCAGAAAATATCTTCCAGCCATTCCCAAAACATACTAGTATAAACAGCTCTTTTAACACAAAATAATCATTTAGTTTCTGCCCTAGTCTTTGCTGTAGACTGGGGTGAATTTTACAACTGAATTTAATAAATAGAGACCAGAAAATGTTTATTTTTTTTCAATTAGAAAAAGTAATTAGACTCTTAAACAAGTATGCAAACTGAGAAATGTAACATCCTGGGCTCACTTTAGAAAAACAATTAGTCAAGTAGAATAGCCAAAGGCTACATAAATGTTATTTTTAATGCAAATAAATAAAAAATAAAACACAAAACATAGAAACAAAAAACTATAAATATATGTATGTATGTATGTATTTATATTTATAAAAGAGGTCCCACATTGAGGTTTCAAAGTAGTTTTAGACAGGACAAAAATTTGTTTCTCATTAATTGTTTGTCACAATTTTTTTTTTTTTTTTTTTTACAAAAATTGTTTAGTCTGATTCATTAAGGTTCAGAAAAGGAGCAGCTGAATAGCAGCATAAAAGCATAAACTTAAGTAAGATTTGTGCTACTGCTACAAGCCAGTAGCAGCACAGAAATTGCATTGGTGCTCATATTCAAAAATAAAAAAAACTCCAGCTGTGTCCAAAAAACACAACATCAATTGTTGCCTTATAAAAGATAGTTTATACTTAATACTCAACTTAACATGGAAGACCTTCTATATGTATATGTATAGGTATCAATTAACTGACATTACTAATCACTATTAGATAGTGTAAATTTAAAATTTTGAAGCCTTTCCTATAATTAGAGTTATGTTTTTAACCACATGAATGAATTAACTAATTGTGTTTGTCATATGCACTCATTTATTTGGTTGTTTGATGAAAGTGATGCTTGTTAATCAGTTTCAGACAAAAACAATGAACATAGAAAAATTATTTGTCTCTTTACATTTGTCCCAATCTGAATGCACGTATCTGTTATAAGTACTCTTTGGTGGCTTTAATGCCACTGAAATGTTGATAACATAACTAGTTGATAAAAGTGTGTTAGTGAATGGATTAACCTACAAGTATCACCAAAAGATGGCATAAGGATGCAGTTGTTCAGAAGCAACAATGATCCAGTGAAAAAGGCAAAGTGCTATACAACATTACATACATCACATGACCTCATTGCTTCCCTCAGTGCAGCCTAGTGGATAATAATATGTTAACTCCTTCACTGCCACGTTTCAAATTGCATTATGCTATTAAAATGTGACATGTCAAACTGTTGTCAAAAAGCTTTAAATAGGATGCCACATCTGGTTCACAACAGATCAGATGAAAATAAATTACTATGTCTAGAATATTTAACAATTCTAGCAGTAAAAGACTGAAGATTATATTTTATGCAAAACCTACTATGCAGCTCAATTTTCAGAAGTATGCACATCACATTTTCCTATGGAATGTGTCACAATTTATGCAGCTGAGCTTTGGTTACAAATTTGTAATCTTGTAAATCTGACTCCAAATACATTATTCAGAGCCTGGTAATGCTGAATGGGCCGTTAACACCTGTCAGCTCTGTTTAAATACAACAATATATATTTGGCAGGAGTGAACACATCATTATTAAATACTTAAGTATACTACAAGGTGATCAAATTGGTGGGTACACATTGGCTGACTTAGCAGAAATAAGCTAACATGGCATTTAACAGACGTCTATGATTTAGTTTCAAGTAACTATTCCCAAACATCATATTTTGTTTCATGGGTTAATATGTGCTGACACTGTATGACTTTTTTTTCCCCTTTCTCAGGTGATGATTGGTTCTTTTAAACATAAAGCATAACTTAAATAGATCCAGTTACATCAAATGACATAAAATCTCTATGCTTGGCAAGAACCAAGCGAGGTTCAAACAGCGGTAAGTAAAACTTCTTTTACTTTTTTTCATAAAGGAGGTAATGTGATCCATACATTATACAGATACAATTCTTCTAAAATTGTTATTACAATGTATAAATTATACTTTGTAGCATTTCAGTTTTTATCAGTTGGATTTGTTTGTTGCTATAATGAATAAGAAACAGCCAAATAAATAAAGCAATGCAATCTCTAATTTTAAAGAGATATGAAACCCATTATTTTTCTTTCATAATTCAGCTAGAGCATGTGATTTTAAACAACTTTCTAATTTACTTCTATTATCAATTTCTCTTTGTTCTCTTAAAATGTTTTGTTAAAAAGTAGGGACGTATGCTTAGGAACTAGCACATTTCTGGAGCACTATAAGGCAGCAGTTTTGCAAGAATGTTATACATTTGCAAGGGCACTAGATGGCAGCCCTATTTCCTGCCATGTAGTGCTCGAGATGCCTACCTAGGTATCCCTTTAACGCAGAATATCATGGCAACGAAGCAAATTGTATAATAGAATTAAATAGAAGTAATTGGAAACTTTTTAAAATGGTATGTTCTGTCTGAATCACAAAAGATTTTTTTGGGAGTTTCATATCCCTTTAATACTTCGCCAACAGTTATTGGCTGACAGAGAAAGAACTCACAATACTTATTGGTAAACAATAAAAATACCCCATGTGTCTGAAAAGAAAAATAAACGTCTTTTATTGAGTATAGGATTATCTTATTATTGCTATGCTTGTCGGGCATGCCTCTGCTCAATAATAGAGCTGTGAGTGTTGCCCTAATCATTTAGTGTATTGGGGATGAATAGTACACAAATATGTACTTTCTGATCATTTTTAAAGCACTGTTCCATGTTTACAAAGCAGCTGCAGGAACACCTTTTCAAATGTCCTTTCCACTGAGAGGCTGATTTCTGCTGCTACCTCTACATTACATAGCTTTACTATAGCCAGTATAGGCAGTGATTTCAACAGTCAAAAGCAGATATTTAAAATTACAAAATAAAGTTAAAGGAGATATTTGTAAACATTTTAATACACTCCAGAAGATGACGGGCCAGATTAGGAGTGGCGCGCTAACAGTTATGTGCATGCAATATAGGAATTAGCGTTGCTGTTTGCACACGTTGGATGTAGCGCTCGTATTACAAGTTGAAAATACACGAGATCAAATGAGCACAATTGAAGTTAACGCATGTTGGAATAGTGTGAATTTAGAAGCTCTGGTTAACTGTTTTGCTAAACAAAAAATTGTCACAACACACATCTAAAATACATTGAAAAGTATAGTTACACTCAAAATAACACTATCTAATAAAAAATAAAAAATTGCTCAAAAAAGTAATAAGGGTTTAAAGATATGATATATTGTCTATAGTGGGTAGTTTTAAATTCATTGTATCATACTTGCTGTGTGGATATGTAGCAAGTTGGGCTGATTTTTTGCCTACATGACTATTTCAGTTGCTTTATATATCATATAGAACCTTAATTATTAATTGGGATTACAGATTACAGATACACTATATGTATATTGACCATGTTGGTATTGCTCACTTATTATCACCATATAGCAATATGTTTATATGCTGTCCGGTGCATATGTTAATTTGTTGTGACTATTTCTTAAGATACAAACTCTTTGCTTATTATGGTCAAATATTAATTTGTTGTGACTATGTTTTAATTTGCCCAAATTAAATAACATATGTATACGTCTATAGAGTAATAGTTTTAAATTCATTGCATCATACTTGCTGTGCCGATATGTACCAAGTTGGGCTGATTTTTATCATACATGAATATTTAGTTGCTCTATATATCGTATAGAACCTTACCTGTTTATTGGGAATATAGATACAATATATAAATATATATATATATATTCACAGCAATTGGTGTATGTGCACTCTCACCAACGATAGCAGCTGCCAGGGTGCTTCGAAGGTAATTGTAGAAAATGCAAAAAAGAAGCACTCACTGATCCATCAGCAACTGTGGCAAACAAGTTTAATTTAGTGACTACTAAATTAAACTTATTTTCCACAGTTGCTGATGGATCAGTGAGTGCTTCTTTTTTGCATTTTATATATATATATATATATATATATATATATATATATATATATTGACCATGTTATCATTGCTCACTTATTATCACCATATAGCAATATGTTTATGTGCTGTCCGGTGTCTAGCTGTGCAAATGGGGAGGGATGTAGGGGTTAAATTAAGTTACTTATTATTACCCTTTGTTCCCATACTCTGTATTTAAAGTGAAAGTCAATCCTAGCATTTTACAAACGCTAGGATTGACTATTAAAGCAAATAAAGGCAGTGGCGTCACTAGGGGTGTGTGGGCCGCCCCCGGGTGACACCATCTAGGGGGACACCACCCCTAGAATTTTTTTTATTTTATTTTTTTTATTTTATTGAAATTCAAAGAAATACAATGTAGAGATGCATATACGTTTTTATTAGAGGGGCCAGCATCTGTGAACATTAGTGGGACTTGGGAAGTTGTAGACACTTGGTTTTCTTGCCCCTTGAGCCAGCGCTGCAATTTCCACAAATAGTTTTCCTGGCTGCTTTTGCTTGTTTGTACTTTGCTCTTCCCCTGCCCAATTTCAGTATGAATGTTGTGGGCGTGCCGTGGGGCTTACGAAAGTCGCGCTGCTAGCCTAAACCTGCCTGCTTATCTGTGCTCACTGCTCAGTGACGTGTGGAGCAGTGGAGTCACTCATTGCTGTGCTGTCTCTCTAAATGGGAACCGGAAAATTGTGAGGGGGATGCCTGGCATCTGACCGCATGACTGTCTGACACTGTCTCTAAAGTGAAGGAGCCACGTATGATGCCCACCAGACCGGTACGGTTACGGTACACTAAGTGCACACTGAAGAGGTAGGAGGGTAGGGCGGGCGGGGGTCTGCGGGTGGGCAGAGTGTAGAGGTGATTGGCCATAAGAAGCGGTAGGCACACAGCCCAGACAGACTTGGAACAGACTCAGAGAGCAGAATTGTCATAGTTTGCGCATCTAAACCTTTTATTTAGTGATTTATTTTTAGAGTGCTCTGTTTATCTTTCATTTGATGCACTGCTGAGCCAGGGAGCAGCTCTAGGCATGAGCTTTATAATCAATGCAGTGCAGTTTACATATTTTTAGTGTTTTTGTGTGTGTCTGGGTGTTTTTGTGTGTGTGCCTGAGTGTTTCTGTGTGTGTGCCTGAGTGTTTCTGTGTGTGTGTCTGAGTGTTTTTGTGTGTGTGTGTGTGTGTGCCTGAGTGTTTTTGTGTGTGTTTTTTTGTGTGTGTCTGAGTGTGTTTCCGAGTGTTTGTGTGTGCATCTGAGTGTGTTTTTAAGTGTGTCTGAGTGTTTGCATGTGTGTGTTTTTGTGTTTGTGTGTGTCTGCTTTCTGGGGGAAGGGGGGGTGACATCATAACTTACCGCACCAGGTGACACCAACCCTAGTGACGCCACTGAATAAAGGGGACTTTCATTCATGAAGTATAAGATACTTCATGTTGAAAGCTCCTTTATTTGTTTCAATTGATCGCCAATCTTAATTTTTTGCTAAGAGGTGACATTTTCACCTCTTAGCCAATAGCCGTGCGGTAAATCCAGCTTGGTGCCCATGTGAGCCAGATTTACCGCTCAGCTATTGGCTAAGAGGTGAAAACGTCACCTCTTAGCAAAAAAAATTTTTAGCCGTGGGCTGCTGTAGCAGCTAAGAATGGCGATCGATTGAAACAAATAAAGGAGCTTTCTACATGAAGTATCTTATACTTCATGAATGAAAGTCCCCTTTATTTGTTTTAATAGTCAATCCTAGCGTTTGTAAAACGCTAGGATTGACTTTCACTTTAACTTTGTGCCAAAGTAGCAATCACTGTTCTATTAAGAATTGAAGCACTCCTTATATGCTGGTAAATTAATACATTTATGTTTCCTATGCTCTCTCAATTTTTTATAAACTTATTAAGTGTATATTCTTGAGCCATTTTGGTTTTAACCTATCAGATAGTTTCTTAGCCTTTATATTGTGTACTCAGATACACCTTCTTATGTCTATGATTACGGTCCTAGTGACCAAAACGGTCAGACGTTTTTGTATGGCCATGGATTTTATGATCCTATTCCTGTTGTTTTAAACTATTTGTTTAATAAAGTATTTACTTTTTAACTACTCCCAACAAGAGTCTCTGCTGGACTTCTTTTCAATATTTCAAAGATATGAGGTCTTGGGTCAAAAGGCTTTAACATAGAGATATATACATACACGTCTATATATGTGTGTGTACATATGTATGTATTTATATGTGCATATATGTATTTATAGACATATATACACATATAAACACATAAATACATATGTATACATATATAGACATATATATATATATATATATATATATATATATATATATACAGTATAAATGCATTGGAACCCTTTGAGGTCAAGTAGATGAAAACATGAAAAAGTATATACGTATATGAAATATTTATATTTAACCCCTTAAGGAACACAAAACTTTTCCATTTTCTGACCGTTTGGGACCCGGGCTATTTTTACATTTCTGCTGTGTTTGCGTTTAGCTGTAATTTTCCTCTTACTTATTTACTGTACCCACACATATTATATACCTTTTTCTCGCCATTAAATGGACTTTCTAGAGATACCATTATTTTAATCATATCTTAGAATTTACTATAAAATTAATTATAAAATATGATGAAAAAATGGAAAACAACACATCTAAAACCACCAAAAAAACAACCATACTAAATAATTTCTAAATGTTGTCCTGAGTTTAGAAATACCCAATGTTTACATGTTCTTTGCTTTTTTTGCAAGTTATAGGGCAATAAATACAAGCAGCACTTTGCTATTTCCAAACCATTTTTTTCCCCAAAATTAGCGACAGTTACATTGGAACACTGATATCTGTCAGGAATCCCTGAATATCCCTTGACGTGTATATATTTTTTATTAGAAGACAACCCAAAGTATTGATCTAGGCCCATTTTGGTATATTTCATGCCACTCACAAACTTATTATGGCACAAATGGTTGTAAATGCTTAAGAGCTTGTTGGATGATGGGGTAGGGTCAATTGTTTTCAATGAGGAAGAGACACGGCATCTGATTCCAGACTACCCTGTGGTGCCCCTGTTCCATTATTTGCCCAAGATCCACAAGGATCCTGTGAATCCCCCGGGTAGACCGATTGTGTCAGGCATTGGCTCTCTTTTGGAGCCAATGTCTGAATGGATGGATGACATTCTTCAACCTTTGGTTATAGGTCTTTATTCCTACCTAAGGTATTCACATCATCTATTGGAATGTTTGGATAAAGTGGGTTGACATGAGGGGCACACCTAGGTGGTAGTGGATGTCGTGTCTCTATACACGGTTATCCCCCATACTTTGGGTAAATCTGCAGTAAGGCATTTCCTAAATAAATTTACAAGTTATAGCACTGATATTATCTCTTTTATATGCTCAGCAATGGAGTTCCTCGTAATGCATAATTTTTTTCTATTCAATTACATTTTTATTTGCAGTGATACGGAACTGCAATGGGGGCAAAATATGCCCCATCATTTGTAAATTTGTATGTTGGCTTTTGGGAGCTCAGTTATATTTTTGACACTCATAATCCGTTCTTGGATAATATTCTGTTCTACAGGAGGTTCATTGGCAATATTATTCTTATCTTAGCTTTAGTGTAGTGTAGTAGACAACCAAAAGTATTGATCTAGGCCCATTTTGGTATATTTCATGCCACCATTTCACCACCAAATGAGATCAAATAAAAAAAAATCGTTCACTTTTTCACAAACTTTAGGTTTCTCACTGAAATTATTTACAAACAGCTTGTGCAATTGCAGCACAAATGGTTGTAAATGCTTCTCTTCGGTCTCCTTTGTTCAGAAATAGCAGACACATGGCTTTGGTGTTGCTTTTTGGTAATTAGAAGGCCGCTAAATGCTGCTGTGCACCACACTTGTATTATGCCCAGCAGTGAAGGGGTTATTAGGTAGCTTTTAGGGAGCTTTCAGGGTTAATTTTAGCTTTAGTGTAGAGATCAGCCTCCCATCTGACACATCCCACCCCCTGATCCCTCCCAAACAGCTCTCTTCCCTCCCCCACCCCACAATTGTCCCCGCCATCTTAAGTACTGGCAGAAAGTCTGCCAGTACTAAAAGAAAAAGGTTTTTTATTTATTTTTTTTTCAAAAAAAAAAAAATATTCTGCTGTGTAGGTTCCCCCCTTAGCCCCCAACCTCCCTGATCACACTCCCAAACAGCTCTCTAACTCTCCCCCTCTACCTTATTGTGCGCCATGTTGGGTACTGGCAGCTGTCTGCCAGTACCCAGTTTGCCATAAAAAATTTATTTTTTTTATTTTTAAATATTTTTCTGTAGTGTAGCTGCCCCACCTCAATAACCAACCCCCCACCCCCTCCCAGATCCTTTTGATAAAAATCCCCCTCCCACCTTTTCCTAAGCAAATTGTGCCATAGTGTGCTGATCCTTTAACAAAAAAATACAATTTAATGAGGTAGATGTGCTAATTTAAGTAAAAGTTGTTTAAAATTGTATTCTCTATCTGAATCATGAAAAACAAATGGGTTTCATATCCCTTTAATAAAGTGTTATATATACACAGTGTATTTACTGTAAATATTTCACATTCCAATGTTCTGCACATAACAGAATATGTTCTAAGTATTTATAAATAGATATTTATATATATATATATATATATATATATATATATACACAGGAAGCCCTCAGTTTACGCCAGGGTTAGGTTCCAGAAGGAATGGTTGTAAATCGTTGTAATGGTTGCAAACCATTCTTTCCAATCTGGATGGATTTATAGACAGGAAGATCTTTCTGTTCCTTTGAAAGTTGCTCAATAGCTCAGGTCTAGCTAGCTACACTGATTAATTTCAGCCTCACAGTCACATGACTGAAAAAAAGGTTGTTATTCTGAAACAGTGCAAATTGAACCGTTGTAAACCGAGGGTCATCTGTATATATATATATATATATATATATATATATATATATATATACTGTATATTTATATATATATATATATATATATATATATATACATTGTACCTAAAAAAACTATCAGATAATTGTAGAAATTGAATAAATAGAATATATTCTGCTATGTAAAGAACATTGAATTGTGAAATTTTCATATTGTCATGTCGAGTTAGCTCACTTGAGAATATGTGATCGGGTTTGCGCCCGAATAGGGTGGTTTTTTTTCCACTTTTTTTGCTCCATTAACTTCTATGGGGTCTAAATTGTGCTGCTTCATATGCAGAACACATTTT